>NC_081405.1:696856817-698056817 GCF_030272615.1 Cryptomeria japonica | reverse complement strand
TAAATAAAATAGGGTCAACTACTATCTCCTCCACTTCCATCAGAAAATATAAGGCACGCTCAGACCTATGAAGCCAGGTGGAGATGATACCCCGTACCTACCCGGTACTTGTACCTGCAATATCCTGCATCATCGAACCACACATGCATATATACAATATAGAAAACACGACATGCACACTGATGAAGGAGAATCGCGATGTTCTCTGTCTCACCTAAACGAGTGAAGGAAAATCATCCCCTTGCATCCAATACACTCGTAGACACACAACGTACATTGCATAGATAAAGTAAAGTGTCAGTACATAGCAATAATCCATAAAATGCCATAAATCACAAGTACTGAAATATTGTAAATAAGTTAAGCATCTCAAATCCAGATAAAGCATGAAATAATGTCATATAAGTCTGAATAACAAAACATGGTAATGTATCCATTGAAAACAACAACAATAAAATATGAGTCCAAACGAGTAGGGGTACTACAAGTGATGGCTATTCAATACAAAAAAATACATACTATGGTGAAGAATTGATACAGATTAGTATAATGAAATATGGATCAAAGATGGGATCTAGGAATAATCAAGCTCAAACTACCACAATATCACCTATGGATGGTTTGATGATAGGGCATTGACGTCAAATTTGTAATTATGACTTGTAGTGTAAGTCTTATTATTTGGCTTCTTTTCACATGTTTAAGAATGAAAGTGTCAAGGAGGGATGTCATGTTATATATAAAACCAAGGATATTGTGGTTTTTTAATGATAGAGCTTGGAGTGGCTCCTTCCATAAGAAGCATTGTATGGTTTGTTCTTCCTCAAGGATCTATTCTATTTCTAAATATATTCAATATTAGGGAATCTTGACCCATTAACATCTTGTGTTGTGTATGATCTCTCTTTTATATTCATATTGCCATTATTATATGAATGGATCTATAATGTTCCCAACTAGACAACATTAGAAAATAAATAATTTTCCTAATGTGCGCTAGCTGAATTGATTCATGGATAGAATCACCTCTCATAGACAAGGGGTTTTCATCTTCAAATCCAAATATGAAAACCAAAAGTCTTTTCATCCTCTAGATCTCCAATAGCAAGTTCTTTTGTCCCTAAATATTTCAATCTCCAAAATGAAAAGAATAACAAAATGAAAAAATTGAATGATTTTCTTTGAGCAAACAATTTTTTTTTCATAGTTTATTTTTTGAGCCTTGCATTTGAATTTACTTTTCCCTCCAAGTGTTTAAAAAATCTTTTTTAAATATTGCAAAGGCCCTATAACAATATTTAAGTTACTCTTTTAAAACTAAAGTGATTGGGCCCAACATAGAATATTATTATTAATTGTGCTCCCTATTTAATCCTTTAGCCTACGACCAATAAAGAGTAGGTTATGAGTTCTCAATTAACGCTTTCAGTGCACATGACCATTTTTTATTGCTTGGGTTTTCATTTTACATATCCTCTATGCATTATCAATTGTGGCCCTCAAGTCATAAAAAAATGTGGGTATCTTTAGGTTGAGTCATTTCATGAATCTATTAATGGAAGACTTGGTTAGTGAGGAGTTCCCATGCTATGGAATTTGGTTATTTTCAACTAAAGGCTAATGAGCTGATGACTAATAAAAAGTCGGTGAATGAGGGGGGCACGTCGCTTTTTCCATTTTTTTCCATGGTTTGCTCCAAACACATATTTTGCTAATATTTGTTATGTGCTCCATAGGCTTATCAGTTGTTGTCCTCAAGTCAGCAAATTGCAGGTATAAAATGATTGAGACTCTTTACACATGCTAATGGAAGGTTGGTGAACAAGGTGTGCCCAAGCCAAGGAGATTGGTTATTTGTTGGTGGAGGATGGTGACTAATAGAAAAGTTGGTGAATGAAGAGGGCACATGGCTTGTCCAAGAGTCAATTTCTATTGCTTAAGCTTTTTTTGTGGCTTGTTTTAAAGTCATTTGTTGTTGCTTAGATTTTTGGTGATCATTATGACATTATCAATTGTGAACCTCAAGTGAGGAAGATTTTGGGTATTTTCCAATTGAGCCTCATAATGAATCTCTTGATGGAAAAGTTAACAATAAAGGATTTCCCAAAAGATAGAGAGATTGATTATCTCCAGGTTGAGGCTCATGACTAATGGAAGAGTTGTTCAATGAGGATGGGGCCATGCCTTGCTTTCAAGTTAATTTCTATTGCTCATTCTTTTCATGTTCTCTATGATATTATCAATTGTAGCCACCAAGCCAAGAAGATTTTAGTTATATTTTTAGTTGAAGCTCTTCAAAAATCTACAAGGGGTGTTGAACAAGGAGGATATGTGGCTTGCTCTAAAGTCAATTTTTATTGCTCAATTTTTTTGTGCTTTTAAGTCATAAATGTTATGGGCATTTTCAATTTGAGGATCATGATCATGGAATAACCGAGAAGAGTTTGTTGTCTGATTTATTTGCCCACTTTAATACAAGGATTTAAACTATCGATTTCAAGTAACATTTGAAGGTATGTTAGCATTTTGATAATTACTCTACCTTACCACTCAGCTACATCCCCTAGGATATGTCATAAATAATTTTATTGGAAACACTTCAAAAATTGACATTATTTAATAAAAAGGTATTCATGGCCAAAAAGATCACAACAAACTATATATCACCGAAAGAAAGAAAAAAAACTCACTAAGTGCAAGATGATGTACTAAAAGAGGTAGATCATCTCAAACACAAAGATTAGATCAGGCAAAGGACTCATCAGCACCCAAAGGCACCCAACTATCCTTAGCATCCTAAACCAAAAGAAACACAAGCACACCCCCCCACCAACAAGGTAGAGGTACACTAGCTACTGAGTTAACATCACTCTAGGTATGACAAAGCGGCCTAAAAGGACAAGCAGCAATAATTTCATGTGACGAGGGGGTCCAACCCCTCCACTAAAAACAGAGAATGACTATCCAACCCCTACAATGCATCAAACATCTATTATAATGCATTTATGATATATAATGAATAATGATGTTTTAGAAGCTGAATATAAAAACAGAAAAAAAAGAAAAAAAAAAGGTTACAACTGTGTGAACGGATCCTCCACCATAGCACTAGTGGTGTCGAGTTTTGCAGGTTATAGTGGATTGAGCCCTCCCCTAATGATTAAGAAGGTCCTCAAGGTGTTGAAACTTTAAAGCCACTTTCAGCCTATGGCCAGTTCTGAAAAGTAAACAAAGTTGAGAGCAAGAACTTTCTATTAAAAGCTTGAAGTTCACGAAGTGGCACAGGGCCTGGTGAAGGGTCTCTCCCTTATTCCAATAGCCATCTTTTTAATGGGCACTCAGGTCATAGAGGATTTCAATTTATATTTCTGTTGGTTATGATCATTCAGTTCTGGTTTTTTGTTTTTTGGTTTTTTTTGGTGGGGGGGCATGGCCTTTAGTAATTATGATCTTATGCTTAGATTAAATGGTGGTTTCAGTTTCTTATTTTATTTGTTGAAACTTAGTTTGAATGAACAATGTGCTGTTCCAGGCTGCTAGTACTTTCAAATAGTTAGATTATGTATGCTATTTTACATCAGTAAGGAAAACTAACAAATTATTGCAACATTGTTTTGATATTCTTAATATTCAGAGAGATTAGATTTCTACATTCTATTATGATCATTCTATGATGATCACATAATGTGATCGGAAACATTGGTACAAAACAAACTCTACACAGTTAAATCCGAAAACAAAAGATAAATATTCCTAATATTTTTCATTCACAGATCTTTCAAAACAAAAATTAACCAAATAAGAGTAACTACAGTTCAAGGAGATCTAAAACTTTCAATTAATACCGATTAAGATTCAGCAAGCAAAATATAAACTAAACATGCCTTGAAATTCCTATGATTGCCAGCAGATTGAAAAGAGGCAACAATAACCCTTCCTGTGATGATGTTGGGGCCTGCTTGAATCTTTTCACAAGCATGAGGAAGGTGGTTTAAGTTTGTATGAATGTTAGCACGTTCAGATAATTTTCTACAAGATGTGGAAGGCCACAGAGGAAAATGTAATGTGGTAATACAGTACAGCACATGCTAACGAATCTTCATTTTTTTCTACAAGCAAGAGAAAAGATTATTTTGATGCAAACAAATTGTTTGTTAAGTATTTCCTAATTTTTCGACAAGGAAGGTTGTTTGAGTTGGTATGAGTATTAGAATGTTAATTTTCCACAAGATGTGGAAAATCAAATAGGAAAACTATTGTAGTACTGCAGTGCAGGACACGCAAACGAATCTTCAAAATTAGGTAGAGCATTAGAAAACAAACCAGAAGAAAGATTCTTCTTATAATATCTCTGCGAGAGAGAACTCCTTGAAAGTGTGAAAGTATGGAAGATTATGATATTGGTTTCAACTGGTCATGATTAAGAACAAGCTGGTTTTGAAATTTTTTAAATTAGACAAGTGAATGCATTTTGAGTTCATTTTTTCCTCCAGCGTTTACTAGGAAGTCTTCGGTGGACCCTGAAATACAGACCGTAATCATCGGTTGGGCAGGGTGTCTCTGCAATTTAATATACAAATGGGATAGCAGGTTAAGTGGGTTTAATTTTGAGATAAATTCTATGGTTAAAAGTGTTTGAGTTGGAGTAGGAGTAGAGTTGGGATAGCATGTTAAGTGGGTTTAATTTTGAGATAAATTCTATGGTTAAAAGTGTTTGAGTTGGACTAGTATTGAGAAGGGTGAACTCTTCGAAAGGTTCAATGCTTCACCTAAATGAAAATAAGTGTTAGTGTCACATTCATTCTCATGAGAGAGGGGTTTCACTATTCATGAAACATGGGTTAATGAGTTTGACTTGAAAACTATAGAATTGAATCCTGATAGCAATAGCATAATTTAATTTGCTCTGGAAAATATCTCCAATGTAACTATTTAATTGATTTTAACTAATGTTTTAAGAGAAATATGAGTTATCAAAAAATCATTCAATAAATAAAAAATAAGAGAAATGGCAATTTTAAATAACATATTTTATTGATAAATAAGAAGCATTTTTCATATTGTGTAGTTATGATAGTAATATTTAAATATTGATATCATAAAATATTTTATATTAAAATAGTTTATTTAATCTTTTTTTCTAATTTACATTTTACTTTCACACAAGAGGTTAAAATTTATTAATCACATAAGAAAGTACAAAACAAAAATGGTCACCGACCCAACAAAGAACGCTCAATTAATCAAACTTATCCTCCATAACTAATTTTTTGAACAAACAAATAAATCCAAAGACAAAGTTCCTCTATCTGCAATATTACAATCTTGCAATCATTCAAACACTCATTTGGCTAGATATTTGCGATTCTTTTCCATTGATGGGGGATGTGAGAAAAGGTAATAGAGTCAAAAGACCTACACAGGTTGAGAATCTACTGAATAAATATAGGTAAATGTCAGTTAGTAGCATCCAATCATTGCTCATTCAACATATTCACCAACACTTGTGAATCAGATTCACAGATAATCTTTTCCCGTCCAAGAGCACATCCTCTCTCCATAGCATAAAACATGGCAAGATCCTCCAAAGTTTTTTGTGTAAAACTCTTTATTTATGGAGAAGAAAAATTGAACATCACCAACACTATCTCGTCCAATACTACCAACTCCAGCATGCCCCGGATTTCCCCTAGAAGATCCATCAGTATTGATCTTCAGAACACCTTGAGGAGGAAGCCATCGTCCCACATGATCAATCTTTTGTTTTGGTTGTCTACATCGCACACAAGTAGAAGTAGCAGTCCCTTGAGTAGAGAAGCTCAACCTTCTAGAAATATCCATATCACTAGGATCCACTGCACCAAAATGATCACACTTAGCCGAAACAGTCTCCTAAAGTGTGTGAACAGTTTTCCCCCATAATTGATTGACAACCAAATTTGCTCCTTAAAAGATTCTATGATTCCATTCCAACCAAATATGCCAAACAATGAAATTAGGTTTGATAGCCCAAGCTATCTGAAGAAAAGAGGTCTTAACAGGAGTCTAACCCAACCAAAGAGGAGGCATGCAAATAGGTTTCATTCCAAATTCCGTATAACAAATGCCAAAACTCACTAGAGAAAGTACAATGAAAGAAAAGATAAGGAGCACATTCTTCATTGTCAAGACACATTATGCAAATGGAAGGACCCTGGAAACCACGCTTGCATAAGTTATCCCAAGTAAGGCATTGATTTTGAACAAGCAACCATGGGAAAAAAATTGCATTTGGGCCAAGATTTTTTTTTTCACATTTGTTTCCACAATGGAACTTATACTCTACCATACATTTGTCTTACAAGCTTTAAGCATCCCATAGCCATTGAGTACTTACCTAACGAATCATTGATCCCAAGCTAAGATATCATTCCCAGTAAGGAAATTACACTGCCTGCTAGCAAAAATCCTAGCTAACTCCTATTGATCTCCCTCTGACCCTCCAAGAGGCCATTCTTAAGGATCCTTTCATCTAAAAACCTTTGCCTATCCCAAATGCTTAATAGTATAAAAGAAGTGTATTTAGTTTTTAATTGGGTGTTTGATTGTTTTTTGTTAATATATTTATTAAAGAATATTAATTTTAAAAATTTATTCTCATACAAGAATATATGATTAAAGATATTTTTTCAATAAATAATCAAAGATTTTCTAATCATACATAACAAAATAAATACTAAGAAATGACATGTTTAATTAATAAATTATCATTTACAATGAAAAATGAATATTTTATTATGCCTACAATAAAAATTAAAGTTCAAAATAATGAGCATGCATATAATAATAACAAAATGATTGCATGATGGGTAGAAGAGAATTTTGGCTCTACCAGAGTTTTGACTTGCATTCTCTTGGTGTCATATTTTTCATCTTGTTGGAGAAGAATATTAATTCCTATTAGCGATTTTATTTTTTGAAAAAATGAAAAAAATAGATTATTATGGAAAATAAGGGGTTGAGGATGGAAATGATTGATGTGTTTAAGAGGTAAACTGTATAATATTTAGTTGCCACCATTGATTTAAAATGTAATCTAATGGTCGTTCTTGTATTTTACTACGGTAAAAGGTACCCATAGTTTGTAATGCTCATGGGACTCAAAATTTATTTTAAACTGATCTCTATTAAGATCAATGATTTGAAAGCAATTTTTGACACCTTGAGCATTACAAATCACATGTACATTTTGCCTCATAGAATACAATAAGGATCACTATATTAAATTTTAAATCAATTTTGGAAACTAATGATTAACAATGTATCATGTAGCGTCATAAATTGTAACTTGGTGCAATTCACACCTCATTCTTATGTGCCTACTTTAGTGTATCCCATCCTAGTTCTCCCCTAGGTCCTTTTTGGCCCTTTTTTACTCAAAATCTGATGTCACCTAGTTGCATGGCTAAATGGAACCCATCCTAGAACTGTACCCTCCTATTTCCTTGCTTGTTTGCCCTATTTTGGGAGTACAAGGGCACTTGGGCAACCCTTGTTCAGACTAGGGCACCCCGGTCACCATGTTCCCACTCCAACATGTCCTGTTTTAATTAGGACGGGGCACTCTCCCTTCCCAATGAGGTTTAATCTTTGTACCTCAATGTGACCATTGGAGGTCATCCTAATCAATAATTTACATAGGGAACCCTATATAAAGACATCCTATCAATTCATTTTGACCTAGAAGCATTCCTAGCATAATTGAGATCATTCTCAGCATTCAAGGCAAGATTTCATCCCACCATATCCTTCAACCATCACGAAGCAAAACACATCAATTTTCATGCAAGCATATGTTTGTCTGTAAGTTTTCTATTTGTAGTCATGTTATTGCATCAATACTTGTGATCACATCTAAAGAGAAATACATCATCAACCTTCAATTAACTCGTTGAGCTTTCTAATTGCAATTGAGGTTGGAATACTCATTCACAACTTAGGGATTGTTATACACACTAAGCAACCCTTCATGAACTAGAAGCTACATTTAATTATCAACCCAGGGATGTGAACTTGAAATGAGACAACACTGTATATGCACTATGGAAGTCTTCTAAACTATTATTTCAGTTGTGTATAGAAAATAAACTCAAAACAATAAACTAAATTGAAAACACAACAATGCTGGAAATAAAACTAATTACATAGCAATGGTTGCAGGAAGACTGGTTATTTGCAATGGTAGTGGTTGCAGGCTAACTATTCTAAAACTAGAGAAATTGAATATGTTGATAACAAAACCTATCATAACTAACTCACTAATAAAAACACAATGAATAACAATACAAACTATTGCAAATCTAAACTATGATGAAATCACAGTTCCTCAAGTGACCCTTGCTTGAGTTGCTTCAATCTGTCATTTGCATTCCATCTTCAATAAACAAGATTCAATGCTCAAATAATACTCTTAGTGCAAATCAAATATTACATGGACATGTATAAGACTTGCTGATCGAACATAGACACCACTAACAAGACTCAACAATAAATATCATCCACACTACTTACTCACAACTCAACAAAATCTCAGATTTATGCTTGAGGCTTGAGAGTTGGAGTAATTACAAACTCAACAACTTATTACAAATGTCATTTCTCCTATGAGAGAAAGGATATGACTTATTCTATTCATTATTGGTAATACATATTAAACTAACAAGAGTTGAGAGAGTTCTAATCAACTTCAAACTCTACAACTATAAAATACAGTCATGACTGAACATGTGTACAAAACATGTTAAAATTATTTATGAATCATCAAATATTGTTTCCATAAGCTTCTTAAATGTTCCATGACTTTAATAACTTCAAATACATGAACTCATGAAGAGGTAGAAGAGCCCAAGCTGAATTAGAACTCAATCCTAAATTGTTGCCTGGAAATCTACTAGTTTGTCTCAGTCAACTTCTGTTGATTACTGCTCATTAACTATTGTGAATCAACACAAACGGTTTAAACCCTTTTTAGATATCCTTTTAATATTTCCATATCAATTTGAAAATCTTAATTTCATTAAGAGACGAGTGAGATATTGCCCATTTTGTTGAAACTGGTCTTTTGACTTTTTTCTGCACTTTCAGTCAATTGCTACATCAGTCAATTGTCAACTTGATCCTCCTCCTTTCTATCTTTATAAACAACTCAAACCACTGAAAAAAAACATGTTAATCATTGCAAAGTATTTTACATTCAACAATAATCATTTATTACAATAACAATCAAGTTGGTAGCAAAGATCGATCCTCTCAAGTATCTACTTAGCAAGGTGTTACCGCGTCATTTATCCTTCATAACAGGAGTAAATCACCCTATTAAATTTTATTTGAAGTCCTCACTTTTCTTGGGATTCCTCGGTCCAAAACCTTAACCCTCTTATAGATTGTCTTTAAATCGGAAACGCCAAGTTTTAATGATCAGTTTGTATCCCATGAACTCATTGAACCATTTTGAAGCAGGTTCATGAGGTTCATTTAGGTTCCGCAGTGAAAGGAAATACAAGAGCAAGGAAAGAAAAATGAAATCCAAGTAAGTTTATTGATGAAGTAAATGTTACCAAGAGAAATGCAAAAACCTTGGAGCAATCACCCAAATGTGAAGAAGGAGGCACAAGAACTTTTGAAAGGGGAAAAAACAAAGAAAAGCCCCTTGTGATATTATGAATGAGGCAATGCCTAAAATGTGAGAGAGAGAGAGAGAGAGAGAGAGAGAGGCTCTTTACAATATTGTCATTAAGGAGAAATGAGAGATGAGACATCTCTTAAATAGAGATGAGGAGAGGAGTTACAAAGTAACTCCCAAATCTATGAATGCCACCATTCATAAAATGCGTGTGTCATGTGTCCACATCCTCTTATGGAGGAAATCTAATATTCCTTAATAAAGGAAAATAAAAAGAAATGACTTGTCCTCACACATATACTAGAGGACAAATTACATGTAGGAATTCCAAAGGAATATCCTAAACTAAATACAAATAAACCTGAGTAAAGATTAAATATTATAACACCCCCCCTTAAGCTTAACTTGGGGAGTTTACATCAAACCCTTCAATGGGTTGCAATCCAAGATTTTTACAATGAAATTGGAACTTTTCTTTACAAAGTGGCTTGGTAAAAATATCTGCAACTTGGTCTTCCCCCTTGCAATAGAGGAGTGAAACTTGCTTGTCTTCAATTTATTCTCTTATAAAGTGGTGTTGGAGAGAAATGTGTTTTGTTCTTGCATGGAAAACTGGATTTTTAGCCAAGGCAATGGCACTTTTGTTGTCACAATACAATTGAGTTGGTTCATGTTGAGGTAGACCCAAATCTTCAAGTAGTCTTCTAAGCCACAAGACTTCTTTGGAAGCATTAGTGCATCCTTTGTACTCAGCTTCAGTGGATCCAAGAGAGGTAGATTGTTGCTTTTTACTATTCCAAGAAATTGCTCCTGAACCAACAAAAAAACAATAACCACAAGTAGATTTCCCATCATCGGGATCTCCACCTAGATTGGAATTAGTAAAACCTTTTAAAGTAAAATTAGAATTTGCATCATAAAACAAAACCTACATTAATAGTTCCTTTAATATATCTTAAAATTCTCTTAGCAACTTTAAAGTGTGTTTATTGAGGTTTAGACATGAATCTTGAAACCAAACCAACACTATAAGCAATATCCGGCCTAGTAAGAGTTAAATAATTCAAACTTCCAACTAATTGTCTATACAAAGTAGGATCAACAAGAGGAGTTTGCATATCAACCATTAACTTAGTGCCTAATTCAATAGGAATTGAAACATGGTGAGCATCATTCATGTTAAACTTATCTATGAGATCTTGAGCATATTTACTTTGAGATAAGAAAATTCCTTTAGAGGTTTGCCAAATTTGCATTCCTAAGAAATAATGTAAAAGACCTAAATCAGTCATTTGAAATTTTTGATTAAGTTGAAACTTAATATCAGAAATCAAAGTATTGGAACTTGAAGTAAGAATCAAATAATCTACATACAAGATAATAATGATAATATCATCTTCACTATGTTTAATATACAAGTTAGGATCATTTTTACATCTAACAAAGCCTTGAGAAAGAAATAATGCATTAATATTTGAATACCACTCCTAGGAGATTGCTTTAATCCATAAATTGATTTCTTTAATTTACAAACTAAGTGTGCATTACCTTCTTTAATAAAACTAGGAGGTTGAGACATATAAATTTCCTCATGTAAATCACCATTAAGAAAAGCCCTTTTAACATCCATTTGGTGAATAGGCCAATTCATTCTAGAAGCTAAAGAAAACACAAGTTTAATTGTAGGCATTTTAGCAACAAGAGCAAAAGTTTCAGTATAATCTAAGCTTTCAATTTGAGAAAAACCTCTAGCAACTAATCTAGCTTTAAATTTACTAACTTGATTATTAGCATTCAATCTGGTTTTATAAAGCCACTTGCAAGAAACAAGATTTTTACCATGAGGCAAGGGAACTAAATCCCAAGTTTGGTTAGAAATTAAAGTATCATATTCTTCCTTCATTTCTTTTTGCCAATGTGGTTGATTTTTAGCTTGATCAAATGTTTTAGGATCATTAGAATTCATAATAGTACTCATTAAAGCATAATTACAATAATTAACTCTTCTAGCTTGAAGTCTATCCATTCTAGCTAAGTATTCATCACTATCTTGAATTAAAGATTTAAACCATTTATGTCTTCTTTTAGAAGTAATGGATTCATCACTAGAAGAAGAGTCATGAGGAGTAGAGTTATTATTATCATCATCACTATCACTGGAAGGAATAGAAAGAGATGCATTAGGAGTAGGGTTAAGAGAAGGAGGTTGGTCCTCCACAAGCACAACTTTGCTTTGAGCAAGTTCATCATCCTCCACTTTAGAACAATCATGAATGCCTTTTTTTGCAATACAAACATCTCTTGTAACTTTTACCTTGTTAGTAATAGGATTGTAAACTCTATAACCTTTAGTATTTTCATCATAACCAACAAAAATAAAAGGAGAAGATTTAGCATCTAATTTTTTTCTTTTCTCCTTAGGTTTGTGAACATAATCTATGGAACCAAAAATTCTTAAATTCTGCAAATTGGGCTTTCTACCAGACCAAGCTTCTTCAGGATTTTTATCCTTTAAGGCTTTGGTAGGTGTTCTATTAATTAAATAAGTTGCACAAGCCATAGCTTCAGCCCAAAACTTGTAATCCATATTTTTTGCATGCAATAAACATCTTGCCATTTCCACAATGGTCCTATGCTTCCATTCTGCCACACCATTTTGTTGTGGTGTATAAGGAATGGTAAGCTCGTGTTTAATTCCAAAAGATTTCAAATAAGCATTAAATGCATTATTGACATATTCTCTTCCATTGTCAGTACAAAGAATCTTAATTTTAGAACCAGATTGTCTTTCTACAAACATATGAAATTCAGTAAACACATCAAGCACTTGATCCTTACTATGAAGGAAATATATCCATGTTCTCCTTGAAAAATCATCAACAAAGGTAAGAGCATATCTTGAACCTTAGATGGAGGGATTCTCCATGGGACCCAAGAGATCACTATGAACTAAATGCAATTTAGTATATGCCCTCCAAGATTGACCATGAGGAAAGGGTTCCCTATGCATCTTACCACTCATGCAACCATTGCAAACAATTTGAGAAGGAACAATAGTAGGCAATCCATCAACCATATTTTATTTTTGCATCAATGAAATATAATCAAAATTGAGATGGCCAAGTCTTTCATGCCATATAGTAAAATCAACAGTAGTAAGCAAAGAATACTTTAGAGGAGCAAACTCATAGAACTTGAATAAGTTATCACTATCCATTTTAGCAGTAGCAATAACATGATTAGTTTTTGGATCAATGATATAACATATGCCCCTATAAAAGTTAATCGTATAATCTTGACAAAGTTTAGGAACTGAAATCAAATTTAATTTTAATTCAGGAACATAAAGAACATCATTTAATTTCCCATTAGGAACATTCACATCACCAATAGCTTCAACTTTGCAACTATGATTATTAGCTAATTGAACAGGAATATTAGAAGTATCAGGATGCAAAGATTCAAAACATTCTTTATGAGAAGTAACATGCTGAGATGCACCAGAATCAATAATCCACTCAATTGGTTGAGAAACATTATAAGTACATGTAAATGCATGACGAGATGAATTACCATTATTATTACCTTTCTTATAATGAGGTTTATGTTGTTGATTATTTTGATTATTTTGGTTCATGGGCTTTTTACCATTTTGCTTCTTAAAACAATTATTAGTAATATGTCCATCTTTCCCACAATATGTGCAATGGGGTCTTGTTTGAGAATTATTTCTTTGATTATTGTACGAATTATTATGATTATTATTATGAGAATTGTTATGATAGGATTTAGAATGAGATTGATAATTAGAAGATTTGTGATTATGATTATTGGATCTAAAATTATTATTATGATTTTGGTTTTTAGACATAAAAGCATGTTCACTATTTTTAAGAGTACCGAGTTGAATTAATTTAGCTTCCTCTTGACGTAATAAATTACGAAAAATATCATAAGTTAATTGAGTAGCTAAACTAGGAATAGCAAGTTGAGCATGAATATTCGTAATAAATTGTTGAAATTGATGAGGAAGACATTTTTTAAGAATGTAATAACCCACTATACTTAACCCAATAAAATTTGACCACTTTTTTTTTGTTTACTTTAATCATTTGTGTTTGATTCAATCACATACTTTGGGTATCCATCCATTAGGATTAGGCATTCTTCCATCTAGGATGAGCATCTAACAATACGGGTTAGGCATCTGTCCATACGGAGCAGGAGATTTCATCTATCCAATGCAGGATATGCATCTATCCATACGGGGTAAGCATCTATCCAATTGGGATAGGAGGTGCTCCGGCCAGAGACTTAGAGTCATTAGGACCATTCAGGTCCTGAGTCACTCACTAAGTACTACACTCTTCTAATAGAAGTGCATCGAGGTCGCTGTCCTTAGGAGAAATAAAAATAACATAATACAAGCTTGAATTCCGCCTCAGAATTTGGCTTAAAGCCTTGGGAAGTCAAGCGAATCCATACGGGATTCCTTCCGAGTATGCATTGAATTACTCTTTCCTTTTTATTATACTTATCTTTCAAATTAGGATTCTACTCAATCCTCCTTCTTACCAAACTTAGACCCCATCCACGAACGCCTGAGTATTAGGGACAACTCCGTCCCAAGACTACCTACATACCCGTTTCGGCACGAGATCAAGGTGTAAAGTATTTAGTTCTATTTCCTACTCTATGGTTTGATGTAAATTGATTAGTGGGTACGCAACCCTTTCTAGGGTCAATGTCCCAGACAGTTTCTCTGCGGTTGCTACCCACGGTGGTAGCACTTAAGAAAAGGCTCAAGGTGGCCTATTGCTTGTGGCCTAAAACAACTAGATCCTAATACCTATCATAAGCGTCACCCTTGACCAAATTGTCAATCGACAACAACTCTTCAAGATTAATAAAAGCATTTCACTCAATCAACATTAAGGGGGTTTACTATGGTTTAACTCCGCGGATGTAAAATCATTTAAGGATTATCTTATTAGATTATCGATCCAAGGGGGATTACCCGCCCCTTGGATTTTAACTTCCAAGTGTCCCTTATTACTCCCTGATGATTTATAGGGATGATGCCACAGATGTCATTGATGCAGCTTTATTAGGCGTTAGGTGCAGTAGTTCAACACGATGACATTACCTGTAAGCGTGACCCAGAGGAACTGTATATACCAAACACTACTAGGTTTTGATTTTCTGACTTCCTTTATTTAGTTTTCTAACTAAGAAGCTATGAAAAACATCATGCTTGAAAACAATTATTAATTGAACGTGTATAATTAGACATTGCAAAGCTTATTTAATTGAAACAACTACTTAATGAACCCTATGGAATAAAAACCATAACTAAATTATTTAATATTCAAAACTTGAAATATAACTTGCATAATAATGATGATTATGAAGCTTGTATATTAATAATTAAACGTGTAACTTGCATGAAGATGAAGGAAATGTAACTTTGTCATCAATAAATGCAAGTAATGTATAAGCAATTCGCATGAAGCAAGGATAGTGTAAGTTACATGCAAGGTTAAGCAATGTGTTGATTTCTATCATGAGAATAATCACTTATAAAGTCACTAGTCCCAAAAATAGCAATTAGCTTAGACATTTGGTTTAAATCATATTAATATGAATTAATTGCTTTTAATAAGTCCAAAATGCCAACTAAGTGACTCAATGAATCTTAAGTAGTTTTTATAAAATTCCAATTATAAAATTTAATACAATTTAATTTACAATTAGAAAATTGCTAAAAAAAATTAAATTAATTATAAATTTTACTAAGGATGATTACTTTCGAATTTAATTTACTAACTTAAAATTTATCCTAAAGCAATTATTAACAATTTTTAGTTTGCAATTTAATATAAAAAAAATCTAAATAACGAAAAAAAGTACAAGGCACTCTTTAAAGTTAATAGGGAGTGGGGGGGCCCATGGGTCCCATCATCACTGTGGACCTGCGGGTGCAGGCCCGCAGTGATGAGAGGACCACCGTGGTCCCCTCCACTACCCTGCGGCCACTGTCGTAACAGTGACCGTAGGGTAGTGGGGGGTACCACTCCCGACGGTTACCTTAATACTGCCTCCCCTACACGCTGCCCGACACCAATTGCTTTGAAAAATAAATAACGCCGAAGATTACCGAATGCCAATTTAATTATTTATAAAAATATATAATTTATGGTAATTTATAAATTTTAATTAACTTTTTTCATGAGAATAATAATAATATAGATAAAAATGAGTTAATTTAATCAGGGAAATTTATGATATCACTTCAATCTCAAGGGTTATAAACTGTTCATGGATACATAGAGAAAGATCCCTTTTTTTGAAGGCTATTGAGATAAAGATGAAATCTTCACAATATAGTTGGAATTGAGGTAAATAGAGTTTTCTCAGGAAGAATTTATTTATAATAAACACCTCAATGTACACAGTTTTTGTCACAAAGATATTTATATTTTATTTCCACAGAGAATAATGAATACAAACGTTTTCTGTTCAAAGAGAAGTAAGACTGCTCTTAGAGGAGAATGAATTATTTAAGGGATTAAAATTTACACACAAATGATCAAACCTACATTCAGAGAGAAATGGTTTTTTTTTTTACTCACAGGAAAAATATTTAAATAACTTCATATACAGATGATCCAACTATATTTACATAGAGGTAAGATTTTTCACAGGGAAGTAAGATTAAATTTAAGAAATAAGATTTACATTCAAATTCCCATTCCAAGATTCATACATAAGTGATTATCATTTAATCACACAGAGAAGAGGTTAATCAGAAAAAGTAATTAAATAAGGAAATATGATTTTTGCACAGATCTAGAAAATCTTTTTTTTTTTGAAAAGCAAAAGTAAGATCTGATATTTATTTCTTCTAAGGAAAATTAAACAAATAATAAAGCTATCTTTTACATGCATTATATGGAAAGTACCTTTATCAATATTTATCCCTAAACAAAAAAAAAGGATTTACAATCTAAATTTTTTTAAATAAAGAAAGATCTAGAAGCTATATTTTTTTGATAATACAAATTTCTCATATGTAAATGAGAGATGGTAAAAGAAGAGAACCTGGCTTATCGAAGCTCGATGTTGAATCCTCTCCAATCTTCTAGCTATCTTCTTAGATCCTTCCTTGCAACTTGAGAGAAATCTTCAAGAACAACTTAACAATCCTACAATGAAAATGTGACTACCAAAGAAGATCCTACTACTAACAACAAGGAAACTGAGAAATTTTCTTCAAAACATAATCAACCCCCTCTTATGAAAACTTGCATACAATATATAGGAAAAGTCCCTTAATTCCACTATCTAGAGAAATTAATTAAGAATGAGATTCTTTTCCAATATTGGACTCATGCAAAATTGATTAAAATCCTAGTGGGGGAGTTACATGCAAGGTATTGAAGATTCCTCTAAAAGCTTCTAATTCCTCCTTCAACGTGTGCCATAATTGGGAATAAAAATAAAAATAAATAATGCCTTTTTGAATTATATTCTCCAAGTCTGAGTGTGGGTCCATTATTTATTCTTTTATAATATTTATTCAATCATTTTTAATAGCTCAACCAAAAATATAATAGAATTGTATCAAATCAAAAGGTGATAAATGAGGGTTGTGACAAAGAATAAGATGAATTAAACGTAAATCAGCTAGAGCAACTCCTAAACCAATTAATTGACTATTAACATAATCAAATTTTAATAAGAATTCATCCATGGTTTTAAAATCTCTATACCTGAGATCTTCAAGTTGATCTTGAAGCTGAATTTTTCGGGATTCATTTGAACTATCATAAGTTGTTTTTAAAATTTCCCAAGCTTCATACACTTTTGTACAATTTCCAATTAGAACATACAAATTAGGAACCATTGAAATACCAATTAAACCAAGTGTTTCCTCATTTTGAGCCTTCCATCTATCTTGGTCGGTTTGAGGAGCAATTGAAGAAGGCTCAGAGATTTTATCAGTAGCAACATCCAAAAGGTGTTTGAAATGAAAAATAAACAAGATATGTGTTTTCCATGAATGATAATTAGTGCTATTTAATTTAATTTCGGGAATTAAAGTAGACATGATAGCAAGATAAAGGACAAATTATGATTAGAAATAAAAATTACCCCCTTTTATTAAAAAAAATACTTGATTAAAAAATGAAAAATTAACCTCTTTTATTAAAATAACCGAATTTCAATAATAACAACAACAACAAATAACAATTTTTTTAATAAAATATTTACCAAAAAAAATTATATTCAAACTTTAATAACAAATTTTAATTGATTTTTTTAAATTTTATTTAAACAAATTTTAAATCTTAATAACAAAATAAAACTATTTTATATTAAAAAACTTTATTAAAAAAATTTTATTCAAAAACTTTAATTTATTTTAAATTTTAAAAAAACTTTATAACTAATTTTTTAACGTTATTAAACTTTTAATATATTAAAAGTTTATATACTTTAATAATTCGTGAATGTTATATATATGAAACTTTTTACAAACTTAACTTTATTTTATTTGAAATAAAGTTTATGTTAAAGAAACGAAAAATTGATTTTAAATAAATATGTAAATGATAACAAGAAATTGAAACTTTGAAAAGTTTTAAACTGACAGTGGCTGCTGGGTGCGTAGAAGGTATGAAGGTGCAGGTTTGCCAAAAATAACAGAGATGCTTTGATAAATAGCAAGGAGTAGGTCTGTGAGATATTAGATGTAATGATAAGAGATAGAAACGTTACACACAGAGATCAGAAAACGTCTGAAGAAAACGTTAAAATTCTGGATTTAACAAAATACAACGCACAAAATATATAGCAATATAAATTGTTTTAAAATACGATTCTTTAATTAATATGATTGAAGAGAGAAATTTGAGAAAAAAAAATTTAATTGAATAGGATTTGAATATGATTCAAAGTACAATATACACAGACAAGACATAAATTACAGTTCCAAATTGTATATTGTATATTTTAATTCAGACAGAAATATTATGAAAGGAAATACAAAACAATATTAAACATCTGTTAACAAAAATCTGCAATACAAAATACTGGAATAAAAAATTGGCAATACAAAAGACGTTAAACTTAGAATGATTTAGACAGAGCAAGCAGAAATGATAGAATATTAAACTGCAATACAAAAGACGTTAAACTCAGAATGATTTAGACAGAGCAAGCAGAAATGATAGAATATTAAACTTCTGGAATAAAAAACCAACAATTCACAAAACTAGAGAAAATAATATGAAAAACAGAGATAGTTATTATACAGGGATCAATATGATTTATTTTTTTTAACAAAATCTTGCAGACACAATAAATGTTAAAACCTGCAAACAAATAGAGATGCAACTCAATAATAAAACCGTTTTGGCGGCAAGCCTTCCAAAACAAGATAGATAATATGGGTTTGGCGGCAAGCCAACTAAACAAATTAAGGATGTTGTGTTTGGCAGTAAACCTTCCAAACTAGACAATAATAAAAAAAACACAAAGAAGAAACTTTGGTGGCAAGCCTTCCAAAGACTAGAATCTAATAAAAAAATTAAATCTACAGGCAAACTTGTTAACAAGTTTGAAAAAAAATTAAAATTGAAACCAAAACCTACACAACAGAAAATATTAGAGAAAGAACTTCTTCTCCTCTCAAGAATGCCTCCAAGAAGGTGAACTCCACAGAATGGTAACCTTCATCAATGTCAACTTGAAACAAGGATTAAAAACCTACTCTGATACCATGAAAGGAAATACAAGAGCAAGGAAAGAAAAATGAAATCCAAGTAAGTTTATTGATGAAGTAAATGTTACCAAGAGAAATGCAAAAACCTTGGAGCAATCACCCAAATGTGAAGAAGGAGGCACAAGAACTTTTGAAAGGGGAAAAAACAAAGAAAAACCCCTTGTGATATTATGAATGAGGCAATGCCTAAAATGTGTGTGTGTGTGTGAGAGAGAGAGAGTGTGTGTGTGAGAGAGAGAGAGAGAGAGAGAAGTTCTTTACAATATTGTCATTAAGGAGAAATGAGAGAGGAGACATCTCTTAAATAGAGATAAGGAGAGGAGTTACAAAGTAACTCCCAAATCTATGAATGCCACCATTCATAAAATGTGTGTGTCATGTGTCCACATTCTCTTATGAAGGAAATCTAATATTCCTTAATAAAGGAAAATAAAAAGAAATGACTTGTCCTCACACATGTACTAGAGGACAAATTACATGTAGGAATTCCAAAGGAATATCCTAAATTAAATACAAATAAACCTAAGCTAAGTAAAGATTAAATATTCTAACACGCAGGTTCATAAGTATCTAGGAGGTTTTCATACTAACATTCACTTAAAGTATTTTTGCAGTGGTTCTTTTATGGGTTGTGTTCGGCGATATGCTATATCATCTCTCTCTAGGTAGTGAACTCTTTGAACCTAGTTCAAAAGGTTTGGGGGTGTTCAACATGTTCAATATAGTTCAAAGGTCAACAACACTTAACATAGTTACTCCTTTCAGAAGAGAAGTTTCCTAGGCACGGCGTACGTCTTGAACTCCTTGAACCTCAGTGAAGTCTATTCAAATTGTTCATGTGTGTTCAATCAGGTGGGTCCCATGGGCTAAAGGATATGATGGTGTACTTATTGCCAAATATGAGGAAGGTCAAACCATATCTTGGGTGACGTCAATTGTTTAAGTTTCCGAGGCAAGTAATCATTTCGAGAACTGGCGGTTACTTCAAAAATGCCGCCATGCATTCAATGCATGCGTGCGATGTCCAATCCACAAGCTCAGCACATCCAAACTGAAGATTGGAATTAATGTATTTAATAAGTACTTATCATTACTTTTTGTTATAAGGTATGAAGGGATTAATCCTCTGTAAATCTGTTCTTCATTGCTGCGGAGTCATTTTTCTTGGATAGAAGGTTTGTTCACTGGTAGTCGCCATATTGCTCTCAACTGAGAAGGTGAGTTTGTTTTCTGTGTTCCCCCCCCACCCCCCATGATTTTTACCTGCTTTTCCTCTCTCATGGTAGAATTTGCTGAGAAAATAAAGCTGGTCATTTACGAATTATGAAGTCCACATTGCACCTTTTTGGGAACGTTTTTAGTCTTGCATGTATAGAGCCTATAGTCAGTGACATAGACTTAAACGGGGAAAATCTTGAAGCTTTAAAAAAAAGGTTGTTCAAGGGAATTGATGGTTCTTTTGGTCTGGAAATCCTGAGTAGTGGTCTCATAGAGGCGGTAGCCTTTCCCCCAGCTATCCCTTGCCCGGAATTGGTTAGAGAATGTATTGCTAGATATGATCCAATTGCTGAGACTATCAGGAGAGATAATGGGGAAACCCTCCTTGAAATTAACCGCAAAGTAATTTCCTCTATTTTCAGACAACTCGACTACCAGTTTTTGAATTTTTCTTCTGCCTAATCCATCACTGAGTTCAACTCTGATAGGGTTGGGCACTGAAACAATGTAGCAAAATATTGGTTGAAGGTTCCCCAAAGGGGTGGTTCCAGATTGCCCAAGAATCCCAACAAGAACCATATGCTTCCTCATATTCACGACGTCATGTTACTGTTGCACCGAGTCAGAGGCTCAATGGAAGCCTACAATTTTGATGACTGGATTTATTGCTATGTGCAGCTGGTATTAGAAGGAAAGCAATACCTCGATTGGGCAGAGTTGATTGCCGATTCCATGAGGGAGCAGCTGAGTATGGCCAAAAAGTTTAAACATAATTTTTTCATGTCCTCATTCTTGATATATTGTTTGGCTTGTGTTAAGGAGATAGTAGGAATACCTAGGCAGCTCACTGAGGGAGAGGTCTCTGTATATGATATTTATCCAATGTTACAAAAAGATAATGCCATACAAGACTTCAAAAGGGTACATAACGCCTTTCTGGGAGATTTGTGCTACGAATTAAAGAATATGAAAATAAAGAGGATATCTGAGGATGCACAGGCCTTGGTGAAGATATTTGGTAGCTTCTTTATCCAGTTCCCTCGCTTTTGCTATATAAGAGTAGGCGGTTTTGAGGAAGAGCCCTTTAAGCTTCCTCGTTTTTATTCAGATTGCTTTGTTTTAGTAGAGGTTTGTAGGCAGCTGGCTATCGTGATTAAGAAGGCACAACCCAGGGATAGATGGGAGGATCACTTCCCTATTTAGTTGGGGACTTTATCCTGCAGTTCGATGTTAGGCACTTTGAGCATTGGAGCGGATTTGAAAAACTTTAATTTCTTACTGTACCACAAAAGAAAAGGTTTTGATAATAAGGGTTTTTCTTGAAGTCTTGGTCTAATGCCATATCTCCCAATTCCACAATTAGAGGACTTCTGGGAAGATTGCAGTGATGAACTCGAGGTGTTCAAAAGGGGAAAAATGAGGATGGTGTTAGAGCAAGTCATTTCGTTGTAGGTAAAACTTGACATAAATGGGCTTGAAGAGGATTATCTAGAGTTGTTTGAACCAAGATACTTAGCTTAGGCTGAAACCAAAGTGTCCTGTATCAACTGGGATAAGGAAGAAGAAGACAATATTCAGCTAAAAATAGAAAGGGTGTTGGAGAGAACAAGAGAATGGGTTGGAAGGAAAAGAGCAGCGAAATTAGGTGCCAAGTCTCAATCTGTGAGAAATAGTGAGGTTACTCTGCGTTCACCAAAGTATTTTTCTAATCTTGCCTCTATGCCTGTTCATGCAGGTAAGGATAAAAATCCATCTCATATTAAGCACAAGCCTAACCTGGCTCTGGATTTTCCTACTCCTCGACATACCAGGTCACGAAGTGCCGCGCAGAAAAGAATGGACCAAACCAAAGAGGCGAAGAATAAAATTTTTGATACTCAGATATTTGAAGTTGAAGATCTTGACAATGATATCGTTAATGCCATGGACTCCCATGCGATTACCCTAGCCATGACGCCACCTTCTAAAGTGGTCGGGGAAACAGCCAGTGCGAGTGCAACTCCAAGGTGGCTAACCACTTCAGTAAACAAAAAGCGGAGTTTCATTCATGTGACCATTTCGATTCAAGACATTATAGTTAAATACACAGAGAAGGGCCCCAAGCCGAAAAGGTTCAAAACAACTGCTTGACTGGATAACGATGAAGGAACTAGAAAGTGGGTTGCCAAGATTGCCTCATACAAGCCCAAGGATGAAGATAAAGAAGTCAGTGCAGAAGATTTTGAGGTTACTAAGGTGGAGCTTGGAAACATGAGTAGGGATTTGGATAACCATTTCTTCCAGGTGTCGGCTAAGAAAATGTTGACCAGGTCAGAAAAAGATGGATGGGATAAGAAAGAGCTAAAGCGGCACATAAATATTCTCACTCAATTCATTGACAGTATCGGATGCTTTGGAGCACTTCCCGTATCCCGTGCTACAGAAAAATTTGATCCTACTTCACTAGAAAATAAAAGGCTAATGAGTCAGGTTCAGCGAGCTAAAAGCATTGCAGAGGCTATCAAAGTATGGATCGAAGGAGTAATCAAAGATGGAGAAAAATATATCACAAGCTCCTGGAAGTTATGTGATGAGATATAGATCCTTATTGTAGAAATTCAGAACCAGACTTCGCCATGGGAGAAAGAGGAAAATAAATGGGATAATGTTTTGCCTATGCTCACTAAGATACAAGAGTATGGAGTCACCAGATTCTTGACAAAGCATTCCATCAAGTTGGTAAGCAATGAATGCCAACTCTTCGTATTGAAGAAGACCATAATATGGCAGGTGCTAATCTTCAAATCTGTGATCTCTTTTGCCAAGAATTCTGTGTATGAACTTCAGGGCCTCCAATGCAGTCTAGTTAATGACAACAAAGTGGTTAATCCGGACCATGATTGGTAGTTGGGGTCCATGGGTTGAACACACAGGATGCGATAAAGACTTTCAGGATATGCATGGAGAAAATCAAAGCGAAAGGCAATTTCACCCTAGAGGATATAACACAAGTTGCCTGGATCGAGTCCATGATATTTTTCGGTAATGATCAGTTACCGAAGCATGCCAAAAAGATGGTGAAACATAGATGGAACAAGGAGGCTGCCAAGGCAAAACTCAATGCTATGAAGAATCCAAACCAATCCATAATATAGGAACTTGCAACTGCCCACGATACCCAGAGAAGTGGAGGAGAAGATGGCGATGTAAAAGAAGCATGATGCGTTGATTAAGACTCTATTTTTATTTATTTTTTGTATTTATGCAAATGACTTTGGGACATCTGTCCCAAATATACTTTGTTGGTTTTCATAACTGATTTGAGGAGGTCAATTTTTCAGGGAGACCTCCTCTATTCGAAAGACTATAAATTAAATTAAGATAGGCAAAATAGGGGTTGGATTTTGATTAGAATTTTGTGATTTTACTTAGTTTTCTTGCTGGTTTTAGAATTTTTGTTTTGTTGAAGGAGGTCAGGAGACTTTGGAAATCTAAAATTGAAAAGGATTCATAAATGTATTGTGGTGTCTTTGTTACATGAGGTATATTTATATACAAAAGATCACATTGTTTTTGGGAGAAGGAAAACCTTTGAGTTTTGAATCTGTGTAGTGATATATCTTTGCATATATTAATCTAATCAAACAACAGTGATCACCTTTCCAATGCAGAATGTTATTATCTTTCTGAGACTCCTTCCTGTAAGATTTCAAAAGATATGTGCTCGAAAAGAGATTTAATTTTCTCATCTATTTTTATTTATGGACTGTTGAATTAGTGATTCGAACTTTGTTTCTATTATTTCCATTTCTCATGTTGAAGTATTTTTGAAGAACAAGTTATCTCTAAAATATGGATAAATCATTAGCCTCTCATCTAAGAATGAAGTAGGTAGCCTTACGTGCTTTCACATCAAAAGCATACCAATTGAAATTAATTATATTATTCCCTGAATAACTAATGGAGGGAGTTGTACCTATCAAAAATTCAGAGGGAAGTGGTATATGTTGCACTTACCCAACTGTTTAGTGAACTTTTGACTTTTTAAGAAGGAGACAGAGTGTGAAATTTACTAATTTGGAGAAAGGCAAAAATCCGTTCACTAACACAAGGCTGCTCTCATGTGAAAATTACCTAAATGGGCCATGATCCTAAGTCAGTTTGACATTCAGTACACAAAATGGAGGGCTATCAAAGGATAGGCAATTGCAGATCAACTAATAGAAGCACCACTACCAGACCAACACCCACTATAGGTAGAATTCCCAGATATGGATGTACTCACTATCACACCCAAACAATGGACCCTATACTTTGAAGGATCCTATACACAACATGGATCAGGTCTCGGCATCCTATTCATCACTCCAGAAGGGTACACAATTCTGAGATCTTACAAACTAATGTTTCCATGCACCAACAACATTGTTGAATATGAAGCCCTAGTAACAAGAATCAAACTAGTTGTAGAATGGAGAATCACATAATTAAGAGTCTATGCGGATTCTCAATTAGTTATCAATCATATCAATGATGACTATCAGACGAAATATGATAAGATAATGCCTTACAAGAGAATGGTGGATGACTTCAAAAAAAAATTTGTGCACGTCACCTTTGAGCAGATTCCAAGATTGGAAAACAGAGTTGCCGATGCAATGGACACTATCACCTTGCTTCTACAAATTCCAGATAAACAGAATCATTATGAATTCCTGGTGGAGAAATTATTTTCCCTAGCCTATGACAATTTCGCATCCCAAGTCATCTGTGCCCTGACCGGTTCTGATTCCCCTCTATACGGGAAGATCTACGACTATCTCAAAAACAATACCCTTCCACCTGACCTAACTCACAACCAAAATGAAGCTTCATTCGACAAGCTGCCCACTGACACACTTTACTGCCAAGGTCTAGATGGTACTCTTCTTCAATGCCTTGATCATAATGAATCTGAATCCGACTTACATGAGCTTCACGCAGTTATTTATGGTACACATTCAAGTGGTCCTACTCTTGCCAAGAAACTTCTGAGAATGGGATATTAGTGACCGAAAATGGAAAGAGAGTCCTATCAATTTTCTAGGAAATGTCAAATTCATGGTAACCTCATACATGCACCAGCATAGGAGCTACAACCATTCACCACATCTTGGCCTTTTTGTCAATGGGGACTTGATCTGGTAGGAAAGATTCATCCTTCCTCTTCAAATGGGCATAAATTCATTATGACCACCATGGAGTACTTCACCAAGTGGATCAAAGCAGCCCCAATGACCACCGTGACTGGAAAGAAGATCTCATCATTCATCCTCAACTATTTCATTTGCAGATATGGCATTCCTAGTTCCATCATTAGAGATAATGGATGTCCTTTCAAGAATCATGATGTGCAAGAGCTATGTAAACGATTCAAAATCCAACATCACTTTTCCACACCATACTACCCACAAGGGAATGCCCAAGCAGAAGTATCAAACAAAACAATCCTAAAAATCCTCAAGAAAATAGTGAATGATGCTGGCAAGGATTAGTATGTACAACTCAATTGGGCACTTTGGGCCTACAGAACGAATATCTGCACACCTACAGAAAATACAAGATATTCATTGATGTATGGTTTAGAAGCAATTCTGCCTCTTGAGGTAGAAATCCCATCTCTCTAAGTATCTTTGAAGGGCCTCATACTAGATGAGGAATATAGAGTGAACAGGTTGCAGAAACTAGAGCTTCTATTAAAAATGACAACGTGCTTATGACCATCTCAAGGCATATCAACAATGAATGTGTAGAAGCATAACCACAAAGTCATCCCAAGGTCTTTCAAAATTGGTGATCTAGTCCTAAAAGAAAATCCTAGAAATCAGCAAGACCGAGAGAAGAAAGGGAAGTTTGAGCCCAACTGGCTGGGACAATTTGTCATCATATCAGCCTATGGGTCAGTAGCACATCAGTTGTCAACTTCAGAAGGGGACGTGCTCAATGAACCAACCAACAACATCCATCTAAATAAATTCTACACTTGAGTCGTCCAATGCACAAATCAAGCAAAATAGCAAAAAAATGAAAAAAAAAATGAAAACTCGTCAGTAAGGTGAAAACCTAGCAAACAGGCGCCTTGTGACACAAAAAAATTAAAAAAATGAAAAACACGTCAAAAAGTGCAATAAAAAAAAGTGGTGAAAACTTGGCAAAAAGCACCACTTGTGAGAGAATGGCTCCTCCATCTATCAATACTTGTATCATATCTTTGATTCATTTGATCTAAGCCCATAGTCACTGCCAAATACTTATACATGCCACATCATCTTGAACATACTTAGCGTAGTCACTATCCCCGTAATCTAAATCATATCCCACAATGGCTTGGTGATCAGTGTACATATCCATATCAAGTAGTATCAACAATAAGGGGAAAAATCTTGACCTCGCTGGGGGCATTTCGCCTTGAGGGTTTTAGACATCAGACCAAACACGTAGCAAGATGGCAAGGATTAGAACAACCAACAAATGACAATGCAAGTAGATTAGATATCATGGAATTGAATTGATTGGAATTGAACAAAAGATCTATTTGCAAGATGTTTTACTTGACAAGAATACATTTCCAATAGCATGCATACTTACCTATGGTTGTTAATTTTTGCTTATCATATCTCCTAAGCAACTCAGGGATGTCTCACGACTAGAGAAGTAAGGAAGGAATGTGATGTTTTCTTTGTCTGTTGTTTAGGAGTGAAGCCTTCTATTATGCAAATTTGTCTTATGACATGGTCAGGTAACATATCACTGGAGACATTTCGGATTTGTATGGGACAAAGGTTAACTCTTGTCTATTTTATGCAAGCAACACTCAGGTCATCTTGGTTCAATTATACCTCAATGCTCGATGATGAAAACAAAGGAAGCACTGGCACTTTGATCAAAACCGATGGTAACATTGAGAACAAGAATGCATATTAATCTTGGCATTAGCTACACATCATTATCATCTTAATCTTGTGTTAGGTTGCATATCATTTCATGTGCATCTTGCATTAGTATCATATCATTATCATATTACTCTTGCATTACCTTGCATATTATTTTAGGATCATTAATGCCATAACATGTTAATCTTGCATTACATTGCATATCATTGTCATTTTCACTTTATATTGGGTTGCATATAAATCATTAGGTGCATTCTCATTATCATATTAAGTTTACATTATCATTATAATTTAGACCATGTTAAAATCTTGCATACAGTTACATTCATTGCATTAGTTACCATTATCATTACATTTCATACATCTCATTTTCAAGATACATCTCACATTATCAATACATTTCATAGATCTCATTTTCAAGATACATCTCACATTATCATTATAGTTCATACATCTCATTTTCAAGATACATTGACAAATCAAAATCATATCATTATCACCATGCATCCCATACATGAGCATCATCATATCAAGCATATGTAATATTCTAGATTGCATTCTCCACAACACACAAAAGCATAAAACATGTTAGAAACATTTGCACAAATCATAATCATCTGCAAGCATTAATTCAACCATCATCTGCATATCACCTTCCAAACATATAGTACATTATAATTATCATATAAATCATTTAAATCATCCACAACACACACAACACATCATCTGCTTCAGCATCTGCAAAAATCATTTACATCAAAAGCATATCATATAGCTCATCAAAATTAAAGTAGCTACATCCATAACATATCATCATATATATATGTGTGGCCACATGCTGATCCAAAGGAAAAATAAGGATATAAGTCGGAAATATATCATCAGTGAAGTCATCAAATAACCAAAGTCCCTGGATATATATCAATAACAAATGTCCATCATATCACACAGCGTCAGTATCAATGCAATCAATAAACATCAATCAGATCATTAGAACATCATAAGAGAACATCATTGAGTAGCATATTAATAAGATCAAAGTACAACAATGTATCATATCAAGAGGTCATCAAAATACAAAGATATATGTACATCAAGGTACAAACACAAAATCTATGATCATGATCACGATGTAGGATCAACCTGACCACCTCTAGGAGCTACCAGTCGAGAGCTCAATCTACCTGCACTTGTGCTACTGCAAGGATAATCTCTCCTAGGACCTACAACCCCCTCATTGCCCTTCTATCTCTGAGAACCCCCATGCTGAGAATTGGTGGCATAGGTAGGAGCACGTCGGTCCGGTGGTACAACCTAAAAAATATAGAGTCCTATAATACTCTATCTATCATGTCTGCTCAATAAGACTCTGGATGGTGTCCCCTGTAACATCCTGGATGACTTCCTGCTACAATTATTGAACTGTCTCCTCTGCCTGGCTATGTCGCTCTATCTCTGCATCTCTCTTTGCCCGAGAAGTATCCCACTCTAGCGATACTGTTACCTCTTGTCTCTATAGTTGTGCAACATATGCCTAGTCCTGTGTAAGCTAGCCCTATACCCTATGCAACAACGACTGTAATGTTGCTATCTATGCCTGTTGCTGATGAGGAGGAACTCTAATTTGCAAACCCTATGGTTGCTAAGGCTGCGGATCCGGCATACCAACCTACTGAGGGGCAGGAGGGGGCATATCAATCCTCCTTTGGTGGGCCAATAGCTACAAATCTTCCTCCTCTGACTCCTCCTTTTTTGTTGTGCCTGCCAATCCCATCAAACCTACTCCTCCACCAACTCCTCAGACTTTGTATCCTCATCAGAAGAATCACTACTCTCCTCCTCAGATTCGTCACTATCTGATCCCTCCTCCTACACCGGTCCTCCCCGTCCAACCCGATCCATCCTCCATCCTCTTCTACCCCTCACCACTCCTCCCTCATCTCCTCCTCCTACCCCACCACCACCTTCTTCCCTACCATGTCCAATGACACCACCTACAATAATCCTACCACCCCTCCTCCCTCTACCCCTCCTCCCACCTTGATGACCTCCACCCTAATCATCATCATCGACCTCCTCCAGTGCAGGAATCAGCTCTCCTGGCCCTATCAATCAAGGGAACCTATGTGTCAAAAAGTATTGCGTATACTTCGGATTCATCCCTGCATCTACTATATCCTCAAACATGCTCCATACACAAAAGGGAAATGAATAGAACTCAGCCCAGGTTGTCACAAAATCCAATGTGGGCCACCAATTTGTCCTCTCCTTGTGTACCTGAGCATACACAGTCATCCCTCGTGGCATTGGTTGCATGCACCCAAACTATCGGTAAACTCGAGGAAGAATAAATTGCTCTATCACATATGAGGTGCGACCCAAAAGAAATCTACTCATAAATAAATGTGGCACCTCAAAAGAATCCTCCGACCATGGCTCACACAATCGATAGGGCCTCCACACCACTGTATCCATATGATCCAAGGCCCGCTTCCAATACTCTAACTTCCTGAGCATTGGCTGGGAAGCAACCTGGTTGTACATCATCACAAAAGGTGCCCCTGCTGGTTTGAACCTCGGCCCAAGTGGACGGGCCTTGACTATGTGCTCCCATGCCCAAATCTGCAGTAGAGTGCATCTGAAAGCTAGACTGGCTGCATCATCATAAACCACCTGATGAAGCTCATGATATAAATGGGCAAGCAAACAAATACCCCACGCATATCATGTATGCATCTGCACCATCTATCAGAGCACTCGATCCCATCCAACTAATAAACCATGTGACCTCCTGTCCGAAATTAGGAAGTTGCCAATCAAACCTGCCAAAACTGAAGGGAGTGGGGCATAGTTGTCTATTAGGTCCTACCACGCCACTGAGTAACCTGCAACATGGGGATTGGAAAACACCTCCCACAGAGCATCAGTCCCGCCCGCCTCCTCCACATCATACTCCACAAGCTCACCTGTAATCAAAATTTGCAGAATCTGATAGACGTCCTCCGACATCACTGTGATCTCACCCATCGGTAAATGGAAGGTGTTATGCTCACTATGCCATCTCTCGGCCAACGCAGTAAGTAGTGCCATATTCTTTCGATAGGGCAGCATGTGTAATAAGTGGATGAGACCACAAGCCTCTATGACTTCTAAATCATCAACACTCAATCAATCTCGCATCACAAAAGTCTTCAGGAATTTCTCCCGAAGCATGAGCACTCCTCGACGGGCCTATATCAATACATGGACATCATCCTATCAGATACATCGATTCTACACAATCTGGCAATCATCAAATCAAGTGATGACAGTCACACAATCAACCAACGTGTGTTAAATCAAGCATCCAATCAATCACTCATGCCTCACATCGACATTCAAACAAAACGCTTCATATCAAGACTCATATCAAAAATCAAATTCCATTTTAAAATGACCACGTTCCATATCGACAATCAATCTCAAAAACAAATCAATCAAGTTCCAATCAATCCAGACTCATATCACAGATCAATCAAATTTGTCTCATATCGACAAATCAAACCCATATCAAACAAAAATTGACTCAAAGCGAAATCAGACCCATATCGAAGAACAATTGACTCATATCGAATCAAGACCCATATTGAAGTTGGATCCATATTGAACAACAATTGACTCATATCGAATCAAGACCCATATCAAAATCAGACCCATAACGAAAAATTGACCGATAATGACAAGTTGACCCATAACGACAAGTTAACCCATAACGAAAAATTGACCGATAATGAAAAATGACTCACAATGATAGTAAAACCCATATCGAAATCGGACCCATATCGCAAACAGACTCATAACGACTTTTAACCATATCGATTTTGACCCAAATTGATCCCAACCAAAATTCGAATTAACACAACAGACTCATAACTACAAACATCAATTACCAACCAAAATCAACACATTCGATCCAAAATGACACTTTGACAGGGTGCAAAACTTCATAACAAATCTAAAAATCAAAATTGCACATGTTCAAAATTTTCAAAAATCACCCAAAATGTTCATTGTTTCATATGCGCTAAAACAATCATCAAATGCACAATTTCATATGCGCTATTTAATCTATCATATGTGCTATTTAATCAATGGTATGAGCTAAAAAATACATCATATGCGCAATGTTGTTTCTCATATGTGGTAATAAACAACTTAAATGTGCTAATCTTATCATCGTATGTGCAAAAATAAAAATCAAATGCATTATGATAATTGTTAGATGCGCAACAAAAATCATTGCAAGCGCTAAAAGAAAAATCTAATGAGCAAAAAGAAGCAAAAATTAAAAACGCGCGGAAAAAAACCCTAACTAGCCCAAAAATTCAAAAAAAATTCCAAAAATGTTTAAAATCTAAGCTAAAAATTTACAAGTAGGGTTAGAAAAGCAAACTCACTGGTGGGCCATACTCTACTGGCCTCTCAAATCGACAAACTCACTCAAAACAATGATGGTGATAGGGGTGCCATCTCCTCTCTCTCCTCCAAGCTCCAATGCTCCAAAGACAAGTGTGCAAATGAGGGAGAAAAGGGCCCTTAGAGGCTTATATAGCCCATGCTGACGCAGGAAGTTGTGATGCCTCGGTGGACGTGTGGGGCATGTACGTGTTATACCCACATAGTCTTCACCCCATTTTTCAATATCCTTTTTAATAAATCTATCAGGTGATAAAAAATTTATTAAAAAAAGGATAAATTTTAAACATAAAAAAAAATCAAAAAAATTTTAAAATCCAAAAAGATCAAAATTTTTTCCAAAATTTTGTCATACTTCGTGTCACTCCCTCGAATAACGCAATTTTTCTCAATTTATCATTTGAGGGGGCATATCATCATTATCATAATCGACATTTCCATATCAACTCCATCATCAGTCTCATATCGACAGCAGTTCCATACCGACATATCATATTGAAATCAATTTTTCATATCCAGGGAATCAAATTGACAACTTTGGTGACAACATCATATCAAAAAAAATTGATGACAAATTGAGAGTTTTTTTTTTAATCAACATGTGGTCACACGTTAACTCAAAGATGGGCAAAATGTAGACACCTAAAAGTTGCACAACAAATTAAGTGAATTTTATTCATTTAATTGTCCCTATTTCTTCCTGTATACACCTAAAATTGGTTATGAGCAATTAAATAAATATTTTATATTTATTTAATAATTATTCTTCTATTAAATAGTTAATTTGAAAAGATTAATTTATTTAATTCATTTCATGTCTTTCTATTAATTAATATTTTATTAATTAATTCATCTATCCTATACTTCTAATTAATTAAATATCTAATATTTAATTATTCCTCTAAACCAAGTTAATTAAATATCTAATATTTAATTATCTCCTTCAATCAATTAAATATGTAATATTTAATGGTTATTCTCCTATCCTATAGTCTTAAATATTAAATAATTCTTAAATTATTTAATCCCTTTATCCAACTCATCCTCCATCTCCACTTCATCTTTCCTTTGCCAACTCATCAAACATGTGGCTAAGGAAATTAATATTTCTTAAATATTAATTCATCATTTATCTCCAACTTCCAAATTCAATGAAAATTGTGTATGTACACATAATTCATAACCATTTCCTATATTCTCTCCAACACCCCCTACATCTTAGGAAGGACTTGAGTCCACTTGTCCTATCATGCCTAAATTTCCTCCAACCATCCCTAGATTCTCTCAGTCAACAACCCAGTCAAGGTGAGATGAGTGACCCTTGTCTTCTCCTTCCCCCTTTCTCTCAACCTTCACCTTTGCTCATAGCCATCCAAATCTGTAGATCTGATCATGACCGTTGATCTGAGTCACATCATCTAATCCTCTCAAAGTCTATAAAATCAAGAGTTTCAGTTGAGAGAGTTAGTCTTCAAAAATAGTCTTCAAGCTAATCATATGCATTAGTGATTTTTTTTGAAGCAAATAGCAATTAACAATTATCAAATATCAAATATCATATAGCATTTTAGCATAATCATGTAGTATTGCATATCATAGTATTAGTTAACTACAAGTTATCAGTCCATTCTTCATATGCCATCTTGGAAGCCAACAATGCATTATCTAAGAGCACACCATCTGCAACCAGGAACAGTGGAGTTAGGACACAATGAGACATAAGCCATGAAGGTAAAATAATGTTTTATTTTAATATGTATTTCATGTAGTTTCATTGGTTGAATTTGGATTTCCTGTATGCATTTCCATTTGTATTTTGTGAAACTAACTTATTGCAGGTAACATTCTAAGGATGAAATTCAAGCTCACACACTTCCAATTAATTAAATTAAGATTTAATTAATATCCCTATTCTTCTAATTGGCCATTAATCAAATTAAAGATTTGATTAATATTCCCCTTTTTCTATCTAAGCCATTTAATTAAATCCCCCTTTCTAAGCCATTTAATTAAATTTACATTTAATTAAAATCTCCCTCATAGACATTTAATTAAATTTAAATTTAATTAAAATCTCCCTCATAGCCATTTAATTAAATTTACATTTAATTAAAATCTCCCTCATAGCCATTTAATTAAAATTCCCCTTCTAGCCATTTTTAATTAAATTCACATTTAATTAAAACCACCCACTTGCAAAATAAAAAATTACATTTAAATAAATCTATCAAATGCAAGTTGCAACTAACAATTGAAATAAATTTATTTTATTTTAATTAAATTCTATTTTTCCCCACCCACTTGCAAAATCCTACATCTCCCATTTGTCTCGTAAACCTCTTCTAGAGCCTTTTAGATTCTTCTAAACCCTTTTAATTAGCCTAATCCCTCTAATCATGTCCTTTCCCTAAATTTAAGGAGGTCACTTCTAAAATTTGGAGGAAATTCTTCTAAAAGCAACAAAGGCTTTATCCATTCAACAAGCTAACTTGTTGAGTTCCCCAAAATTTGGAAGGACTGTTGCAAATTTGTCCCCAAAGTCTTCCTAGCCATTAATTCTTAACTCAGCCTTCCCACATGGCTAGAGCATTTCTCTCTAACTTTGTTAGGTCCCAGAGACAACTGAGAGGGGGGGTGGGTGCGGGGGGTGAATCAGTTGTCAAATAAATTCAAACCAAAAACTTATTAACCAACTTAATGCTTAATACCGGTAAACCAGTTAAGTATGACGGTAGATAGTTTTAACAGTAAATTGCTATACCGGTAAGGATTAATGCATGAAACATAAACATAAAGTCATCCACAACACATGACACCGATATTTTTACATGGAAACCCTGTAAGGGGAAAAACCACAGTGGGAATCCTTACCCACAATCAGATAATACTACTGCAGATAGTAAGTGTACATAAATGGGGTTTGCACATGCAGAAAGACCAACAACCTTGAGCTCACTGCTCAATCACAAAATGGGAGTCACACTGACTACAATTGGATGGTTAAATCCAATAAGAATGTACTGCACAAGATAGCATCTTCATATGCTGGATTCAGTACTGGTGTAATGCTGATATGCTTCTACAAAAACCTAACTTCACCTTCAAATGATGTCTTCGTATATATCCCTATTTGATCTCACATATACCTTCACTTAATTCTTTTTCGCATTCCACACTTGATCTTACAAATAAGATCTTACATTTATACCATACCCTAAGACCAATTTTAGTAGGTCGGCTCTACAAGATATTACAATAAAAACATTTTACATACAATATAATATCCGATGCAGTAACCGATTGAACATGTCAGCTTAATGCATTTACAACAATAATAAATCATCTCCATAGCATGCCATGCTGATTTGGAAAAGATAAACTTGTCGGTGCAACCCTAGATAACCTGGACCTATTTGTCGGTAAAAGAAAATATGCAAATATGAATATGCCAATGATTATTTCTTCAAAATAAAGTATTGACATGATGTCTTCAACATTATCAAGTGTCTTCCATATCATTCTAGGTACCGGTGAACAATATATCTGCCGGTGAACCATATACCAGTAACTGCTGCACAGTTTACTACTTGTCGGTGAATGTTGCTGGATCTCCAAAGTAGGTGTATTAGTAGGTGTTGATATCAATGAAAAAACCATACCAAAATACCAACAATCTCCCCCTTTGGCATTGATGGCAACACAAGATGGAAAAACCATCAAAGTGCCAAAATAGAAATGCCAAATATAAAAACCAACAATCTCCATTTCTCCCCCTAGGAGTGACAATACCAATCTCTCATACCAATTTCTCCTTAAATGTGTTTTTCAAAATCTCTCCCCAAAAGGATAATGTGTTTTTCCATAGATATCTCTCCCCCTTTGACATCAAATGCCAAAGTCACAAAAAGTCAAGTTCATACAAAATACCAACTACTCCCCCTGAGAAGTAGCTTCCTCATCAAATACCGAAATAAAAGATTTGTTCATTTAATTCTGTCGGTTGATGACAATCATCAACTGTCTAAGTCTCTACCTATGGTAGTATGACTCCAAGATGATCTCTGAGATACTCAAAAGTCTCCTTAAGCAAAGGTTTTGTGAAAATATTTGCAAGTTGTTCTTTAGTATTCACATAAACCAATTTTATCTCCTTTTCTTCAACTTTTTCCCTTAGAAAATTTAGTTTGATAGAAACATGTTTTGTTTTAGAGTGTAATACCAAATTCTTAGATATATCAATCGCTGCAATGTTATCACAATATATAGAAATAGGTTCCTTGCATTTTACCTTTATGTCTTTCAACATTTTCTTAAGCCATAATACCTGTGTACAGTTTGTTGTTGCTGCAAAATATTCTAATTTTGCTGTTGATAAAGATGTACAACTCTATTTCTTACTCAACCAAGAAACTAATCTCTTTCCAAGAAAGAATGCTCCTCCAGTGGTGCTCTTTCTATCATCTATATCTCCTGTCCAATTTGCATCTGTGTATGCACATAGATCAAAATTTTCATCTTTAGGATACCATAATCTAAGATTTGTTGTGCCTTGTAAGTACTGAAAAATCTTTTTTACTACTGATTCATGGTTTTCCCTAGGATTATTCTGAAATCTAGAAACAATACATATTGCATTCATAATATCAGGCCTGGTTTGTGTTAAATACAGTAAACCTCCTATCATAGATTTGTATCTAGTTGGATTAACAGGTGTAGATTCATCCCTTTGAGATAATTTGTCATTTGTAGTCATAGGTGTGTTTACCGGTTTAGAGTTCTCCATCTCAAATTTCTTTAATAATTCTTTCAAGTACTTGGATTGACTCAAAAATATACCTTTATCAGTCTGAAAAATTTGCAAACCTAAAAAGAATTGTATTTTTCCAATCATAGACATTTCAAATTCTTGCTGCATTTCAAGAGAAAATTCCTTACATAATCCATCTTCTCCTCCAAAGATTATATGATCAACAAATACTTCAATAATCAAGATGTCATCATTAGTTACTGTAGTCACACAAATCTGTCCAACTTAATTAAATAAATATTTGCTATTTATTTGATTAAAAATCCACTAGCCATGAGTTAAATTAATTAATATTTAATTAATTCATCTTCAAACATTCTCTTATTAATTAAGTAAATTATTTAATTTATTTTAATTCATTCATTAAAACCAAGTTCACAAATTGATTAAATAAATAAAATCTATTTTATTTAATTAAATCCCCCTATTCCTCTTTTAAATAAATTAAATTAAACATTTATTTAAATCATTATCCCCCCCAACTTGCATTTTCCTACAAATGCAACTTGCACACATTTATTGAAATAAATGAATTTTTATTTTAATAAAATCCTATTTTCCCTCACCCACCAAATCCACTTGCAAATCTAATCCCCTTCTAGATTCTTCTAACCCCTTCCTAATTAACCTAATCCATCCCTTAATTATTGTCACATTCTTAAGCAAAATGGAGTCACTTCTCAAACACTTCAAAAGTCTTTGAAAAGCATTTAATGCTTTGTGTGTTCAACAATTTAACCTCCAAAGTCTTCAAAAACCACTAATGGCTCTTACATGACCATTAATGGCTCTTACATAACCATTTATGGTTATTTCAAACTTGTCTCTCCAAGCATTTATTGCTTTGACCATGATTATCCCTTTTCACATTTGCACAAAAGTTTATCCATTGGATAAAAGCTTTATTCTTTAAATAAAGAGTTTATTCATTCAACTAACCTTGACCTTAACTCCCAAAGTCATGTCAAGCATTTAATGCTTATTCCCTCTCCTCTCAACCTATCTCACATTGACACTTGTCATCCTGGGATTGGGTTGAAATCCCTCACATGGATTGAAAATCATTCAATCCTGACCCTTGTTGAGATTGCTCAATCTCAACCATCCATTGCTCCATTTTTCTTATAAATAGAGCTCATTTCTTCATAATCCAGATCCTGAAAACTTGTATGCATTTAACCTATAGGCATTTTAGAGAGCATTTAGCATAATAATCTAATATCTTGTTATTTTGGTTAAAATCAATCATTTTCAATAGCATCTAGTATTTTAGCTTTTCATTTTACATTTGGAGCAAAATACTCAAATCTCAATCCTCCATAAGCATCCATAGTGCAAAAAGCTGTTGAGAGCTACACTATTTTGGAACTTGGAGAAGAGAGGAACAAAGGAGAAGGAGCCAAGAGCATGTTAGGAGGTATTTGGAGATGCCTTGTCATATTTGCTTCTTTAGTTATATATCCTTTCATGTTCTTAGTATCTCTTTTGATATGCCTGTTTAGATTAGTTTTTGGTTAACTAACACTAACAATCTCTTGTGTCTTGTGTTGTTTGTCATTTGCTAACCTTGTCCATTTTGCAGAGCATCATTTGGTGAACCCGACGTGAACCCAAACACCCAAGAGATCATTTTTTTAAAACAATAACATGTTTGAATGTTGAAATTGTCACACAGGTTGCGCTTTAGCACTATTGATACTTGTTCTAGCGCTATTGTTCTTAAAATAGCGCTATTGTATCAAGTTTAGCACTATTGACATGGTTTGAGCGCTTTTGACCTTGTTTTGGCGCTATTGACCCTGTTTAAGCGCTTTTTCCTTCTCTGTCTTTCTTTCTCTTTTAGCGTGTTTGTGTTAAATAATGCTTCTGTTCAAACACAGACTAGCACTATTGTAAGAGAATGTTGTAAAAAAGACCTTGTAATTGAAAAAGTAAAAAATTTTAGGCTTGTGGAAGCCCCCCTTAGATATGGATTTTACTAATCGGTTGTTGTTTGTGCAAGTTTAAAAACTCACCTTTTAAAATCAAAAAAACTTTATTTTGGTGTTTTAAAACTTGAACAAACAAACTTTCCCTTGCTTTCCAGTTAGGATCACTTGTTTCTTTGGTGCATTAAAACTGAACAAAACAACATTTGTTTTCTTGCAAGTTAGGAAACACACTTTATTTGATGCTTAAAATCAACAATTCCATTTTCTTGCATCAAACTAAAGAATTTACAATCCACACTTCAATTTTTGGTGCACATAAAATACACAATCCACTTGTTTAAAACTTTTTGCAAAGCAATTTTTTTCTTCATGCATACGTGCTTCAATTTCAGTTGACTAGGATTTCCAAAATTCTAGTTTACTCAAAACCTTTGCATTTGAAGTTAAAAAGAACACCATGAATGTTTGAGCAACATCTCCAAATAGTTAGATCACATTGCAATGGCAAATTAAAAAGAACAAGTGTTTTTCGTGCTTGGCACACTTGTGCAAAAAGTTGGTCTAGTGGTCCCACCTCTAACACACACTATCCTCTCCCTTGGCTTTCGTGGTCCTAGGTGCAAGAGAAAAGTGTTAGTAACACTCAAATTTTTTTATCTTTTTAAGAGAGGGCTACCAAGAGACACGTCACTCTTGGGAACGACCTCGTGCAGTAAATCCTTTGAGCCGCTATAAAAATCAAGTGAGAGCGAAAGTTGTAGCCTTGGGTATAGCTGTTCCTACAGTGTAACTGGCCGAAAGGATAAATGGTCCCCACCACTAGTTACAAGGCTCTTAAGTGAGTCACTGTAGAATGAACTTATGTCCAAAAACATCAAACATGACTAAACACCTTTAAGTAGTAGCCCACCCATTCTATTGATTGAGGATATTTGCGATATAATTTAGTGCAAGAGCATAGATGGTTTTGCTCCCAAGATACTCACCATACATATTTCCTTGAGTAGAAACATAGCTTTTTGAAAAGTCACTTGTGGCTTGATAAAGGTGGTGACTCCCCCATCATAGGGATCATCTATTTGTTATGCTCATGCAAGACTTAGTATATCACATCCTTACCTGCCACAGCGAGATTCATAACGTATGTAGTACCAAAGTCGAAGAAATATCAAGATGTGGGCTAAATTTATCACAACTGGCCATTTGACCTTGTGGATAAAAAGTGTTTGAAGTGTGTTCATTTTAGTCAAGACCAAGTGCAAATTGAGCCGACTTCAGGGTTTGGAAATACACCCTAAAATACATCTAAAGGAAGGGTCATATAAAAGTCCAAGGATTGGGTTGATCTAGACCCATACTTATTTGTGCCTTTGAGGCAACATTCTTGTGTTTGTGTGCTTGCTTTGTTTTTCTTGTCAAAGAAACATCAAAAGAAAAATCACTTCCAAAAACAAAGTATTCATCCAACCAAGCATCTTTCAAAACAACCAAAATATCAAAAACAAAGTGCAAACAACAAAGAATCAAACTTTATGACCATTCTTCACATCTTGCGAAAGAAGAAACGTCATCAGAATATCAACTTGAAAAGAAGACCATTGAGCTCAAAGGCTTTGATCAAAATGAGGAAATTCTTCTATCTAAATAAACAAATCTTTGTCTCCCATAGAGTTTTTCTGCGTCACATGCATCTCTACCTTCAAGGCAAAACAAACGAATTTGATTCAGAGTCATTGAACCATAGAGATTTTATGCAATATAGAGCTTTGAGTTATCACAAAAACCAAGGAGGTTATTAATCCCAACTTTTTCCCAAACGTCTATATCACATACAACGTAGCTCGAGAAATACCACCAACACCCAAAAGAGAAGAGGTAGTGTTTGTCCCATTTGTGACACAAAGATTTTATTGAAGTTAAAAACATTTTCATCCATTATCTTACTCGTACATCATCACTTCATCATCAATCCGTTCCAACTCTCAAAACATTAAGAGGTTCTTGTCCCAAGTTCTCTTTTTTAGATATTGCTTGAATCAAACGCATCACATCACTTTTTAGATTGTTTCTACATCTAGGATAAGCTCATCCTAAGAGACACATCTATGCAGGTTAAAACTAGTTCATGAGTGAATCCTCTCATTACTAGGTAGTTAAATCTGTAACACATCTCAGATTTCTCTAAACCTTATCACATCCAACCTTATCAAAAGCAAACAAGCAATTCAAAGAAGGAATTTTGGTTACATCCACCTTTAAGTGCTAGAGATCCACATGCAACACAATTCACCAACCATTAATCTCTCATTTCATCAAAAACTCATCATCATTTTCACACAACTTTAACAAAAGCTTGTAAACAAAATGGCCCAAACCCGATCACAGTCAAGGCAACGAGAAATAGAAATGGAAGAAGAAGAAGAGGAAAATCTCAATGACTTTCAAGAAGCACTTGGAGGAAATGCAAATGACGAAAACCCAAGTACTCCCACTCCTACAACAATAGAAAGGGCCCAACATAACCCTCTCTTTAACAGACTTTTTGACGAAATACTCAGGAGCAATGTGGATGCTCACTTTTTAAAGCTCGCTCAAGAAGGAGCAAAACTCCCCTCTAACTTTGATCTTGCCCAATTAAGACAAGCATCAGAATGACAAAGTCGCCATGAAGAGGAAAGAGGTAGAGATCCCATCAGATATAACATTCCTCGAGGTAACCCACCACCTCCTCCTCCAAATGAAATGGAGACGTTGTGGCAACAAGTCAAGAATCTCGCCCAACAACTTCATAGTGGTGTCAAAACTAACCAATTCTCACTCAATGACATCTGTCCCTATCCTTTTGATAGGAATCTTTATATGCCACCCTTTCCACAAGGATTCGAAACACCCAAATTCAAAAAATATAGAGGAAAGGGAGATCCTCGCGATCATGTTAGAGAATTTCATTCCTCTTGTCTCGAAGTGGCATATGAAGACACATACCTAATGCACCTTTTTCCCCAAAGCTTGGGAGGAACAACCACATCATGGTTTTCTCGACTATCAGGTGGCATTAGAACATTTGAGGAACGCGACATCACCATGGCTGATCTATGCAACACTAAACAAAAACCAAGTGAACTATTCTTAGTATTCCTGCAACGATGGTGTCAAATGTCTAGCAGACATTCTCTTCAGTTACCTGAACAAGAACTAATGGAAATATTCATTTCCAACTTAAACGAAGAAATGGAATTTCACTTGGATGTCAAAGACACTGACTCTTTTAATGATATGATCACCAAGGGTTTGAAATGTGAGCAGGCCCTCATCAAGAAAGGATTCATCAAAATATATAATGAACCAAAGGATGGTCCTCGCCCACGCTTCAATAGTGATAAACCGAGCTTCTGGAACAAAAACAAGAATATCATCAACGATGGGGTTGTGGATGCCTGGACTATAAAAAGTGAACAACCTGTGGTTCGATTTGCAGGATAGAATCCTCCACCTCAGAATAACACAAATGTTCCTTCCAATCAAGGTCTCATCACATCTCACGATGAACCAAGGCCTCGTCAGCAAAAACAAAAATGAACATACACTCCCTTAGGGGAACCCATTGAAACAGTATTGCGACAACTCATTTCTCAAAATTTGGTCACTCTACCTAAAACATCAAACTATGAACCTCAGGTCAAACCCGCATGGTGGCGAGATACTGAACACTGTGATTTCCACCAAGGGAGAGGACACAAGACAAGTAATTGTCACCAATTGAAAGATCTTATTCGGGATCTTATTGACCGAGGGGAAATTGAAATAGAAGGACATGACCCAAAAACAACAAATAATGATCATCTGATGTTCAAAAATCCACTTCCATCACAAGATCAAAGGGGTCCTTCCACTTCCAGGTGAGGCACTGATACCACAGATTATACGCAAGCTGCATATAATTACACTGTAAATCATCTGTATGATGCTAGTGAACAAGTTGCAACTATAACCATAAAAAATCTCAGCTCAAATTGCAATGTTGTTACACGTCGTGGCAAGGTTACCATAAAGGCAGCTCCACAAGGCACCACCTCCTTACCAAAGCAGTACAATCTTGTGGAACAATTAGACAAAACGCCTGCACTTATATCCATTTTAGAGCTATTGCGCCTATTGCCATCTCATAAAACAATCTTGGATCAAGCACTCCAAGAGGCGTCAGTCCCTGCAAACCTGAATACAGACCAATTTCAAGCCATGGTTGGAAGTCTAAAGTCATCACCTTGTCTCACTTTTTTTGAAAGTGACAACTCTTCCTTCCAGCAACCTCATAATGCTTCACTACACATTGAAGGCTTTATCAACCAACACAGGATCAAGTGAGTCTTGATCGATAATGGAGCATGTTTAAATATTTGTACACTACAGTTGGTCATAGCATTGGGATATGCCATAGAATCAGTGGATCCTTTCAAGAAGATCACAATTAAAGCCTATGATGATGCAGAGCGTTCCTCCAAAGGAGCAGTGGTACTACCAATCCGAGTGGGCCCTATGGTAAAAAACATCATCTGTCAGGTTCTGGACCTTCCTCTGTCATACAATATATTGTTGGGAAGACCTTGGATACATGCCATGCAAGTCGTTCCATCTACCTACCATCAATGTATCAAGTTCCCCCATAACGATGTAGAGATCATAATCCTGGGCGATGCAAATCCCTTTGCATATTGCCATAATATCAACCATCAACCAGAGATTACCGTTCCTAATAATAGAGAAGCCATTTCCTCCACATCATATATAAGTCTCGCCTCTCTTGCCAGTTCAAACACCACTATACCAAAGCAAGAAAATCTTAAAATGAAAATAGCAGAGGAAGGTCCTGGGGAATACAACTTGAGTCAACTCTTTTATGTAGGACAAATGCCCACATCTCCTAGAACACATGGTAAACCGCAGCAGTTACTCCAGCAACCATTAATCATGCCAGCATGTGCTTTAACGCCTTTCATCCTTGGAAAGAGTCAAGAAGAAGAAACCCAAGATGAGGACTTAGCGGAATGGATCTATAAAGATCCCATCACCACTGATATACTGCAAGTTAAGCTTCCTATAGATCAATATGGAAAAGGTCTCCTCATTATGCAAAGAATGGGGTATGATGGTCAGAGTGCTTTGGGATATTGCAAACAAGGACGACATGAACCTCTACTGCCAGAATTCAAGCCCAAAGGTAATACAGGCCTAGGCTTTGAAAAAGAGATCTTTCCTAAACTCAAATTCAAAGGAAAACCTAGCAAACCATTATGTCAGCCTGCTGCAAAAAGGGCACCTTTCATTATCAAAGCAGCATCAAGCACCATCACAACTGCCCCACCGAGGCTCAAAATCCCAACACCACCATCTACAATGCCAATCATCCCACCCATCAGACCAGTAATCCCATCCGCTACAGCCATCACATCAATAGTACCATTAGTAGCAACAACTGTATCAAAACCCGCAACAGCATCTATGCCACCGACAGTTCCGGCAGAAACAACTGAGTCAACACTACCGATACTCCCAGTATTGGATTCCTTAATCCCCATCGACCTTCCTGCAGCACCGATCACTACAAAGGTACATCAACCAATCACACTTGCAGTATTTAACTCAAAGGACATCCCAGTATGGTATAGTAATCGGATACTGGAAAGTGACTCAGAGACCAACTCACATGAGTGGGAATTTGATTATGTACAGCTTAACACTTCAGATGAGGAAGACACATCACTACCTCCACCACGCAAAGAAATCCTTGTTTACGAAGAAGCACAGATAAAGACTTCTTGGGTTCCTGAGCTGGAAACATCTTCCATAGACCCTACGTCTCATCCTATGCCTGATTCTGATAGGGAGAGTACCATCAATGACCTTCACCACAACATCTTCACCCTTTCCGATACATCTAACACACTTAACCTAATTGATAAAGTAATGCCCATTATTCACCCTAAACTCATTGAATGGAACCAACCAAATCCCCCATGTCTTGACTTCTTCCAAAACGATGAGGCTATCATTGACTTTTTGGAATTAAGGGATAACCTACCAAGCCGAGATCACAAAGCTGGATTCGCCATAGAAATAAATAGCGCAGCATATTTTGGGGCGGATGCCAAACCTTTCAGCTGCAAAAATATAAAAATAAAACATGGATCTTCCAGTGAAAACCACACTGTGGCACTGTTTGATCCAACAAAAGTAAAAAGAAAGAGCGTATCCAATGGTGAAAACCTCTCTGAGGCACCTGAGGATGAAGGGTTTGACATCTTCCCTGCTAGTACACAACAAGAACGATCAACGATTCTCATCGAGGAAACCAAAGAATACAATGTGGGGACTCCTGAAAATCCTCATCTCATACATCTAGCATCTCTTCTCACTCCAGACGAACAACCTAAATTTATAGAGTTCTTTCAATAGCGTCAGATCAACTTTGCATGGTCATATGCAAACATGCTTGGGCTTGATCCTGATTTAGTCATGCATCACCTCACCATAGCAGAAGGAGCCAAACCTATCAAGGAGAAGCTTCGTAAGATGCATCCTCAAATTGCAGTGCTAGTCAAAATAGAACTCGAGAAATTCCTAGATGTTGGATTCATTAGACCAATTGATTATGCAGAATGGATCTCCAACATTGTGCCTATTGGAAAACCAAAAGGGGGCATCCATATTTGTATTGACTTCAAAGATCTGAATAAGGTATGTCCTAAGGATGACTTCCCCCTACCAAATATCGACATCATAGTGGATCTAAAAGCGGGACATGCCATGCTTTCACTCATGGATGGCTTTTCAGGATACAATCAGATAAAGATCGCACTAGAAGATCAACATAAGACAGCCTTCTCATGTCCATGGGGCACATATTGTTAGAATGTAATGCCTTTCGGTCTCAAGAATGCAGGAGCGACCTATCAACGCACAATGACCACCATCTTCCATGACATGATGCATACTATGATTGAAGATTATGTTGATGACTTGCTAGCAAAATCACTCACCAGAGAAGGGCATCTCCACATCTTAGATAAAATCTTTGATAGATTGGAACAATACCATGTTCGACTCAACCCAAAGAAATGTGTCTTTGGAGTAACCTCCGGGAAGCTTCCAGGATACATTGTCTCAAGCAAAGGTATTGAGGTCGACCCAGCAAAGGTAAAAGAAATCATGGGCATGCCACCACCAAAGAATATCAGTCAGCTAAGGACATTACAAGGGCAACTTCAATCCATCCGAAGATTCATTGCACAATTGGCTGATAAGTGTCACCCATTCACACACCTGCTACACAAGAACATCCGCTTTCAATGGGATGCCAAATGCCAGCAAGCATTCCCGATGCTCAAAGACTATCTCATGAATACACCATTGCTGATCCCAATAGATCCAAGTAGACCGTTATTACTCTATATCTCAGCAACAAGTACAACATTGGGTGTACTACTGGCACAACATAATGTAGAAGGAAAAGAGTGTGTTGTTTACTACATCTCTCACACACTGGTGGGCTATGAACTCAATTACACATCGATTGAGCGAGCTTGCCTAGCAGTAATCTTAGCAGCCACTAAATTGAGACATTATCTGTTAACACACAAAGTACAACTCATTGCAAAGATTGATCCACTCAAGTATTTACTTAGCAAAGCAGCATTGACAGGCCGCTTGGCCAAATGGGTGATGATTCTGAGTGAATTTGACATCAAGTACATGGACCATAAAACTATCAAAGGACAAGTTATTGCAGATCAGTTGGCCGATGCACCCCTCATAGGTGATCATCCTCTCATTTCCAATTTTCCAGATGAAGAGATATTCATGATTACAAGAACACAACTATGGAAACTATACTTTGATGGTTCATACACTAGGCATGGCTCAGGGGCAGGCATTCTGTTTATCACACCTCAAGGTGATAGCATCCCAAAGTCTTATAGGCTCACATTTCCATGCAAAAACAACATAGCATAGTATGAGGCCTTGATCACAGGACTTAGGCTAGTCGTACAATGGAAATTACAAGAACTGCAAGTATATGGCGATTCACAACTGGTCATTCGACAAGCAACTGATGAATATCAGACCAAGGATGATAAACTCATGCCATATAAGCAAATGGTGGATAAACTAAAAGCATCGTTTACTACAATTACCTTTGAGAAAATACCAAGAGATCAGAATCGAGCTGCTGACGCTATGGCTACCATCGCATCTCTCCTAGATCTTCCACAAAATTCAACACGCTACAAGTTCTTGGTAGAACACCTTTGGATTCCTGCTTATGATATCCTTGAATCTGAAATGATATGTCACCTTGTCGGTTCTGAATCCCCATGGTATGGTGAATTCTACACCTATCTCCACAATCACACCCTTCCTCCCAACCAATCGAATAACCAACGTAAAACCTTCATTCGCCAAACTACTCAATATACCATTATTGCTGAAACCCTATACCGATGTAGTCTTGATGGTACTCTCCTTCAATGTCTGGAACAAGATGAGATAACAAAGGCCTTGGAAGAGGTACATGAAGGAATTTGTGGAACCCATGCAAGTGGTTCGTCACTAGCCAAGAAACTCCTGCGCAATGGATACTATTGGCCATCTATGGAAAAAGACTCCTACTACTTTGTCAGAAAATGCAAGAAATGTCAAGTTCATGGCAACCTGATACATGCACCAACACATGAACTGCAACCAATCACGACACCATGGCCTTTTTTTCAATGGGGCCTTGACCTTGTGGGTAAAATCCATCCATCTTCATCCAATGGCCACAAACTCATTATTACCGCCACCGAATACTTCACAAAGTGGATCGAAGCTATTCCACTTACCCAAGTCATCGGCAAGCAGATTGTCTCATTCATCCTCAATTACATCATCTGCCGGTATGGTGTACCCATGTCCATCATCACAGATAATGGTCTTCCTTTCAAAAATCAGGATGTCCATGACCTCTGTGAGAAGTTTCATATCCAACACCACTTTTCCACTCCCTATTACCCACAAGGCAATGGTCAGGCCGAAGCATCGAATAAAAACATATTAAGAATCCTAAAGAAGACAGTTAATGATACCGGCCATGATTGGCACGTTCAACTAAATCCAGCACTATGGGCATATTGAACTAGCATTCGAACCCCTACAGACGCAACTCCTTACTCATTGGTCTATGGTGCAGAAGCTATTTTACCTATTGAGGTCGAGATCCCATCACTACGGGTTTCCTTACACAATCTCATTGATGACGAAGCCTATAGAGTATCCCATCTTCAGGACTTAGAGTTACTTGATGAGAAGTGACAAGCTGCATACAACCATCTCAAAGCTTATCAGCAGTGCATGAGCAGAAGCTACAATCACCGAGTTAGACCTCGTACATTTGAGGTAGGTGATCTTGTTCTCTGAGAAAATCCTTGTAACCAACCAAACAGAGAACATCAAGGAAAGTTTGAATCAAATTGGTTGGGCCCATATGTTGTCACTGCTGTATTTGGGTCTGGGGCATATCAATTGGCTACTTCAGAAGGAGAACCGCTCGCAGATCCAATCAACAGCATGCACCTCAACGGTTTTATACCTAAGCTGTACAGAGCATCATACTCCCCTACATACCAAAAAGAAACAATACAAAAACATTCAGATAAATTTCCTAAAGAAAATACAAAAATGTCAAAAGAATAAAGAAAAATCATGCATCCAAATGATGAAAAAACACTCTGGTGGCACCTTGGGTAAGTGCGATGGTGAAAACCTGGCAAACAGGCACCACTCATAAAGACTATGGCTCCATTATCTTTTAGGCTCATTGCAAATCACATTCATACATACACACATCCATCCATCCAAACCATGGCTTGTTATTTGATCTCTAATCAAAGAAAGTACTTCATGCATCTTGCGTCCCGCTTTTTCATAGTCATGTCTAACTTGGGGGCAATGCCCCTCAATCTAGTTGATGGAAGTGGATTTTACATTACTTGTGATTCATTCGGTTCATCATTCAAAATTGTCTCACAAAATCCAAAAACATTCAAAAATGTCTCACAAAATCCAAAAACATTCAAAACTGGCTCACAAAATCCAAAAAACATTCAAAACTGTCTCACAAAATCCAAAAACAACGGAAAACATTGAAAATCGCACAAAAACATGGAAACACCTTGTACATACTCATCTGAATAGATACAAAACAAACATTGACAAATACTCACATGATGATCACTTCTCAAAATTGACAAAAACAATCGACATCAACAATCAAACTGTCTTCAACAAGGATGCATCCTTCCTTACCAAAACAAAGACAAAAATGACATTTTCTTTGACAAGAAAATTATGTTAAGCTATCAAATACTTGGCTGATTTGTGAGTAATTCATTCGTTTATCTATATCAGGATCTTTTCCGCATTGTTTGTGTGTCGTCTGCGCATTATTCCGATGAAGTACTAGGGCATGTACTAATGGTGTCTACGTGGGAAGTTCACTAAGCTACGTGATCATAGGCAAAAATACAGTCATAGATCACTATGGCTTGCTGACTATAGTGTATACCTCGACCATATGAGTATGAACCATTACCAAGGATCCATATTCTTTATTCTTTATGTATATACTGTTTGTTTGCCGGTACAATGCTCTTCCTTTGGTTCCTCCTACCTCATCCAAATTGGATAAAGGTTTTATCTCTTATTATGGTATGAACTTGTCTCAGGATATGATCAACCTAAGATCAAGGAGGACGATCCAAGTCATGCATGAACGGAGATGATCCTTGTTTGTTCCGCAAGCAATACTCTGGTCGACTTGACCCTTATATCAAGTTGTTTGTATTAACTTGCTATATAAAATCCTTGAAAGAAATACTCAAGTCATCTTGAATCATTATGTCAAGATGCCTGTATTCTCTTCCAACATTTTCAAGCTCAATGATGAAAATAGAGCACCACGGATCGTCATTTCATCTCATCTATCTATATATTGCATTCTGTTGCATATCACCCATCCATTCACTCATTCATATGTATGATTTATATGCAAATATGAGCAAGGTTAATATGGATAGTTGTGTAAGAATTGAGCTGGTTTTTGGATACTATCATGATCGAGTACTCTGATACCTCATCAATGCATCATGCAAAGTCTCAAAAAGCTTGCATTCCTCAGGATCATATCATCATTACATTTAGTTGCATTTTTGCATTCATGTCATTTTAATTAAATTGCATATAGTTCATTTAGTTTATTTAAACATTAGTCTTCATTAATCATTTGCATCATTTCATCATTCATTCATATGATCAAAATTATCATTGATTATATTAAAACCATTTACTATACATTCATTTAGTATCAGTTATCCATTATCATTTTATCATCCTTTATCATCCTTTATCATTTCATACATTCACTTATCTATTCATTAGTTAAAAGGTGCATTCATTCATCCATTATTAAGTATCTTATTCTGCTCATGTTAGGATTCATTTACATTGCATTCATTATCCTCTTTTAATTTGCATTAAGGTGCAGTTATTAAAAACCATAAGTTGTAGTATCATAACATTATCCTTTTTTTACTTAATCATATTAAGGCATTTAGAAATCATAAAACCATTTGTTTCCAAAACATTGGTTCATACCATTTTATATATCCATTATACATATGCATTCATTTAGACATTATCATATAAACATTTGTACTTTACATTTTGTTTATCCATATTACATTCATCTAAAAACATCTAAATACATATCCATACATAACATCATTCATTCAAACATTGCATTAACATCATTGCATATCATTATCTCATCCTTTTATCAAAATAGGAAACACCAAAATTGTGTTCCTAACTCATCATAAACATACATAATCATCATGGCATTACATACATAAAGCATTACATCAAAATAAAACATGCACACATGTATAAACCTGCATTCATATGTTAGTATCCGACATCATAAATCATCATAAAAACATGCATATAAGAAACATCTCATCAAAATGCATACATATACACATATCCATCTAAGCAATAACTCATCATCCTGCATAAACATCCATAAATATCAAATGCATATCATCAAAATAGGGGATCTCCTCATATATATCATCTCATATATCAGAGTACAATGAAGTCCATAAAATCGGCTACCAAGAGCCATCCAAGAGCCATCCAAGAGCCATCCAAGATACAGTCCAAAAATAAACAATGATACAATACATATATGCAAAAAATGCTCTCTTAAATGCCACTCTGGCCAAATGATGTACCACCATCGCCACCTGCTCCCCCACTGGTCCCAGCACCACCTGATCTATCTCTCCGTGGAGGCCCCATCACACCCCCACTCACCCCTGCATCCCCTGATCTCTCCCTCCGTAGAGGACCCATCACACCCCCACTGCTCTGCACCCTCTGTGATCGCTCTGATATGGCCTACTGCATCTGAGAATAGCTAAGTGCTCGCTGACTAGCTGGCACCACCTTCTCATATAAACCCCTCCAGTAGTCTATCTCAGCCTATGCTCGTTGCATCTCCCTCATCACCTCCCTTGTAGGCTCCTGTGCTCCTACTCCAACCTGGACTCTCTCCTGCAACTCTGCTAATCTCTCCACCGCACTATCCCTCTCCTGTAGCATTACAACCAGCTCTGACTCTCGTGCAAATAGCTGCACATCTCTAGCCGCCACCTCTGCCTCCAAATCTTCTACCCGGGTCTGCAAATGTGCTATCATATGATCCCTAAGATCTCCAGTGGCTCCCTCCCCGGTATCCATAGCAGCCTCACCTGTACCACCCTCTCCAGTAGCTCTCTCCCCTCTATCCATCGGGATCTCCCTCTCCATCCCTCTACCACCCAATCTAACTCCTCCCTATATCAGCGGTCCCTGTGTTATCTGTAGTGGCAGTCCACCTCTCCCTCTCCCCTAAATCTGAATCCCCAACCCACCACCTCCACCACCACCTCCTCCACCACCACCGTCTCCACCATCTCCTCTCCCTCCTCCACCTGCTCTCGGTCCTCAACCTCCTTCCCTCCTCCATCTCCATCCCCTCTCATCCTCAAAATCGAGCACCGGCTCTGTTGGATCAGATATCCGTAGAATCGGATGCGCCGCCCGATACTGCATGTACTTGATTGATACTCCTGCATCCACGACCCTCAGTCGTATGTCCCACGGTCTCACCTACAATGTCCAAAACTCCACCAGTGCCTAGTCATACGGCAACACTGGCCCCCATGCATATCTCTCCCGAATCACCCGCGCATACTCCCCTGATCCACTAGGCAGTCCCTACTACCGTCCAAACTACCTCATCACTCTCCCTAGCACCTGTCTCTATACATGGTATGAGGTCCTCCCAATGAGGAATCGGGTCATGAATACATAGGGCAGTGCCTCTGCATCATCTTCCCAGGGCTCGCACTCAAGGTATGGTCACCATATGACTGCATCTAGATCATCTAATGCTCACCACCACCACTCTAACTTCCCCAGGTGGGGCTGACTCATCATACTGCTATACATAAACATATACGGCTGATCCACTGCATAGAACCTAAGACTCATTGGTTGAGTCACTGGTAGATGCTCCCAGGCCCAAATATGAAGCAGCGTCACTCCCACTGCTAAGGAACCCCTCCCTTGGTAAACCACCTCATGAAGCTCCTTATATAGGTGCGTCAGCATGCACGACCCCCAAGCAAATCAGGTCCCCTCGATAATCATCATCTCGATCACCTGCCCCCATCCAACGGCCAAACCATGTGATCACCTGTCTGGACACAGAAATCCTCCCATAATGCCTGATAGCACTGCTGGTAGAGGCTCATATAACGCAACTATCTCCTCCCATGCAATCGACCCATCATCAATAAAAACATCCTCATCAAAGAACCTCTATACTACAAGGGTCCCCCAGGATCTATCATATGTCACGAGCTCCCCCCAAGTCAAAATACGTAGGATGCGCCACACATCCTCTAGGGTCACTGTCATCTCCCCCTGTGCTAGATGAAAGGTGCACGTCTCGCTGTGCCACCGCTCTACTAATGTTGTAATCAATCCGTGATTCATCCGAATCACAGGCATGTGCATCACCTCATATAATCCAGTCATGGCAATACAATCGATCTCCACCTCTGTCAACCGATCCTGCAACCCTTGTGTTGCCGGATGTCTCTCGCGTAACTGCAACACGCCTAGATCCTCCTGCACATGGACATCCACCAATCATCATCAGTTGTTTTGTTTGAAACTTTCTTAAGTTTAAACCTAGATTATCAACAGATACTTTGATCAAGTATCTTCGGGTCTCAACAGATAAGCAATCATGGCAACCTAGACTTCAAACAGGCATTTATCCTAGAAATGACCTAAGTCTCATCAGGCTGCTATGGTTCAAAACAACTCCCACTTCACATCGCTATTCATCCATCATTGGCATCGAGAGATTTTATTCACACAAACTGGGGCATCTATTTATCCTAAAACAAAAGCACTATTTTACCAACAAAAGCACTAGTTTATCAACAATAGCACTAAAACCCTAACAAAAGCGCTCAATCAACTATCCAATAGCACTCAAACTCCAACCGCGCTAGAACAACCTCACAATAGCGCTCATTAAGAACAATAGCGCTCAATTAAGCACTCAATAGCGCTTATTAATCAATAGTGCCTAAACATGCATACAATAGCGCTAAAAAATCTCAACAACGCTCAAACAACAGGACAATAGCGCCATTGCGGCACAGTAGCGCTAGTTAATTGAGCAATAGCGCCAAAACATAGTTTCAGCGCTATTGCTCCGACTCAACTTCGACTCAGCAAAAAATGTATCAAAAATGCATAAAAATTCAAATTTCAAATTTGCATACCGCTGGTCCGTAGTCGTCCGGCCGCTAGAACCGACAGATTCGCTCAAATCGGTGCTCTGTAATAGGTACCGACATCCTGACTGTTGTTCGCTCTTCCAAAATGTCACTATTAGAGCTCTGGTTTCACACTGGTCGTGGTCACAAATGATCCTGTTTTCACCCCTTTCACCCCATTTAAACCCTTTGCCATCACCATAACTTCCCCCCGCTCACCGCCGTGGTCCCCATAAACTTCCCAAACCTCCTATTTTTCCATTTTACCCCCAATTTCCTCTTTTTTCACCCATTTTCCTAACTTCTTCTCTGTTAACACCCTGCCAATTTCCATTCTTTTTCGAGAGATCGCCCGATTTTTTGAAATTTTTTGGCCCATCTCTCGAGGGGGTATACCACCCATTAAATTTATATTTTATGGGGCATTTTTTCACACTAGTTTTTCTTTCTTTGAAACGACGCGATAAACTGCACCGTCTCAAAAAGGGGCAAATGTAGTCACACAAATCTGTCCAGCTTAATTAAATAAATATTTGCTATTTATTTGATTAAAAATCCACTAGCCGTGAGTTAAATTAATTAATATTTAATTAATTCATCTTCAAACATTCTCTTATTAATTAAGTAAATTATTCAATTTATTTTAATTAATTCATTAATATAAAGTTCACAAATCAATTAAATAAATAAAATCTATTTTATTTAATTAAATCCCCCTATTCCTCTTTTAAATAAATTAAATTAAACATTTATTTAAATCATTATCCCCCCCAACTTGCATTTTCCTACAAATGCAACTTGCACACATTTATTGAAATAAATGAATTTTTATTTTAATAAAATCTTATTTTCCCTCACCCACCAAATCCACTTGCAAATCTAATCCCCTTCTAGATTCTTCTAACCCCTTCCTAATTAACCTAATCCATCCCTTAATTATTGTCACATTCCTAAGCAAAATGGAGTCACTTCTCAAAGACTTCAAAAGTCTTTGAAAAGCATTTAATGCTTTGTGTGTTCAACAATTTAACCTCCAAAGTCTTCAAAAACCACTAATGGCTCTTACATGACCATCAATGGCTCTTACATAACCATTTATGGTTATTTCAAACTTGTCTCCCCAAGAATTTATTGCTTTGACCATGATTATCCCTTTTTACATTTGCACAAAAGTTTATCCATTGGATAAAAGCTTTATTCTTTAAATAAGAGTTTATTCATTCAACTAACTTTGACCTTAACTCCCAAAGTCATGTCAAGCATTTAATGCTTATTCCCTCTCCTCTCAACCTATCTCACATTGACACTTGTCATCCTAGGATTGGGTTGAAAGCCCTCACATGGATTGAAAATCATTCAATCCTGACCCTTGTTGAGATTGCTCAATTTCAACCATCCATTGCTCCATTTTTCCTATAAATAGAGCCCATTTCTTCATAATCCAGATCCTGAAAACTTGTATGCATTTAACCTATTGGCATTTTAGAGAGCATTTAGCATAATAATCTAATATCTTGTTATTTTGGTTAAAATCAATCATTTTCAATAGCATCTAGTATTTTAGCTTTTCATTTTACATTTGGAGCAAAATACTCAAATCTCAATCCTCCATAAGCATCCATAGTGCAAAAAGCTGCTGAGAGCTACACTACTTTGGAACTTGGAGAGGAGAGGAACAAAGGAGAAGGAACCAAGAGCATGTTAGGAGGTATTTGGAGATGCCTCGTCATATTTGCTTCTTTAGTTAAATATTCTTTCATGTTCTTAGTATCTCTTTTGATATGCCTATTTAGATTAGCTTTTGGTTAACTAACACTAACAATCTCTTGTGTCTTGTGTTGTTTGTCATTTGCTAACCTTGTCCATTTTGCAGAGCATCAGTTACTTTGTAGTATAAATTGCTATCTGCATTTCCTTCAGTAAAACAAATCTTTAAAAGATACTTATCGAACCTTGCATACCAAGCTCTTGGGGCTTGTTTCAATCCATACAAAGCTTTTCTTAACCTGCAAATCATATCATTGTCATCTGTCAAAGAAAATACATTAGGTTGTTCAATATATACTTCTTCTTCAAGATCTCCATTCAAAAATGCACATTTAATGTCCATTTGATAAACTTTGTAATCCTTGTGAGCTGCAAAAGCCAAGAATAATCTAACTACCTCAATTCTGGCTACCGGTGCAAAGGTTTCATTGTAATCAACTCCTTCTTTCTGAGAATATCCCTTACACACTAGTCTTGCTTTATTTCTGACAACCTTACCATCTTCATTAAGTTTGTTTCTAAATACCCATTTAGTTCCAATTACATTTTTATCTTTAGGTTGGGGAAGTAATGTCCAAGTATTATTTTTCTCAATTTGTTATAATTCTTCTTCCATAACTTTAACCCAAAATTTATCTTCACATGCCTCATTAATAGATGATGGTTCAATTTGAGAAATAAGACATACCTCTTCATTTGCCAATCTTCCTCTTGTCATAACTCCTTTGAATTTGTTTCCAATTATCTGATCTTTAGAATGATTCAATCTTACATATCAGGGTGTCTTCGTTTGTTGTTGTTCTTCAATTATTGTGGAATCTTCTGATGATACCGGGGTAACTAGATCTTCATTCTATACCATTGGATTCAGTATAGGTTCATTTGTCACAATTTTTGTTGCCGGTTCAGAGTCTATATACCTTGAAGTTCCTCTGAATTGTTCATCAATCTTTACATTTGTACTTTCAACAATTTTCTGCAATCTTTTATTAAAACATCTATATGCCTTGCTCTTAGATGAATAACCAAAAAATATTCCTTCATCACTTCTAGGATCAAATTTGCCAATATACTCATATCTTCTAATATAACATTTACTTCCAAAAATTCTAAAATACTTAAGAGTAGGAGTATTACCAAACCATAGTTCATGAGGGGTCTTATCGGTCTCACCTTTGATGTGAACTTTGTTGAATGTATAGACAGCAGTGCTAACTGCCTCTCTCCAATACACATGTGGTAGATTTGCTTCTGATAACATACTTCTTGCTGCATTCAAGATAGTTCTATTTTTCCTTTCAACAACTCCATTCTGCTGTGGTGTCCAAGGTGCTGATAACTGTCTTTTGATTCCATTCACTTCACAGAATGTATTAAAGTCCTTAGATGTGAATTCTCCTCCTTGATCTGATCGTAAACATTTGATTTTCTTACCGGTTTCATTTTCAACCATTGCTTTGAATAGTTTGAACTTACCGAGTGCTTCTGACTTCTCTCTGAGAAAAGTAACCCAACACATTCTAGAATAATCATCAATAATTAGCATGAAATATCTATCACCTTGTAAGCTTCTCGTTCTAGCTAGACCACATAAATCAGTGTGAATTAAATCAAGAGCATTATTGGATTTTTCTGGAATACTTTTGAAACTAGCTCTAACTTGTTTTCCAAATTGACATTCCTTACAAATTGTATTATGAGGTTTCACAATTTTAGGTAGATCTCTAACTGCCTTAGAAGTACTGATTTTACTATGCAATCAAAGTTTACATGACATAGTCTCTTATGCCATAACCAACTTTCATCTATATGTGTAATTAAGCATGTCTTTTCACTGTTATTCAAATGAAAGATATTGCCTCTAGTCTGATTACCGGTTGCAATTTCCAAACCAGTTCTATTCATAATTTTGCATTTTCCATTTTTAAATTGTAACTGAAATCCCTTCTCAACTAATTGACCAACACTTAAAAGATTATTCTTTAATCCTTCAACATAGTAGACATTGTCAGTGTTATGTTTACCATCAAGAAATATTGAACCCTTATCTTTGATTTAATAGACTTTGTCATCTCCAAATCTTACTAAACCTCCATTGTATTCTTGAAAGTTCAAGAATTTACCTTTGTCTCTAGTCATATGATGTGAGCATCCTGAGTCAATAATCCATTCATCCTTTGCTTCAACTTTAGTTGTTAAGGCTTGTTCTCCCGGTTGAGCAGTAGGTGTCGGTTGATCTTCTGTTATAGCAACAAAAACCCATCCATTGTCTGTTGGATCCTCATCATAATCATCAATCACACCTTCATCAGCAATGTAACAAGATTTGTCTTTGTTCTTTTTAAATCTGTAGCTCTGATATTCAGGATTAGGCTTGTATGTTCTTCTAGCTTCTTCTCTTAGTCTAGCGTGTCTATCAGGACATCTTGAAGCCATATGACCAATCTTATTGCAGTTAAAACATTTATAGGGTGTTTTACCTTCATACTTACTTCCAATTGGACCTTTTGGCATTTTCCTTGCAAATAGTGCTTCAAGCTCTTCATTCCCCCTTCTAGATTCTTCAATTTCTCTTGCATAAAAGGCTCTCTAGTTTGATTTGTCAAATGATGGAGCAAATGATGTTGATGTTTTAAAGGTCAAATCAGTCTTTATAGCAACAGGACCAAATTCTTCAATTTCAAAGGCTGAAAGTTTTCCAATCAATGTATCCCTAGTTACTGATGTATTAGGCATTGTTCTTAACTCATTTATAGCAGTAGCCTTCATTTTATATGTTGGTGGCAAACCTCTTAAGATTTTTGAAACAATTTCATCCTCACTCAAGGTTCCTCCACAACATTTAATACCCAAAATAATTTCATTTACTCTTTCCATAAAAGAAGAAATCCTTTCATCTTCTTCCATTTTCAGATGTTAATACCTGACTCGGAAGCTTTCAAGTTTTGCAATCTTGACTGTGAAATCTTCTTCATTTAGTGTTTCCAAATGATTCCAAATAGCTTTAGCAGTAGACCTATTTGATAATCCCATGATTTGTTGATCTAATAATGCGCTCAAAAGTGCTTCTCTTGCTTTGCAATCATTCTCTTCATCTTTGGCTAAAGTAGTTGGAGCAGTCTGACCAGCTACAACAATAGTATAACCATTCTTAGTAACTTCCAAGATGTCTTTACCAATGCAATTCAGATGTGTCTCCATTCCAATCTTCCATATCCCATAGTTGGTTCCATCAAGTTTAGGATTGTCCTTCCTAAAATAATTAGTAGACATTGGATCTCCTCAAGTTGTTAAACTTCTGCAAAAGAGGACTAAGCTCTGATACCAATTGTTAGGTCCCAGAGACAACTGAGAGCGGGGGGGGGGGGGGGGGGGGGGGTGGGGGGGGTGGTGAATCAGTTGTCAAATAAATTCAAACCAAAAACTTATTAACCAACTTAATGCTTAATACTATTAAACCAGTTAAGTATGTCAGTAGACAGTTTTAACAGTAAATTGTTATACCGGTAAGGATTAATGCATGAAACATAAACATAAAGTCATCCACAACACATGACACCGATATTTGTATGTGGAAACCCTGTAAGGGGAAAAACCATGGTGGGAATCCTTACCCACAATTAGATAATACTACTACAGATAGTAAGTGTACATAGATGGGGTCTACACATGCAGAAAGGCCAACAGCCTAGAGCTCACTGCTCAATCACAAAATGGGAGTCACACTAACTACAGTTGGATGGTTAAATCCAATAAGAATGTACTGCACAAGATAGCATCTTCATATGTTGGATTCAGTACTGGTGTAATGTTGATATGCTTCTACAAAAACCTAACTTCACCTTCAAATGATGTCTTCGTGTATATCCTTGTTTGATCTCGCATATACCTTCACTTAATTCTTTTCCGCATTCCACACTTGATCTTACAAATAAGATCTTACATTTATACCATACCCTAAGACCAATTTTAGTAGGTCGGCTCTACAAGATATTACAATAAAAACATTTTACATACAATATAATATTCGATGCAATAACCGATTGAACATGTCGGCTTAATGCATTTACAACAATAATAAATCATCTCCATAGCATGCCATGCTGATTTGGAAAAGATAAACTTGCTAGTGCAACCCTAGATAACTTGGACCTATTTACTGGTAAAAGCAAATATGCAAATATGAATATTCCAATGATTATTTCTTCAAAATAAAGTGTCGACATGATGTCTTCAACATTATCAACTGTCTTCCATATCATTCTAGGTACAGGTGAACAATATATCCTGTCGGTGAACCATATACTAGTAACTGTTGCACAATTTACTACTTGCTGGTGAATGTTGCTGGATCTCCAAAGTAGGTGTATTAGTAGGTGTTGACATCAATGACAAAACCATACCAAAATACAACAAACTTAAGCCTTAGCTAACCCAAGGGTCTCATCAAGCACTAATGGCTTTGACCCTAGTTATCCTATTAACCCTTGCACAAGAGTTTAGCCCTTGGGTAAAGGCTTTATCCATTGGATAACTCTAACCTAACCTTAACCCTTACCTCCTAAGGTAACCTTCATGTCTTCTCAGGCATTTAATGCCTCTTACATCTCCTCTCAAGCCCTCTCCAGGTGACATTTGTCAACTTCGGATTGGATTGAATCCCTCACATGGATTGATAACTTTCAATCCTAGTCCTTGTTGAGATTATTCAATCTCAACCCTCCATTGCCCTAATTTCCCTATAAATAGAGCTCTCATTCCTCATTATCCATATCAAGTCTTTTGTACATCTAAATTATAGTCACATTGTAGGTTAAGGAGCTCTCTTATTATCAAGCATCTATATCATAACATTTTAGTTTCATTTAGCTTAGATGCATATCTTTTCTTAGTTAATTAACTCATCTAGTATCATCTTAGCTTTCAATTTGGAACTCATCTAAATTTTAATCATCTAGTTTTGTATTTCATCTTCATTATCTCATATTAGCTTTTCACTAAAGTCTTAGTTTCATTTCCATTTAGATCTTAGAATCATCACATATCCCTCGTTCTTTTGGTAGTCATCCTATAGATCAAGTGCTCTTCCAAGCTGAGAGCCACCCTGATTTGAAGGATCCTTGGAGATAGAGAACAATGAGACACGCTTAAGATCTTTATTGCATTTGTTTGTTCTAATGATTTTTGATCTCTAACATAATGTCCCATTGGTGTGTTTGTGTTCATGTTGTTTTCTTTGTTTTAAGTGGTAGGTATATGCTCTCCCCTTAATTGGGTGATTAAAAAGTCAAATCCACTTTTTCATTGCTTTATGTACTTTCAAGCATTAAATCCTTTGGAGGGTCTGCCTTTCCAAAGCCTTGAGGGGACTAGTGAGAAAGCTATGACCCAAGTGGGCAACGACTTTATTGCCCAGTTTACCAACCCACTATAATCAAATGTGGAGGTTCGTGAAAATCCCCTCCAACAAAAATGTGCATTTGATAGTCTTCCCCTAGTATCCTTGTCATGCGAAAAGCCTTTGTTCTAAAGGTTGGGAAGCATCTTAATTGATTTTATCATTTGTTGCACCCAACATAATCCTTACTATGAACCTTAGCATTAGAAGCTTTGAACCAAGTCAGTTGGCATACATTGGCAATATCATAGTGCAAGGGTGGGGAAGAACCTGCCCCCAAGATTACTCACCATATATCTCCCAAGATAACTAAGCAATTGTGAAACAATTCACTTTGGGTTAATTTCTAGCAAAAGGCAAAAAAATAGGCACCCTCTAGGGGGTGACAAGGTTGTTTGAGCTTACAGAGTATCGAGACTAATGGGCTATGATATTTTCAATAACCTTTGAATAAAGTGTCTATCTGATGTGTCCTTTATTGTAAATCAAACCAATGAAAACATCAGGGATTTGAAAACATTCTCAAAAAAACATGCGCTCAATGTTTAGCATAGGGATGGCCATTGTTTTCATGTGTGCTATGTCTTCTTGTCATGAACATTAAAACATCTTTCAAGTTACAAATCAACCAATACAACAATTAGTTCAAAACAAACAGAAAAGACCAACCTTAGTGAGAAGCGAATTTCCAAATCCAACTAAGCACTTTTAGAAAAGGGTATCAGATCTTCAACTATCTTAGGATAATATTTCATCCAACAAAATTAAGGAGTCTTAATTTGAGTGAGCAAAGGTTCCATCATCCAACAAGTCTTATCAAAACAATACCTAGTTAGGTTCTCAAGTTGTCAAGTTAAGTTTCTACATCGTGAAACTTAAATCATATCATTTGACACACTTTGTCATAGAAGCAAATCAAAGTAAACTTCTACTTGACAAGTAGGCTTGAGTATCCAAAATAAAGTATCCATATCCAACATCGACATTAACATTGATCATTTTGTATGACCACTCCCCACATTTTGAGAAGAAGAAGTCTTCATCAAAAGACTAAGTTGAAGAAGAGATAACCTAGTTCTAAGGCACTTATCAAGAGGATTAAATTTCTCTATATCAACCATCAACTCTTTAAATAACATCGCGCATTCTTGCAACAGATGCGATTGTATTTCCAAGGAAAAACCAATGAATTTGACAAAGAACCTTTGAGAAGTAGGGCTTACATTCAAAAAGAAACATTCAATCAATGCCTTAATAGTGGGGGAAGGATTAATCCTACCTTTTTTCCAAAATTTCTTATCACTTACAATAAAGATCGACCTGAACCACCAACTCCACCAAGATATCCAATAGAAGAAAAGGAATTCACTATTGTAGAGATATATTGATTCCCGTTGTAACTCAATCTCAAAAAAATAGAGAGAAGGATTCACAACCAGAATCAAGCATGAGTCGTAGGGAGATCAATCCTTTTGATGAATATGCAAATGTGAAAGAAACAACGATCACCAAAGAGCTTCTCCAAGAATGTGAAGAGAATGTTGCTTTCCAAAAACTCGTAGAAAGACTTCTAGAATGGGATAAGCAAAATATCTCCTCATGTCAACTAGTAAAGCAGTCAATATTCTTGAAGATTTTGACACAGAAAATTTAAGGAATACTAATGAGAGAATCTCACGAACAAGGATGAGAACCTATACTTACAATACCCAGAATCAAGAACACCTGAGAGGAGAGGAAACACATGATCAAGAAAACATACACAATCGATATCACACCCATGAACATGATAACACTCACGAACAAGACAATACTTGTAATTAGGACAATCTTAATGAACGAGGGTATGTTCCCCATCGAAGGACCAATGTACCCGTACCTATTCTTACGCAACAACTCCAAACACTTCAAAAACAAATGCAAGACATGCAACAAGGAACCACGATAAGATACTCATTAGAAGACATTTATCCTTATCCTTTTGGATAGGAGATTAAACATGGTACTTTGTCCCCCAAATTCAGATATACCAAAGTATGACAAATACGATGGTAAGAGTGATCTCGGTGATCACGTTTGGGAATTTTGTACTATGAGCTTGGAGTTCACTCACAATGATACATACCTAATGAGACTATTCCCAAGAAATTTGGGAGGGAAAACAATGGAGTGATTGTCAAAATGCACACCTCCCATCAGATCATTTGATAAGTTGGTGAATAAATTCATAACACAATACTCCTACAATATCCAACACGCAATCACCATGCTTGACGTATGAAATACGAAACAAAAGAGACATGAAACATTCATGGTGTTTCTACAACAATGGAGGCACATGGTCGCAAGCTACCCACGAGATGTGCCTAAAAAGGAAAAGATGGAAATCTTCATAGACAATCTAAATAGTGAAATGAGTTATCATCTCAAACTACAATGTATACCATCTTTTGCAAAATTAATAGAGAATGGTATCCAAGTAGAAGAAGCTTCCATCAAGAAAGTAACCTTGAATTTCTTTAAGGAAGGTGTTAGTTCATCAAATAATAACACCTTTAACAATCAAAATAATAACAACAACTTAGACAAGTCCAAATTTTGGACAAGAAACAAAAACGTTGTTAATGATAGGGTAGTTGATGCCAACAATGCAAAGTCTAAACAACCAGTGTTGACTTTATCAAGCAAACCACTATCCAATAATGATCAAAGAGGTTGATGAATAATGATGAACAATAAATTCTCAACAGATACTGAGAGGGGGGGGTGAATCAATATAGACAAAAACTTTCTCCAACAACTTAAACTGCAAAGACTATACTAACTGGTAAACAGCATCACCAATCTAAATCAGGGCACTACTGGTAAAACACAGTGAGACTGTGAAAGACATAAACTAGTAACATTTAGATCTTCACAAAACCTACTATCTCATTTCCACTTCACCCATATGCTTAAACAAGTAATACATCAGAAATATAATGACCACTTGATCGGCATGCATTACCTCTTGACAAAAAAACACTAAAACATCACATGAAAAAGGATCACACATAACACACTGATTTTTCACGTGGAAACCCAACTGGGAAAAACCACGGTGGGGATGAATACCCACAAGTTGTTCTTGAACTCTTTTGAAGTCTGCTCTGTTAGGAGCGTAGTCCGGTTAAAGACTTTACAACTGGTTCTGCTAGGGATCACTCGGTTAAGGGATGGCTAAATACCCAGTTAAAGGTTACCTCACAAGAAGATTTTAAGAACTCAATGATTTTGAGTCACCTTGTTAAAGGATTTACAAAAAGCTTGTTAAAGCTACCTGGTAAAGGGATTTTCCAACTGCTAAAATGGTTAGAAATCAACAGGTAATACACTGATCTGATAACAACACTTAATGCCAAGGCAGATCCACTTTAGTTCCTTTACATCTACAATCACACTCTGCAAATCTCTACTCACTGCACCGGTCTAACAAGAATCAAGTATCTCTTCACTTGGATACATACATAACATTTGCCAACAACTTCAAATGAGAATCATCATCGACCTTATAGACAACAATTAGGTCGGTAGCCAAAACCTAAAATCCTAAGCATCTAGGTTAACAATACAGTCAGTTTGATCCTGACCGTTCAAACACATTGCATAGAATAAAACAATCTTGAACAAATCTCAAGACGTTCTCCATCATTCGTTATTTGCAACTTCTAGAAGCTGATAACCCATCACGTATTCTCCATTGTTTAGTGAGACTTCACACATTCCCGAGGTAGATAAAATCAATCTTCTTCATGCAAGATCCTCAAGGAAATTCTTCACGCACACAAGGATGACATGGCAACACGATCTAATCTTCATTTCAATGCTAACCCATCACAGGATGTCGTTGGTCAAATCACACAAACTTGGAATGCATCAACCAGAAACCCTTAAGCTGAGACTACCAACCGGTAGTCATATCAAATGAAACCATGATACAATCTTTGCATATACCGGTTCACATTCCAATATATCAGTTCACCTTTTTGCATATACCGGTTCACATCATCATACCGGTTCACTTCATACCATCATACCAGTTCTCTTTCCAGTTTGCTTACTTCAATATACTAGTTCATACTTCAGCATATTGACATCAATGACAACATACAAGATCATCATGTCATTAAACTCTGCACATATGCCAATAATCTCCCCCTTTGACATTGATGGAAATATACAAAGATATCTCTCCGCTTCACATCTTCTCCCCAATCTCTTTCATATTATGTGTAGCCAATACTGCAAATATCTTCTCTACTTCACATCTTCTCCCCCTTTGACAACAATGCCAAAGTGGAGGCACAAACATCCATGATCTACTATGCTGCTCCCCCTGAGGTCTAGCATCCTTCAACACACCAATTCTAAAAATTTTTGACAATACAATACCTAACTGATGTGGAGCACATACCTTTAGTTCACCTCTTGAAGGGGCAGCACCCCTAATTCACCTCTTAAAAAGGTAAATGTAGCCTTCGGTAGAGGCTTGTTGAATATATATGCTAATTACTCCTTACTAGAAACATGTTCCACTACAACCTCTTTGTTCTGAACTTTCTCCCTCAAGAAATGATACTTGAGCTTGAAGTGCTTGGTTCTAGCATGGAGTATTGGATTCTTGGAAATATTAATTGCACTTGTGTTGTCACAAAATATACTCACCGGTTTAGATACAAGGACTTTGAAACCACTTAATACATGCTTCATCCAAATTGTCTGAGTGTAGTTCATAAATGTTGTTACATATTCTACTTCTGCTGTGGACTGAGAGATACAACTCTGCTTCTTAGTCATCCTTGAGACTAGTCTACCACCAAGAAAGAATGCACCACTGGTTGTGATCTTCTCATTGTCCACATTACCAACCCAATCGTCATCTATAAACACTTTGAGATTGAATTAATTACTATATGGATACCAAAATCCATAATCTATAGTTCCCTTTAGAAATCTAAGAATCCGCTTGACTGCTACCAAGTGGGATTCTCTTGGACTTTTTTGAAAACGTGAAGCAATGCCCACTACATGTGCAATGTCGGGTTTGTTGTGTACTACATAGTGCAACTTACCAATCATTGACCAATAATCCTTCTCATTCACCAACGTTGAGTCATCTTATTTTGACAATTTATAACCGATCATCATCGGTGTACCAACCAGTTTGTTGTCTTCCATGCCAAAGGTCTTCAAAACCTCTTTGACATACTTGGACTGAGTGATAAAGATGCCATCTTTCATTTGTTGAATTTGTAGTCTAATGAAGAACTTAATCTCTCTGATTAGTGACATCTCAAATTCCTTCTTCCTTTCATCTGCAAACGCATGGCTCATCTTGTCATCTCCACCAAAAATTATGTCATCAACAAACACTTCACAGATCAAAATATGATCTCCTTCTGACTTTAGATAGATATTGCTATCTTCACTTGTTCTTTCAAATCCAATCTTCACAAGATGGGAGTGTAAACATTCATACCATGCTCTAGGTGCTTGATTCAATCCATACAAGGCTTTATGTAGCCTACACACCATATCACTGTCTTCTGATAGGGCAAACCCATCTGGTTGCTCTATATACACTTCCTCTTCAAGTATTCCATTCAGGAATGCAGATTTTACATCCATCTGATACACTTTGAATCCCTTGAAGGCTGCATATGCAAGAAGCATTCAAACTCCTTCCAATCTAGCTACTGGAGCAAAGGTTTCTCCATAGTCTTCTCCTTCTTCTTGAGCATATCCCTTACATACCAATCTTGCTTTGTTTCTTACCACTGTGCCATCTTCATTCAACTTGTTTCTAAAAACCCATTTGGTGCCAATAACATTTTTGTGCTTGGGTCTGGGTACCAAAGACCATGTACAATTATTTTCTATCTGGTCAAGTTCCTCTTCCATAGCCTTAATCCAGTCTTCATCTTTGTGTGCCTCTTTAAATGATTTGGGCTCGAATTCAGAAATCATGCAAGAATTTTCTCTGACTTTTCTTCTTGTAAGTATTCCTGCATCCTTATCTCCTATGATCTGCTTTGGATCATGATGCAACTTTACATAACTAGGAATGATCTTAACCGATTCCTCTTTCTTTTCCTCTTCATCCTTATCTTCATCAGCATCTACTGGTGTAGGAGCATTGTTACTGGTACTTGGTTGTTATGCAACCAGTTCCCATAAGGTTACAACCGTTTCATCTACTGTTCACTCAATGTCAGTTTCCTCAGGTTTCTCAAAGCTTTCATCAACTCTAACATTGATAATTTCAACAATTCTCTGAGTCATATTGTTAAAACACTTAAAAACGTTGCTCTTGGTGGAATGCCCTAGGAATATTCCCTCATCATATTTTGCATCAAACTTGCTTTGGTGTTCACTTCTCTTAATATAACACTTGCTACCAAACACTCTAAAGTAGCTTACTACAAGAATCTTACCGGTCCAATACTCATAAGGAGTTTTATCCTTACCTTTCTTGATGAGTACTCAGTTCATAGTGTACACTACAGTGCCCACCGCTTCTCTTCAAAAAGTGTGAGCAACCTTCCCTTGAATCAGCATCCTTCTGGCTGCTTCAACTACAATCCATTTTTTCCTTTCTGCTAGGCCATTCTGTTGTGGAGTCCGGGGGGCAAACAGTTGCCTCTTGATGTCGTTCTCTTCATAGTACTTATTGAATTCTCCAGAAGTGAACTCACCTCCTTGGTCAGTTCTAAGGTATTTGATCCTCTTACCACTTTCCTTTTCAACTAGAGCTATGAAGGCTTTGAATTTTCCAAAAGCTTCAGACTTGTCTTTCAAGAATGTGACCCACATCATTCTTGAGCAATCATCAGTAAGAATCATAAAGTACCTATCTCCCTAAACACTCCTAGTTCTCATGGGACCACACAAATCAATATGCACAAGATCAAGTAAATTATCTGTTGTGAAAGATTTTCCTTTGAAGGTTGAGGAAGACATTTTCCCTAGTTGACATTCTCTGCACAAAGGATTCTCTGGTTTTTTCGGCACAGGCAATCCTCTAACTGCCTTGATCTTACTAGCCTTCACAATGTTATCAAAATTTACATGGCAGAGTCTCCTATGCCATATCCAATTGTCGTCAAACTTAGCCATTAGACATTGACTGATATTTGTATTTAACTTAAATAAGTTACCTTTGGTCTACATACCAGTGGCCATCAGTTCACCACTCTTTCCTTTTATTTTGCATACTCCATCTTTGAATTTTAGAGTGAGTCATTTATCATTCAGCTGAGCAACACTCAAAAGGTTATGTCTGAGACCTTCTACCCAATACACATTATCAACACTTCTTTTTCCATTTAGAGAGATAGACCCTTTTCCTTTTACCATACATGGTGCATCATTACCAAATTGGACAACATCTCCATCATACTCTTCTAGAGACAAAAAATTTCTCCGATCACCAGTCATGTGGTGAGAACAACCACTGTCAATAATCCACTCATTATAATTATCAAAGCGGGAGACAAGAGCCTTCTTGTCTGACACTTCTTCCTTGACGGCTACAAACACTATGTCTTCGCTTTCTTCATCTTCTGATTCATCATCAATTACACCTTCATCAACTGCAATAAGACAATTTCTCTTATTTCCTCCTTTGAAATTTTTGAACTTCTTCGGTTTGTCCTTATTATCACTATTGGGATAGTTTACAACAATGTGTCCTATCCTATTGCAAGAAAAGCATTTCAAAGGGAGCTTACCTCTGTATTTTCCAGTTCCCTTAGGAAGTCTCTTGGCCAGAAGAGCTTCAAATTCCATTAGGATCTCCTCATCATCCATATCTCTACTTTGTCTAGGTTCACAGCTAGTACTAGCTTCTTTTCCCTTTCTAGATAGTGTAGCAGATGCTTTAAAGGCTAAATCAGCCTTCTGAACACTGCCATCATAACTGTTTATCTCATATGTGGTCAACTTAGCAATGATGCAATCAAGGGATACCTTTGTCTTGTCAATAGATCTCAACTCCTAAATAGCAGAAAACCTTATTACATAGACCGGTAATAAGGATCTCAAAACTTTGCTAACAATGGTGGAATCATCCATTATACCTCCTGCACTCTTGATGTCTCCAACAACAGTTTTAATCCTTATCCTATATTGTTGAATGGTCTCTCCTTCAACCATCCACATGTCTTTGAACTTTCCTCTAAGGCTTTCTTCCTTAGCTTGCTTCACATGCTCATCACCGCCATAGATAGACTCCAGAGTATCCCATACATATTTGTGATTGTCTTTATCCTGAACATCTATAAAATCAATATCAGATACACTGCTGATAAGAGCTTCCATGACTTGCCCATTCTCCTGAATTTCTCTTCTTTGATCATTGGTGAGAGTACCGGTAGGGATAACATAAGTATTTTCAACATAGTTCCAGTATTGAGCACCCATGCTTTTAATGTATATCTTAATTTTGTCCTTCCATATCTTAAAGTTATCTTTATTGAACTTAGGACCTTCCCTCTTCATCATCAGAATAGGATCTTTTCCTCGAGCAGTTAAGCTTATAACACAGAGGACCTAGAGGACGCTCTGATACCAATTGATGAATAATGATGAACAATAAATGCTCAACAGATACTGAGAGGGGGGGTGAATCAGTATAGACAAAAACTTTCTCTAACAACTTAAACTACAAAGACTGCACTAACTGATAAACAACATCACCGATCTAAATCAGGACACTACCGGTAAAACACAGTGAGACTGTGAAAGACATAAACCGGTAACATTTAGATCTTCACAAAACCTACTATCTCATTTCCACTTCACCCATATGCTTAAACAAGTAATACATCATAAATATAATGACCACTGGATCAGCATGCATTACTGCTTCACAGAAAACACTAAAACATCACATGAAAAAGAATCACACATAACACACTAATTTTTCATGTGGAAACCCAACTGGGAAAAACCATGATGGGGATGAATACCCACAAGTTGTTCTTGAATTCTTTTGAAGTCCGTTCTGTTAGGAGCCTAGTCCGGTTAAAGACTTTACAATAGGTTCTACTAGGAACCGATCCTGCTAGGGATCACCCAGTTAAGGGATGGCTAAATACCCGATCAAAGGTTAAAACCCTGTTAAAGGTTACCTCGCAAGAGGATTTTAAGAACTCAATGATTTTGAGTCACCCTGTTAAAGGATTTACAAAAAGCCTATTAAAGCTACCCAGTAAAGGGATTTTCCAACTGCTAAAATGGTTAGAAGTCAACAGGTAATACATTGATCTGATAACAGCACTTAATGCCAAGGCAGATCCACTTTAGTTCCTTTAAATCTGCAATCACACTCTGCAGATCTCTACTCACTGCACCAGTCTGGAAAGAATCAAGTATCTCTTCACTTGGATACACACATAGCATTTGCCAAAAACTTCAAATGAGAATCATCATCAACCTTATAGACAACAATTAGGTCGGTAGCCAAAACCTAAAACCCTGAGCATCTAGGTTAACAATACAGTCAGTTCGATCGTGACCGTTCAAACATATTGCATAGAATAAAACAATCCTGAATAAATCTCAAGACGTTCTCCATCATTCGTTCTTTGCCGCTTCTAGAAGCTGATAACCCATCACGCGTTCTCCACCATTTACTGAGACTTCACACATTCTCGAGGTAGATAGAATCAATCTTCTTCATGCAAGATCCTCAAGGAAATTCTTCACGCGCACAAGGTTGACATGGCAACACGATCTGATCTTCATTTCAATGCTAACCCATCAGAGGATGTCATCGATCGAATCACACAGACTTGGAATGCATCAACCAAAAACCGTGAAGCCGAGACTACCAACCGGTAGTCATATCAAATGAAACCCCGCTACAAACTTTGCATATATTGGTTCACATTTTCACATATACTGGTTCACTTCATACCATCATACCAGTTCTCTTTCCAATTTGCTTACTTCAATATACTTTTTCATACTTTAGCATATTAACATCAATGACAACATACAATATCATCATGTCATCAAACTCTACACATATGCCAACAGAGGTGTCAATCAAGGCACTAACACTTATCAATGAAATACCAACCAAGGAGCTTCAACATTAAACAACAACAACAATCACCAAGGCAACAACAACAATAACCTAGGGAACAACATAAATCAAAGAGGCAACGCTAACACTTCCCCGTATCGACGAATATACACACCATTAGGAAAAATCTTGGAATCAACATTTCAAGAGCTATTGGCAAATAAGATCATCACATTGCCAGCCACAAGCAACTTTAAACCCCAAGTCAAACCACCATGGTGGAATGACTCGCATTATTGTGATTATCATCGAAACAAGGGGAATAGAACAAATGATTGCATGAGGTTGAAGAGCTTAGTTCAAGATATGATAAACAAGGGAAACTTAAGGTTCGATGGTCATTAAACCAATGGTTACCATGAAGCTTTCAAAAATCCTCTTCCTAATTACAACTAGGGAGGAGCATCAATGTCAAACAACACCAAAGGAGCTCGTATCAATCACATATACGAAAACACCATCAATCACGTATCTGCATATGACAATCAAGTGAAATTCATAAAAATCAAAGACAAACAAGAACATGCATCGATAAATGTGACAACAAGAGCTCAAAAATATTTTTTAAAGGGGAACGCATCAACAGCAACAACTCTCCCCAAGACTCAATATAACTTGGTTGACCAACTACAGAGAACAATCAGTCAGATATCTATACTTGAGTTGATCAAACTTTCACCAAAACATAAGGATATCTTGAAGAAATCTCTTCTCTAAACAACCGTTCCAGTTGATATGTATATTGATCATTTCCAAGCCATGGTGGCCCATATGATGGTGTCACATAACATATCTTTTTGCGAACACAATGATGTCTCCTTGAGTCATCCACATAACACACCACTACATATTGAGGTCTTCATCTATAAACATAGGGTAAAAAGACTATTAATAGATGGAGGAGCCGGTCTCAATATATGCACTTTAAATCTTATTTGTGTATTGGGCTTCTTTGAGAAAGCTATTGATCCTAAAAAGAAAATCACTATCAAAGCCTATGATGATGAGGAAAGATCATCTGAAGGAATTGTGATACTACCCATTCAGGTAGGTATTGTACAAAGAGACACAATTTGTCAAGTCTTGGACATAGACTTGACATACAATATACTATTGGGTCATCCATGGATCTATGAAATGCAAGCGGTACCTTCCAAGTACCATCAATGTCTCAAGTTTCCCTACAACGGACAAGAAATTTCAATACCAGCAGATATTGACCCTTTTCAGTACTGCAATGCTATGGGGGTAGCTCAAAATGCCCTGGTTCCACACAATAGGGAGGCCCAAGCTTCCTCATCATCCAACCATCAAGAAGAACTCAAGTCTTTATCCATGAAGTTCAAGCAAAAGATGAAAATAAAGGACCAAGGCATGGGGGAATACTCTTTTGAACCCTTATGTCTATCTAAGTTGCTAGCTTCACCAAGGTCTTATGGACAACCTTCCACATCAATACATCAGACAACACAACCCATCACAAATTTTGATGGTAAATTTATCCAAATGGGCACACTAGCTGAAGAATCCAAAGATAAAGACATCCTTAGTTGGCTATACAAGGATGAGGAAGAAATCAGATTTGGTGCCCTGGAAGTAGCCGTACCAACAAAATAGTATGGAAATGGGCTTTGGATGATGCAACGAAAGGAAAAGGACCTATTAGCCAGCGTCAAGAAGGTATCATAGAACCCGTATAACCCCATTCCCAATTAGCAAGAAATTAAATAGGACTTGGGTATGGCCAGAATATTCCCCCTTACAAAAGAGAGCTCATCATCAAAAACCTCAATGGAAAGAAAAGAAAAAACATAATGAAGACTCATGGAAAGAAGCACTACACCAAGCAGCAGAAATGACAAGGAAGGAGAAAAAACATGAAGAAAATGAGAGGCAACAAGAAGAACTCCCTATCCAAAGGGAGGAAGCTTCTTACAAGAAAGTACATCATGTACAAGAACCTGATCAAACCAAGTCCAAGTCGCATGCGGAGGAGATTACTACTAAAAGAAGTGAAACTTTGTATGAACAAATTCAAAGAATAAAAACAAGTACAGATCCTGAATCAGAACAAGCTAACCAATTGGTATAAATTATCAGCGATATTTTCTCACCATACGACATCCTTGTTAAATTCAGTGAGGTAACCAAGGACAGTGCTTCTGAAACCAATTCCAATGAGTATGAGTGGGATAGTTGTTCTAACATTACAAAGGATATTGGAGTGGATACAATCCATGCATACACACCCATTTCTCATGAGGGACAAGGCTCAAGATCTCGATTGTTTGAATTTTGACAGCAACATATCTATGAGGCTAGTGAGAATGAGCATCGACAATATGAACAAGGCAATGCCAAGGAGAGTACCATTGAATACCTCAAGAATATCATAGACCTTTCCGATATCCCAAACAACTATGACAATGTCTCCATCATGACACTTGCAGCAGCTGATCTTAACTCGCCAAATGACTCCCTACCGCTCATATATCCTGACCTCATAGACTTGGAAGAACCCGAACATCATGATATATCAATATTCCCAAACAATGAGTCAGTTGTCCAATGGATGTGCTCAATCAACCCAGAAACATGCTCCATCAGTGAACCACATAACGATATCTGCAATCAAGGGAGTGCCAATTCTCTAAATCACAAAAGAAAAATAAAAAATGGATCTAATGGTGAAAACCATTTAATGGCAGTATTAGATCGCAAAAACAAAAAAGTAAAAATAAAGGACGTATCTCAAGGTGAAAACCTTTTTGAGGCACCTGAAGATGGGAGACACTCTTCCTGAACATTACCAAGAGAGGTCACCAATCTTGATTGAGCCAACTCAATCAATAAATATTGGTATTGAAGTGACAACCAAAACCATACATCTGGCAGAATCACTCATAGAAAAAAAAAAACCAAAAAAGAAATAACAGATTTTGTTAAATTATTCATGGAGAAGCAAATCAATTTTTCTTGGTCTTATGCTGACATTCCATGGGTAGATCTGAATCTAATCATGCATCACTTGTCCATCACTCCTAGAGCTAAACCCGTCAAACAGAAATTAAGGAAGATGAATCCACATGTGGCATTATTAGTCAAAGCAGACTGGAGAAGTTATTAGATGTCGGATTCATCCGACCTATAGACTATGTCAAATGGATCTCAAACATTGTACTAGTTTCTAAATTGAATAAAAGCATAAGGATTTGTATAGACGTCAAAGACCTCAACAAGGAATGTCCAAAAGATTACTTTCCTTTGCCAAGCATCGACACCATCATTGATCTACAAGCAGGGCACGCAATGCTATCACTCATGGATGGTTTTTCGGGCTACAACCAAATTAAGATAGCTTCAGAGGATCAAGATAAAATTGCATTCACATGTCCATGGGGAACATATTGTTGGAACGTCGTGCCTTTTGGCTTGAAAAATGCTAGTGCAACTTATCAAAGAGCCATGACAACAATCTTTCACGACATGATGCATACTTTCATGGAGGATTATATAGATGATTTGCTAGCTAAATCATTCACAAGAGTTGAATACCTAGACATCCTAGATAAAATCTGTCAATGATTAGAGCAATTCAATGTCAGATTAAACCCTAAGAAGTGTGTCTTCGGGGTCACATCCAGCAAACTTTTGGGCTACATTGTATCAAAAAAAGGCATTGAAGTGGATCCAGCAAAGGTTCAGGCTATCATGGAGATGCCACCTCCTAAAAATATTAGCCAGCTATGATCTTTGCAAGGCAGGCTACATTTCATCAAATGATTCATTGCTCAGTTATCAGATAAATGTTTTCCATTCAATCATCTGCTTCACAAGAATATACCTTTTAGATGGGAAGATAAATGTGCAGAATCGTTCAACCAGCTCAAACAATATCTGATGAATCCACTAGTTTTGGTATCGCCAATAGAAACCAAGCCACTCATCCTCTATATATCAACAACAAAAGTACCATTGGGGCCACTGCTAGCACAAGAAGATCCAGTAGGCAAAGAAAGGATTATCTATTACATCAACAAGACTTTGAAAGGATACGAACTCAATTACACATTCATCGAAAAGGCTTCCTTAGAAGTGGAGTTTGCTTCTCAAAAGTTCTGGCACTATATGTTATCCCACACAATCAAGATGGTAGCAAAGTTGATCCTCTCAAGTATCTACTTAGCAAGGCTACTCTCACAAGAAGATTAGCTAAATGGTTCATGATCCTAAGTGAGTTCGACATTCAGTACATAGAACGGTGGGATATCAAAGGACAGGCAATTGCAGATCAACTGGCAGAAGCACCACTACCAGACCAAGACCCACTATAGGTGGAATTTCTAGATATGTATGTACTCACTATCACACCCAAGAAATGGACCCTATAATTTGAAGGATCCTATACACAACATGGATCGAGTGTCGGCATCCTGTTTGTCATTCCAGAAGGGAACACAATTCTGAGATCTTACAGACTAATGTTTCCATGCACCAACAACATTGTTGAATACGAAGCCCTGGTAACAGGAATTAAAGTAGTTGTAGAATGGAGAATCACAAAATTAAGAGTCTATGGGGATTCTCAATTAGTTATCAATCAAATCAATGATGACTATCAGATGAAAGATGATAAGATAATGCCTTACAAGAGAATGGTGGTTGACTTCAAAAATTACTTTGTGCACATCACCTTCTGGAAAATTCCAAGACTGGAAAACGAAGTTGTTGATGCAATGGCCACTATCGCCTCGCTTCTACAAATTTCAGATAAACAAAATTGTTACGAATTCCTCGTGAAGCAATTGTTTTCCCTAGCCTATGATAATTCTGCATCCCAAGTCATATGTTCCCTGACCGGTTCTCATTCCCCTCTATACGGGAACATCTACAACTATCTCAAAAAAAATACCCTTCCACCCAACCTAACTCGCAACCAAAAATGAAGCTTCACTTGACAAGCCACCCGCTATACCTTAACCCCTGAAACACTTTACCACTGAGGGCTAGAAGGCACTCTTCTTTGATGCCTCGATTGTAATGAATTTGACTCTACCTTACATGAGCTTCACACATGTATTTGTGGTACACATTCAAGTGGTCCTACTCTCGCCAAGAAACTTCATAGAATGGGATATTACTGGCTGACAATGGAAGAGTCCTATCAATTTTTTAGGAAATGTCCTAAATGCCAAATTCATGGTAACCTCATGAATGCACCAGCACAAGAGCTGCAACCATTCACCACATATTGGCCTTTCTGTCAATGGGGACTTGATCTGGTATGAAAGATTCATCCTTTCTCTTCAAATGGGCATAAGTTCATTATCACCGCCACAAAGTACTTCACCAAGTGGATTGAGGTAGTCCCAATGACCACCATGACTAGAAATCAGATCTCATTATTCATCCTCAACTATCTTATTTGTAGATATGGCATTCCCAGTTCCATCATCATAGAAAATGGACGTCCTTTCAAGAATCAAGATGTGTAAGATCTATGCGAATGATTCAAAATCCAACGTTGCTTTTCCACACCATACTACCCACAAGGGAATGGCCAAGCAAAAGCATCAAACAAAACAATCCTAAAAATCCTCAAGAAAATAGTGAATGATGCTGGCAAGGATTGGCATGTACAACTCAATCTAGGACATTGGGCCTACAGAACAAGTATCTGCACACCTACAGGGAATACACCATATTCATTGGTGTATGGTTCAGAAGCAATTCTGCCTCTTGAGGTAGAAATCCCATCTCTCTGAGTATCTTTGAAGGGCCTCATACCAAATGAGGAATATCGAGTGAACAGGTTGCAAAAACTAGAGCTTCTTGATGAAGAATGGCAACATGCCTATGACCATCTAAAGGTATATCAGCAATGAATGTGCAAAAACTATAATCACAAATTCATCCCAAGGGCTTTCAAAATTGGTGATCTAGTCCTAAAAGAAAATCCCAAAAATCAGTAAGATCGAGAGAAGAAAGGGAAGTTTGAGCCCAACTGGTTGGGACCATTTGTCATCATATTAGCCTATGGATCAGGAGCATATCGGTTGTCAACTTCAGAAGGGGACGTACTCGACAAACCAACTAACATTATCCATCTAAAGAAATTCTACACTTGATTTGTACAATGCACGGATCAAGAAAAATAGCAAAAAAATCAAAAAAAGTATCAAAAATCATCATTGAGGTGAAAACCTGACAAACACGCACCTTGCAACACAAAAAAATCAAAAAAATGAAAAAATACAAAAAAATGAAAAACAAATCAAAAAGTGCAATAAAAATAAGTGGTGAAAACTTGGCAACAAGTGCCACTTGTGAGAAAATGGCTCCTCCATCTATTAGTACTTGTAACATATCTTTGATCCATCTAATCTAAGCCCATAGTCATCGCTAAATACTTATACATGTCACATCATCCTGGACATACTAAGCATAGTCACTGTCCCCAATAATCTAAATCATATCCCACCATGGCTTGGTGATCAATGTACATATCCATATCGAGTAGTATCAACAACAAGGGGAAAAATCCTGACCTCGCTGGGGGCATTTTGCCTTGAGGGTTTTAGACATCACACCAAATGCGTAGCAAGACAACAAGGATCATAAGAACCAACAAATGGCAAACGACAATGAAAGCAGACTAGATATCATGGAATTGAACTGATTGGAATTGAACAAAAGATCTATTTGCAAGATGTTTTACTAGACAAGAATACATTTCCAATAGCATGCATACTTACTTATGGTTGTTAATTTTTGCTTATCATATCTCCTAAGCAACGCATGGATGCCTCACGACTAGAGAAGCAAGGAAGGAATGTGATGTTTTCTTTGTCAGATGTTTAGGAGTGAAGCCTTCTATTATGCAAATTTGTCTTACGACATGATCAGGTAACATATCACTGAAGACATTTCGGATTTGTATGGGACAAAGGTTAACTCTTGTCTATTTTATGCAAGCAACACTCAGGTTGTCTTGGTTCAATTATACCTTGACATTTGTGTTGTCTTGCAATATCAAGATCCATGTAATTTATACTTAGGTCATTGTGGTTTAATTATACCATGATGCTTGTATCAACTTTCAACAAATCAAGGCCTGATGATGAAAACAAAGGAAGCACTGGCACTTTGATCAAAACAGATGGAAATTTTGAGAACGAGAATGCATATTAAGCTTGGCATTAGCTGTACATTATTATCATCTTAATCTTGCATTAGGTTGCATATCATTCCATGTTAATCTTACATTAGAATCATATCATTATCATATTACTCTTGCATTAGCTTGCATATCATTTCAGGATCATTAATGCCATAACATGTTAATCTTGCATTAAATTGCATATCATTGTCATTTTCACTTTACATTGGGTTGCATATAAATTATTAGGTGCATTCTCATTATCATATTAGGTTTGCATTATCATTATCATTTAGACCATGTTAAAAGCTTGCATATAGTTACATTCATTGCATTAGTTACCATTATCATTACATTTCATACATCTCAATTTCAAGATACATCTCACATTATCATTACATTTCATACATCTCATTTTCAAGATACATCTCACATTATCATTACAGTTCATACATCTCATTTTCAAGATACATTCACAAATCAAAATCATATCATTATCACCATGCATCCCATACATGAGCATCACCATATCAAGCATATGTAGCATTCTAGATTGCATTATCGACAGCATACAAAAGCACAAAACATGTTAGAAACATTTACATGAATCATAAGCATCTACAATCATTAATCCAACCATCATCTACATATCGCCTTCCAAACATATAGTATATTATAATCATCATATAAAGCATATTAATTATCCAAAACACACACAACACATTATTTGCATCAGCATCTGCAAAAATCATCTAGATCAAAAGCATATCATATACCTCATCAAAATCAAACTAGTTGCATCCATAACATATCATCATATATATGTGTCGACACATGCTAATCCAAAGGAAAAATAAGGATATAAGTCAAAAACATATCATCAGTGGAGTCATCAAATAACCAAAGTCCTTGGATATATATCAATAACAAATGTCCATCATATCACGTAGCATCAGTATCAAGGCCATCAATAAACATCAATAAGATCATCAAAGCATCATAAGGGAACATCGCTGAGTAGCATATGAATAAGACCAAAGTACAACAATGTATCATATCAGGAGGTCATCAAAATACAAAGATATATGTACATCAAGGTACGAATACAGAATCTATAATCATGATCACGACGCAAGTTCAGTCTGACCACCTCCAAGACCTACCGATCGAGAGATCAATCTACTCGGACCTGTGCTACTGCTAGGACCCACAACCCCCTCACTACCCCTTTGTCTCTGATAACCCCCGCGCTGAGAACTGGCAGCATAGGTAGGAGCACGTCGGTCTGGTGGTACAACCTAAAAATATAGTCTTGTGATACTCTGCCCGCCCTGTCTGCTCAATAAGACTCTAGATGGTGTCCCATGTAACACCCTATGTGGCTGCCTGCTGCAATGATCACATTGTCTCCTCTTCCTAGCTGCATCGCTCTATCTCTACTTCTCTCTCCGCCCGAGAAGTATCTCACTCTAACTCATCTAGTATCATCTTAGCTTTCAATTTGGAACTCATCTAAATCTTAATCATCTAGTTTTGCATTTCATCTTCATTATCTCATATTAGCATTTCACTAATGTCTTAGTTGCATTTCAATTTAGATATTAGAATCAGCACATATCCCTCGTTCTTTTGGTAGTCATCCTATAGACCAAGTGCTCTTCCAAGCTGAGAGCCACCTTGATTTGAAGGATCCTTGGAGATAGAGAACAATGAGACGTGCTTAAGATCTTTATTTCATTTGTTTGTTCTAATGATTTTTTATCTCTAAAATAATGTCCCATTGGTGTGTTTGTGTTATTTGCCTCTCTCATGCAGGTACCACAATCTGAGCATATAGTTATTTTATGTGAATTTCTCATTGTTTCTCCTAGATCTAATTTTACAACTTAATCCTAATTCCAATTCAATTTCAACTAAGGAGTAATAATTTGATATTCAGCCCTTTTAGGATTGGATGAATCAAATTCAACTCCCTCCTTAATGTAAGGTTGGTCCCGAATGAATTTAGTGGCCTTATCAACCCAAGTGGTGAAGCCCTAATTTTCACCACCTTACATAACCCTAAAGTAACTAATAATTATGATATATTATTAGTAGATTAATTTAGATTTCTACAATAACTTAAAAAATTTAGGCGAATATGATCTAATCATGTATTGAATATTGTTGCCAGTTTTTAAGTCAAAAACTTGTTTAATAAAATAAACACTTTGGAAATTTAAACAACTCTAGAATAAAATTTTCTAAAAATGTTTCGATTCAAGTAACCTTACAACTTGAAATATTAGGTAAATTTTGATTCTCAAATTTTAACTATTAGCAAATTACCAAATATTGGCCTCTAAAATATCATTGATCATATTACTACTTCTAAAGTAAGAATCGATTTCTATATTTATTGTGATGCCTTTTAGTTATTCACACATGCAAGTGGTTACTACCCCAAAAAATTACCTTGATGCTAAAGTTGAAGGTTCAATGATGCTCCACAATAGCTCCCTCACTCAAAAGACCCAAGACGTTCGTTCCTAATTTGTTCCATGAGGTATTTCTACTAAAACTCCCCAAGTTTTGGCTTTACTGTTACAAAATTTGATAATGTGTAACAATGATTGGAGAACTTTAATATGATCTTTTATAGGAAGGATTCCCACTAAGACCAAATCATCAAGAATGTGGTCTTGTATGGGATTCATCTTAATGTCATGCAAAACCTTACCAAATGCATTTTCTCTTTTTTGTTTGTTGAATCCAACTATGTTAAAGGCATCCTTAAATATGGTCCCTAGTTTGTCCATATGATACCCATTTTATTCTCATGATGAATAAATATGTATTGTTTGAGTTGTGAAATTTTGTATGAGATTATACATCTTGAGATTTTACTATTGGACATCGATCTTGACATATTCTTTTATCTCATGAGGTACACATTCATATGACGTTAGTTATGATGATTTATACATACGTATATGTGATAGTAAGAGGAAAGATTTGTCTATTTTATTATTTTCATGCATGGTTAACTTTATGATATGATGATTATGGCATGTTTTTTATTAAAAAAGCAACGTTAACTAGGGCGTTGACCCTTAACAAAAAGCAACATCAAGAGAGATGATGTTGGAAGAGAATCATAGCCTAAAGGCAGAAAGGAACAAACACACGAACCCAACCAACCAGGGAACAAACCCCACTCAAGGGGGGCACGAGCCACCCAAACCCCCACAAGGGGGGGTATGGGGTAGGGGAGAAGATTTCTCCTTATGCCTAAAGAGCAACCACAGACCAGGCAATGCTAAGATCCGTCGGAAGGGCCCCCGTAGGATCAACAACACAAGTGACAGCAAAAGGCTAGAAGAGGATTGTAGGGGGCTGCAGAACATCAAAAATAATAGGTTGTGATAGAACAACAGTAGCAGGAGAAAATCTAGCAGCAGGGGAGGGTTGCAAAAGAGGAGAAGCAAAAGTGGGGGCCTCTGGAGACGAGGCCACAAAAACATCAGTAGGAGAAATAGGAGTCATGGGGGGCATGACATCATCCCCATGGGAGGATCCAGCAGACGCAGAATCCATAGCAATTACCGTTAAGTGGTCAGCAGTAGCATTCTTCCACCAAGTAGAAACCCCTTTGTGTTGTGGAGAAGAGGAACCTGAAGCAAGATGGCTAGTAGAGAAGCATCTTTTGCAACAAAAGGGGAGGCCTTCAAAATCCAAAAGTTGTGACCAAGGCCTATCCCCCACCATAAGAACCACATCACCCGGGAGAGAAGAAGCGATGTTGATATCAAAAAGAATGTGGGCAATGGTAGTGTGTTTCATTCAAGACGTAGTATCATCGACCTTCAAGAAACGACCAATAGAGTTATCAATCGCCTCATAGCAAGAGTGCTCCCAGAAATTAAGAGGGAGATTGATAAGCCGAACCCAAACTAGACACACATTAAGTGGTTCAGTGAGAGGGTTGAAAGAGCTTGTCCAAGGTTTGATGGAGAGGAAGTGCACTCCCCAAGCCTAAAGCTTCCTCAAAATCAAATCCCTATCAGCGGAAGAAGTGAAGGAAGCAACAAAAAATCCTTTAGCACAGGGAAAAAGCTCGATATTGAGAGCAACCAAAGGCCGCCAGGAGTCACTTACCCAACGGTGGAGGTCCGGTAGGGAAGGCCAAAGCCTAGAGGTTCTACACAGCACTGGTAAAACCCAATGTTGTCCACAACATCCTGTCTACAAACCACCACAGGGGAGGATTTCACACAAGGGAGAGGACAAACCACCTTAAAGGTTTGGGCAAAAGATCTGGCCGCATGAGAAAAGCTATGCTTACCAGCAAGTTTGGGCAAAGGACCAGCATCAGCGGCAGGCTGCAAGGTCCTATCCCTAGAAGCCATATATTCGACAACAACATGTTCCACATTCGGGGAACCGGGGGGTGCATGCAGCACCAGGGGCATCAACAACTGCCAAAGGGGTCGTCGACCAAACAATAGTAGCATGGATCGCAGGAGCCGAGGACCCCGCGCAAGGAAGGGGGGAAAAGCAGACCCAGACAACCGCAACAGAACTAGGGGCGTTCAAAAAGAGGGAGGCGGGAGAGTCGTTAGAGGGAGACGAGAGAGCCATTTTCAAACCTAAAAACAAAACATTGTTATGATAATGGCATATTAAAATAATGTGATTCTTAGATTTTCTGTTGTAATATGTGATTCGATGACAAATCAATCTTAAATAATTCAAGTTTAGATTAGATAATTTGTACATGTATATCTCATTTCGTAATCGTTGCTTTTTTATAAAATAATAATGTGGTGCTAATCATGTTCACTAATCATGTTCATCAAATATGCAAGATGTTTCTTGAGCTAGTGTAACTAGGGAAATTTACATGATACCTTTATTGTGAACGCCTCATGAGTCAATCTAGTCTATTTTGGGGTCATTTGTGTACACAATGTCTTGTCTTGTGTTTTCTATCTTTTTTTGTGTTAGAGGAATTATGGTCTTAAAATATGATACTTTATTTACATGGAATTAAGGTCTATGATTATATGTGATAGGATGTCAAATTAACAATTTATATTTATGCAATTAAAAGTGCCTTAAAATAGCCAAATTTTGGCCCATAATGTAATCCCTCGAGCCCCTAGGACATAAGGATAGACATTAAAAGTTATTTAGATGTTGAAATTTGATGTTACATTAAAAATTAACCCTTTTATGACATCTTTGGAAGTGACAACACTTGCATTGAGAAGAAGAAAGTTGGAACATGGAATATGAGTTGTTTTTCCTAGAGGAGTTTTGGGTGCCACTCTCACATTTGTTGAGAAGTTGGTTGGTTACTCTTCTAAAGGAGGTTTTTCCTTTTATAAACAAAAATGGGAAAAACATTTTTGTGGTGTGTGTGGATATATTGTACATGGCATCTAGTTTTCAAAAAAATCAAACATTTTTTTGGGTTTTGTGTCATGTTCAAGAGTATGGGCATGATATTTCACTTTCATTTTATTTTTTGCACATTCAGGTGGATTAGATATTTTGTCATGTTTGATTAGAAGTCTCTACACATCCTTATCTAGGTGGAATTTCCTAGTTCACCCTTTCTATGCTAGAATTTTTTTACTCAATTAGGTTTGGGTGTGTGTGTTAAACCAAACAAGTTCTTCTTGGCTCAAACCTAGAAGAGGGTATGTGTAGAAGTGGATCTTCCAAGGATTACAAAGAGATAGTTAACATTCAAATTGGAGATATGAGATGCACTCAACAAATTCTATTTTTAAATTTGTCCAACACTTCCTATAGATGTCAATCTTGTGAGCGTAAGATCTAGGATTGTCCCTTGGCATCTTGTTATTCTAAGTCCACCACTCAACCCACCTCTAGCACTTTATCTCATGTAAAAAAATAAGGTTGATCCTACAGTGGTGGGTCACAAATTCAAGAACCTCTGTAATATCATCCCCTCAACAAATCCATCATCAAGCTTTGGGGGTTATTTGGGTCAAAATATCAAAGTATACTTTTAAAAGATTCATACATAAAGGGTTTATTGACTCCCCTCATGGGGATATATTTGATGAGACAAAATACCTTAACTGGCATTAGCTACATTAATTTTGGTATTTAAAAGATCCACCCATTGTGCAATGTACTTCACACCCCTAAATGTGTAGCAAATGTCTCACAACTTGTAGTAAAAATGGATGAAGTTGAATATGTGCCAAAACAATGATGCCCTATGCATCCCTCCATCTAGACAGACACCTTTAGTTTAGAGGAAGCCTATTTATAGAATAGTTACTCAACTCTAGATGAGATAGATAAGAAGGAATTAACTCTTGACATTCATTCATGAATTGTGACTCTTAAAATATTCAAGGATCAACAAACACCCCATAGAAGTATCTTGTTTGTAATGCTCGACAATATTTTTCAAATTTGGACATTCTCTATTTGCAAGAGGTTAAAATTTCTAATATTTTTTTGTCACATTACCTTTTAGTCATTTTTATGTAGTGATCATGAAATAGATCTTGTTGGTGTTGTCACCTTTCTCTCTCCTATGTGGCATTAACACTTAGTAGATCACAGATGTGACCCTACCAACTAAGCATTATGGGCTCTTTTCAGTAGTAATAAACATTCCTTTGTAATTAATGTGTATATCTTGAATGATGTTGTTAAGATATCTATTATGAGGAGATGGATCACAAATTCAATGTCTACTACCACTTGAGTTCTATACAATAATTTTAACATGATTAAGATGATATGATAAATATGGGTTGTCGCTTATGCGCTATAAATTTAGTGAAAGATAGAAATGACACTTTATGCACAATAAATTAGGACACTATGATCATAATATTAGCTTCCACTATGATCATATAACATGTTACATGCATATAGTAAACTTAGAGGTAGAAGTAGTGAGGGCTTTAAGTGGCTTCATAGAGACATATTATGTTCTCCTTCATTTTTTTCTTTCACTAGTTGTCACTCTCTTCTTGGGAATCCTTTGTTCAATGTTGACCTTTCAAACCACTTTCCAATAATGTTTTGTATTCGTGGGAAATTGCCAAATCTAAGGCCATGAAGACGCATTTGTGTAAACATGTCAATGCTCACTCATAATGCCACATTAGCTCATACTCAATGTTTTTGGAATCTAGAGTCATGCCCAATGCATGAGATAGGTTTGATAGACTAGTAGAATGATGTTATCAATTACACCTCCTACTTCCTTCACATTTATGGTTGTTATCTTTCTTGTTTATGTTATCACTCCTACAAAGCCACCACCTTGAAGCTTTGCTAAGCCATTGCCACTTTGAAATTTGAATATTTAATTAGTGTAAAGAGAAGGAGATTTGAAATTGGTATGAATAATTTATTTTATAATTGGTAACTAATTTTCATTGAATTGTAAGCAATATTCAATTTTCACAAATAGAAGTCCATTGTACTAGGTAAAATGCTTATAGAACTCCATTATGTAATGATCAAAGTACTTGCTACTTAGCTTTTGATTGAATTGATAGTAAATGATTAAATGAACGAATTTGTGTTCTTTTTTATTTGTACATATGTTTACTTTTGTTATTATTAAAGTGACACTTATTTTTAATGTCCAGTGTCACTATCAGGAGTGAGGAGATAGCACAAACAATTATACTTTGGGATGAAAAAAATTAATTGAAGACACACAAAACAAGTTAACTTTTTAATCCTTCAAAAAATTGGTTAGGAAAAGACACAAGAGGATGATTGATAATTATTATTTTTTTCAAGTAAACTAGCAAGCCACTTGTTAGTAATTTTAATGGTGAAGGGCTTCTCCAATCAAACCTACAATTTATTAGAAATAAAATCCCTCAAACTAATCAAATTCATAAAATTAAAAGGGTTAACCAAAATAATCAAGATTAATGCTAGAAAATATAATAAAATTGAACAACTATTGACACACAAGATGGAGATGTTGCCCTAAAACAACACACACACACACACACACACACACACATAAAGTCAAAATAGGCATAGATGTTAAATGAAATGCACAAATATCATGAAATAAGTAATACACAGGTCACAAGAAAGGCACAAGTGCCACAAGGAATGTATAAAAGCCTTAAGATATGCACAAACACCATGAGTAGACATAGATGTCAGGACAATATGTTGTTTGTAGATACAAAAATCCATTCCCCTATTCATCCTAATTATCCATTTATCATTTATCATTTAATTGTCACTTCCATTTTCCATTTATCATTTATCTACTTTATTAAGTAATTTTATTATTATTTAATTAAATGTGAGGCAATTATCCACTCATAACTTCTATTTTCATCTTTGTAGTCTTTATTTAAAAATATAATCTTCTTCAAGTTTGCTTTTGTTGGCATATGGACACTCCAATGAGACATTGTGTGTGATTGAAGGTTTTCTCATTGATGGCAACCTTGCAATCCTATGGCACCGGCAAGACATCATACCGGCAAAGCATTATTCAAGCAAGACAGTGCACCAACATCAACAAGATCACTCTACACCGGCACCGGCACCGACACAGAAGAAAAGATGTATACCGACACAGAGGCCGACAGGATTTTTGATATGTAATATTTTGATTATTATTGTAAGCCGACTTGGCAAATTGTAAAATGACTCTTGTATATAAAAGAGATCATTGTAGACATTTGAGAGAGTAAGGAAGCGAACAAAAAGAAAATTATTAGGCAGACCTAATGTGCGAATTATAGGTCAAGGGTATATGTAAAGAACAGAGTTAGAACCGGTACTGAATCTGGCATTGGAGATGCTATTGTAAAGCAGTACAGATCATTGGATTAGTATATTCCTCATTGTAAGTCAGTGTGACTTCTCATTGAGCAATGAGCTCTAGGCAATTGGCCTTCCTACATGTGCAGGCCCCTATTGTAAGTAATATTCTCTTATTGGCCAGTAAGTGAATATTATGGCTCACAAATCCCACCGAGGTTTTTCCCACACCGAGTTTCCTCGTTAAACATCTTGTGTTATGGTGTTCTTTTCATGTGGATGTTTTTGATTCTATTTATTACATTAATTCATGCATATCGGTATACTGCTATTTTATGTTCTGCATGTTTTAACTTAAGAAAATTTGAATACCGGTTAGATACTGATTCACCCCCCCCCCCCCTCTCAATATTTGTGGGAACCCTAACAATTGGTATCAGAGCCTGGTCCTCTATTTTCAGAAGCCTAACAGCTTGAGGAGGATCTTGACACCGGTAAAGATGGAAAATCTGATGAAGCAACTTGAAGGAGCTCTTACTGACTATGATGCAGAGAAGTTGAAAAATATCAAATTAGAAGATGATTTAAGAGTAGCTCAGGATATCATTCAGGCACTTCAAGAAAATCTTACTGTTACAAGAAATAAGAGAAGAGAACTTTGTGAAAAATTGCAAAATGAGAATGATGAAAAGGAATCACTTAATGATATGATAAGCAAGTTGAAACAAGAGATCATGACAACAAAAAATGAAATGCAGGATATGACTATGAGATTTTGCAAAGAGATTGAGGACAGAAAGAAGAATGAAGAAGAATTGACCAGAAGACTAAGTGATACAGCAAATGAGAACACAAGACTTAGCTATGAAAATGACATGTTGAAGATAGATCTGATGCATACTCAGAATGACTCAAATGAACTAATGAGACAAAAAGAAATCTTGGAAAGGGAAACTGCAAATCAACATAAAGAAAAATTCAAGAAAAGCTCAGAAGAACTTGGTACCTTATTGAAGAATCAAAAACCCAAAGGTGACACTTCTGGAATTGGATTTGAGGTTGGAGAAAGCTCCGGTACTACAAATACTCAAGATCACAGCAAACCGGTAAGACCACCTAATACTTATAAATTCAATGGAAAATGCTTTAACTGTAATAAATATGGTCATAGGGCAAATGAATGTAGATCTAGGAATTATCAGAATATCAATCCACCCACCGGATAATGCTCCAAATGCAACAAAGTTGGTCACAACTCTGAAAACTGCAGAATGAATGTGAGATGTTATGTTTGTGGAAGATTTGGACATTTATCTAATCAATGCAGAACACAAACCGGCATAAGTTATGGGAAAGCTATTCAGAAAAATAATGTAACTTGTTATGCATGTAACAAGATTGGGCATATTGCTAAATTTTGTAGAAGTAAAGGTACACCGGGAGACAACAAAAGTGCTAGCTTGAAAGGTAAAGAAAAAGTTGAAGAGGTTAAGCAAGAATTCTCAAAGCAATGGATTAGAAAAGCTGATCTAAATATTAGGAATACTCCTCCACCGAAAGAACCAACAAATGCTCCACCAGCAGGACAGAGCAATGCTCCACCGACAAGAAGCTCTTCATCTAATTGAAGAAAATTGTCTTGAGGGTTTGGCAATCTAATGACACATGTGCTATTATTCCCTTGGTTAGAGAAAAGAAGTTGAAAATCACTTATTACCAGCAAATAAAGTTAAGTGAATACTTAACCAACATGCAATTAATGTGGTAGATAGTGAAAAAGACTTTATAAAATAAGGTTTTGGCTCCATTTCATTTCACCATGATTTCAAACTTTCAGAGAGCACGAAGATTTCCGAGCTAAGGCATTTCGAGCAAGAAGCAAGCACACTCCAAGCAATCATCCATCCAAGACAGAAAAAGGTATTTTATCATGGCATCCACCTCTGCAATTGAATACATAGCGAACCCTACTATTGTGGAAGTAATTAAAAGACCTAGGCCCGTATTTCAGTTGGTCCCCGAAATAGCAAAGAAGGATGATACCTTAGGTGCATTTTCTCAAATCCCTAAAGGTGTTGTATATGTTGAAGACCCTAGAATGTATATTCACTGCAATATTGAAGAGTTAGGAGACGAGGAAATCAAAACCATGTATAAAACCGAGATATGTGATGATACCGGCAATGTCAAAGCTGAACACAAAATCATTGAAACCCTAGGATTCACAGAAATCCTTAGCATTCTTGAATTTCCTAAGGATGTGATTAGGATAGTGTTAAGCAGAATTCACGAAGAATTTTTCTGGTTAGATGCAATTCATAAGATCACCAAGCAAGCAGTAAAGGTTGTCACAGGGTTACCGGCCACCAGTAAAAGACCAGACAAAATCAAGAAAGTTTCAAATGATTTAGTCATAGACCTAACGGGTGCAACATTTGATAAAAGATTTTTAAGGGTTCATGATGTAAAGGATACAAATGTAAGATTCATAAGCATGATATTAGGTTACAAAGCCACTCATGCCAATAGACTTAACTCAGTTTCAAGTTTATGCATTAAGAGTGCTTATGACATGATAACAGACAATGCAAAAATTGACATCTGTGAATGGTTAAAGGATGAACTGATAGACAACCTTGGAAAGATAAAAAAGGATAAGAAAGGAACCTTCAGATTTGGAAATCTGTTAGTGTGTCTAATGCTTCATATAACAAAACAAGTTCCCGGTATAGGATATAAAGAACTTGGATATGACATGCTGGTAGGAAAGCAACTGACAGAACTGTTCAATACCATGGGTGAGAATAAGGAAAACAACATTCATGACTTTTTCCAAGCAGTAAAGACAAAAATGAAGAAAAGGACAAGGTTATCTCAGGAAATTGTAGATAAATACAAAGATGATATATGCTTTGTTATCAAAAAGGATGAAATATGGATGGAAGCAGTCATCCCAAGGACAATCTGGGTAACAGAAATGGGCTATGAGATAGATGACCACATAGTTGAAACTTATGCCAAAGCACTTCTGGAAGCCCCCAATGAACCTAAGGAGGAAGCATTTGGTAGTGTTGAAACAACAGAAAAACAAATACAGTCCAAGAAAAGAGTGAAGAAGGTAGAGGCATTTGTGAGAAAAGGATCCAGACAAGCAAAAGCCATTAAGGAAGATGTATTAAAGAAAACTGGCATAACTAAAGATGAGTTGGCAGCCCCACAACCTAAAGCTCATCTATCACCGGTAGGTACTTCTTCAGAAGGAGACATGTCAGCAACCTTTAAAAGAGTTGTTAGGAAAAGAGATCCCTCACCACTCCTTCACCTAGAAGGACAAGGCAGAAGAACCAAGCTGTGAGATCTCTGGTCAAAAAGGTCACACCTAAAAAGAAGCTGACTCCTAAGAAAAAGAAAAAGGCAAAAATTGACTTGGCACCTCTAGACATTTTGTTAAATGAGATCACAGAGGAAGGAAAACTGAAGAACATAGGGAAAATTTATGACACCCTATCGGCTGATGAGAAAGGGCAAGTTGAGGAGAGTGTAATATTACACATGGACATGTTCAAAAAGTTTTTGATGGAAGTCATAAATGAAATTCCTGATGACTTATACAAAAGAATTGAGGCCAGAAGGCAAGGAGTAATTGAACTGGACAAGAAAATAAAAATAGAAAAACTACTTGTTGTATATCCTGTAAACTCCCCAAAATAAATTGATGATCTGATAGCTCAGGCTAACCAGACAGTTTTTTCCACTGCACGCCGGCATATTTCACTGATGGCAGGTAGAGTTACAGAAGTTTCAGAGGAAACAGAAGATGGTTGGGACATATTTTTGGTTGAAAAAGAGAAACAAGAAGAATATAGGAATCCCAAGCCTATTAAGGTATATCAGAAGGATAAGGACAAAGGGAAAGGCAAAATTGGTGGACCTCCAAGCATAAAGGTTAAAGATAACCTACCTCCATTTGTAAAAATTACAATCCCTGAAAACCAACCGGCAACTGAAAGCATGGATGCAGAGGATAGAAATACAAATCCTAAAGTCCTATACACTGTAAATGTTGATACCCAAAATATCAACATAACAGTTGATAAAGACACAAGTGAAAAATCAGATATGGCTAAAGAGCCTCCGGTAACAGGAGATACAAAGCAACCGACAGAGGATATAGGGAAAAAGATGGAATCTGAGGCACAAACAGAGAAACCGACAAAGCTAAAGGCTCTGGAACAGATGCCACCGGTAAGCAATGAAGCAGGAAAACTAGTGCTAACGGAAATGCAGACACAAACTGACCTGCCAGAGGTCAATACAAGCATGGTCACTTCCACCGGTACTCAGTTTGTTGGGTCATCATCAAAGTCAACAAATGTGACTAAGGTATTACTTGAATCCATCAAGAAAATAACTAACTATAGTTCACAAGCTTACAAAGCAATAGACGATTCAATACCAATTTTGAAGATAATTGCTCCTGATTGTAATATAGATAATAAAGATTCTTTAGGACAGTTGGATACATTATGTAAATACATTTCTGGAAATATTGAGAAAATATAGGAAGAATCTATAAAGGACATTGTAGAAAAGGAGAAACAGAAATTCTTTGAGGAAGAAATAAAGAATTGTAACAGAGACTTTGACACACTTCTATCGGAACTGTGTAGTTTGTTAAAAGAGTATAAAAACTTGTATAAAGACACATGCAAAACAAAATTCCTAACTGTAGATATTGACAAGAAAATAAGCAAGACACAAGAAGAGATAAACAAGCTTGCAGACAATTTTGTCAACTCACCGGATTCACTATCTATTTTTTAAGATAAGTTAGCAAATTTTAAGGCAGAATTACTTAAATAGGTATACTGCTACTTTATGTTCTGCATGTTTTAACTTAAGAAAATTTGAATACCGGTTAGATACTGATTCACCCCCCCTCTCAATATCTGTGGGAACCCTAACAGGTTTCATTTAGAAACTTCCTCTTCCCTTAGTCAATTTGGTTTGCAAATAGAAACTTAGTGTGCACATTTACCCATCAAACTAGTATTATTCTTTAATGAATCAAATTGGCAAATTTCTATTTCTATTGAGTTCATACTACTCTCCAATTAACTTGGGTCATCATTCTTATTCTCATTCTAGTCTAATTCAAAAGTTTATAAATACATTTTTTTCCTCATCATTTCAAAAAACAATCATATATCAAGAAAGTCCATTATGTTGAATTAGTCATATCACTTTTATCACATTTTGAAGGCAAAGAGACATACATCAGTGTTTATTGAGGTTTGCAATGCATTTTGTAGACTAGGATTTACTTTGGTTTCAATTTGCATATTTTCAAAGTTCATTTGTATTCTTACTTTTGAAATTTTGTCGTACACGTTGTCTTCACTAAAAATCTCCACAAACTTTTTTTTTTAAAAACTATGCCTGGTAAACTTTTTAACGTGACTGGTGACACTAGCACGACACGCCCTCTGGCTCCACATGAAATGCTTTTGACCCGAAGCTATGAACTAGTGAGGCCATAAACGAGAGACCTCATCCCCACATTTCACTTGTTCAAATCTGTGAGCACAACGACCCAGCAAAGGTACAAGGCCTTGTAAGCACAATGTCCTAGCAGGGATTTGAACCTTGGTGGCCACTTCACCAATGAAGTGTTTTAACCGCGATGCTAGATGTTTGAAGACAATAATCTTCACAAACTTGCAAACATGAAGGTTAGTCCATTTAATCACTAAAGATCTTCCAAAATAAAGGTTAGCAAGGATAGATCTAGCAAAAAATAGAGGAAATCAAGACAAAGCCAAAATTTTGCTAAGATGAACAAAAATATCTAAAATGTCATAGGAAGGTACATACACCATAAGAAGTACAGAGGTACCATGGGGAGGCACAAGCATTACCTAAAGGCAAGCTCACAAATGTGTGAGCAAGGAGTGGTGACAAGTTGTTTGATGAGGCATATGTGAAGATGAAGGACCTAAACTGCTTCTTAGATTTGGAATGAATGTTGGAGATTAGAGAACAAACTTTTTTGGTTTGTAATAGTATGAGTAAGAATTTTAAATTAGAAGAAAATGTGAAAAGTTTGATTCATTACATAGTTGCTAGGGGACTAGTACTAATGTTGGTAAGGAAGATGGGCACCTATATAGCATTTTTTTGAAAAAAGTAAGAGATGAATAATTGGAGGTACCAATTTCTTTTAATATACAATATATAGATATTGAAACTTTGAAATTTAAATATATATCAAATTTCTTGGAAAAAAACTTGATAAACTTTCATAATAAATAAAAGTGAACTCGATAAATACTTAATAAATTAAATTTAAAAATAATGTCACTAAACTAAATAAATATATTAAATTATAAAAACTAAATTTAAAACAAAAAAAACATTCAATTTTTTTAGAAGGCATTAAACCTAGGAAAAACATATGCTTGAAATAAATAAAAGCCTAAACAACAATTTGCAATCATATAATTGAAAAAAAATCTAATACAAAGCCCAAATGACGTTTTGTAGGTAAGGTCACAAGAAATTTGTTTAGCTGTGGGAGAAAATAAAAAGCAATGAAAAGGAATAAGTGGAGTGCATTAGAGAAAAGAAAGAAACTAAAGAAAATAGATTGTCAATACTTTAATTATTGAAAAATGTATATATTAATAATAAATAAATAGTACAATAGAATGTTCTTTCAAGATAAGAACTTGAAAGCAACAACTAAAGACAGAAAATAAAATATTGTTTGAAAGTGAAACCATCTCCTCACTCATCCTTTGCTCACTACTTTGAAATTTCTTTAAACATTCAATGTTTTTGTATGTTGTGGTTTGAAATTTTACATGTTGAACCACTGTATTTATAAAAAAGTAGGGCTTTTTTAAAACCCATAGTCTATGGGACCCATAGATGGATAGCAACATGGATAAGCATGAAAGCCAAGAAAAATATGCAGCAAACGTTGCATCTACTTGATCACGCTTTCCTTTAGTATCTTGGATCTTTTGCTATGATTCTTGATGAAGCAATTTGCAACTTTTGGTATCCTTTCTTCTTCAAACGAGGTACTTAAGGAGTCCACATTTAGAGTTTCAATGTAATTGATCTAAATGTCCTTGTAAGCTAGACACTCCACGACATAATGTCATTCATTGTCCATAATTTTCAAGTACAATAACTACATCTTCTATCTACCCTCTCTTCTTTAGGTATCACCCACCTTCCAGTTTCACATCTAAGCTAGTGTAAACTAGTTCTTAGCTAAACTATTAAAACATATTTTCTTTCCATTTTATTTATGCTCCTATATAATTATTATGTGCATGGTCATATATGTGATTGAAATGCTTGATATAATATTCTAATTTCCTCCCAAGTTGCCTTGTCCACATGATTTCCTTGACTCTACATTGTGCGTAATTTTTTATTGCTCCTTTTTTATTTGGGCACTCTTTCATGCTAATACCCCGCCTATTCATCCATTCAACATTTTGTTTTATCCACATTCTTGAGTCCTTCTATCTAATTTCTCTTTTGCTATTATTTTGAGCAAATGAGGCAACTCCATGTTATCTACCCTCTTTAGATAAATTGGCGGCCAAATCATATTCGGCACCTCCACAAGAAAGACAATCTCGTATGAAACAAACAATTTTATTTTGAGGCTACTTGTGATTAAATGTTTTTGTAATTTCTCTATCTATCTCCACTTCAATGATAATATATTCTTGCCCTAGACTTCACACCCATATAGCACCACACGTAGCACCAACAACCCAAAAAGATTTTTATTAGTTTTGAAGTCCCATAGTTCAACATTTATGGATTTCTTTTATAATGAGTATAAGGATTTCCATCCTCTTTATATCCTTTTTTGTCTACATGTCTCCTAGCCGAGCTTATTGTGAAAGTCCAGGCTAAGACCTTTATAATCATTAACCACTTGCACGGGGATACCTTCAAAGGCAAATTCAATGTGAACCTTCTTCCTCTTCATGATAAAGACCATAACTTTAGTTTTGCCAATATTCACCTACATCCCTAACTCTTGGAAAAAAAATTCTAGAGTTTTCACCTATTCCCTCAAGTCGTGGTGTTTTTGTCATTAGAATAAGATCATTTGCATATAGAAGCAATTTCATTACATAGTTGGTCAAGTGAACACCCCTACCACCAAACTTGTGTATCCACTCCTCTAATTTGTCAATAAGCAACCTAAATATCATAGGAGATAATGGGCAACCCTAATTGACCCCAATGTCACTCTCGAAACATTTTGATAATAATTGCTTGTTTCTAATTTTGGCCCTAACTTGATCATATGGCCTATGAATAACAATCCTATACTTTTTTGTAATTCTCAATTTTTTCATTCTATTCAATAATTTGCTTCTAGAAACAGTGTAAAATGCTTTCTTGAAGTCAACAAAGCAACAAATGACCTCTCCTCCCTATTTATCCCAAATCTTCTACACCAAGTGTCTGAGTGTGATGCAATGATCAATGGTAGAGTGGTTTGGCCTAAAGCCTACTGGTCCTTGCACTCGCTTTCCCTCCTTCTCTACCCAAATTGAAATTACCCTCAATCATGCTCCCAAAAAGTTTTTTGAAGAGGGTTGATTATTATAGTGTAGTAGTTTGAATGGTTGTTGATATCATTGGTTTTGAGCAAGGGAACGATCATACTAGTCATCCAATTTGTTCAAAACCCCTTCTGAATGAGCCCATTAAATATTCTTTTGATTGTGCAATGTGAGGGTTTCCATGCCCCATTTTATGTATTCTTCTTGTAAGCCATCTATGTCTCACACTCTACCCATTGCAAGCTTTTTAATTTCTTCTTTGATGTCTTTCATAGAGAAGACTTTAACCATTTATTTGATGATTGAGGGATGTCTTTATTTTGGGCTCTCTCATACAATTGTTTTACATATTCTAGTCATTGTAAATATGTGATATTGTTCTCTTTAGTTGTACTTTTTTGTTGCAATTATTTTCGAAAGCCTCTTGGATTGTGTCTCTCAAGGAAAATCAACTCTTATTTTCTTGTTTGCATAATGTCCTCTTTTTTCAGTCTCACTAGCTTTACGTATTCTTTTTTATTCCTCCCATATTTTGATCATTCTCTTTGCTGTCCTACAATCTTCATCACACCAAGATTCACCAGAAAGCTATTTATATTACCTCTCTTAGGTCAAAAATCCAGGAGATGAAAAGAAATGCAAACTGAACATTTCTTGCATTTCAAGATGTCTTAGTTGTTGATGTGTAGCTAGGTCAGATCCTTCTAGGGCCGACTTAGCACACCTAATGGCTAATTGGCCTGTCGACCTTGGCCATGTTGATAATTCACTTTGTATATTTACCCTTGTTTGGGTCGACCCTATTTGGGCGATTTATGTAACTTGTAATTATGTAATAGGGCTGACCCTATATTGGGTGTCGAGTTTAGAGCACTATATTATTATTAATTGTCATCTTTGCAAGGCCGACCTAAGGTATCTAATAAGATCTAGGCACATATAAATACAAGTTTCATTCACACTATCATATACACCTTCATTCAGCGATCAATCACCTTCAACAAAGCAGTGAAATACTTCTTTTGATTAGCAAGTATATCCCAAGAGCAGCGAACTCATTTCTAAGATCAGTGAATTCATTCCCGAGATAGCGAACCAGTTCTAAGCAGCAAATATATACCTTCAGCAAGTGAACTTCTCTAAGGCCAACGAATCATTCTCAGACCAAGCGAAGTGTCTCCTTATCAAGCAAATGGCCTACATCTGATTGGTGAATCACCTACAGCAAGGATCATGCAAATAAGTTGCCCTATGTGCAAATTTGGTTACTATTGCTCATGCCCTAGTTTTGGAATTATCCTGTGTTGATATATTGCTTCAAGTGTTGAAGCAAAACTTGTAAGATACATATTGTTTTAATCTAATACAACTGAGATTTTGATTGTTGGTTTTTTCACCTCCAAGAGGGAGGTTTTCCCAGGGTACAGTTGTGTTCTATGTGTTCTTATTTTATTTTTTGTTTGTTGCTTTCAGTTTGATCTATAAAATCCACATGGCATCAAAGCCAAGTCTAAGCAAGATCTGATTAGATTTGCACAAACAAATGTCTAGTTATTGATCGCGACTCAAAGAAGTTGTCTGAAGTTGGAGCTGAAACTTTAAATGAAGAAACATTTGGATAACCTTATGAAACTCCAAGTCTTGGTTGTATGCTCTCATTTTTTCAATCAATAAAGGAAGAAGCTATAAGTGTGTGGATACTTTTAGAACTCTATACAGCTGGGCAACTATTGTGGCTTCCATATTTTGAAAGTGGAGCGATCCGCATTGGAGACAACAATGATGGTCATTGTTTTAGATCTGGTACAGCAACAATGCAGGCCCGATTCACCCGTCATTGGAGTTGACATCATTCTTTGGAGCAACAGACAATTTCGATCTGAGTGCATCCTTGGAGCGAATTTCCTTTGTGTTCTCAGAAAAAGTAAAGAGGTTGCAACAGAGATAATAAAGAGATAAGTAGTCCATTAATGTTCATGAATTACATATGTAGTCATTAAATAGGTGTGTTATTTACATTGTCAACAAATGTCCCTATACGACATGTTGCATTTGAATGTACTTACCATGAGAAACTTGTCCCTTACATGCAGGACATTTCATCACAGCCTATTGCTCTTCAGGTTATAGAGTTTTGGAATTCTATTTGCAACAAAGAGACTAGCATTCAGGAGGAATATGAAGCGGATTTTAGTGAAGTAATAGGTGCTCTTGCTTATGCTTTGCAGGCGGTCTTTCAAGATAAAGAAAGGACAACCCAAGAATCATTCAAGGGAGAAAGAACTTGAAGCTTGCAGTCATAGAACTGAGATGATGGTTGGAAGCGTTTCTTCAAGGATGGAAGATTTTGAGGCATCATGTGAGGAAGCATCACAAGCTGAAGTCTAGAGACACTGCTTGCTGCCATAAAGTTGAGTTTGCGATACTTAAGTAGAGGTAACCTTGGACAATGAGATCAGAAGATTGATTTCAGCTTCAGAGGGAGCTTGACATTTCAGCTTTAGAGGGAGCTTGACATTTCAATTTCAGAGGAAGCCCGACATTCCAGCTTCAAAGGAAGCCACGTCTTTTGGTTAATGCATTTTTCTTTGTGATGGGGAAATTTTAGGTCAAAGCCCTTGTTAATGAGTTCTTCTCTGTGAGAGAGAAGTTCAAGGTGCAATCCCTTTTTAATGAGTTCTTCTTTGTGAGGGAGAAGTTCAAGGTGCAATCCCTTGTTAATGCATTCTTCTTTGCGAGAGAAGTTTGAGGTGAAAGCCCTTGTTTTGCCCTCTACGAGTAGGCATGGTGATAATGCACTCTTCTTTGGGAGAATTTTGAGGTGAAATCCTTCTTCCACCCTCTGCAAGTAGGGATGGTGGATGTCATGGAAGAAATTCCATGATTTAGCACTTGTGTTTGTTCACCCTCTGGGAGTAGCTATGGTGAACGTCATGATGACGACATTACGTCGAGGAGCCCGTGGTCGGCACTTGTATTCATTTTCATTCATGGGAATAGCCATGGTGGACCCACCCTCTGGGAGTAGCCATGGTGGTTGTGTTCATTTGTAATTCCATTCAGGGGAGTAGCCATGATGGACCCACCCTCTGGGAGAAGCCATGGTGGTTGTGTTCATTTGTATTTCCATTCATGGGAGTAGCCATGGCGGTTGTCACTATGTGACTTGGATATGAATATTGAGAAGGACTCCTCCCTAGCTAAGAGGGAGTGTTGATGTGTAGCTAGGTCAGATCCTTCTAGGGTCGACCTAGCACACCTAACGACTAATTGGCCTGTCGACCTTAGCCATGTTGATAATTCACTTTGTCATATTTACCCTTGTTTGGGTTGGCCCTGTTTGGACGATTTATGTAACTTGCAATTATGTAATAGGGCTGACCGTATATTGGGTGCCAAGTTTAGAGCACTATATTATTATTAATTGTCACATTTGCAAGGCCGACCTGAGGTATCCAATAAGGTCTAGGCACATATAAATACAAGGTTCATTCACACATTCATATACACCTTCATTCAACAATCAATCACCTTTAGCAGAGCAACAAAATATTTCTTCTGATCAGCGAGTATATCCCAAGAGCAGCGAACTCATTTCTAAGAGTCGTGAATTCATTCCCAAGGACAGCGAACTAGTTCTTAGCAGCGAATATATACCTTCAGAAAGTGAACTGATCTAAGGCCAGCGAATCATTCTCGGACCAAGCGAAGTGTCTCCTTATCAAGCAAATGGCCTACATCTAATTGGTGAATCACCTACAGCAAGGATCATGCAGATAAGTTGCCCTAAGTGCAGATTTGGTTATTGTTGTTCATGCCCTAGTTTTGGAATTATACTGTGCTGATATATTGCTTCAAGTGTTGAAGCAAAACTTGTAAGATACATATTGTTTTAATCTAATACAACTGAGATTTTGATTGTTGGGTTTTTCACCTCCAAGAGGGAAGTTTTCCCAGGGTACACCTGTGTTTTGTTTTCTTGTTTTATTTTTTGTTCGCTGCTTTCAATCTGATCTATAAAATCAACATTAGTATGTATTTTCATATTGGAACATTTGTTGATTCCTAAGACAGAGCCTATAGGATTAATCAATTAAATAAGCATGTATTATTTAATTGATTAATTGTAGACAAATTTATTTATTTATTTTCAATAAAAGTGGATTATTCCACTAAACTTTTTTATTAATTTTTATTTTTTTTACACAGGATTCAAAGAGCATATCAGAGGAAAGAACCCTGGGAAGAAAAACTCCGGTCACAGCTCATAAAATAAACCTATAGTATCTAACAAATCAATTTATACACCCTGCCCAAAACCACATACAAAATGCAGTCACAACACATATAATATCAGTTTTGCATAGAGCCCATATGACAATTTGCCAAAAAACCCCATCGGATAATTTTCAAATGTAGACTCCATAGCTACTATCAATGGAAGAAGACAAAATTTTCCAAAGCCCTGTGCCAAATCCCATGAGCCAAAAACCTTCCTGCCAAAAAAGAAAGTATCAAAAAACCTTTGGAAAAACACTATTATATCAAATACCATGACCTCAAACTCTTCTCCAGACAACGAACATGAATACTTGAACTGAAAGGGGAAATCGTGAATAATTATCATCATAAAATTTTACATCGACGTTACTCAAGAAAATCATATGACTATTGCTGCAAACCTTCCCATACCCTAGAAGGAATTTCCTCAAAATCCACCTCTCGCTGATTAACATTGCTATCAATGGCTAAATTTGCCAAATAATCTGCAATCTTATTAACTTCTCTGTAACAATGGGATACCAAGAAAGATTCAAACAATTCTAATTTTTGTAAAATGGGATCAAGTATATACTGCAAATTCCAACATTTCGATTTCTTTTTCATAACACATTGAATAATCACCATAGAATCACTTTCAATTATTAGGTCCTTAATTCCCAAAGAGATTGCCATATCCAATCCAAAAGACAAAGCATGAAATTCCACATAATTGTTAGTTTTAAAACCAATAGCATGACACTTAGCTCGAATAAAATTTGCATTGTGATCATAAATTACCATGCCTACCCCAACCGACCCTGGGTTACCACGAGAGGCCCCATCAAAATTCAGTTTAAAGTGCCCCTGCAGAGGAGGTTTCCATCTAGCAGAGCATCTCTTACCTATTGCATCATTCTTTTTTAAAATTGAACCATGAGAAGGTAAAACTAATACCAACTTCCAAACTCTAGTAACTCTACTATCCCAGTACGAAAAAGAAGTAAGATTTTTCAAATTCTTATAAATAAATGACAAAGCAACCTCAGAGATTGAAGACTCAATTTTTAATAGAACCTTAGACACAGGAGACCTTGTTTTTTTAAATATCCTGTTGTTTCTCTCTAGCCAAACATTCCAGATCACAATAGATGGAGATATGAACCAAAGGCATATATAAAAAGATGAGGCAAACATAAAGGGCCAAGATCTAAAATGGGAAATGAGATCCTTACCAATAACAAAGGATATATTTAACTTCTCAAACAACCACTGCCAACATTCATAAGCATAATCACAATGTAGGAACAGGTGTGAAGAAGATTCCAATTTTTTGTTACAAAGGACACAAGGGAAAACAGCAGTAATACCAAGCCTATCTAGTCTCATACCTGTAACGACTCTATCCTAAACTGCCAACCAAGCAAAGGCTCCAACTTTGGGAAGACAAGCCGAATGCCAAAACAACTTATAAGGCCAAGAAGATAAATCTTTAGCAACCATAAGAGAGTTGTAACCATCTTTAACAGTGTACTTACCAGAAATATTCTTTGTCCAAATAAGTTCATCCTCAGAATCAGAAAGAAATACAATTCTATCCCCCAAAATCTTTTCAAAATCTAATTCCATGCTTTGATCAACATCTAAGAAATCAATCGACTTCCATCTAGCTAGCTTAAGGGGTCCACTAGTCACAATTTCAAAATAATCTGCTACAAAAACACCCCAAAGGGAGGAAAGAACAGTGATCAGAGGAGACCAATCCCTAATATTCACCAAAGGTGTGTGTCCATTCCATACTTCATCCCAGAATCTGACCTTTCTACCATTATGAACAATCCATGAGAGATGAGGCAAAATAACTGATCTACATTTACAAAGGAAATTCCAAATAGCAGAACCCGAAGGCAAATTTGAGACTTTAAAAATGTCCTCTCTCAATCCATTATTTAAATATTTGGCAAACATAATCTATGTCCATAAGAAGCTAGGTTTGTCATATAATTTCCAAACCAACTTAGCACCTAAGGCTAAATTCTGATTCTCTAGACTCCGAATTCCTATTCCCTCAAGTTCCTTAGGCAAACATACCTTATCCCATGCAACTAAAGGGAGTTTCTTCTTGCCATCTTTATTATTGTTCCAAAGAAAATCTAGAAGAGTATCATGTAAACTAACAATGGTTGCTTTTGGAGACTTCAAAATAGACATGAGATATATGGGAACAACATTCAAAATAGACTCGATGAGAACAATTTTACCCGCCAAAGTTAACCATCCATGATTCCATGAGAGAATTCTTTTAGAAATGACCGAAATAATCTTATCCCAAAAACCAATCTTATCCAATTTAACAAAGAAAGGAATCCCAAGGTAAGTACATGGAAGATTTCCGTTCTCAAATCCCCAAAAGGATTGCAACCTATGCTAAACCACTTGTGATGTATTAAGGAAAAAAATCTTTCATTTATCACCATTCACTTTCTGACCAGAAAACGATGCATAATTTTGTATTATTCCTTTAATCACTTTTGCCTCAACTAACAAAGCATGTCCAAATAATAGAGTATCATCTGCAAAGAGACAATGAGAAATACTTTGGGGAATATTCTGAATCCTTGTACCTTTCCAAAGCCCCCCCACTTTAGTAGCCCTAATAGCCCAACTAAAGGTTTCAGCTAGGAGAATAAACAAAAAGGGAGAAAGGGGATCTCTCTATCTCAAACCCCTAGTGGAAATGAAAAAACCACAAGGAGAACCATTAATTAAAACCGAGAATCTTGTAGAAGAAATACATGCACGAATCCATTTGACCCAGGCCTTGGAAAAACCTAACTTCTCAAGAACAACACATAAAGCCTCCCACTCTACTCTATCATAAGCCTTCATCATGTCTAGTTTAAGTATCATGGTCGGGGTTCTTTGGGTGGAAATAGAATGCAGCACCTCATGTGCTACAATTGCACCCTCTGTCGTCTCCCTTCCAAGAACAAAACCACCTTGCTCCAATGAAATGATCCTAGGTAGAATTTTTGCCAACCTAGGGGAAATTGCCTTCGTAAATATCTTATACAAAGTGTTACATAAAGCAATGGGGCAGAAGTCAGCAAAAGTCTTAGTATCCTCTTTTTTAGGAATAATTGCAATCATTGTAGTATTAAGTTCTTTTAAAATGGACCTATTTCTCTTAGATTCCTCGAGAGTCAATAAAACATCATTTTCCACAAAATCCCAACATTTCTGAAAAAATAAAGGAGTAAAACCATCTGGTCCCGGGGCTTTATCCGAATTCATGGCAAAAACAACACTCTTAACTTCTTCTAAGGAAAAGGGAGACATCAACATCTTATTGTCTTCCAAAGATACTAAAGGAGGAATATTAGATATAATATCATTGCTAAGATTTTCATTTTCTGAAGATAATAATGACTTAAAAAACCTAACTGCCTCTAAAGCAATGTCCTCTGGCTCTGTCAATAAATTCTCATTCTGACACTGAATACAAGATATCCTATTCTTACATCTTTTAATCTTAGTTGAAGAATGAAAAAATTTTGTGTTCCTGTTACCATCTGAAAGTCATAACTCTCTAGATTTCTGTCTCCAATAGATTTCCTCTCTAGCTAACACCTCCTCAAGTTGTAATTTAAGTGACTTCAATTCATCAAAAACTTGTGGCACCATACCATGTTGAAGCACATGAGTATTAAAACACTCAATCGTATCTTGAATCCTTTGTTTCTCCTGAAAAATGTTCTTAAAATGCGAGATATTTCATTCTCTAATATTCAATTTCAAATAACTTAACTTCTTAGCAATCTGAAACATACGGAACTCAAAACAAAAAGGAGCAGAATTCCACCATTTCATAAGCAGAGGAAAAAAGGAAGAATCCCTAAACCACATGGGCTCAAATTTAAATGGAGACTTAAAAGAAGCCCTATCCTCAATAACTGAAAGGGAAATTGGAAAATGATCAGAACCTGAGACTGGTAGAATAGAGGAAAAGAATTCAAAATTTGAATCAATCCAATTCTCAGATAACAAAAACTGATCTAATCTCTCAGCAATCTGAAAAAAATCCCTTCTCATGTTTGTCCATGTGAAAACCCCATTCTGAGACTTACAATCAAAAAGGCTCATATCAAAAATGAAATCCCAAAGTCATCCTTAATCCTTTTATTAGGGAAAACAACTCCTCTTTTCTCATCTAAATCAGTGATAGCATTAAAATCACCCTCGAAGATAATAAAGGAACCATGTTTTAAAGGAGAAAAAATCCTCTTTAATTCACCCCATAACTTACTCTTCCCTTGAATTCTTGACGGAGCATAAATGTTAAAAAGCCAGAATTTAACCTTCGAAATCTTGCTTATAACTAAAGCCAACATCCAATTTGTAGCAGATGCCACTAACTATACCTCAATATTATAATTATTCCAAAGCAGTGCCAAACTCCCTGAAGCACCACAAGCCGGAGAAGAAAGAAAATTCCACCTTCTCCAAGATGAAAAAGCCAAATCAGCAGACTCCTTTGACAACTTTGTTTCTTGCAACATAAAAATATCACACTTATTTGGGACTTAATTAAGCATCTCTTGTTAGGGGCATTTGAGCCCCTAACATTCCAAGAAATAATTCTCATTGTCCTCGAGGGGAGGCTGAAGCTCCCCTCTTCCCAATAATCGGAGAATTTTTGCTTTCCCCAGAACAACCTTGCAAATTACGTTTCACAGCACCTGATCTTGTCACAGGTGCACTAGATTTAATTAATTAACATTAAGAATGTAAAAGATGTTCATTATGAATTATTAATTAATTGCGAACTGAAATTAATTAATTGGTGAAAAAAATAACTTTAACTATGAAATAATTAATTTAATTAATTTATAAAAAATTAATAAAAACAAGAATGAATTCCAGATGTTTACACTTTTATAATATGCACTTTCCCAGCACTTCTCTGCTCGTTTTAGTAAGTAGCAAATTGCTGGTTTTCCAGAGTCCATAAAATGTAGATATAATCTTCCAGAGTCCATAAAATCTAGATATAATCTTCTGAATAAAACTGTTGGAACTTTTAAATCACTCTCAGTAATTTATCAAAAATTATTATGTGAATTCTTTTTTAACTACTATTTAAGCTTCATTCGTCATAACAATATAACAGCTGATTAACTAATCTAATAAAATTAAAATGGTTTTTTTTTTTAAATCTCCCATGCTTTAAACCACTTAACTGTATATTTACCAACACAATAGATCTGTTCTACATCACAGGGAATCTGCACATGCACAACTCCCAAATTGAAGTGAACTCAACACACGAGAGAAATATGTTGAAACATTTAGTGAAAGCTTGTATATATAAGTGAATGTGCATGCATGCTTAAGTATGAATGGTGTAAGCATGTATGTACTAAATACACATAAGTTTTCCAATAAGTGTAACATTATCTGCATTAAGAAAACATTTTGTGTCTCATTGTTACAGACTCACCAAATCTACAAGTCCCAGATTAGGCAGGCCTAAACTTTTCCCTGTTTGAAACTATTTAGTTCAATCAGATTTTAATCATTATGTGCCATCCTTTGAGATAATTTAATTTTTTATTTTTCAATTATGGAACACCTGACCAAAACTGATTAAGTATTGAGACTAACAAGGTGGAATTTTATTACTGGTGGAAATTTATTACTTGAATTCACTCTAAGATTCGAAGGTTTACATCAAAAGAGTTCAGATTTCTAGTTACATCTACTCATTCCCTCAACCACCTATACTTCAGTCCCAACGGACAAGAATATACAACCTTTATAAACTTTGCCCAGGTATAGAAGGTTAACTTAACAATATGAAGTGAATGGGAAAGTTATTTTATCAAAATATCAACTTTGAGTATGGTATACGTCTTGAGTGGATCCTTGAAGGCGACAACCCACCTGTGATATTCTGTATGCAAGGATTTTTGAGATACATGACAAATAAACATGCTAGCCCTATAAACCCTTGATAATGGACCCAAAACCTTCGTCCATAATATCTTTGTTCTTTTCACAATCTACAGCGTAAGTCTATAAATTATTTAGTTGAGACTTTCACCAGTGTCATTTATTCATGTTGATAACGACACAATGGATAAAGATCATGAATTTGACATTGTTCCAAATGCAACTGTGGAAGTAATTGGAGGTTCTACTGCAGTTAACAAAGTATCCATAGCCTCAAATTTGGCGTAGCAATATCAAGTATTTTCATGTTCTAGGTATAAATAAAACTGAAGAACTGATGTTTTGGCAAATTACTAGTTGAATTCGTGCCAACATCAGGTAGCTAACTAATCCTCAGAATTATGAACCGCGTTAAGTGCCAAATTGGACTAGCAGAGGTTCTGATTGATTAGGAAATACAATGACACAACTGTAATTTGAATTAATGACCTTATAAGTGTGTACCAGGTGAAAATCAAGCACATAATGATAAAAACATACTAATCATTTCTGATAGAAGTTGAGTATACTAGAAGTCTATTATGATATTTGGTAAATCTATTTTATTTTTTTATATATAATTGATTTTTTTCATGTATATTTTTTAATAAGGTAGGCAAGAATTTATACTTTTGTACAATTAGAAAGAAAAGCATTAAGCATGGCAGAACAACAAAAAAAAATAATCAAAAGGACCAAGGACGAGACTACAAAAAGCGAAAAAAAAAATACAAACCCAAACAAACAACCAACTCACTTCAGAATGGTTTAAAGCCAAATTGTTCCAATGATTTTTCTTTGAACTTTGAGTCAAATTGTTTTTTTCTAGACAATATATAAAACCAGAAACGGGTTCGTCATCCAAACCTGATCCCATGAGAGGGGTATTCATAGCGTTAACTTCCCCTCCATTATTAACCTTCTGAACTTGGCCCAATTTGCAACACCTAAGACTAAAGCAGATTCTTCAAGCTGAATCTGATCCACTCACTCATCAAATTTGGAAGATAAGTTAATCTTAGAAGGGATCTACTTGTTTTTCTTCGTAAACACGCAGATTCTACCAAACAAATTATGTATTGTATTACTTGTGTGAGTGGATAATAAATTTGGAAGAAAAGTTAATCTTAAAAGGGATCTTCTTGTTTTTCTTCGTAAACACACAGATTCTACCATTTAACAAACACTTTATGTATGTTATTCCTTGTGTGAGTGGATAAATACGTGTAAAAGAGACCGACATATAATTGATGCTTTCTCAGAGATGTTATAGGATGTAAAAGGAGTAGATCTTGAAGAGCGTAGCATATTATGATTCCTTAATCTTACTGTAAGTTAAGCACCAACTGACATTATTTTGAACTTTTTAATCACCATCTTCCTAAATTTTGTCCAAAGCTTCAATTCTTTTTTATTTTATTTTAAATTTTATCCAACATTTTAATTGTAGGCAATTTCAGAGTTATGAAAAAATAAGAGTGTCCTCCCCTTTTCACTGAGGTATTTGCTTTACTCCTAATGTCATCAACCATTATGGACACCATTACCTAAATCATTTATTCAACTATTTGAGCTGCAAAAGAGTTCACAAGAATTCAGACAAATTCATTTAAAACAACTGTGAGGGCATCATGTATTCATACCATTACTAGATTGCAGTTCAAGTAAACCCTTGAATTAGATTCAAGCACTGGGAGTGCAGTTCAAGTGGAAACTATGAACAACCATTACAGGTACCTCCTTGACCCAAGTTTAAGAGCCTAAAGCTCAAGGCTCAAACACTAACCCACTCTTCTTGGGACACCCTGAGTTCCAAGCTCTGCAAGTACCTCCGTGACCCAGGCTAAAGCTCAGGTCTCAAACACTAACCCACTCTTCTTGTGACACCCTGAGTTCCAAGCTCTGCAAATACCTCCTTGACCCAAGTATGAGAGGCTAAGCTCAGGTCTCAAACACTAACCTACTCTTCTCCTCAAACACTAACCCACTCTTCTTGGGACACCCTAACTTCCAAGCTCTGCAGGAAAGCAATTCTCCAGCTGGGGATAAACATGCCACCTTCATAATCCAGGCCTCTGCCCTTGGAGATAATAGCAAGAGGAGTCAGCTATCCCGTCGAATAAAAATGTCCAACAGTCTCATATCTGCCTGGCAAGGGCTTCAAGGGCGGGTGGAGCCTAATCCACAGACGTGCAGCTGAACAGGATTAATTTGCTTGTAAATCCACAGTAAACAATTCTCAATTCTACATATGAGCTTTGGAAACTCCAAATGCCTGAAGCTTTCTAGCCAAGTCATAGAACCTCCAGTGGTGATGCTTATTCTTAGACCCTGAACTTTCCTTACCTTTAATGTACCCAGAAATCACCACCTGAGAAGAATTTCTTGAAAGTCTAGTCTTTGGCTTCATGCCATGATGCATCCATGATTTTGTGCTCATGGGCTGTTCTTTTCCGTAAGCTGGATTAGCAATTTCCCAACAAAAAAGCTCAAGCTGCTTTGAAAGTGCCACAAGCTCATAATAATCAAACAAAGAGCTCCCACAAATCTCTGTTTCACATTCCACTGAGGACAAGTCATGAAAACTGGCGCACCCACTAACATAATCTGATCCAACTGTATCAAGTATTGCAAAAGTGTTTTCTATCCAATTGTTGTTGTTGAGGAGGCCCATAGCCTCAAGCTTGAATCTTGTGGGTCGTCTTTCAATGGGGAATTGTCGTCTGGTTTGTATATTGGATTCTTCAACGTGCTTAGATTGTGCTCCGGCTCCGTGCTGACACCATGCCCAAGCAGCTGCTTTTACATAATCCTCATGCTCTGTAATGGAGCCTTTCTTCTCCTTGCCTTTTTTCCACATTTCAAAACTCTGGTTGGTTCCGAAATTCCTGGCCTAAGATACCTACATAAAATTTATCTCATTATCTATTTATTGAAAAATGCAGATTATGGCAGATTGAGAAGCAAATAAAATTGTTTCACGGATGTTTGTGAGAACTTAAATCTTGGATACTTCCAAGATGTGGTTTTCGATGTTAGCGTGGTACATCCAACTCCAAATGAATAGTGAAGAGAAGGTAGCCAAGTGTTTGGAGGTAAAACAAGAAAAGCCTTTTGAAAATGACAATTGAGTGACAGAGGGGACCAAGAGCCTTAAGAGGGGCCAATAATTGATTTGATGTTAGATTTTGCCGCTTCCCTACCAATAATTAAAGTTATCAGATTTTGTAGATAAAAGCTTTGGTTATAGCTTTGGTTAGATGGGATTTTGTCTATGTATGAATTAGAGATAGAGGCTTTAGTTGGATTGGATTTTGTCTATGTATGAACTTGTGCTGTCTACTCCAACGGACTTTGGATGTTCCAATTATTGAGAGGGTATTGTTTTTCTCTAATGAACATAGAGTATATAAATATAAAAAATATGTCGAAAAATATTATATTTATTTATTATTTCATTTTAAAATAATTATATTACTATACTATTATTAATATTAAATCATTATTATATTATAATATTATAATTAGTATCTTAAAAATTAAGCTATTATAATATTGTTATGTTTTAATATACTCTTGTTACTATATTTTTCATATTTTCATTAAAACCTTTACAAAAGAAAAAAAAAGTAGTACCAAATTATTATTTTTATATTTCTATTAAACTTTTGACAAAAACGAAAAAAAACTATTATTATATTATCATATATTTCTATATTTTTATTTTATATGTTCTTTCTCTTTCTTATTCTTATTCTTATCCTTATCCTTATGTCAAATCAAATGCTTCTAGTATTTGTTTATGGAGGTTTTTATATCTATATGTATAAAATCTTAAGAAATATCATGATCTTAAGAGATATCATCTTCTAGATGTCTTTTTTTTAATCTACATCGAGAGATCTTTTATTCAAACTTAACTTTTATTCTCAATTCATTTTAGTGTTATTTTCATACTATTACTATACTAAAATTTATATAGAACTGTTAATTTGCATAGCCTCTCCTCATAAATTTGAATATATTTTTCTTTTATTTAATATATAAATTTTATTCTCAACATAGAAACTAATATTTGTAATTCTTTTAAATATATTTATTCTTGTGAATGCCTAAATGAGATGTCATTTTGAAGGAAAGCAAGCATTATTGAACGTAAATCTATGTAAATTGAAAATTTGCATTAAAGAGATGATTTAGATGAAGTATGAACATCCATTATTAATGATTAAAATGCAATGCCACCATTCGCAAGAAAAATTAAAATTTTCTTAATAAGCATAAAATAGATTTGGTGAAAAGACCTTAAAAATTCTAACAAATACAACTAGCATGCGTAAAGCTAACGCAAAACCTTAATCCACAAATTCATTTATTGTGCTACTAGCAAGGCAAGCTCATGAACGCAAAAATGTTAGTAGAATATATATCACCCAAAAATGGTTCATATCTCTATTGAATTTTTTTTGCAAAAACCATAAAAAGTACAGGCAAACATGAGTTAAATAAGAAAAATATTTAAAGATGAGTACAACTTTTGCAACAATTGCCCCTAGGGCAGGACTTGAAGTCAATAGTATAGTAGCCTTGACTTTCTTAAACAACTGCATTCCCTCGTCCCTCGCCATTCTACTTGATCTCTATCGAAGAAGAAGAAGAAGAAGAAGAAGAAGATGAGGACAATCCTTTATTGCAGATTTAAAATAGAAATAAATGCAAAAGAAAAGGAAAGTTGCCATGATTACAGGATAAAAAGCGATAAGGATTTATATAAAAAACGTTGATAGATATCTTTAGAAAATATATATTTCATTTAAATATTATAATTTTTTTCATATATACAAAATTATAAATAAATTTTAATTAATTTATTAATATAAATTTAATTGATAATAATATAATATAAAGAGAAATAGAGAAAAAATATTATTAAATTTACAATAATATAATAATATAATAATATTAATTTATTTATTATATTTTTGTACCAATAAAACACAATCTAAGGGGATTGCACCGTTGTATTAATTATGAAAAAAGTATACATCTAGTATATTGATATATGCTAGTTCATACTCCAAAATTAGCTTGACTTTAGAAAAAAGCATCCTAGTCAATATACTACCCCTATGAGGGGTTACAAACATTTTGCACAACCCCTCTACTACCTACACATTCTTACTTTAATGTCATATCCTGCTCCTAACCAAAATGGGGTATAATTGCTACAACAAAACCTATGTTAACCCTTAAGCAAACCAATATGGGTATCCCCACCACACAATGATCATAGATTACCAACCCTAAACAGCACCCCATCTTTAGAGATTGGTCCATCAGGCCGATGAATTTTTCTGACATTCTACGGACAATCCAACCCACATTCGTTGTGGTTTGCGCCTTATTAATCTTTCAGAGCAGCACACAAAATATTACGATTTGTATATCTTTCAACACTCAATACATGGCTAATATATAGCCACTTGCATAGACAAACAACCTCATATATAATACGGAGGTGTTATAAGAAATATCCTGGAATACCATTCACGGGTATAACACATTAACCACTAACTATTGTGATATATTGTTATTTCAACAATATATACATCTAACCATCCAAACATATATTAGTGAGTTGTTTATTAACAACATCACTATTACAATAGTAATTACCCTTCTACATTAACACCTGAAATATAATGTAAACATTAATTTTCCTAACATTCCCCCCCTAATGTTTACATGGTAGAAAAACATTCACACACTCTTCTGTAGTATGCTCACCCTTGTGGCATGTCCACCTATGTGACTCGTGACCTTGATCCAAAAGAAAGGCTCTCTCCTCCCATGGTTTTAAACACGCTTACCACAAACCTTGACATGAACAGAAACCTCCACTCATTTGTTCACCTCGTGTGGTTTTCTGGATCCTTCCACAAACCCTTTCAAGATCCATGAACTGACTTACTTTGGTGCTTTTGTTTGCCACTATGCTTGCACATCAGGGAAGTTACATAGAAATCACCATGCATATCACAAATGGGAATGGAATATTGGTTATATTCCCCCCCACAATGTGAAATTCCACTTATTCATACAAGCAGGAACACTGAAAAACAAAACATATCATGCTGCATACTAGAAAATAAAGTGCCACCAAAGCTGATAAGCGGCCTCGTCATTGGTGACTGACGAGAGGTCATTGAATGTCCTCCAACCTCTAGTGCCTCCTACCTCCATTGTTGAATTTATCTAGAGCAAATATTCTTCATCACTGGGACATGATAACTCTTCATCATTGGCATGTCTTTCCTAGTCAATTTCTTCAATCAAGGAAGCATGATGATCGAATTTATCATCTAGTAGATCATGTGCCCTCTTCTTACAATTCAAAACTAAATGTCCTATTTCATTACAATAGAAGCATTTTATTTTTCCTTTTGAAGGAATATGTTTGGATTTGTATTTGCCTTTTCTTGCTTTGTTATGTACAAATAAGACCTATTCCAACTCTGAGTCTTCATCATGATCAAGTAGAGTAGATATTACTCCTTCAAGACTAATGGTTACCTTGCTTAAAGTGAACACCATTCCAGACATATGTTTAGGCAAACTATTCAGAAGTATTGCTTTGGCATCATCATCTTTTACTTTCTCATTAATCCCAGCGAGCTGATTTAGGAGAGAATGAAACTTACTGATATGATCTGTCATTTTTGTACCTTTTTCCATCTTCAATCCATACAATCTCTACTTCAATGTTGTTTTTTGCTTCGAATCCAAAGAGCTTGTTTAATGACTCTCAAACCTCTTTTGCCGATTTTGCAAAATCCACATGGTGTAAGTATGCTTTTGATAAGCCAAGACCAAAAGTTCCCAAATCTTTTTGATCTTTGATATTCCACTTGGCGAGTTCATTTGCATCAGTTGGTGTGATTGAGTTCGGCTTGACACAATCCCAAAGATCTTTTTCTATCAAATGTAGTTGCATTTGTATCTACCATGTATGAAAGTCTCTACCATCGAATTTCTTAATGAAACTTAATTTATCCATGACTACTCAATGAATGGTGTCGGACTCAACCGATAATCCACCTTGACTATAACACTTTGATACAAGGACAATTGATTTTAGTGAAAAAACTTGTCTAGACAATAAGCCTAAGACATTACAAATGACTTGTTTTAACAATGAACAATATTTTATTTAACTTGATGGAAAATATGAAAGGGCAATAAACAAAAGAACACTTATCCTTTAGCAAACAGTCAACTTTAAATGCTCAGAGGAGGAGCACTTGTTATGCACTTGTAGCCAAATCCATAGGCTCTGTTATTATTAATGATGGTGCAGCATGCACACAGACTTTGAAAAGACAATTGACATTGCCATTACCATAAGCATCCTCGACATTAATGTTCAATGCATCGATCAAAGAAGATACACTGGTTCCCAACTTGGCAAAGAGTACATGAAGCTCAAGACACCAATATGTCAATCAATGAGCATTCTCGATCAGCCAAGCCATTAATGAATTCAAGAAGTGTAGAGCTGCTGAAATGGTTGAGAAGCCACGATCCAGATGCTCACAAAAAATTGCAATGCCACTGAAGGAAGCTACTCACATTAATCGTAGAAAATTGCTTGAGAATGGACATAGGGTGTCTCTCACCTCCTCCGATCTGCTTGAGAATGCTCTGATTTTAGACTACAGACTCCTTGTACGATTTGATAGAAAGACAACCAAATCAACCTTGGGAAAAGGTAGTTCTCATGCTAAGGGAAACAAACAATGAAAAACCCACACTATGTTTTCATATCCACATCCAAAGAGAACTCATCAATATAATTCCACGCACAAGATAAGAAGGGTCACATTCGACTTAGCATCCTTGAGATTGAATCACACCCAGTGATAAGATAGCACACTTGGTTATTTGTTGTGCCAATGAAAAAAATTAAAATTAAAATTGATCATATCCTCTACTCGGCAAATCTCTAACTCGAAACAACTACGCCAAGAATACAAATTCTCACAGCTAGCGAAAGAGGGGAGCTCTGATACCATATTAAACTTTCAGAGCAGCACACAAAATATTACAATTTGTATATCTTTCAACACTCAATACATGGCTAATATATAGCCACTTAAATAGACAAACAACCTCATATATAATAGGGAGGTGTTATACAAATATCCCGGAATACCATTCACGGGTATAACACATTAACTACTAACTATTGTGATATATTGTTATTTCAACAATATATACAACTAACCATCCAAACATATATTAGTGAGTTGTTTATTAACAACATCACTATTACAGTAGTAATTACCCTTCTACATTAACACCTGAAATATAATGTAAACATTAATTTTCCTAACACGCCTATCAAAGCCTCATCTTCCTTCACCTCTGCTTCAAGTCCATCTACGATCATCGATATCTCTCCTTCATCTAGGACCTCGAAACTTTGTTCGTTTATGAAAGCCTGAAGCCAACCTAACTCTTCCTCTAGAACCAATCCCAGTATCCTTTTTCAAAAGGGAAACCCCTTCTCATTAATAGTTATATATTTTGACAGCTTTGTTGGATCCTCTAAGAAGATGAGAGGAAACTTGTGATGGCATATGCTTTAGAAAAATGTTGCTATTAGACTAGATGATGTTACTGTTGTCATTTTATGACACCCTTGGTCCATCAGTCAGAACCGATCAGAGATATGTTCCATGGACCAGCGTTGCCACTGTTGATCAAGGAGAGAAGATTCATGAAGTGTGAAGTGTTGCCTTGTCCAAAGAAAGTTCCTCCCTTCGCCTTTTCTTCTTCCCCGGAACTCCGGAACCCTGAGGTTCCGAAGTTCTTTTCCCTTTGTCTTCTCCTATTCTCCTTCTCCGAAACTCTGAAACCTCGAGGTTCCGAAGTTCTTTCTCTTTCCCTTCTCTCGCTTTTCCTTCTCCGAAACCCCGAGGTTCCGAAGTTCCTTCCCTTTGCTGCCCCTCCTTTCTTTTCCCGGAACCTCGAGGTTCCGAAGTTCCTCTCCTTCTCTCCCTTTCTTTTCTTCTCTCCCGGAACTCCGGAACCCCGAGGTTCCGAAGTTCTCTTCCGCGCTTCCCCCTTCTTCTCTCCGGAACCCCGAGGTTCTGAAGTTCCTTCCCCTTTGCCTTCTCTCTCTAGTTCCTTTTCTTCTCTTCCTCTCTCTATCCCGGAACTCCGAAACCGCTAGGTTCTGAAGTTCTTTTTCTTCTCTTCCTCTCTCTATCCCGGAACTTTGGAACCCCCAGGTTCCGAAGTTCTTTCCTTAGCCTTTTGAAGTTCTCCGGAACTCCAAAACCCAAAGGTTCCAAAGTTCCTTGCTCCTTCCCTTGTCTTCCTCCCTTCGGGAGTCCGAGCTTCCGAAGTCTCCGGACTTCCTTCCGACTAGCGACACTTCCGGATGGCGTGATCGACACTCAAGGTTTTAAATGCTCCGACTATTTTGGTGACTTGTGCACTTTCTTTTGTGGAGCCACAAGGGTGCATTAAATATTTTTGGCAGGATTTCCATCAAGGGAGTTACGGGGCCATGCTTGGTGATTTATGTCATGTCTGACTTTGGAAGGTTAGTCAATCCACCTTCTCAAAATTGCCCTTTGTGGGTCTGGCTAGGTTGCTTGCATGTACAAGTCAAGTGCATGCACTTCCACACTGACATGCAGGGGTCATGATCACCCTTGTAACCATTTTTTCTATATAAAGGTTGTTAAGCCTCATTGTAAAGGGTTCTCTCTCTGCTGCCTTGAGCTTTCCTATGCTCTCTCTTCTCTTGAAGACTTGTAATTATTTTTGCATTTCTGCAACTGTAAGTTTGGCCTTTGGCCTTTGAATGAACTAAAATTGCATTCTTGCCTTCCTTCAACTTATGCATGTTGTGTATGTTTCCTTACCTTCATCATGGGTGTATGTTTTGTGGATCTTCTCTCCATATATGTTGTGTTAACTTGTTTCCTCAGTGTGACTTGTGGGAATCCTTCTCCCCTCTTGACACTTAGCAAATTCTAACCTCCATACATGTGTTTGGGTCACTCATGCAACTAAAGTTTGTGCATCTCTTGGGTATTTCAGTTGATTCCTTGTGTCATTTCGGGTGGGGAGAGGAACAATCTCTTATCTTGGTGCATCACCTCCTTTCATTTTAAGCATTTATCTCTTCCCTTTTCCTCTGTAAGTTGTTAGGATAGGTTTAGAAGTAAGATTTGAAGTGTTGAGTTGGTTCAACCCCTGCACTCTAGATTGAGAAAGAAGTCGGCCTTCTCCGGAGATTCAACCCCCTTGCGCAAGGTCCCACACTTCGGGGTTGTTTCCATGTTTCACAAGGTTGCTGAGTTGATAGCTCAACAAGGGTGCGAGCTTTTGTGATAACGGTTACATTAGTAGATATATCCAAAGTTGAAATCAAAGCAAGAACCTCAATCCTAGACAATATTTGTAATTGGCAAACATTCAATAATGATAAAAATTAATAAGGTTTCTCTGGTGTATAGATGAATACAAAGGTCAGGAGATTGATTTTCAAAACTTTGTAGAAGTTGTAGATAGAATAGAAACTTTTTTGGGGGATGCAAAAATCCAGCTGCTCAAAACAAATAAGATTCCTAAAGCATTAGTTGATTTGGAAAGTGCATTCAATAGTAATGATATGCCAATCACAAAGTCTACTCCAACTAATAGTCAAAATTTGGAAGAGATAAATCTTGATACTGAGAATGCTCCAAAGAAAGTTTACATTTGTAAGCAATTGAGTCCAAAAATCATAACAATATTGATAGCCTTGCTCAGAAAATTCAAACATGTCTTTGTGTGGTCTTATGATGATTTGAAAGGTTATGGAGAAGAATTATTTCAGTGTGAAATACACTAGAAGCTTGAAGCTAAACCCTTCAGACAAAAGAAAAGACCTATAAATCCTACTTTAGCTCCAAAGATGTGGCAAGAGCTCATGAAGCTCATAGATAGAGGTATAATCAAGCCTATCAAACATTGCACTTGAGTTTCAAATTTAGTTCCAATTAGAAAAAACAATGGAAACATCAAATTGTGTGTTGACTTCAGAAATTTGAATGTCTCTTCAATAAAGGATACCTACCCTTTGCCAAATATGGAAGCGAAGTTGCAAAAGGTGTCAGGATGTAGATTATTGTCTATGATGGATAGATTCTCAAGATACAACCTAGTGAAAGTAAAGGACTTTGAACAATACAAGACAACTAACACAACCCCCTGGGGTACATATGTGTATGTAAGGATACCTTTTGGATTGAAAAAAGGTTGGAGCTACATTTCAAAGAGCAATAGATGTTGCATTTGCAGGTGTCATTGACTCAATCGTGGCAATTTATCAAGATGATTTTTCTTCACTCTAAAAAAGTAAATGATCATTGCATGCACATGGAAAAGATTTTCACCAAAGCTCTTGAATATGGTATATCACTAAATCCAAAGAAATGTGCATTTGGTGTCAATGAAAGAAAGCTTTTCGGACATATTGTATCCAACGATGGAATCAGAATTGATCCTGATTGATTAGTAGCTATTGACAAGATTCCATCTCCTAGGACTATCAAACGAATACAATATTTCTTTGGTCAGATAAATTTTGTAAGAAATTTTGTCACTAATTTTGCAAAAACTACTAAAGTCCATATTAAAGATGTTGAAGAAAAATGAATTAGTCGCATGGGGAGATAAGGCTACCCAGGCTTTCCAAAACATCAAGGAAGCAATAAAAAGGGCTCCTATGTTGAAATTACCAGACTTTTCTAAACCTTCTCAGTTATTTTAACAAACTTTTGTTCCTTATTCTTTTCATTCTTTGTAATAAGGCAAGGTGTTGTAAATGAGTTTATTATTCCACATTCACAATAATTGTGAGAATGCAAATAGGCACTAGACATGCTGAAAGCTTTGCCAAGGCGAGAGTCCCAACTGATGTGTTACATTCTCCCTTTTATTATTGCTAACATGATTTATCTGTTTCTATTATTCCCACTCTTATAAGTTGCATACTCGTCTTGTGGCTGAATCATATTTATCATGCATGAAACCCTCAATTATTGAGCAAGAACGTGTGCTGGCAAGGCAAAGAACTCCCATTATATCAAGCTTTCATCTTCATGATATTTTACTACTAATAAATAGAAGACATAAAATAATTTATTAAGCAATCTAGACAGATCTAACAATAAAAATTCTCATGAAAATATTAAACCATAATTGGAACATATTAGGTACATGCTGCATCCAGGTTGGCTGTAGAGAAAAGTAAAAGAGATTACTAAATCAGAGTAATTTGTTACAACATGGGCATTTCAACATCAGTTACTTTCTTACAAGATGATAGCCAACTTGAGAAATACACTGTAATATTACAGTAATGGCTATTAGAGTTTTGTGTGATGCATGACCTGGAAGAACATAAAAGGCCCTCATTGCATTCAAGTAATCTTGCTTTAGACCATGCTGTTGTGTGTGTATTGCTCGATTTCTCTGCATGAAGATTAGGTATCTCTACATAGCTCTCAAATTAGATAGATTTATACAACATGATATCAAAGATTCAGCACAAGTAAAAAGGGACCTACTTCCAGTTCTTCCTATGACTTTGTTGTTCCTTCAACAGGCAAGGGAGGCAGCCAAATCTCAATGTGTGTTCCACCTGCCCCTAGCAATGCATTAGGTAAATAAGGCGATAACATGCGAAGGACACTACCATAACGTTCCAAAATCTCTCGGGCAATAGCAATTCCAGCCACAAAGTTCCACAAGATATTATCCTCGGTTCTACTTTCAGAGGAGAGGTCAGATCTAAATGGCACTACAGATTCAGTTTGAGTCTGCATAAAGAAACAATGTAACCATAAAGCACTTGGGTGTAGCATCAAAGGAAAAAAGAATTTCAGCACAAGCAAAACATTAACCTTATTTAAAAACTTGTTACAGCTATAAAGCGACTGAAATCATGAAGATTCAAATTCTCTCAAAGCCAGAGCAGACATTTATACTTGCCAATCCTACAACTGTTTTCTTGTTGCTGTGCTCTATATTAGAAGTAAAAGTGAATGGCATTAACTAGATACTTGCCTGAGATGTTAAAAACAAACAGTTATCTTCCTATGCTGTATTGATCTCAAATACCATGGATAGCTTGACAAAACTATCAAAAATACACGGATTTCCTACCCTGAGTTTATGTTAGATCGTTTTTTCTAGTGCATTAGAACTTTCCATAATTGACAGCTCTTCCATGATGTCGAATCCCTGCTGCTCCCATAATACTTTTATTAGAATACCAGTGTCGCATAAGGCATTTTCACTCAGCTTGCCAATAAAGACTGGTATTTTTCAATAATGGATCAATTGATCAAAAAGACAACATACTGATACATTGCAAACAGTCAACTGTCACAACAAAATGTCAAAAGTACATGGATCGCTTATATCTTAGCTATTGATATTCTGTGATGGCTTCAGACACATATACAGTAAGAGATGCCATAGATGTCTCAATACTCCCTTCGGCATAGCTTCATGACTTTCAGAACAAAATATTGTTGAGACATACAAACCCCTGCTTGACATCTGCTACTCCTTATGCAGTCTTCTAAAATAATTACCAACATGCCCTAGAGATTGAATTTATTCATATTGTAATTTGTAGCTTGATATTACAAGTATAATCTATGTCCTAAGATTGCTGTTTGCTCCTCCTTAGTAGAACTTACATTGTATCAAATTGCCAAAAACAAAGCATTGACAGGATCTTGCATATGTCCTTAGGAAATAATCACAGCGGAAAAGTAGAAAGTACACCTAACAACACATTTTTTGACATTTAAAAACTAAAAAGATTGCAGTTAAATCCTACCAGATCAGAAAATTACCATTAAACTCATATCAGGTCCATTGTCATCAATCACCACAAGGACACCACCACCTGGGGCTTCCATAGCTTCAACCTTAACCCAGCCACCTGCAGGTACTCTTAACAATGCACTATCCAGTAAATTGCTTAATGCCTGTCTTAAAGCAGATTCTTCAATTGCAGCCTGCAAAACGTGTGTGTTTTCTCTCAACTGCAATGTTTGCTGCTGGCTGTGAGCTAAAGCATCTCCAGCATTTACCAGATCTGTTAGGAGTTTTGATACATTGCATGGTCTGCCAAACAGAATTTGCAGGATAATCAAAAGAAAAACTACTATTCAAACATCAATAGATGCTTTCAGATGCAACATGCAATGAATTTAGGGTGTTTGCTATCGAGGATATTGAATAAAGCCAGGCTGATGCACCATTGTGTTGTTCTCTTTAGTGTATCGGTATGTTTAAAAGACTAATCTTGTAAACATATCAAACAAAGCATCAAACCAAATAGCATATGACATTGAGATCATACTTTTATGAATGTATTGATATTTCCAAATATAACTAACCAAAGGAAAACAATTTGGAAACAAAATAATGCAAACTGACATATTTGGCATAAAAATGCATCAGTACACCTGCATATCATACCTCATATTAGGTTTTGGTAACGCTACAAGAGCAAGAGGAGGCATCGGAAGTTCCAAGTCTGCTCCTGCTTTAGGACCCACAGACAATTTAGTGCTTTTGTCATTATCAAAGTAGTCAGAGTACACGTATCCGTTTCTTAATAGAGGATGTGGGTGAACTCTTTCAATTTTATTGATATCCTCTTCCCTGAAATGCATTAAATTGGCCTGGAAAAACATGTCGATGCAATGAACTTAGATTTGTTAAACTTCAAAATAAAATCACAGGAACAAAGTGCAGACTATGAGAATATAGGTTGTTTGTCTTATGCAATTGATGGCTAGCAGCAACATCAGTAGGTGAAAACTCATGGCTTTATAAAGAAGAAATTACCAAACACAGCAAGAAAAAAGTCAAACATAATTATATAGGATTTGTTAAAAAGAGTGTATTTCCCTTGTTAATTTGGAAACAAGAATGATGTTAGCCCAACTTTGGCTCCTCAAAACGGGGTTAAACTGTAAAAATCATATTTAAAAATATCACTTCTGCAAGTTTAATTGTAATGAAAATCATATTAAGTTTAGCCTTGCATATTATTAATAATAGACGTTGGTGTCATCTCTTGGAGATTTTATATATATATATATATATATATATATATATATATATCTGTGTAATCCATTACGAACCCTGAACTGTTCCTGCCCTTTTAACTACTAGATGAACTCTAGTTACCTAACATTATTGGGGGTCTTGGGAAAGCAATGCCCTTTAAATAATATAAAGTCTACAACCGACTGCCAAATTCAATCCAAAGCACACATAGTTATAAGAGGACAAATTATTAACTATAATAAATTGATCCATATCACTAATTCTTGTCAACTTCATTAGTTCAAGTTTTGAGTTGCAAGTGGGCAGTTGGTAGTTACATTAAAATCAATTAATTTGTTTTTTTGTATAAAACCAATTTATCAATAAAGAAAACTTGGGTTGGATGACTGGAGCATCTATTGATGGGTGTTCTATAACACTCTCCAACGCAGTATAAAATACCAAGTATTCTATCCTCTCTTGAAAACGAAAAACCTCAAATGCTAAACAATATGATCAATATGGTAACCCCCAAGGTTCCTACTGTCAAGTCTTAACATTCAATGGTCAATGGATAGACTCAATGAAATGATGTGATTTGTTGTTCTAACAAAGGGACTTACGCGATCGTTGTACAAAGCAACTGGAACTTGAATACTAAACTAATTCGAACTTCAAATAAAAGACAAAAGGTCTAAGGTTAGAGAATCTAAGCTGAACACCTAAGGACAATGAAGATAATGGATGGTGCTTTAGATAGATGGATTTGTTATGGAACTACTTTCTACTTAAACAGAGATAGCTCACAACGCCATAGAAAGAGTGCAATCTCCTAAATTAGTGAAATATTTGCATATTGTAAACATTCATCCAAATACCCAATGTTGGCGCAATCCAAAATGAACATCAACAATTGAACTATTGCCAAAATAAGGTTTAGACTAACCATACACTACAATTTGCAATCAACAAACTACAAATGATGTGAACCAAGGAATTCATCAAATATCTTCACATTTCTCTATTACAATCAATGAACTTCAACTAAAACTTGAGAAGTAGAAACCAAGCAAAATGTTGAAACAACACACAAAGATCCACCATATCTTCCATGAAAATTATGTATTTATTCCAACATAGTCTTGGTAACAATGTCTGATCTCCTCCTCCTGCTGCTATTATCACTATTTCTCTATTAACTCTTAATTATCGCTCTATTAACCTTTACAAATGAAAAGGCCAAGCCTTATATAGACTTTGAATTACAAAATGAAGGGCCTAGATTGATTCTGAATCAATGGCCAAGATAATTCTATGAAACCCCAAGTGGAGTTAGTTACAATGTCATGTCCCCTCCTTGATCGTTATATATCCTAAATGAAGCAATTATTATTATTAACAACGAATGATTATTTGAAATTTATTTATTAAATATTATTATTTAATTAATATATATTAATATTATAAACATAACTTATATATCAAACCTAATCTACATATTCTCAATTGTAAACACAATTTATATATTGAATAAAGACGACAATACAACAATCAAGGAAGTGCAAAGGCAGTATAGTCAAAGATAAATTAAACAAAGACTAAAAGTTACGCTTTGAAAAGGCAAGGCTTATGAACCAATGAACGGCAATAATACTCTAAAAAGAAGAACTGTAATGTCCCCTTCTCAGGCATAATGTTTCAGTTGACCGATGGCCTATTTCGGAGACCCGTAGGCTACTCAATGGGTGAAATTAGGGTTTCCAATTTTGGAGTTTGTTGTTGCTCGTGAATTAGAGTTTGGATCACGGATTCTTTCTGGGTTTTCAAAGGGCTTCGCAATGGTATGTCCGGCTTTGCGTTCCGAGCACTTTTTGGAATTTACTATTTTTAGTAAATTCTATTTCTGGCAGTGGTCCTGATTATTTCGACACAGTTGGTTCTCTTCTTCAATTGGTTCAATTGGCTTCGTCACTTTTGGCCTTGGGATGTTTTTGGAGAGATAAGTTCATTTCATTTAAATAATGTTATGTTTTAATGTTATATTTTAAAGTTGACCCCTTGGCCTAGTTTCATCACTTCAAGTTGTTTTAAAAGGTGGTCTTCAAGGGTGGACGCATCATGGAAGGGATTTAATATTTCCTAAGGTCTAAAATCTTGCTTATGAAAAGGGGTGCCAACTTTATGAGAGAAGTGAATTAAAATAAAGGTTAATTAAGCTTTTAAAAGTGGCGCCATCTCTTGGAGGAAAATTCAAATGTGAAATTAGGGCGCACTTTCTAGAAGCCTCTAGAGATCCCTTGTTAAGCTTATAAATGGAGGCCTCTTCCCTTCATTTGGCATCTTATGTCTATTGTAATGTTACTCTGCCGGTATGGTATTGGGGTTGCTTCGAGGAATGAATGCCTCCTAGCCTTGGCATTGCTTCTTGCTTGAAAGATAGCAACTAGTGGTGATTTAGTGTAGTTGTGAGAGTTTGTAGTGGGGATTGCATTGTAGCTTGAGTTGTGCTTGAAGTTAAGTTATTTGCATTTCATTTCATTTTCGAGAGTCGCGGTTAGCAGGGCAGATTTGTAGTTTCACTCATATATTTCAAAATAAAAACATATCCATTCTGGGTATTGCATATTTCCTCTTGTTTTGGCTGGGCGCTCCTTTGTGCAAATTTGCAAATTCTAATATGAAGTGTTTTATTTTATAGAGAAGAATCGCCATTCTTGCCTAGCGTCACTGCTGGGAATTGCCTTGGGGTTCGTGATAAATAATCTGTTGGGTTAATGTCTGATTTCTTGGTATTGGTTGGGTCGCTTCCTTCATAGGAAGCCATTGCTTTTGGTTTTGGGTCATTCGGACTAGTATTGAGAGAGTAATGAGCATTTTAGTGATTCCATGTGTTGCTGATTAAGCATTTCACGTGCAGGTTTGTCATAAATCAGAATATTAAGATTGATCCTTGAGTAGAATTTCTTGGACTTATCATTTTTGCTAAGCCTGGGAGAGCCTTCTATATTGTTACAGCATTGTATAGTCTTAATCCTATGATCTTGGCAAGCATTTACTATCATATTGTAAGCTGAACAGTAGACTGGCAGCATTTCTTCTCGTTATCATTTCACGCTTGTTATTTACATTTAATTCCATTTCTAAGTTCTTAGCATCTCCGCCATATGGTAACTCCATTCCCACCCTGGGTTTGAAAGCACATGCTTGGTGTCGAGTTGTCCTTTCAGCAGTTGTAATTGTAAAGATCCTCTGACCATATGTTAGTCCATCTTGGGCACATTCTTGGTTAGAGTTGCTTTCAGCATGTACCAAGATCCTCTGACCATATGTTAGTCCATCTTGGGCACATTCTTGGTTAGAGTTATTTTCAGAATGCTTTAAGACCCTCTGACCATATGCTCACGCCTTGCCCAACCCGGGATCCTAGTGTACATTCTTGGTTAGAGTTGTTTTCCGCATCGTTTTGGTTTAAGTGCTAACCCTAATGGATGTGTGTTGCATTACTCTTTGTAATTGAAAAATTGAAAAAAATTGGTCTGGGATATTTCAAGAACCAACATGAAATATATTGAAGGACATGATGGAAATATTGTCATTGATGTCAAGTGGATCCATGTAGATTGATGAACATATCCATTATAACAGAATAATGAACACTATGACAGCAAATATGAAGATTATTTATCAGTGTCATTCTAGCAAATTACTATTATTAATATTGATATTATTAATAGTAATATATTTGTAAATGAATCGAATATATTAAAAGAAATACGATTCCTTGACAAAATAAATCGGTTTAGTTAAACACCGATTAAGAGCAGCCATATGAAACAGTGCATATATGTCTTACACCTCGCCATTTTCTAATTGTCTCAGCCGACTCATGTGACAACAACGTATGTTAATATGATAACTAATACAACAATCAAAGTATAAACCTTCGTTATACGTCAAATATTACAGGACATATAATAGTGACTATATATATAGACATATCATGAGATGCGATAGCAACTACAGATGTTGCAGCGATATTACTGTTTGTAACCAGTTAATTGACAAGTCAGCAAATAAGCCTACCCGATAAGAAGCGATTAAGATCAGTTAAGGTTGAAGGGACATTTGGAAGGGTCACCACCCCATGAAGAATGACGTCCCTTGCTAAGGGAGATTACTCTACGACTCCTCTCCAAAGTTATATAAGAAGGTTCTGTATAAGATAGGCATTTTGGGGGGAAGAAAAGGAAAGAATGGTCAAGTCTGCGGGAATATATATTATGCAGTCAGCGATCTGTAATGTCCCCACCTTTTTAGCATCTCATTGGAGTTCTTAGCCTTTACATTCTCCGAAGGCTAAGTGGAGAAATAAGGAGAAATTGATTAAATTAATTTCTTATTAAGTCATTAAATAAAATAAAATTAAAAAAGGTGACTTTATATTTAATTAATTTAATTAAAAGTGACTTAAGTGATTTATTTAAATATTTTAATGTTATTATAAAGTTATAAAGTAACTTTATAATAATAAAGTCACTTTAATATTATAATGTGTGAATATGTCTTTAATCCCACATTGGCCAAGAAAGTGTTCGAGCTCTCATAAGAAAGAATAAGAAGGGACTTAAGAGCTCATTTTTAATCATCCATCCAGAGAATTGATATTTGTTTGTTATGAACTTGGGAGAAGAAGCCAAGGGTTTCTGATTCAGTCAGCCATTGGAGAGCGACAATTCTTCAGTGTTGCAACCATTTGAGGTGGTGAAATATCCACTAAATTTGGCATTTCAGGAGAGCTTCATTCTGGAGTTCTATTTGGGCTTTAAAAAGAAGGGAAGACATCTAGGGTATGCAGATTTTCGAATATATATTAATTGCAGACCTACAGTTTCATTTGGCAGCCATTAAAAATCAGAATTGAAGCAATCATTTCAAAATACAATTGCTGCTACAGTACCCATGCTACAGTAAACGCTACAGTACCGCCGTACGGACTGCTACAGTGCCGCGTGAATAGTGCCACCGTACGGATTGCTACAGTACCACATGAACAGTAATTTTTTCAAAAAAATTAAAATTTGCAGTTGGCAGATTTTTTTCAACTACTGGGACAGCAAAAATCAGGTTTTTATCTTACATTGTAATGAATTTGTTTTCCAGGCATATTGGCCATAAAACAGAACAAACATTCCCTTGATAGTTTCGTAAATTAATTCCAGCAGTAATATTATTGTTCCAGTATTATTTTAAGCATAGGAGTTTATTCCAGTATTGTTTCATTGCTCATTATTACCCAAAAAAAACACAAAAAAATCTATAAACATTCAAAAACCAAAACAAATTCAAATCTATTGCATTCAAAAGAAACAGTCAGCAGAGGAGAGCCAAGTTGGGTTCTTACACGATCAGACCAGATCAGAATTATTATAAAGTTACGGGCACTAACATCGTTGTTGGGTGGTGGTATGCATGGGGATGTGCTTATTACATATGCTTAATATATGAAGCCTATCAATGTTTTTATGCAAAATTTAATAGTAATAGTAATATATGAATATTAATATAAATATTATTAAATATTTATAGACTGCAATATGTATATGACAGCCATATTTAGTATCATATATAGTGGCAGACCAGATCTGACGCATGTCAGATCTGTCTACCTTACAACCTCTAGATAGACTAATAATTACTGTTTAGGCAATGGTAGTATTAATAATTTATACAATAGGTAATAGATAAATATTTGATAATATAATTTAATTTATTAATTTATTTATATTCAAATCAGAAAGTAATAATATATATATATATATACAAATAATATAATTTAATTTATTAATTTATTTATATTCAAATCAGAAAGTAATAATATATATATATACATGACATAATATCAATAAGATTATGTTTATGTATTTACAAAAGCATAAATTATAAATATACATTACTATGAATATAATGGATGGTTTTCAATAATAGAACTGAATATGATATAAGAAGCGAATTATACGAAGACAATGGAATACATCAGATAATTTACACGCTGCAAAACAGGTAAGCGGTTGATTTACATGCCAAAAGGATATATGTGTGTGTGGACGTGTGTGCCACACACGCATATTTATTTATGATGGTTCTGTCGTATGAATAGTATACCAATCTCTTTGACAGAGTTATAGTAGGATAATGATATTATCTCATGTGTATGTAGCAAGGGATATATGAATGTATGTAGAATATTTATATGTATATAGGATCAATAATGGAAATTAAAGAATATGTAAATGTGGGCATAACTTATGGATTGAAAAATGATAATGAAATGTAGAATGTTATATGAATAATGTGGCTATGTGATGGAGGCTATTGGGAGGAAATTCCCTTAGCCTATTTCAGGGATTATGACAATCCCTGGTAGGCAATATATACTGAGTATTTATATGCATATATGTTATGGCTTGGGTGTCAAAAGCTCACCCAAGAAAAGACGGATCTAGCCGGTCCTCTCTGGTAGACTTGGATGATGAGATGCATCATCCAAGGCAAGGAATTGATCATATATGATGGTCTTCCTTGGTAGGCTTGGATGTAAGATGTTACATCCAAGACAGGAATCGAATTATCCATCGATTTCCTAGTATGGCTTGGAACCAAGATGGGTTCCAAGAAGGCAAGCATCATAACCGCCTAAGGACATGTCCCAGTACTGCACTCGTATCCTTTTTATTAAATAAGAATTGAGATTAATTTTAATTAAGTAATTGAAGTTTAATTGCAAATTAGATTAGTTATATATATATTTGTTGCATTCTAACAGTCTGTTTTGCAAGACAATGATCTCTAACTAGTAGGGACATTACATACAACTACCAGCTCCTTACATTTAATGCTATCCAATGAGAAAATGACATGTCCTTGAATATATATCCTTTTGAGGAAAGGGACCAATGAAGATTAAAATGGCCTCAATGGCACAATTTACAAGGAGTATAGGATGACACTTCATTAAATGCATCCACTTGTTCTCCGTAGGATGAGTTAGGTTAAATGAATCCAAACAATGTTGACCTTGAATTGTTTAATTGGTGGAGGTGAGTATGTGCCACCTCAACTTGCATGTCTTGTAAACTTTCTTCTTTCTTCATCTTGTTTCAACTCCACTTCTATATCATCATAAAAAAGTCTTTGCATCTCTATCTTTGATAACTCTTTTGATACTTTACAAGGCTTTCTTTGTCCTTTCCTTTCACATTGTTGCCTTTCCTTCTACTCCATCCATTTCCTTGCAATCATCTCTTGAATTCTTGATCTTCTTGTTGTAGACATATCCTCCATGTCGTGATTGCATCGTTGAGATTGTGATGCCCTTCTCCTTGTTGAGTTCTTTTCATCTTGCATGATTTGGACTTTGACTTCTTCATGTTGTTGATCTTTCTCTATCGTTCACCATCAGTCCATATGCTTCATTCATCTTCCTTGCATCAATCATGAAAAAGAAAACACCTTGAATCATGATTGTGAAAGAAACCCTCTCTAAGTGCAATGCAAGAAGATATGATAAAATGAGAATTCAAGACCTTCCATGATTAATTCATTCTTGAAGAAATCTGAAAGAATTTTCATGACAATCAAAGGTTGTGAAACAGATTTTATCTTACAGTAACACAAGAATTCATTAAAATATGTTTCATAGACCCTTCAAAATCTGGAAATAACCCTTGATCTTCATTTCCCTCATAAAGTTTTCCAAAAGAATAAACCTTAATACATTCTAATTTTTCCTTCAATAATCTGAAAAAAAACTTGCAAATTTCCATGATGATGATGCTTCCTATCATCTTGAAATCTGAAACTGCTCAATCTATGAAGAGATTTGCTCACATTTGTGGGTAAATTGCTCCAGATCTGATTTTTGATAAATTTCGCTTCTCCCTATTCAATGTCAAACCCTTATTGCCTTTACTCTACTCCTTATTTGATCCTTATTCTGCACTTTATTTCCTCTTGAATTGTTTTTGAATTGCTGACTTCTGCTCCAATTCGCTTGTATCTTTGCTATGGAATTCACTGCTTTTCTCCTTCTGATCTGTGCCTCCAATTCGCTTGGAAATGGTTTGGAATTGAATTGTGAAGTTAATCTTCTTTAATCCTTCCTTTATGGGCATTTATAGGTAATTTCCTTTCATTGACCAAGGGGTCGGCCATCATGTATTTTCTTTTTTTTTTGCAATTTCAAGTTGTTTTTGCTTGATTTCAAGTCAGCCCTCATTACTTCACTTAAGCGCTTGCATCTTACATGTTTTATTCAAGTTGGCCCTCATCACTACTTCCACACGTTTGGAGTCGACTTTTTTGTCTTTCCTACTCTAGGTCAGCTCTCCTTCCTTGTTGCATTTGATTTGAACACCTATAAATGTAAGTTGAGCGCTTACTTTCTTTCACAATGCTGGGCAGGATTCTCATTTATTCAAGGACTAGAGAGTGCAAATTCAATGTGTTCAAGGACTCCAGGGCACATTCTCACCTTATGTAGAGAGTAAAGGGTGGGATTTCATGGGAATCAAGGACTACTGAGCACAATTTAATGGGAATCAAGGACTAGTGAGCGCATTTTGAGGGTGTTCAAGAACTTTGTGGCGCAATTTCAAGTTAAACAAGGACAAGTGAGCAGATTTGAGGGTGAGCATGGAATTCCTAGTGGACTTGAGGCATTGATAATGATTTTCCATGAAATTCTAGGGGAAAATCGATCTTGATAGGGATTTTCCTTGTTTCATCCTTGGATTTCTCATTCTAGGAGTTCCATATTTTAACTTAGGATTTTAAAATTTCAACTTTGAATTCCATATTTCAACTCTAGATTTTAACATTTCAACTTTGAATTCCTCATTTGAACTTAGGATTTTACATTTCAATTATAAATTTCCACATCTCAAACAAGGATTTTATCGACATTTCAATTTTGGATTTTTTGAGTCGAAAATCAACCTCCTTGTGGATCTTCCAAGTGTAATGCAACCCAAACGTGGATTGTGAAGGGGAAAATTGATTGAGTCTTGGATTTAAAATGAAAACTCAATTTATCCAAGGATTTTGAAGTCATTCTTAAAATCTTCCCTTATTTTCCTTCTTGTCAAGGTCATGTTGATGTGTTTTTTGTACACGACCAAACACAAATTAAAATACCTAAAGGTACCTTATCCTCTCTTGAACAAAGTTTTCCGACTGCTGAAGATCTCGCCGAAGGATCAGTCGGAGTAACTCCAAGGTTCTGATATGTAGGTTCTCTACATGTGGATAAGCTCTTTGCGGTGCGATATGATTTTGCTAGAATCACAAGGGGACTTACTTTCGATGACCTAAACGTCTGATTTGCTTTGGATATTACTGGAACGTGGAATTTCACCAGCCCCTGATTTTGAAAAAAGGAAAAACGGACAAGGGTTGGAACAGGATCTATTTCTAACGCTAAGAACGTAAGAGCAATGAATGACCTTTAATGAAATTCTAACTAAGTCTTGTTTTGACATCCTAGGATCATCTCCACAAGATTAGTGTGGTCTTCTGAGGAAAGCTTTATGATGTTTAGATCACCGCTACAAGCATGGACACTATCAGGTTGATGCATATCAATGAAGAAGCGATAATTGAAGTTAAGCATTAAGTTGAATGATTCCAATTGACTACGCAAGGCAAGTCTGCAATCAACAAACCGCTAGTAGTATGGATATACGATTTTCACCGTTGGTCATACAAATTTCTTCCATTCACCTAATAACATGAAATCAAATTTGGGAAGTATAGAGACCATGCAAATTGTTGAATCGACCCATAGAATTCACCATTTCTTCAATGAAGTTTACAAGTCTTTTGCAACAATATCTTGGCAACAATCTTTGCCTTCTCTTTCTACTCTACTCTAACTATTTCCTACTCTCTTACTATTCACTATTCTCTATTAACTATTAACTATTAACCTTTACAAATGAGGAGCCAGGGCTTTATATAGAGAACCCTTTACAAACAGACGGCTCTGATTGTCTTAGAATCAATGGCTAGGATTACAAGATAGAAACCCTAATTAGGGTTTGTTACAACAAACTTCCTCTAGCCAATGAGAAAATTACATTCCAAGAGTGAGGACCAATAGCAAGCATGGGTAGGTACACCGAAGTTTGTGCCCCCTCCGATAGATTAGATACATTGAATCTAGTCCTACTGAGGTGGACCAATCTGACCGGAGGAATGATGATCAGGATGCCACCTTGCCTAATGCTTGTGACTTGGTTGATCCTCCTTTGTCCTTGATATGATGAATGATGTACTTCCTTTGTTTGACCAAGCTTCCTTATTGTCAAGTCTTCCTTCTCCAGTAGCATATCTCGCCCTGAAATGCTAGCAAAGCCTTTCTTTGTCATCTTGTGGTAGAATGAGGTCTTGAGGCTAACTTGAACTCCTTGAACACCCCTAGTCTTCCAACGCTTCAAAGCACCTTGAGTCCTCCCTTTTTGCATGTGGTACGTCCTTGATGATGATGGACTAGAGGAGGTCATCCTTGCCCTGGCCTGGTCTTCTTCCATCTGCAAAACTAGCCAAAAGGTGATTAAGGACACATAATGAGTTCATTCTAACATTGCATTTCCTACCTTAAATCATCAACAAGAAATCATTAAAATGAAGTTTGCTCAAGATTCCCCCCAGGGACAGGCCCTATAAGAATTTCGCTCTTGACCCTTTGGAAGGGTCAGGAGCGAAATTTGCATTCCTAGCCTAAATTCTTCTCACTTTGTGACCATGCTTGCTTAGATGCATGCCTAAGGATCCCTTTAATCTCAACCAATAACAAGTTTGAGGTAAAATTGGAGCAAGATGGAGTCTTTAAGGATTTCGCTCTGGACCCTCTGGAAGGGTCAAGAGCGAAATTCTTGTTTAGGCTCAAGTTCTATCACTTCTCCACTCCAAAATGTCTTCCAAGGCAAGCATACACTAGCCTTCTCTGCACCAAGGCCTGGGAATTCATACCTCGACCTTCATCATGGGCAAACTAGGTGATTTGGGGAATTTCGCTCTGGACCCTTTGGAAGGGTCAAGAGCGAAATTCAAGTTCTAGACTTGATCCTTCATTTAAGTCTACTCTTTTCACTTTTCGTACATGGACTTTCATTCTTGGATCCCTCTCTCAACATGACAAAACTTGCTTGACCCTCAAAATGGCTAGAAAGGAGAATTTCGCTAAGAATCTTGGCCAGGGACGGGGACCTATTTAGGATTTCGCCCTGGACCCTTTGGAAGGGTCAGGAGCGAAATCCTAGTTTAAGCTCAAAATCTTGATCATTGGTGGCCACAATCAATTCAAAGCCATGCTTAGGGGTCCTTCCAAGCTCAATCTACCTTGATCCACACTTGGCTTGACACAAAAATGGAAGGAAAAGAGGGATTTTGGGAATTTTGCTCTAGACCCTTTGGAAGGGTCAGGAGCGAAATTCACCTTCTTGAGCTTATTTCATCATTTTTCCACTTCAATTCACCTCAAAAGGGCAAGAACATATCAATCTATTCCTATCCAGGCCATAAAAACCAAGAACTTGACTTGTTTTGAAAGGAAAATAGGTGTTCTTAAGAATTTCGCTCTGGACCCTTTGGAAGGGTCAGGGGCGAAATTCTCCTTCTAGGCCAAAATCCTTCACATTTGGTGATCACTAGAAACTCAAAGCCATGCTTAAGGACTTCTCCAATCCTAATTCACCCTAACCCACACTTGGCTTGGCACAAAATTGAGAAAAAAAGGGAGGTTTTGGGGAATTTCGCTTTGCACCCTCTGGAAGGGTCAGGAGTGAAATCCACATTCTAGGCTTAACTCTTCATCTTTTCAACTCCAATCTTCCTTGCAAGGCAAAAATACACCAATCTACTTGCACCTACACCATAGGAACCACTGTCTTGACCTCATCCAAGAAGAAAATAGGAGTTTCCAAGAATTTTGCTCTGGACCCTTTGGAAGGGTCAGGAGCGAAATTCTCCTTCTAGGCCAAAATCCTTTACATTTTCACTTTGAGTCACTCCCTAAGGCAAAAACATGTCAATCCACCTTCCAACATGCCTTAGAAACTAAGAACTTGGCCAAAACAAGGAAGAAAATGAGGTCTATGGGGATTTTTGCTCTAGACCCTTTGGAAGGGTCAGGAGCGAAATCCACATTCTTGGTTGGTTTTCCACTTCCTTCATCCAATTCTCCTTCAAACTTGATCAAATTCAAGCTCCTTTCTCCACATTTAAGTGAATCCACCATCAAACTAGCTCAAGACAAGGTCATTTTCATCATTTTAGGCAAGATAAGGGGTCAAACTGAGGATTTTGCTGTTGACCTAGGCCAAGGACAGTACTTATAGGGAATTTCGCTCTGGACCCTTTGAAAGGGTTAGGAGCGAAATCCATGTCTTAGGTCAAAATCTTCATTCCTCAATGCTTTCAATCACTTCCTGAGGCAAGAACATATCAATCTACCCCCACCATATCCAAGGAACAAGGATGCTAGCCCAAACAAGGGAGAAAATAGTGTCTATGGAGAATTTCGTTCTGGACCCTTTGGAAGGGTCAGGAGCGAAATTCACATTTAGGCTCAAATCTTGACTCCATTTCTCACATTTCTTCATCCAAACAAGTGTTTTGCCCTCAATAATGCCTGGGAATGAGTTAGTTCTAAGTTTGGATCAAAGTAGAATGTCCTATTGAGGAATCCGCTCTGGACCCTTTGGAAGGGTCAAGAGCGAAATTGAAATTCGCTTTGGACCCTTTGGAAGGGTCAAGAGCGAAATTTGACATTTTGGACTCTCCGTCAGGATTCATATATGGAATATAACATTTAAGTATAAGACTTATACTTTAAGTTATATTCCATATATACTGTCAAGATGTTTGAGAGTGGTTTCGGACCTCCAGGAGTTATAATGCAAAATCTAGTTTTTGGAGGATTCTTCAATTTTCCAGACAGTCAAATTTCAGGATCAGGATGACATTCCAAACTTCATCACTCACCAATTTGACTTAACTCAGACCTTCAAAGATGATATTCACTCACCAAGCTTCATTGACCTCCTCAAACTCAAACAAGACACAATTAGCAACAAGAGTAAAACTTTGTCCTAAGGAAGACTTTCAAAGATGACCCTAACCCGGAGCATCCACTGACTCGCCTTTAGCTAAAACAAAGCCTGCTATCTTAGTGATCCCTCTGACAACACTCAGCATGCAAAGGCTAATAGACAAAACCCTAAAAGACCTAGAAAAACAAACCCCAGAAAGCAAAAAAGTAGGGGTCCCCATTTGCAATGAGGTGATGTGTAAATACATCACAACAGGTCGGAAATCTGACCTTGACAAGGAATTTTCCTTGTAAAGATAAAAATTTGCATTCCTACTCACTTCATGGATTGATCAAACTTCCCTCCCGAACTGACAAGACATTACTACCTTCCACAACTGCTAGGAGACTAAAACTACTGCCAAGCTAAGCAAAACTAAGCCAAAATGACTAACCTAACAAGTGAAAAAGAAGGGTCCCCATTTACAATGGGGCGTGTGTGTTTACAACACAACACCATCCTTATGCTTGCCAAACATTTTTGAAAATTAAATTTTCCTTCATTAAATTTAGACTTGTATATTTGTAATGCTCAAATTAGCATATCAAAGAACAACGATGCTAAAACACACCAAACCAAGACCAATCTGCAAATTTTTCAACACAAATGTAACTCCTATTTGAAACTGCCTCAAGGAAAAAGGAGTTTTTGTCCCCTAAATTTCCTATCTCCAAGGGTTTTCATCCTCCAATACAATACTTGAACATAGATGCTCAAGCTATCAAAAAAAGGATTTGATTTCATAAAATGGATGATCTCCCTTAAAATGATTCACCTCTTTTATAAGACTCCATTTTGGTGCCTTTATTTTGAATTCCTTTTTCCCTCCAAAATTGCATATTTTCATGAAATATTACAAAAGGCCTTATTATGTCCCATCATAATAATATTTAAGTTGTCTCTTTTATAATGTTTTTGAATAATATTACTAGGACTAACTTAAAACATTATTATTAAAACATTTCCCTAACTTTATCCTTAGTCTATAGGTGTAATGTCCCCTTCTCAGGCATGATGTTTCAGTTGACCGATGGCCTATTTCGGAGACCCGTAGGCTACTCAATGGGTGAAATTAGGGTTTCCAGTTTTGGAGGTTGTTGTTGCTCGTGAATTAGAGTTTGGATCGCGGATTCTTCCTGGGTTTTCAGAGGGCTTCACAGTGGTATGTCCGGCTTTGCGTTCCGAGCACTTTTTGGAATTTACTATTTTTAGTAAATTCTATTTCTGGCAGTGGTCCTGTTTATTTCGGCACAATTGGTTCCCTTCTTCAGTTGGTTCAGTTGGCTTCGTCACTTTTGGCCTTGGGATGTTTTTGGAGAGATAAGTTCTTTTCATTTAAATAATGTTATGTTTTAATGTTATATTTTAAAGTTGACCCCTTGGCCTAGCTTCATCACGTCAAGTTGTTTTAAAAGGTGTTCTTCAAGGGTGGACGCATCATGGAAGATATTTAATATTTCCTAAGGTCTAAAATCTTGCTTATGAAAAGGGGTGCCAACTTTATGAAGAGAAGTGACTTAAAATAAAGGTTAATTAAAGCTTTTAAAAGTGGTGCCATCTCTTGGAGGAAAATTCAAATGTGAAATTAGGGCGCACTTTCTAGAAGCCTCTTGAGATTCCTTGTTAAGCTTATAAATGGAGGCCTCTTCCCTTCATTTGGGCATCTTATGTCTATTGTAATGTTACTCTGTCGGAATGGTATTGGGGTTGCTTCGAGGAATGAATGCCTCCTAGCCTTGGCATTGCTTCTTGCTTGAAAGATAGCAACTAGTGGCAATTTACTGTAGTTGTGAGAGTTTGTAGTGGGGATTGCATTGTAGCTTGAGTTGTGCTTAAAGTTCAGTTATTTGCATTTCATTTCATTTTCGGGAGTCGCGGTTAGCAGGGCAGATTTGTAGTTTCACTCATATATTTCAAAATAAAAACATATTCATTCTGGGTATTGCATACTTCCTCTTGTTTTGGCTGGGCGCTCCTTTGCGCAAATTTGCAGATTCTAATATGAAGTGTTTTATTTTATAGAGAAGAATTGCCATTCTTGCCTGGCGTCACTGTTGGGAATTGCATTGGGGTTCGTGTTAAATAATCTGTTGGGTTTATGTCTGATTTCTTGGTATTGGTTTGGTCGCCTCCTTCATAGGAAGCCATTGCTTTTGGTTTTGGGTCATTCGGACTAGTATTGAGAGAGTAATGAGCATTTTAGTGATTCCATGGTGTTGTTGACTAAGCATTTCAAGTGCAGGTCTGTCTTAAATCAAAATATTAAGATTGATCCTAGAGAAGAATTTCTTGGACTTATCATTTTTGTTAAGCCCGGGAGAGTCTTCTATATTGTTGCAGCATTGTATAGTCTTAATCTTATGATCTTGGCAAGCATTCACTATCAAATTGTAAGCTGAACAGTAGTACTGGCAGCATTTCTTCTCATTTTCATTTCACGCTTGTTATTTACATTTAATTCAATTTCTAAGTTCTTAGCATCTCCGCCATATGGTAGCTCCATTCCCACCCTGGGTTTGAAAGCACATGCTTGGTGTCGAGTTTTCCTTTCAGCAGTTGTAATTGTAAAGATCCTCTGACCATATGTTAGTCCATCTTGGGCACATTCTTGGTTAGAGTTGCTTTCAGCATGCACTAAGATCCTCTGACCATATGTTAGTCCATTTTGGGCACATTCTTGGTTAGAGTCACTTTTAGAATGCTTTAAGACCCTCTGACCATATGCTCACGCCTTGCCCAACCCGGGATCCTGGTGTACATTCTTTGTTAGAGTTGTATTCGAGTTGTATTCCGCATCATTTTGGTTTAAGTGCTAACCCTAACGGATGTGTGTTGCATTACTTTTTGTAATTGAAAAATTGAAAAAATTGGTCTGGGATATTTCAATGGGAAATAAAGTAATAGGCTTTGGGTCTTCCAATTAATTTATTTCTAAAAGGGAACATTACAAAATGCCATTGCAAAGAAGAATTTGCCAATGACATCATCTACCTCATCCTCATTTTGTAACAAATAACTCTACTACCATATGTACAACACCACTACTAACAACAATTCTATATTTCCCACTAGGTTGTGCTACCCCCACTACTAACAACAATTCTATATTTCCCACTAGGTTTTGCTACCCTTTAACTAGATGGAAAGTAGAATGAACTTGTGGATCTTGGGAAGTCCCAATACTTAGAGTAGAATAGGAATCCCTTGATGGTAGACTAGTAGGTACAAGTGTTTGGTCATCACCGTAACCCTCCAATCTATTTATTTCAACTGTTTTTTCAAGTGACAATTCCTCACATACATCTAAACCCTTGCCACATGGAGATGTGTATTGACTTTTGTCATGCTACCTATTGATGTGTATTTTGTACATGACTAAACACAGAATAAAATACCCAGAGGTATCTTATCCTCTCTTGAATAAAGTCTCCAAATGCTGAAGATGTCGCCAAAAAGGATCAATCGGGATGACTTCAAGGTTCTTTGTTGTAGGATCTCTACGTGTGGATAAGCACCAGTGGTCGTTGTGTATACTGTTTCTTCAAGGGGCCTTACATACTTTCAGAAAAAGCTATAGGCGAAGCTCTTCATCTTCCAGACCATAAAGACGTGATCTACAAGAGTTTGGAAGGAGCAAGGTCGATCTATGAAGATGATCCTGAGTCTTGTTTGAACTTCATCAATAAGAATTGGTTGCTCAAAAGTCGGCCTCGCCTGAACAAGATTCCCAATACACCACATAGGATTGACTTCCAGGAGGAATACAGGGACTTGATAACTTTGCTGAATCGAGTTACAGGCGCTTCTCAAGCCGTCTTCTTCGACAAGTGGGTGTTCTTCTTCATACAAGTAATAGTCCAAGGAAAAGGAATGCTTCATTGGGCCAGAATCATTAGCAATTGCCTGGACGTACAGTTGAGAAGGCTAAGACCCACCAAATCATTCCACATAAGCTCATATGTTATATATGCCTTGGTCAGGAGTTTCGAGTATGCAGGGCTACCTCACAGAGGAGTGACTGGAAGAGGACCCGGAGAAATAAGAGTTTGTGATTCTTATGTTCAACTGCATCATCCATCTAGAAGTGACTACAAGTTAGTCAATGACACCTTCACGATGAACATTACCAGGATATTGCAAGGTGGGATTCACAATCGACTGTCTCTGGATGCACAAGAACTTGTGAAGAAGCATGGTGCATGGTTCATTCAGTTTCAAAAATTCACATACATCAGAGTTCATGGGTGTCTTTCACCTCCCTACATGTTGCCAAGATATCCAACAGACAGGATAGTACTACTTGAGGTGACTAGACAGTTGGCAACTTATGCGAAGGCATCCAAACACAAGCATGGAAATGGAATTCCCGTGCCCATCATACTAGGGAATTCAGTCGAAGTGTGTCCTAACACTCAAGCCGTGGAAGATGCAGAAAAGGAATTATCTCTATACTCATTCACATCATTTGCCTCGAGAGAGAATTTTGACCCTCATGGTTATATGGAGGAGACAGTCGGCAAGAAGTACAAGCACGAGTTTTAGGTGGAGGATTTTTGGATGAATGTCCCAGGCGATTTAGAAGTCAAAAGAAAGATGCATTCCAGGCTACCCTTAGATCTCATCAGGAAATGCAAAGTTTATAGAGTAGCTAATCAAGCCCAAGATAATGGTAGATACCTCCAGTCATCCTATGAGAAGGAAGACAAAGAAGTAAAGATAGATTGGAATGAGCCCGAGGTTTTAGACTTGAGAGCTTTGATGGCTCCCGTTTTATCCTGCACTCACAGATGGGTGGATGTACAGCATCAAAAGTTGAAGGAGCAGAATGTATCTATGACATTCACTTTGGAGGCAAGACCAAAAGAAGGAGAAGCAAGTGTGAGTGACAATACTTCTCATTCCAAAGGCTCAAAGAGGAAAGAAGGACCTGAGAAGAGAGAACCGTCCAAGAAGAAGCAGAAAACGAATCCTGATCGCCCACCAAGCACATCTTCTAGGCATGAAAAGGAAGCAAGTCAAGGGGAAGATCAGAGGCAAATAGTATATGAAATTGATGAGTCTATGGAATCCATGGTACAGAATGATAAACAGGAGAAAGGACAGACACCTCAGCATTCATCAAGTCAATCTCCCCAAGTTGGTGCTAATGAGCAACATGAAGAAAAGAATGATGATGAAGCAACATCTCCTTTCCGGGAAGATAGACCTTTACCTAAAGAAATACAAGTGAGGGAAACAAGATCTGCCATTCCTGATTGGCTGAAAGAGAGACTAACAAGGGTAGTTGTGGTTGAAGAAGAAGAATATGTGTTTGACTTGGAAAGCCTTATAGGAAATTCTCATGAAGTAATGGAGAAGAAAAAGGCCACAAGGATGTCTAAGGTAATTAGAGATGAGACAGGATCCAGGAAAGTGCGGGTGGCTACACCAGTGGTGGACAAATATGAGGATGAGATTCTTGCAGAAGAATATGACTTAGAAACATTTGAGCTTGGTCCACTTACCTCCGAGCAAGCAATGGAAGAAGCAACCGATTCATTTGAAGCACTTAAAGACAAACTTAAAGAAGAAATGGAAAAGAATAAGAAGCTTGAGAGAAAGGTCAGTGCTTGGAGGAACTATTTTAGTCATCTTAATCAGCCCTTGAGACGTTAGGATCCAACAATATCTCCTTTACATGCACTCCCTCTTGAATCAGTAGGTGAAGCAGAAAGGGTGAAGAGCTTGGTACAACTTATGAGTTCTTGGATTGAGAAATCTCACAAGGTAGCCGTTGAATTTGCAACAAGAATGATAAAGACAGTTCATCGAGCTATCCAGGTCCTTGAGATTATCCATAATCTAATGATAACTGTAGCTGCATTCACTCACACTAGAAATGTTATCATCCCAGTCTTACAAGTGATAAGAGAAACACCAAGGCGGATTCTGGCACAAGAAAAGATAATGGATGGAGGAACCCATAACCTCCTACAGTGGTCAGCTCTGCTCCAGATGAAGGAGGTCCTTTTTGAAGACGTCAACACCAGATGCAGCCGAGTTGAAGGCATCATTCATCCAATTCAAGATAAGGTGTTTGAGGTGTTGTGTACCATTCTTGAAAGGCGGATCGAGATCGAGACAAATGTGGACATCCAAGAGTTGGAGGATAGAATCAAGGTCATCTTTTGCAAGAAGGAGAACATCACAGATAAGCAACGAGATCAAATGTACACTACTGTAAGAACCCAACTTGGCTCTCCTCTGCCAACTGTTTCTTTTGAATGCAGTAGATTTGAATTTGTTTTGGTTTTTGAATGTTTATGGACTTTTTTTGTGTTTTTTTTTGGTAATAATGAGCAATGATACAATACTGAAATAAACTCCTATGCTTAAAATAATACTTAAACAATAATATTACTGCTGGAATTAATTTACGAGACTATCAAGGAATGTTGTTCTGTTTTATGGCCAATATGCCCAGAAAACAAATTCATTACAACGTAAGATAAAAAACCTGATTTTTGCTGTCCCAGTAGTTGAAAAATCTGCAAACTGCAAATTTTAATTTTTTTGAAAAAAATACTGTTCACGCGGTAATGTAGCAGTCCGTACGGTGGCACTATTCATGCGGTACTGTTCACGATGTACTGTAGCGGTCCGTACGGCGGTACTGTAGCAATCCGTACCGTACTTGTTAATCACCAAAATTTCTTCAATAAATCTGCAATAATTTCTCGTGAATTTATTCTTCAATTCTGCGCAATTAGATGCAAATAAGACCTCTGAATGAAGTCTTCCTGAAACCAAATATCACTGAATATTTCATCAACTCAGATGGTGAACATTGAAGCAACTACGTCCTCCAATGGTGGCTGAAAACCCTAGTCTCCAGAGCAAAACCCCTTTCAATTTCACAATGTCAAAATAAAATAGCCATCCTCTTCTTTCCAAACTCAACGCTATATATCCTTTTTGCAAGTCGTACCCTAATCCTCTTAATTACAATTTTGCTTGTAATTTCATTTAATTTCACTTTGGGTGTCAAAACGATTTTAATCATTAAATGGACATTTAATTTTAATATTTCAATAGTCTGGCTCAGATAATTTAATTAAAAACATGGCCCCGTCTAATGATGAGTTGACCCTCAAGTTAAGTGATTATAATATAAAGTCACTTTATAACTTTATTATTAAATCACTTAATAATAAATGCTAAGTCATTCAAACTTGTCTAACTCCACGAATATTTTGAATTTAGCTATGCCGTCTGAAACTGGAGCTCTCACTAGTTGACCACTCATATGACCATGATGTCTGCTAAAAATAGCTAGGGTCCATCTCCAACTGCTAAAAATAGCCTGGCCAAGCCAAACTCAAAGCAAAACTCATCATAAACAAACTCTGGCAACCCAGAAGTGTACTCTGCTCTGTCACCGGAAGATCTCCACGCCAAGGTGACCCTCTATCCAATCCTACTAGCCTACGAGGGTCTTTGATAGGCTAATCACAAGCTAGAGTGATGTCTCTCGCTAGAAGGGGACATCACAGTTCACCCTCCCTGAAATTGCTTGTCCTCAAGCAATCTCAACTCTAGATGCTGTAAAATCTCCTCGCTCTCCCAAGTAGCATCCTCTACTGGCAAATCCTTCCACTTCACCAAATATTCCCGGATGGTACGTCTCCTCAAGTTCCTTTCTCTGAAATCAATGATAGCCTCCGGTATCAAAACAAGTTTTCCCTCATCATCCAGGGGTGGTAGTACTGTAGAAGGCACAATATGATGTCCTAGCGCCTTCTTGAGGCGTGACACATGAAAAACGTTGTGCACCTTGCTCTCCGTCGGCAAATCTAATCATAAGCCACCTCCCCAACTTTCCTGATAATCCTAAATGGACCATAGTATCGTGGCTTAAGTTTCTCGGCACCACTCTTCTTGAGAGTGGATTGACGGTAAGGCTGCAACATAAGATACACCATATCTCCAACCTCAAAAGTCCGCTCAGTCCTCTTCTGATCTGCATACTGCTTCTGCTGATTCTGTGCCTTAATTATATTATCCTTGAGAGTCTTAACAATGTCTTGACTCTCCTGTAACAAATCACCTGCACTGGGCACTCTACTGTCACTCAAAAGCAAATCCATAAAATTGGGTGCCTCATACCCATACAGGGTCATAAAGGGTGACATCTGAATAGACATGTGATAAGTGGTATTGTAGCAATACTCACAGAGATAAATCCACTTTACCCATGCCTTCTGTTGCCCTGCTATATAATTTCTGAGATATCCCTCCACCCATTTGTTCACTATCTTTGTCTGACCATCTGTCTGAGGGTGGTAGCTAGTACTCGGAGTGAGCTCTGTCGCACACAACCTGAATAGCTCCTGCCAAAAGTGACTCATAAACCTGCTGTCCCTGTCACTCACAATGCTCCGAGGTAAGCCATGTAATCTGAATATCTCCTTGAAGAACAACTCTGCCACCTGTGTAGCAGTGTATGTAGCAGTGATTGGAAAAAAGTGTGCAAACTTCGTAAGGCGATCCACAACCACATATATGCAGTCCCTGCCTTGGGCTCTAGGCAGTCCTGTGATGAAGTCCATAGACAAACACTCCCACTTCCTATCAGGAATCGGAAGTGGCTGAAGTAAACCGGCTGGATAGGAGTGTTCTTGCTTATTCTGTTGGCAGGTGGGACACTCCCTAACATACTGAAGTACCTCTGCTTTGAGCCCTTTCCATGTGAAGCGCTCTCTAATTTGCCGGTATGTCTTGTAGTAACCAGGATGTCCTGCCATAGGTGAATCATGAAAAGATTTCAGAACCATCCTCCTCACTGCTGATCCTGGAACCAAAAATATTCCCTTTGTAAATGATGAGCTCATTCACAAGGGTGTATCTGCTGTCTTGAATAGTCCCATCTATGAATCCAGCTGCCCAAGTATCCTTTGCATACTCTGCAAGGATCAAGTGTCTCCAATCCTCCGATATGTCTGTCAATAAGCTCAAATGGGGCCTACGTGATAAGGCATCAGCAACTACATTCTGTGTCCCCTTAAAATATGTAATGTCAAAGTCATAGGACTGTAACTTGCTCACCCACTTCTGCTGCCTATCATTGAGATCTCGCTGCCCCAAAAAGTATTTTAGGCTATTATGGTCGGTTTTGATACAAAATTTGCTACCTACCAAATATTGCCTGAATTTAGCCAAAGCTTGCATAATGGCTAACATCTCCTTATCATATATGCTAAAGCTCCGCTCTGGCCCTCTCAATTTCCTACTCTCATAAGCAATAGGGTGCTTCTCCTGCATAAGCACCGCTCCAATGCCCTCCCCGGAAGCATCACAATGTAGCTCAAAAGGTTTGCTGAAATCTGGTAATGTTAACACTGGACAAGAAGTCATCAACTCCTTAAATTTCTCAAAACACTCCTGTGCCTCAGGAGTCCACAAGAAAGCTCCCTTTCTCATCAAATCTGTCAAGGGTGCTACATGCCTAGAATATCCATCCACAAACCTCCTGTAGAAACCACATAATCCCAGAAAGCCCCTCAACTGTGTAAGGTTCACCGGTGAAGGCCACTCCACAATGGCACGAATCTTTTCAGGATCCATGCGTACGCCCTCTGCACTGATGATGTGACCCAAGTACAACAACTCTGTCATGCCCAAATCACACTTCGACTCCTTTGCATACAAGGACTCTCTGCCCAATATATCCAACACCGTGTCAAGGTGAACCAAGTGCTCCTCCCAAGATCTACTGTATACCAAGATATCATCGAAGAAGACAAGTACAAATTTCCTCAACTGAGGATGGAAAACCCGATTCATTGTTGCCTGAAAAGTAGCAGGTGCATTAGTTAGCCCAAATGGCATAACTACAAACTCAAAATGGCCACAATGATATCTAAAGGCTGTCTTCTCAATGTCCTGCTCTCTAACTCTGATCTGGTGATAACCCGATCTCAAATCTATCTTTGAGAAGAAGCAAGCTCCATGAAGCTCATCTATCAACTCATCGATCCTAGGAATGGGGTACCTGTTTTTAATTGTCTTCCTATTAAGCACCCTGTAATCAATGCACATCCTCAATGTCCCATCCTTCTTCTTCACTAAGACCACTGAAGAAGCGAAAGGAGACTTACTTGGTCTAATGTGGCCCATAGCTAGTAACTCCTTTACGGTTTTCTCAATTTCATCCTTCAACCTCTTCAGATGCCTGTAAGGTGTAATCATGATGGGTTTAGCCCCCTCCTCTAACTCAATGATGTGCTCAATACCCCTGTCTGGCGGTCTACCTGGTGGAATGTCACTGAAAACCTTAGAGTGTTTAACTCTAAGCTCCTGAATATCAGGAGGATATTCAATCTTCTGTTGTCCCTCCTGTGATGGCATCAACATGCACTCTGCTGCCCAAACTACCTGATCATGTCGAATCAATCTAGCCATCCTTCGGAAAGAAACCATCCTGAGATCACTGTCCCTGATTGCCTTAAGAATATGTGTCTTCCCATTCACTTTAAACCTCATCTCCATCTCCTTGAGGTTAAGAGTGAACTCCCCAATATCATGCAACCAACTCATCCCAAGGACTATATCAGTATCTCCCATAGGCAGAACATAGAAATCTGCCTTAAAGTCATAATTATTAACTTTCAATGGGAGTCTAGTGATCTTACGATCACATTTGAGGACATAGCCATCAACTACCCTCACTCTAATTCCCCCAAACTCCTCTATTTGTATGCCACGCTTCTCCACCATCCTAGCATCAATGAAATTATGAGTGACACCTGTATCAACCAAAGTTATAACTCGCTGTCCAGCAAGCACTCCTCTCATCCGGAATGACCCTTCCTGCCTGATACTTGTGAGACGAGCTTCCCTAAGTTGCCCATCTCCTTCCCCATCCTTGGACTCCATTTTAGACAAGTTTTCAGCCTTGTCTTCGTCTTTTTCACCATCTATTTCCTCTATATCAAACTGCTAATCTGAATTATCTGATTCCGTTTCCTCATAGTATGCCCACATAACTCTGTTAGCTTTGCCCTTTGGTCTAAGAGGACAATCATGGTTTGCATCATAGGGTCCCTTACAGTAGAAACATAATTTTTTCTTCCTCAAATCATTTAATGTTTCCCTGTCAAAAGGTGCTGGAGTTTTATCTTTAGAATCATTTTTAAAATCAGTCCTCTCTGGTTTTTTATAAAATGGTTTGTTATCCTTACTAGAAGATGCTCCTTTGGACTGAAATTTGTTTGTTGGGACTGCATGTTCCATACTTCTTGCCTTTTTCATAGCTTCCTGTAAAGAAATAGGATCAAATGCCTTTATCCAACCTCTCAGTGGTTCGGATAGGCCCTCAATGAAAAAGAACTATCAATCTACGCTCTGAAATGTTTGGCACCATGACTACCAACCGCTGAAATTCACCAATGAAATACTCCAAGTTGCCTGTTTGTTTCAGCTGTGCTAAGTCCCGGAAGTAAACCTCTGGATCTTTCTTGTCAAATCTTTCAACCAACCTATCCACGAAGTCCTGGTACTCTGTCACCTGATTATGCTGAAGTGTTACCATACCATGGTACCACCAATCATGTGCTACTCCCTCCAAATGCAAAGTGGCGTATTTGATAGCTTCAATCTCTGTCATTGGCCTCAATGCCAAAAATGTGTCAAGCTTATGAATCCAAGCTTGAGCTGTCATCTTACCACTCCCATCAAATGTAGGCATAGTAAGCTTGCCTGTAACCCTATTCAGCTCACTATTTTGACCTCTAGGCCTCCTATCCTGTCTGAGTGACCTGTAATGCTCTCTCCTCTGATTAACAAACCTCTCGAATGTCATCCTTTCTCGCACCTGTGGAGTCAATAAATCTCATTCGTCATTCGCAGCCATGAGGATATCTGCGAACATCTCCTCTCCTGGTTCTCCTATAGGTGCTACCTCAGGCTCATCTCTAATGAAGGTAGGACGTGTAGGCCTGTCTGCTGTCCTGGAATGAGTCCTTTGAGCTCTAGGTGACCCCACTGCACTCCTGTTATCCCCTTGCTCTTGATTCTGCCTGTCTTGTGGGTTCATGCGCTCAATCATGGTGGTGAGTGCCTGCAAGGCCTAAGCCATCTGCTGCCGTCCTGTAGCCATTGCTCTGAAAAAATCCCTTGTTTCTTGCTCCTCATTCCTATCGCCTCTGGGTGGGCTACCCCCTTGCCTGTCACCCATGGTGCCCGGCTGCCTGTCAAATTCTTGTTCCCTGTCAAACAAAGCTCGCCTGCGAGTGTAATATCTGTGAGAACCAACCTCAGGCGGCTGCAGGTGATTGCTAAACCCTCAGGATGGCAGGATTTAGCTCTGATACCAATGTAAGAACCCAACTTGGCTCTCCTCTGCTAACTGTTTCTTTTGAATGCAGTAGATTTGAATTTGTTTTGGTTTTTGAATGTTTATGGATTTTTTTTGTGTTTTTTTTTGGTAATAATGAGCAATGATACAATACTGAAATAAACTCCTATGCTTAAAATAATACTGAAACAATAATATTACTGCTGGAATTAATTTACGAGACTATCAAGGGAATGTTGTTCTGTTTTATGGCCAATATGCCTGGAAAACAAATTCATTACAATGTAAGATAAAAAACCTGATTTTTGCTGTCCCAGTAGTTGAAAAATCTGCAAACTGCAAATTTTAATTTTTTTGAAAAAAATACTGTTCACGCGGTACTGTAGCAGTCCGTACGGCGGCACTATTCATGCGGTACTGTTCACGATGTACTGTAGCGGTCCGTACGGCGGTACTGTAGCAATCCGTACCGTACTTGTTAATCACCAAAATTTCTTCAATAAATCTGCAATAATTTCTCGTGAATTTATTCTTCAATTCTGCGCAATTAGATGCAAATAAGACCTCTGAATGAAGTCTTCCTGAAACCAAATATCACTGAATATTTCATCAGCTCAGATGGTGAACATTGAAGCAACTACGTCCTCCAATGGTGGCTGAAAACCCTAGTCTCCAGAGCAAAACCCCTTTCAATTTCACAATGTCAAAATAAAATAGCCATCCTCTTCTTTCCAAACTCAACGCTATATATCCTTTTTGCAAGTCGTACCCTAATCCTCTTAATTACAATTTTGCTTGTAATTTCATTTAATTTCACTTTGGGTGTCAAAACGATTTTAATCATTAAATGGGCATTTAATTTTAATATTTCAATAGTCTGGCTCAGATAATTTAATTGAAAACATGGCCCCGTCTAATGATGAGTTGACCCTCAAGTTAAGTGATTATAATATAAAGTCACTTTATAACTTTATTATTAAATCACTTAATAATAAATGCTAAGTCATTCAAACTTGTCTAACTCCATGAATATTTTGAATTTAGCTATGCCGTCTGAAACTGGAGCTCTCACTAGTTGACCACCCATATGACCATGATGTCTGCTAAAAATAGCTGGGGTCCATCTCCAACTGCTAAAAATAGCCTGGCCAAGCAAAACTCATCATAAACAAACTCTGGCAACCTAGAAGTGTACTCTGCTCTGTCACCGGAAGATCTCCACGCCAAGGTGACCCTCTATCCAATCCTACTAGCCTACGAGGGTCTTTGATAGGCTAATCACAAGCTAGAGTGATGTCTCTAGCTAGAAGGGGACATCACAACTACTATGTTCCTGATTGAGAAGACCAAAGAACTTGAACCTGGATGGGAGACGACTCTTCTCACTGCTTTTGATCAAGTCCTTCACTTGAAAGAATGAATGAAGAATCTTCCTGAGATTCCCATTGCTGAGATTGAGGGAATTGTGTCTAGATTCATTGAATATGCTAAGAAAGAGCATAGGAAAGGGAACAAAATTCTAGATGAAAAGTTGTTATAGGATGATGTGGCAACTTAATTCCTATTGGTCTATGTCTCCTTGGTATTTGTGCCAATTCTTTATTGGCTATGGATTAGTAATGTTTATCTAAATGGGGACTTTTTTGTCACAAACCCTAATTAGGGTTTAGGTGTCAAAATCTCAGCCGTTGATCTTCTTTTGATCCGGGCCATTCATTGTATTTGAGGAGGCTATATATACCCTCACTCATTTCATTTTAAAGAGAGAGAGGTTAGAGAAGTTAGAGAAAAGAGAGAGAGCTTAGAGAGAAGAAAGTTAGAAAGTTATTGTTGTAGCAAGATTGAGTAGTGAAGAAAGAATTTTGAACAATTGTTGTCCATTTGGCTATGAGATCAATAAAATATTGAAGTTATGGTGTTTTATTGCAATACTTGTGGCTATCTTCATGATTGTTTATCTTCTTGAATCACTCTCAATTGAAATAGTATTTAAGTTTTAAGTTTGAAGGACGAATTGTTGTGCTTGATCTTTGATAAGATTCACATTCCAAACCACTAGCTTCTTACTGATTGTAAGAACGCCTTGTGTGGTCAACTGGAAACATTGAGATTGATTTAAAAAATCAATCATTTTTGGAAGTATTGATATGTATCTCTATGATAGTATCTATATCCTTGATGACTTGAAAATTATTAAATCCCCTTAGAAGATCGCATCAATTCCAGTAGAGTTGTAATTTCTTGGCGATACTGAAATTGGTAGAATCTTATCAGGTCTAGTCTTCATTGAGTCATTCTTAGGATTAGTTCAAGTATTCCTTCCTTGAAACCCTTATCTTTTGACATTTTTTGAAAATCCGTTAGTGTTAGCAAAATCCTGTTCCTGCATTTGGAAAGAAAGTAACGTGGACAAGCTTTCTCTGAAAGTACGTAAGGCCCCTTGAAGAAACAGTATACACAACAACCATTGGTGCTTATCCACACGTAGAGATCCTACAACAAAGAACCTTGAAGTCATCCCGATTGATCCTTTTTTGCAACATCTTCAGCATTCGGAGACTTTATTCAAGAGAGGATAAGATACCTCTGGGTATTTTATTCTGTGTTTGGTCGTGTACAAAATACACATCAACACTACCTTGCCATTCAAGTTTACAAAAATGACATCTCCAAAGCCTAGGGCACCCCATTGCCACCCCATTGCCACAATTTTTGCTTCTAATTCCGTTGCAAATCATCTTAAGGGGACTCCTTATCAAAGTGACCCTTTGTAAATTCTTCTAATAACTTGGAAAGGCAATTAAATGCAGCATTCCCAATAGAACTAGTTGCCTCACCCCATTGACTCCCCACAACCCCCATAGGCTCTACCTCTCACCAATTGTCATCATCACTCATGCTATGAGAAGTAAAACTCGTGAAATTTATGATTACAGTACACATGTCATAGATTCATAGTCTTTAAATTATGCACAAGCTTAAGACACAAGGATTTTGTTTTTGTTTTTCTTACTTCATGTCCCTTGAAGCATAAAAGCAGAGAATACACAAAAATGGGAATCCTTGATCTTCTGTTAGTGTTTTATAGCTGCAGGAGGTATTTCTAGAAGCAAGTCAGCCTATTGCAAATTATTATTTTATATTTATAAGGGCCAACCCAAGATGAAAAGTCACCTAGGTTCTTGAATGAGGTCAACTCTTGTGAAGAGTCGCCTTGCTTGAAAAAAGGCACCTTACTTTGTATATATAGAAGGTGATGATTTTTTCATTTTGATCAATCAATTTAATAGAAGAGATATATTCTTGGCTGGGTTTTTCTCCCTCAAGGAGGGTTTTCCCAGGATATGTGGTGTGTTCTATTTTGTTTATGTATTGTACTTGTTGTGTTACAGTGTTAATCAATTCTGTATTTTTATTTATTTCACATCTGATCATAAAAACAACATGGTATCAGAGCTAGGTTTAAGACAAGACCAGATCAGATATGTGTAAGCAATAGAAGTCAGCATCCTTGGAGATATTTGCCTCCCTTGGAGATTTGAATGGATTTCCTGGCACTATTCTTATTGAACATTAGAATGTGGAGTGTATGATATATTCATAGATTACGGCTTGACAAAGATTTCGGTTTCTGTGAAAGACAGTCTCAAAATGTCTTCTTCGCCACAGTAGGGGAGTCGCAGCTATAGAGGAAGAGGCCAATCTGTGATCTTGCCAAAGGGGATGGAATTATGTTGCCCGATATATGGTGTTGCTATTAAAATACAAGAAGTGCGATAATGGGACTTTATGGTGGCACCGCTTCATGCACCATTTGCAAGCAAATTGGATGTCTTCCAACAATCTGTAAGTAGCGAAATCATAAGAAATAGTGATCAATATGAAGACCGACTTTATAATATCAAGATCAGCAATTTGTTGAAGACAAACAACAATTAATATGGTGGCCAACTTCATCATATTTGTCAGATAAAGAGCAGTGATTACACAAGTTAAATACAGTGACTTTATTAAGGATCAAGTTTGTTTGACTAAAGACAGTGACTATGTATTGCAGCGACTACACTACTCAGTAAGCTAATAGAATGGACATCGACTTCAATTTGTTAATAGGCAAACAATTCATTATTGAAGAGGTGTGATTCACTAACAGCAAATGGAGCGATTTGCATATACATAACTAAACGCAGCAAGTAATGAAAGTTAGTAATCAAATGGCGTGAATAATACTTGATGAAATTATGCGACTCCATCAGAATGGTGCAACTTTAGTGTTTTATTAGACAATAAAACATAATCATTGTTTGTGAGGAAGATCGACTTTGTCAAATTAACAAAGTTCATAAGTTGTATAAAGGTTGCTTCATTTTAGAAGGTTGTCATGATTGGAGAAGGCACTTCATATACCAAAGGGTATGTCTCTTAGAAAGCGTCACACTCCTTTCAGACAAATGAAGAAGATATAAAAGGGGAGATTCAAATCATAGTTTGATATGTGAAATGAGTGCAAGTGTGTAGAGTGTGTTGAATGAAAATAATACAAATCTGATTGAAGTTATGGCAGGCCTATGGTGTGAGGCGAATTGATTGTCCAATTCAGCGAAGTCTATCATAGACTCAGTGATTCAAATTTACCACTGCTGGTCATACCGAATTCTTACACAGTGAAGAGCGATCCTAATTATGAAGTTACAACGAACCCTGTCCTTGAATAAGTTCGACTTTGATTGAGATTATAGCAGGGATATTTTGTGAGGCGAACTTGTTATAGCAAATCAATCATCTTTTACAGCAAGCTTAGCAAATCTTAACTTCGATCAGACATGGTCATTATCATCGATTGAGAACTTCAGCGAATTCACCTCTAAAGGGAATGCAATTTCAGCTTAAGATTGATCCAAGGGTATTCAATGTATTGAATCAAGCAAACTCTAGGAAAGATCATCGAATTTATATCAGACAACACCAGCAATTGATTGGAAAAGCATATCCATTCGAAAGGAAAGCAATTTGATTCAAGTGAACAAACAGATTAATAAAATCAGTGTATTTTTGAAGTGTTTACAAGTCTGAAATGAGGTAGACCATGGTCTAAGTGCAGCATATAAGGAGAAATCACTTAACAGCTGAGAAGAAACTGCAAGACAAGCTCCTGACTGCATCTGTAGAATGTACCAACTATAAAGAGACAAGTATTTCTTGTTTGTACCTTTGACTAATGATCATGAATTTTACGAGTCATAAAATTCATACAATAACATTGGTAATAGTGAATCATGTATGCTTCCAGCATTGGTCTATTTCTTTCTCTTCAGATAGTTTAATTCTATGAACTATTAGTAATCTCTCTCTAAAATGCTTCCAGGACGGATCGAGGAGCAAAAGGATGATGAGAGATCGCATTCAAGGGAGAAAGAGCTTGATGCATCTTGTGAGGAAGTCACGCAGGCTAAATAATGGAGACACAGCTTGCTGCCATGGGACTGAGTTGGTGGCACATAACTGGAGACATCTCTCGAAGAGGAAGAACCTATTCAGATTGTCATTGTGATCAGTTTACTCAAAGAGGAGGAATTAACATTCAGAGGGAGTCTGACAAACCAATAGAGGCAACCTTGGACAAGGACGTCAGGAGGTTGGTGCAAGAACTTGGAGCTTTCGAGGGAGTCACATTATCATTTGTTATTGCATTTTTCTCTAAGACGGAGAAATTTGAGGTGAAAGCCCTTGTTAATGCATTTTTCTCTTAGACAGAGAAAGTTGAGGTGAAAGCCCTTGTTAATGCATTTTTTCTCTGAGACGGAGAAATTTGAGGTGAAAGCCCTTGTTAATGCATTTTTTCTCTGAGACAGAGAAATTTGAGGTGAAAGCCCTTGTCCATCTCTGAGACGAAGATGTGGTTCTATCCACCCTCTGAGAGTAGCCATGGTGGATGTCAAGTTGAGAAACTCCATGACAACATCACGTTGAGAGACTCTGTGATGAATCCTTTGTATTTGTGTTTTTCCACACATGGGAGTAGCCATGGTGGATGTCATGTTGAGTGACTCCATGACATCATGTTGAGTGACTCTGTGATGGGCACTTGTGCACATATTCCTTTCCACACATGGGAGTAGCCATGGTGGACGTCATGTTGAGTGACTCCATGACGATGTGTTTCTTTCCACAAATGGGAGTAGCCATTATGGGCATCACGTTGAGAGACTCCGTGATGAACCTTTGTACATCTCTGAGACTGAGATGTCTCTTTTCCACAAATGGGTGTAGCCATTGTAGGCATCATGTTGAGACTCCATGACGAGGATATTTGAAAATAACTCCCTAGCTAAGAGGGAGTGTTAGTGTTTTATAGCTGTAGGAGGTATTTCTAGAAGCAAGTCAGCGTATTGCAAATTATTATTTTATATTTATAAGGGCCAACTCAAGATGAAAAGTCACCTTGGTTCTTGAATGAGGCCAACTCTTGTGAAGAGTCGCCTTGCTTGAGAAAAGGCACCTCATTTCATTTTGATCAATCAATTTAATAGAAGAGATATATTCTTGGTTGGGTTTTCCTCCCTCAAGAAGGAGGGTTTTCCCAGGATATGTGGTGTGTTCTATTTTGTTCATGTGTTGTACTTGCTGTGTTAAAGTGTTTATCAATTCTGTATTTCTGTTTATTTCACATCTGATCATAAAAACATCTTCAATTTCATCAAACAAGGTTTCCACTTTTGTGTTACCTCAAACCAAACAATAGAACAAAGTAGAGATGAAATGTTAACTTTAAAATATTCTACAATTCCCAAAATATGTTTTTCTTTGCATTTTTTACACTAGCTTTTATTGTTTTCAATTTGCAAATTTAAGTAACATTAACCAAACTGAATTTTTTTCATTTGAATAAATAAATTCTCTTGCAATAATAGACCTTCATTAGCTAAATCCTATTTGCAGAAAAAACAAGCGAAGATACAATATAAAAATTTATTTATTGAAGCTTCCTTTTACAAAATGTTTCTATAACCAAAAGTAAAGAATTATTAAGTGCGATCACATTTCACTAGAGTAGCCAAAAAGAGGTTTCAAAATCCACTATGCCCTTTAACTAAATAAGCTTAGGATCAAAAGAGTCTTCTAGTAAATACCTTGGTGTAGTAGAAGGCATCTTGCAATTCTTGTACAATGTCTTTCATGCGTTCCCCTTGCACTAGTATATCTTCCAAAATATCATGTGGAATCTGCACATTGTTCAATATGAAATTCACTATTGGATTGACAGATAAAAACATCCAGCTTACACAAACTTCTTCATTTCTCCTCAAAGATTTATAGTCCCAATCACACCATGCAAGCAAATACAAATCATTTTAGCATATGAAAGCTTAGTAAATTTAAGTGCAGGGACATAGCAACCTCAGTTCTCTTAAAATGTGGTAGTAACATTTTGCTTAGTGTCCTGATATTTGAAAGAGGTCCATAAATCTGTTAACAAATAAATGTAAGGCCATAATCAAAACACCACTATTTAAGAAAATGACTCAAAAAAGACAAACATTAAACCCTTAAATGAAAGGGAACAACTTACTTCTTCCATGAGGTTACTCATTCTTATACCCTTCTGCCAAGATGTATGCTGGAGTAGTAATGCTCTCTGTCAAACAGAAAAAAACACTAATTAAATTTAATCAATAGGATTCATATATTTGAAGTGGCTTAAAATCAGAGTTGGATGGTCTAAAAATAAAATTAGGACCACAGTTAAGGGGAAAATACATTTACAGTCTCATCAAACCAAAGAAACGGGACTCAAACTCGGCTCGGACTTGGCGAGGCCAACTCGACTCAGGACTCGGACTCGGGAGTCAAAACTTGGCTAAGACTTGGCTGGACTTGGCAAAGTGAAAAACTCAAGAAATTTAGAGATTTTTAAAGATTTAAAACTTGTTTCATGCACCCTTTGTTAAATACACCTTAAAGACACAATAACATCATCAAATAGAAGATAATTTGATTACATACACAAGTATACATCAATCACATAAGCATAAACGCAAATTGTAGCTGAAGGAAATAACAAACATAAATATATAAATATTGTCAAATGTATACAATATTACAAAACTGATGGAATAAAAAATCCATGTCATCATATGATCAAATGAGATGCAAACTCTTCCTTTCCAACTCTTGATGCACCAAATGAAAGTATATGTTGTTATATGGAATTGGAGCCTAATTAGACTCGGAGGTTAAAATTTCCCTACTATTATCAGTGCAATTTCCCCCTAATTTTACGATGGAGGTTTGGGGGCAACGCCCCCAAGTTGGGGTCAAGGGGCAACGCCCCTTGTGGGGTCCAGGGGCAGCGCCCCTAACACACTCTCTGTCGCAATCCAGGGCGGGGTTGAGGGGCAGCGCCCCGCGAGGCAAAAAGACTTATTATTTTATAGAGGCGTTGGGTGTTATTTTTCTATTGTTTCTCCTCACAACTCACCTTTCTCCTCCTATTTTGCCAAATGAATGAAATGAAGTTCACTTTTAGGCTCAAAGTATAATATAAACCAAAAAAAATCAATTCAAAACATATTAGAAGTTGTGTTTTTTTTTAATTAAAATTACATGCCGCCAGCCAAGTTTGGGAGTTGCGACTCGCAAACTCGGCGATTTTGGGCGATTTTTTTACCCAGACTCGTCCGAGTCCGAGTCCGAGCCCACTGGACTCAACGAGCATGACTCAACTCAGAAATCGCCCAAACTCGGCAATTTTGGGCAATTCTCGTTTCTCCGCATCAAACCAATTAGCCTATCAAAGCAAAACAAAAGTAAATTAGAGGTTATCTTTCCCAAGTAACAATTGGAGATTCCATGAATCTTCTATGTAAAGGGTTTCAGGGCCCCTTCAAAACCTGTTTTTGCCTTAATCCAAAACAATTGGAGATTCCATGTAACCAAAGGCAATGAATCTATACAAATATAAGTCAGATTCAGTTGATATGTTTAGATTGGCGATCTTCAAATCAATAAATTCTTTCAATTTTTTCTTACTGCTGTTGTATGCATGAAATTGAACGGGCACATGCATATTGAGGCACACTTCCAAAGTCATATATGTTTGTATTTATATATATTCATCTCTCTCTATACACACGTGGTGCTTCCACACTGCATATAAAAAACTGTGGAACACAGCAAAAGACATGCAGGTATCTACAACAAAGATTGACATTACCATTACCCTTTTTTAAGGAAATATACTGAAAACTGATTCAACAGACAAAAGGAAGCCACCTATTGGCAGAATAATTAAATTAACTTTATTGGTGCTTCTGAAAGTATCTTAAACCTGCAGAAAAGAGGGGTTATACTTAGGAATAGCAAAAGTTTGTCTTTAGGGTTGGCTTGGGAATAAACATCAAACAATGTGGCTAAAGTAAAAAGGAAAGAAAAATAATAATATATTAACGTCCACAGATGATCAAAAATAGATCAACAGAACTGAAACTTACATCATGTACAATAGCAAAGGAGGAGGGCAGAAAAAGGTAAAAAGAACAAACACAACACAAAGGGAGGCTAACCAAAAAAACAGAAAATCACCAAGCACGTACAATAAAAACTTGGGGAACAGAAGACAACCATCCAAGTGAGCAACTGAAATCCTCAAGTGTCTGTCCCAAGATGAGTTGGAGGAACCAACAAAATACCCATTGATCACAATAGAAGTACCAATGCAGAGTTTGAAAATGCTTGCCAAGGACAGTTGAAAACTGAGGAGGCCAGGCAGGGAAACCTTAGAAGCTAGCTGATATCAAATAGAAACCACCCCCCTTCCCCCCTCCCCAAACACATTCAAGAACAAAGAATGGCAGGTAGGGAGTAAAAAACACGTAATGTGAGCCTGATAGTGAGACCATGAAACAGATGTGCAAGAGCGCCCTCAGCACCAAGATGATGTAGAGCCACAACCACTCGAGCAAAAGCTGGATGCCAGTGAGCCCCAGCCATATTAGAACACAAGGAAAAGAAATACCAATACCTCAAAATTCGTATTTCTTTTGAATTGCTCTAACATAAAATGAACTTATAATGGAATGATTTTCTTTGCTTAGCTCTGCCTTCTGGAAAAGAGAGGCTTAAAAATAGCAAATTCAGAGATTATTGGAACAATGTTTTTCTACAATATTCAATTCAGTTATCATTTTATAGGCATTGACTCAGAAATTTTGATAAACCTACTCACTTATTAGCCAATTCTAGAGTTATTCTTTGAAACAATAATGACGTCGCAAAACCTTTCATCGGCCGGCTGGGGAGATAGATGGCTGCACAGTGGTGTTTACGATCAAATGGTGTATACATTTCCCATTCCCTCAATTTCAAGTCGAACTTCAGAACCAAGCGCACCCAAACGTGTACCGAACCGGTACCCAAATACCCGGATCCAATGCGAACCAGACCTAGTGTGAACCGGATCTGGATCCAGCCAAGTAGCTAGCGAACCCAGTAACTTAGTCAAAACATAATAATAATACAATGTATGTTGACTACACCATCCCCCTCAAAAGAAAAAGTTGTCTTCGAGACAACAAGGGTGTAAAATTCCCTACTAGCCTTTATCCAAAATTATCGCCCCTCTAATAATTTTCTTGGTAGTATGATGCATAGTTTCAGATTTGAAAGCATAATGATATTGGATTGATGTGTTTTTAAGAAGTTTTCTTTACTCAGAAATGAAAGGAAACATACATTGATTGAACAATAAAGATTTGTATTTGCACATAAACTGAAATGACAATGATCTTAAAATGCAATAGCTGATATAAGGTTACAAGAACAGAGATACAAATATCTGACCTTTCATTGCATGTACCAATCTGCAAAATAATATTGTAGTGCTCAGAATCATATAGCAGCCATTTTACATTACATATATCAGTCTAAAATTGGTATTGCAGTGCTCAGAAATACACAGCAGGATCTGAAGTATGCATTGAATCCTCAATATTGCTCGGACTTAGTGCCACATCCAGGTATGAGACACAGGCAGCCATACATCCTTTAGAAAAAGACCCCACAACCAGCATTAAAGAGTGCCAAATCTGTTACAAAGGAGATAAGCGGCTAGAATGGAGAGCCCTTCCTTCTTCGACCCTTCAGTTTGACTTCCACATCCAGCATAAATATGGAGATTGTTTACTGCATTATCTGATAAATTGAATACATTAATTAATAATAAAGATGACAATGCATACTAGATACAAGTGTAAAATATGTCTTTATTTGCACATGAAATTATTGCAAAAGAAGACCAGAGATGATCAGCCAAGGACCGGAGTTGAACCAATTAGATCATACTACTTTCCTTGACGATACACAATATATTTAAAGGACTCGATGGTTGCCAAGAGGAACACAACCATCAACCTATCAGCTCTTATAACTATCTGATGCCAACAAACACTTAATATGAACAACTAATACATAGTCGAATAACCAATATTATCGAACAAGACATTGTACACCGACTACATCATCCCCCCAAAAGAAAAAGTCCTCTTCCAGACTACAAACATCAAGTAACATGAGGGAAGACTAATAATGATAGTGTAGACTATAAATTGTACTTTGCAAACTCAAACTTGGGCTGTGCTTCAAAAATCAAATGAGTGCAATGGGGGTTTGTGGGCAACGCACATCATTTGTATGATGGTTGATTGTTGTGCGATGCATTGTATGTGCCTGACGATGTAATTAGGCCATACTTGGTAAAGAAGGGTCATTGTGTACAATACAATGAAATGAAATGTTGATCATACGACGTGTGAATGTGAGGACAAAAGGCAAAAAGGAGCAACAACCATTGTACGGTGAGTACCCAATGCTATACGTTGCAAGTGATGAAACAATTGTTGTACAATGAGCAACCAATGTCGTATGATGGTTTCAATGCCCAATTTTTTCGTCCTCTACTGGAGTGGAGTATTGGTTGTACGGTGGGTAGTGTTGGTCCAATGGCGAGTTTAGGGAGATATACGTTGCTACACAGAGTTCGTCATACACTTATGAGGGGTACCAACAAATGTTGTATGATGTGCCCACAGTGTATGATTAAGAATTTTTTATGCCACCAGACAATCTGCCAAATGATGTCATGAGACCATACAACGAGAAACAACAATCATACATTGTTAGTGTAAAGTTGAGGGTGTCCTGCGATGATAAATAGCAGCATACATTGTTCTCCAAATAACAATTTGGATAATCGAGCACCTTTGTTGTCCCATGATTAATTGCCAATAATCTTTAAGTGTTCCCTTCGACTATGCGGCTAACCAAAGTTTATAATCGGCCGTTTATTATTTTCTCCTTCAATTGCTGAATAATATTTTTGCCTCTTCTTTTCCACTGTTTCTTTATTTTCTAAGTTTCTTTGTCCTTTTCTATAAAACAAATTGTGAAATTGATTTTGACTTGACCAATATTTGTATGCTCCACATTAAATATTTTTCTCTTAGTACTTTGAGATGTATCATCCGCAACTTTAAATACCTTTGTTGTAGTTTTCTTCTTTTGCAAACCATGGACTATATTTCGTACACAAATTGTCTGACTTTGTAAAATCATTTTTCATCAATTGCTCTTCAATAAGAATCATAGCTTCAAGAAAATTACATGTTGACAAAAATACCTCATAGTCCTCCATTTGCCAATGAAATGGACCACAAAGAGAATTTGTTTCATTGTTCGAGCATGACTATAATTCAAAAATTCCTTCGTTGCTTAGTCCCATCAGACCTTGATTCTTCTCCACAATTTGAATCTGACAAATTCAAGGAAGTTACTTCCTCATAGACGGCTTGATTCTTTAAATTAATTACATACTTCTGACCCTTATTTTCAAACAAGATTGTATTCCTTTTCCAGTTGTGATTGGCTTTGGCTGCTACCAGCCATCCTCTCCTCAATAATGCAACGTATGCTTTCTTCTGCAATGGGATGACCATGAAATTAAGGAGGAATTCTTGGGTCCCAATTGTTACCCTCTACGCCATCAATGTCCCCAACGGTTTGATTCCATGTTGGTTGGCACCTAATAATTGGACTGTCAATGGCTAGAAGATTAGCTTCCTAAGTGTTGGTGTACGCTTTATCATATACCGAACATTAGAATTAAATATCCAAGGATACCCTATCCTCCCCTGAACAAAATCACTACTTGTGCCAAGATTGCGAGAAAGACCACAAGGCGACTCCAAGGTCTATATGTGCGAACGGGCAACTTTATGTGGATAGCTTCCTTGGTAGTGTGTGTTGAAATACAAGGGGGACTTACACTTGACAAAGATGTCATTCATAAGCTAGGACTTAGACGAATTTAACAATAACTGCTCTCTTTTTTTTGTTTTTGGATTTTGGACTTCCTCAAAAAAAGGATAAAAAGGATAAGGGTTCAGAAATTCTATGCTACTTCTAAGCTATTCCTATGAAATCCAGAGACGGTAAAGACTAGGTGAAACCAATAACAACACTTTGTTTTGCCACTCTTGGACAACTACGCAAAGTGGGTGCAATCTTCTAAGGTTGTGCTCAAGATTTTCATACTTATGAATAATACCAACAACTGAACAATATTACCCAAAGAAGAAGTTAAGCATCCACATCAAAAGCTCAGACTAACTTTACACATCGAACGAAAATCATCCATCCAAAGAAAGTATGAGTAAAAGTTTCACCGATCTAAACTATCAAATCTCTCATTCATCTAACAACTTCAAAGCAAATTACTTAAAGCAAATCTATTCTATGTGTTGAAGAAAATATGCAGCCATGCAACCACTTGACAAAAATAAGATTTCAAAACAATACTAATAATGAACTTTTTATTATTCAGGTAGCTCTACGCAACAATTTCATAAATCTCTCCACACAATGAAAATAGGAAGCCAATCTTCTAGCCATTGACAGTCCAATTATTAGGTGCCAACCAACATGGAATCAAACCGTTGGGGACATTGATGGTGCAGAGGGTAACAATTGGGACCCAAGAATTCCTCCTTAATTTCATGGTCATACCATTGCAGAAGAAAGCGTACGTTGCATCACTGAGGAGAGGATGGCTAGTAGCAGCCAAAGCCAATCACAACTGGAAAAGGAATACAATCTTGATTGAAAATAAGAAAAATGAATGAATGGCCGAGATTGATCTAAGATCAACGGCTAAGATTAAAACGACACGAGGGTAACAATTGGGACTCAAGAATTCCTCCTTAATTTCAGGGTCATCCCATTGCAGAAGAAAGCGTACGTTGCATTACTGAGGAGAGGATGGCTGGTAGCAGCCAAAGCCAATCACAACTGGAAAAGGAATATAATCTTGATTGAAAACAAGAAAAATGAATGAATGGCCGAGATTGATCTAAGATCAACAGCTAAGATTAAAACGACACAACTCTAATTAGGGTTTCCCAAATAAAACAAGAAGCCAGTGCATGCAAGATAAGTGGCGTAGTTAGCCATTTCCTAAGAAGGTGCATCCTTATCCTCATGGGCAATAGTGCGTTCAATGAATTTGGACACAATTGAGTCAACCTCTTCCATGGTGACATGTAGCAACATGTTGCTCTTGTGTTCCCATCCATCCAAATCATCTGCGCAAGCAACAAAAGCAATCTCCCACTCCATCTCCTGCTTCTAGAAGGCATCTCGGATAGACAAGAATTTTGATGCCTTAGCCAAATCCTATTTTAGGACTGGTCCAGTAATGGGGAAGAAAATTTCCTGAATTCTAAGCTTTAAGCTTTCCAACTACATATCACTTTCTCTGATTGTTTATTTCTCGAGCACATCTACACCCACAAGGAAGATCTTATACTGAATCTCTTTCATCTGCTCTTCGGCCTTAGCACTATCTACCTATACTTTCTCCAGAACTTCACTGTGTGCAACTAATGTCCAATGCCATGCATTAAAATCATAAGCAGCCCCTGCTGCAATTATCTCTTTGTTAATCAGATCTTGTTTATGCATGCCCTTCAATAATCTAAGACATGGGATAATTTTGTCTTGAATGTCCTAGAGGTCAGTCCACGCTTCCGCCATACTTGCAATTCTGGAGAGCAGGAAGGAAGTCTGCCCATATGTCAGTCTCAATTTGTCCACAAATGTTGCTGCTCCTTTTCCATTCGCCATCCATTCTTTGGTTTCTTTGGTCGTAACTACTTCTTCCTCAGAGTATCTAACCGTCTCCTGTGAATTTAAAAGTGGAGGAACTTCTGGATTGGCTTGATTGAGCGGCTTAGTCAAGTGCTTAATGTATTCCCTTAGGCAATCAACTTCTCTTTTGTATTCCCTTTTCTTTCCGACTTCTTTGTCTAGTCTTGCATTCATGGAAGCGACAAACTTATTCAAGTCTTCAACTTCTTGACTCATAGTAGTTGGTCCCAAATTGATTGTAGTGATTGCATATTCATGAGAAGCAATATCTTATTTTCCCTTGTCTACTTTTGGCATAGCAATCTGCACCATGCGACAGCCGGCTTCATCTCTCTAGATGGTGGAAAACCTTTTGCCTGGCTTCTTTACAACAACCTGTTCTAATCTGGCCAAGAAGTTGTCCATATCATCTTCTTCTTGAACTTCTATTACTTGTGTCTTTTCTTTCAATCTTTCCTTCAACCAATCAGGTACTGTAGGTTGTTCAACGCCTTCCACTTCCTGATCATTCTCTTCTCATGGCATATTTTGGCCTCCTCGAAGAGCGGAAATCATTCCCTCTTGAAATTCATTGCCCAGAATATACATTTCATTATCTGACTCCAATATTTTTGTACCTGTAGGAGACAAGGGCTCTTCATCTTCTTGATGGACTGACTCTACATTTCCTCCATGAATTGGGGAAGGAATATCCATATCTGCTAATGACTCATCAATAGCCAATGTATCAATTATGTTCCCTGATGCGGCAAAACGATATGGTTCTATCCTTTGTTTCTTTTGAGTGGGTCCTTCATTTACAACCATCTTCCCTTTTGTTCTTGGAGAGCTTCCTACTTCTCCTTTCTTTTTAGCACTTTCAATCGGTCTGGCACTTTGAGATGCTTCTGCATTTGAAGAACATTCTTCTATTTCACCCATCAGGTCATAAGTCAAGGTCAAATTTCTCTGTCTTAGCACATCAATTTGTTGATTGACCCACCAATGAGAATACTTTACAACTGGCCGCATCAAAGTGGCCAAGTCTGCATGCTTAGGTTGTAACCATCTGACAGGCGGAAGAGGTGTATTCTCGTCAAAGCGTGCCTAAGTGTATTCTACATTATCTTCCAACTGATCAGGCATACGGAAAAGTTCAGTTATTTTGATCAAGCTTACAGGTAGTCTGGACCATAGTCTCTTCCTGATGTCAAATTCATCTGCAGCGTCTGTCCAAAAATCTTCTAAGTCCACTCTATGTTTGTATCTCTCTCCATTTACTATCCCAATATTGTCGTGAGGATCATAGTTAGCTCTGGATCGGTAGAATGTGAAGGGATACCATTGCATCTCTAGCCTGGCACTTTTAGCTGCCTATGCCGTTGGACAAGACTCCAACATATTTCCAATAAAGAATGGGAAGGAAATAACCGCCTTCTGCTTTATTCTTTTGAAGCATTGATATGTCTTCAGTTGTCTAAGTACTTCTAACAGGACCATTCTGTTGGTGGGATAGATCGAAAGTCGGTAAGGACGACCGGCAAAACCTTGAACTCTTATGTTTGTGATTTTTGGAAACTGGATAAACTAGAATCCATACTTGTTGATTAAATTCTTAGCTTCAGGAGATAACCTTTGATGAATTCCCCCTTATAGTGTTCTTGTGATATACATCAAGATGTTGTTTTTAGATCAGACTGATAGCAATAACCAGAAATAACAAAATGAACACACAGAACACAAGAATACCCTGGGAAAACCTCCCTCTTGGAGGTGATAACCTAGCAACAAAATCTCAACTTGTATTAGGCAATAATTAGACTATGTCTTTACAATTTTGCTTCAACAATTGAAGCAATATGAACATAAGAATATAACTTTACACTAGGGCACACAGTAGTATGAATAGCACCATGAAAATCTGACTTATAGCAAACTTATTTGCAATTATCCTTGACTGAGAATGATGCCCTAATCAAAGAGGTCAATTCGCTGATTAAGGAGACCTATAGCAGACCATGAATGAGGTTCGCTGTTCAAGCACAGATTCGTTGACCTGGGAGATGAGTTCGCTGCTGAAGGAGGATGTAATTCACTGACTTGATGTGTATCTTGATGCATGAATGAACCTTGCATATATATGTGTGTCTTGACCTCATTGTATACCTCAGGTCAGCCTTGCAAATAATAACAATAACATGCTTAGCGCCCATTATAGGGTCAGCCCTATAAGCATTTACAAGTTACATGTTTAACATAGGGTCAGCCCTATTCACACTTACAAGTTACATTTGCACATTACAAGTTTCATCGCCCATTATAGGGCTGGCTCAATTCACAAGTTACATCGCCCATTTAGGGCCAGACCAAAATAAAAGTTACATATTGATTTTGCACATTAATGTGACTAAGGCCGATAGGCCAATTAGTCACCCATATGCTAGGTCGGCCCTAGAAGGAATCCGACATAGCTACAAAAACATCAACACTCCCTCTTAGCTAGGGAGGAGTCCTCAATATCTGAGTCACATAGTGACATCCACCATGGCTACTCCCGGAGGGTGGGTCCATCATGGCTACACCCATGAATGAAAAAAACAAATGAACACAAGTGCCCATCACGGAATCCTCAACGTGATGTCATCATCTCATCATGATGTTCACCATAGCTACTCCCAGAGGGTGAATAAACACAAGTGCTAAGTCATGGAGTCTCTCACATGACATCCACCATGGCTACTCCCATAGGGTGGATCCACCATACCTGCTCACAGAGGGTGGAACAAGGGCTTTCACCTCAAACTTCTCTCGCAAAGAAGAATGCACTAACAAGGGCTTGCACCTCAAACTTCTCTCGCAAAGAAGAATGCACTAACAAGGACTTGCACCTCAAACTTCTCTCGCAGAGAAGAATGCACTAACAAGGGCTTGCACCTCAAACTTCTCTCGTGGAGAAGAATGCATTAACAATGGATTGCACCTCAAACTTCTCTCGCAGAGAAGAATGCATTATCAAGGGCTTGCACCTCAAACTTCTCTCGCAGAGAAGAATGCATTAACAAGGGCTTGCAACTCAAACTTCTCTCACAGAGAAGAATGCATTAACCAAATCTTCAAGACGATGAGGCTCCCTCTTTACCTAAAATGTCAAGCTCCCTCTAAACCTGAAATGTTATTTCCTCCTTTTAGAATAAGAACCCTTCTGAATTAACATTAGACCTTGGCTCCTCCTGAGGTGTCCCTATGTCAATTTCTGCAGAAGAAGCTAGATGAGTAGACCTAAATTTGCAATCTCAAGCAATGTGGCCATACTTGTCACACCTAAAACATTGAATGTGAGATAAATCCTTCTTTTTCGGTTCTGAAACAGAATCTGGTTCTCCGTCTCTATCCCTCTTTCTTCTTTTGCCACTTTCCATAGAAGTATGAGTAGCAAGGACTTGATTTTCCACATCATAATGGTTACGCCCAATTCCTCTTGTTACCAACCTTGACTCTTCTTGAATACAATCAGCTCGAAGGCGATCAAACTTGGGTAACTTGGATCTCCCATTCATACTTTGAATGAAGGGTTCCCAAGTTTGAGGGAGACCATTAAGTGCCATCATAGCAAGATCTCTGTCAGCAATATTGTCCTCAATAGTGCTCAACTGATTTCTCAAATCAATAATCTTCATAAATAATGAGATAATTGATTCATCTTTATCCATTTTTACATTGTGAAGTTGTTGCCTTAAGGCGAGAGCTCTGCTGGTGTTGTTGATCTCATACATGCCTTCCAAGGTTCTGAACATATCTCTAGTTGAAGACATCTTGGAAATGATAGGTACAAGATGATCCTTCACGGAGTTAATCAAGATCTTCTTTGCTTTGACAGCTTTCTTCTTGAATTGGAGTTTCTCTTCTTGATCTTCAGGCTTAGGCTGATCTTTTCCTTTTACAAACTGAAGAAGATCATTTTCCTCAAGAGTAACAAGGATTATGATCTTCCACAAAGTGAGATTCGAAGCTCTATCAAGTCTATCTTCAACCTTCAAACCGTACACCATTGTCACTGCTGGAAATCGCTTGTTGAAGATGAAGTAGGAGGAAGAGCTTCGCTGCTATCAGACAATCTGATCACGATCGATTCAACCCCGCTCTGATACCATGTTGTTTTTAGATCATACTGATAACAATAACCAAAAATAACACAATGAACACACAGAACACAAGAATACCCTAGGAAAACCTCCCTCTTGGAGGTGAAAAACCTAGCAACAAAATCTCAACTTGTATTAGGCAATAATCAGACTGTCTCTTTACAATTTTGCTTCAACACTTGAAGCAATATGAACAGCAGAATATAACTTTACACTAGGGCACACAATAGTATGAACAGCACCATGAAAATCTGAGTTATAGCAAACTTATTTGCAATTATCCTTGACTGAGAATGATGCCCTAATCAGAGAGGACAATTCGCTGATTAAGGAGACCTATAGCAAACCATGAATGAGGTTCATTGTTCAAGCACAGATTCGTTGACCTGAGAGATGAGTTCGCTGCCCTTGGATAAGTTTGCTGCTGAAGGAGGATGTAATTCGCTGACTTGATGTGTATCTTGATGCATGAATGAACCTTGCATATATATGTGCCTTGACCTCACTGTACACCTCAGGTCGGCCTTGCAAATAATAACAATAATATGCTTAGCGCCCATTATAGGGTCAGCCCTATAAGCATTTACAAGTTACATGTTTAACATAGGGTCAACCTGTTGATGTGCTTTTTATGCACAAAACATTTCAGAATAAAGTACCAAGGTAATTTACCCTCTCTTGAACAAAATCACCTCAGATGCTAAGAATGAGATCAACTAAAATGATTCCAAGGTTTCTACATGTCAGGTCTTGATGAGTGGGTAAGTTCAGTGGTTGATGTGAATTGTTGTGTTTCACTTGGGGGCATACGCAAATGTTTGGATTATCATGAATGATGCGGAAGAGGTGTGCTGACAACTTAAAATTTATCAATATGGCTCTAGATTTACTTCTTACTAAAAAAGGGGGAAAAGAATAGGGTTCAGGAAATCTATTCTAAAACTAAGAATGTAGGAAATGATGAATGGATTCAATGGAATCAAACTAGGCAAGCTCTCACAATCAGGTATTGACACAAGCTTAGTGCAATCGTCTAAGATATACTTAAAGATTTTCAAAGTATTACCATCAAACGTAGACACCATCCAAGTTGATGCTTGTCAACGTAATAGTTGAAGTTATGCTTACTTAAATTTCAGTTGACCGCACAAGGCGCACTTACCAGCGGCAAGTGGCTAGTGGTATGGATTAAGGATTCCATACAAATGAATTCAACAAATCTTCCACTCAATCTGACATACATGAAAATAAATTCTAATCTAACTTGGAGGAATTGAGAACCATGAATGCAAATACAACACTTGAAGAGCAAAATCACCAACAATTGAACAATGATTAGGATTCAAATAGCTGCAGCATATACCAACAATTCTACAAAAACTCTCTCTTACAAATGTGAGACAAGGAGGCATATATAGAATCTCTTACAAAATGGATGGCCCAGATTGATCTAAGATCAACGGCCGAGATCATGCCAACAAAACCCTAGAATTGCCCTAATTAGGGTTACATCAAAAATGGCGCCACCAACATATAGCCCAATGTAAAGATACCTAGTCATCATATAGGGAATCTTCTAGAAGATTTTTTTCTGCATCTCTCTCTCTCTCCTAGCATACTCCAAGAATCTAGCCAATACTGAATCTAACTCATCCATGGAAATGCTAGGCAAAGTATCCTGTTGTAAATCAATCACATCCAATGAATCCGAGCAAGCACTCAAAATGTTCTCCCATTCTGGCATGAGCTTCTGCGAATTATGAACATGAATCAACAAAGAGACTAAGTCATCAATCTGACTCTTCTGCAAAGAGTCCAACTGGCAAAAATACATAAATTTCATCTTGTTTCTTAATTCGGCTAAGTATAAACCACTAGCATCACTAACATCAATACCCAATAATTCCTCAATCGAGGCAAGGATCTTCATTTGAATGTCCTGAATTAATCCTTCCATCTCCATACAACTCGATTGGGCGTCTCATAAGCTGATTTCTTCAAGGCTAATGCACAATACCAGCCATGAAAATCGTATCTGTCTCCACTGTGCACAATGTTCTCGCTGACCAAGGTGGAATTAGGAACCTTCTTCAATGCCAGGAGGCGTGGAATAGTCTTGTCTTGAATAGGCCGGAATTCTTCCCAAACTCCCTCCAAATACTGGATTTTGAATACGAGTGATGTTGTCTTATCATATGCATGAACAAACTAAGTAAGGAAATCGTCTGCCTGCTTTCTTGTGCTTTCAATCCACTTTTCCACCTCCGAGTGTGTACCTCTCACTACCTCGCAGTATGAATGTATTCCATGGTCAACTCCAATAGGGGAAATAAGGGTGGGATTCTCATGCCTTGTCCCTGCAATATACTCTCTAAGTCTAATATTTTATTCCCTGTATCTTTTATTTTCGCAACCGTTCTGTCTAACCTTGCATTGATTGCTTGGAGGTTGTCACCAATCTCTTGAAATTCCTGCTCTGTGGATGTACGAGCAAGGACGATTGAAGTGATCTAGAAATCCATAGGAGTGGCAATGTCCGCTGTCACTCTTGCAATAGGAACAATAGTCTGTGCAATCCACATTCCTGTCTCATCTCTAGCTATGTGCAACAAAATCTCCGCTCTCTTGGGCTCCTTCTCCTTAGCACTCCTAGCTAGGTAGTCATCAATATCATGAATAGGTTGTACCTCTATCATCTGTTTACTTTTCTCCATACTCTTCTTCAACCATTCAGAAATAGCGGCATTTCCATACCACCATCAAGACATATTTCATGATAAAGTCCTTTCAATGCCGAGATAACTTCATCACTATCATCAAGATTATTCCTGGTCCAATCAAATACATCATTTCTCAAAATAACTTCCAAAAGGAAAGTAGGGGATCCTGACTGGTCGTCATTCTCATCAGGAGGTGCAGATGTTGCCATGCATGGAATTCCTGAATATTCTCTGGTAGTATCACTGTGTTGGAACACTGCTAAGTCTCCCTATTCTGTTCTGTAACTCCAATCACTTTGATTGATGAGATACTGGGAAGGGGTGAAGGAAGGATAAGTGGAGGAATGATAGTCTTCTGCTTCTTCTTCACATCCTCAATCTTCTTCCCTCTGGCCTTGACTTCTCCTGGCGTGTTCTTCCTTCTCTTGGGAGCTTGACTCTCCTCGTCTGCATGAATCCTGGCATCACTGACAGTCCTCTGATCATCCTCGGAAGTAGACTCTTCCGGCTTCATCCTTTCATAAGTGAAGGGAACACCCATGTCAACTAACTTATTCATCTGTATATCCACCCATAGGCGGGAGAAATTCAAGACCTCTCTCATCAATACATTCAGGTCAATCTCTTCTGACTTTGACCAATTAGGCAATAGGATTGCCTTCTTCATTTCACTCTGATACTGTGAATGTGTATGATCTCTATCATCTAATACCTGATCAGGGATGAGGAAAAGTCCACACTTCCTCATGAAATCCACTGACATTCTGGACCACATTCTTCTCTTCACTACTTGCTCGTCCATCAGGTTAGCCCAATAATCCTCTATGTCAATCTTATGAGTGAACTTCTCTCCTCTGATCCTTCCGACCTTCTTGTCTGGATCGAATCTTTCTCTTTTCTTGTATGTTGCAAATCTGTAGAATGCAATCTCCTCACCTGCAGTGCTGGCGGCTATGGCGGATTGGCAAACCTCTGACGTCTTCCCAACCGAAATAGGGAATGTCATTCCTGTCCTGTGCTTCTCTCTCTGGATAACATCAAACTCTAGAAGTTGTCTTACCACTTCCAACAATATCATTCTGTCGGTTGGATACCTAGGAAGTCTGTAGGGTTCAGATTGAAACCCATGAATCCTGAGGTATGTGAAAGTGGGAAACTGTATGTACCATGATCCGTATTTCTCTATTAACTCTATTGCCTCCTTGGACAATCTTCGGTGCATTCCGCCTTGCAGCATCCGTGTGATGTACATAGTGAATGCATCATTCACACTTTTGTAGTCTTCAATTCTATGCATGCTCAGTTGGGGGTAGCATTCATAACTCTTAAACTGTCCTTGCCCATTCTCGACTTCACCTTTGCATATTGATCCTCTGTATGAAACAGATCGTGCAAGTAGGTACACCAGGTAAGAAGTCATGGCAAATGACTTGGACCGCTCTACATTCCTCAACTGGAAATTCAGATTGTCACTTATAATCTTGGACCAATTTACTAGTGTTCCTCTAAGCCAATCCTGGATGAGGTAGAACATCCATCCATGAAATATTGCTCCCTGCGGCATCCCCATCACTCTGTTGAGTAGGAATATCAAATCACTATATTCCTCCTTAAAATCTATGCACATAAGTGTCTTGGGAGCCTTGGAATGATGAGACCTAGGCTCAATCATCCACTCTTTGTTAATTAAATTCTTACATACACCCATCTTCTTCGTGTATCTGTCGGCATAATCCTCCTTGGTCACATCCTTCATGTCTGTTCCGTGTGGAATTCCGAACACCTCAGCAATGGCATCCTCAGCAAGGTAGGCGATGACAACACCCTTAGGACTCTTAATCATTCTCGTGAGCGGATCGTAACATCGTGTACATTCCAGGATAAGCTCACTGCACTGTATGGACTATGGGAATCCAGCGGCATGGAAAGTGCCACTCTTCATAATATTCGCATATGCTGGGGAAGGAACCTGATCTCTGACTTCGAACATCCGACGCTACATTTGGTCGAAGTCCAGGAAATGCATGTTTGTATCAGTGATCTCCTTCCATCTGGATGAAATCTTAAACTCTGGATAAAATCCAGTCTTCAGTAACTCTTTCCTTTCCTTGTATCCTGACTTTGACATCGCACCTGTACGAAGCTCGAAGTTAGACTTAGGAAAGTAAATAATACTTGTAATAAAATTCTTGACTTTCTAAAGATTTAGTTAATTTAGAGCATGGAATCAGGAAAATAATCCATACACTTGGTAAATTTTAACAATTACGTTCAAAGTGTAACAACACTAAGGCATGGAAGCCTTCCATAAAATTCGTTGAATACCTCCTTATGCTTAGAAAATATGCAAGCAAAAATGCAAAGGAGTATACCGGATGAGTGATGACTAAGAAAAGGTGTGAAAGGTTGTGTTTTCACACAATGAATGTCTGAAGACACCTTCCGCAGTTAGTAATGGAGGTCAAAATTTTGAAGACAACCTGAAAATCAGACCTTTTAAAACATGTTGTAATCTTCAAAATGTGCATAAAATCAATAAAAATCAATTTTATTGATGAAAACAATCATTTTTTGGAATGTAAGTATGGCTGGTAAAAATTAGTTTTTTGAGGACAAGTCTGAAAATCGGATACTTCAGACTTACCAACACCTTGCAAAGTGGTTTAAATCCCTGAAAATGATGAAAAATTGCTAAGGAAACAGCCCCAAGCAAATTCGCCAAAATTGGTTAGGTGGCTGGAAATGAAAATTTCTGAGGACAAGCACCTAACAATGGAGTTTCAGACCTGCAATAGTAATAAAATGGTCTAAAAAATGCACAGAAAACTCCATAAAACACCTCCAAATGCTAAATGTTTAAGTTGGAATTGGCTGGGCAATAAAAACTTAAGTCTGAAAATTAATGGCAGCCATTAATGGAGGTCGAAATCTGAAGCAAACATCAGATCTGAAACAAATCAGCAGGCTGGAAATGATGGCAGCCAACAAGAATGCACGAAAATCATCAAAATGTGGCACCAAATCACCTCCTTAGCAAAATTGAATTTTCCCAACTATGGCGCCAAACTGAAATCTGAAGATTGATGTCAATGGCAGCCTTGATCTGCAGTAACAAGGATGGCAGCAATCTGAAAAATCACCCAAGTTGGGGTTGGATACCCCAAACACAAAAAATTGCCTGCCTTAGCAAAAATCGAAATTTTCAGAATTCTGAAAAATGTTGTTAATGGCAGCAATCTGCAGCAATGAAGGTCTGAACAGCAAGCAAAAATGGTGGAGGAAAAATCACCCAAGTCTCCAAACATGAATTTGCCAACTTTCACCAAAAAATGCCAAATTTGGAAAAAGAATCGCCAAACTTAGCAAAATCGAAATTCTGAAACTGGTCTTTAATGGCAGCCAAGGAGGATAGATCAGCAAGCCGGAAAAAAATGGAGGAAAATAAATCCTCAATCCCACACTTCACAAAAACGCCTTGCTAAAAATTTGCCCAACTTCGAAAAAAATCGCTTTCATGGAGACACCTGGCAGAAATAATAATAAAATAATGTTGAAGTTCCTCTCATATACTTGCTTTCATCTTTCACTTTTACCACACAAGCAATGTGGGATAAAACACTTGTATAAATACTTGCTTGGTGAAACCCTAACTTGCTTCTAGAAGGTTCAAACATTTAATAATTATTGCAAGTTATGAAATTTTGCTTTTAAATTTTAAATAATCATTAATAATTATTTAAGAGCAATTAAATGGGGCTTATTTATTAAAATATTACAATTTAAATCCAAAATAAAGCCTCCAGGGGAAAATCACTATAGGTCGGGATTGAAAAATCCCTTCAAAATCACTCAAGTGTCAAAATTTACACCATAAGGGAAATTCGACCCATGCTTGGACAAAAATCCATGCTCAACTTCATCAAAATGCACATGCACACAAAAAACCTCCCAGGGGAAAATCGATACGAGTTTGGACAAAAATGCACTCACTTTGCAAAAAATCACCCCTAGGGGAAATTCGATGTGTCTGGACAAATATCCACACTCAGAACTCACTTAACTTGGAAAAATACCTCCCTGGTGGAAATTCGACCTCAATCTGGATGAAAATCCGGACTCAAAACTCTTCAAAAATATTCCCAGTGGAAAATCGATCCCTGTCTGGATGAAAATCCAGACAAAAATCCTTACAAATGCTCTCAAAGGAAATTCGATCCCTATCTGGATAAAAATCCGAACAAAAATCCTCACTTAGTTGTTACAAAAATCCTAGTGGAAAATTGACCCAAACATGGAATTATCCTTAACGTTGTCCGCATTTTTGTCCGCACTCTTGGTGGAAAATCAATAGCAGTCTGGATTAATCCTGACACTTAGCCAAATTTTAGCACCTCCAGGGGAAATTCGATGGCAGTCTGGATAAACAGTGGGGGAAATTAGTGGTCAGTATGGATTCCAAGGGAAACCCATGTGTAGTATGGATTCTGAGTGGGGGAATGGGTTGGGTAGTCTGGAATGTGAGGGGAAAAGCACTTCTAGCATGGAATTTGACCCTTTAACCCTTGGAATATGGATTTCCCTTAGGATTTTATCATTTTAACCACTCGAAATCACTTAGCAACTTTAAATTTATTTGGACTTAGGCTAATTTTCCAAAAAATATGAGCGAAACGCAAGGAAAATATTGGAATAAAGTGCGAAACCAACTTAAATATTACCTTAGGAGCGAGAAAACAACTCCAAAAGGTTTGCGAATACCTTGGCACTTTAAAATCACTTGATGCGCATGTTTTAAAACACATTAACATTCAAAAAAGGTTTACACTTAGCAAAACTTAGGATCATTAAAATATCAACTTTTGCAACTTGATCCTATACCTTCAAAACCCTAGACGACACTAGGCATGATCAAAACTTCGAGACTCGGGCACGGGAAACGCAAAATTGCCCACTAAGCAGTCAAAACCCTAACCTAACAACGCAGAAAGCTAGCAAAGAGGGGGTCCCCGTTAGCAATGGGGCGATGTGTGAAAAGGTCACAACACAGCCCTATTCACACTTACAAGTTACATTTGCACATTACAAGTTGCATCGCCCATTATAGGGCCGGCTCAATTCACAAGTCACATTGCCCATTTAGGGCCAGACCAAAATACAAGTTACGTATCAATTTTTGCACATTAATGTGACTAAGGCCGATAGGCCAATTAGTCACCCATATGCTAGGTCGGCCCTAGAAGGAATCCGACCTAGCTACAAAAACATCAACACAAAAATGCATCATTTACTTGCTTGAAATGGCTCTTCTCACTGAGCTACAACTGTGGGTAACAGTCATAGGACTTGAATTCATTTTCACCATTGCCAACTATGCCTTTGCAAATCAGTCTGAAATATCTAAAAAATTTGGCCAACAGGTAGACAATGTAAGAGCTCATGTAAAATGACTTGTCTTTTCTAAATTTGTCAACTGTTCATGAAGATTGTTACTGATTATGCGGGACCAATTGAACATCTTGACTAACGAGGTGATTTCATCAATAAAGTAGTACATCCATGTCTTGAATGGGGTGCCCCAAGGGCTGCCCATTACTCTATTCAATAGTAGGATAATATCACCATATTCCTCTCTGAAGTATGGGCGTAGCAGCCTCTTTGGCACTTTCCCTTGAGGCCTTGTCTTTTCCAACCATGACTTGTTAACATTTGTCGCACAGAGTTCATACTGGTCATCATAAATCTTTTGGGTATCTTCTTTAGTTTTATATGAGGTTTTATTGTGGCTTGGTATTCCAAACACTTCCTGAATGGCTAACTCTGAAAGATTAGCTAATACCCTTCCATCAAGTGCAATGATTGCTCTTTTTGTGCATCATAGTGCATAGAACATTCAACCATCAGCTCAGCACATTCTTTAGCTGGTGGAAATTCAGCTACTTGGACGATGCCATTCTTTATCGTCCGGCGAGCAATGGCTGTTGGCAGGTATCCATCATTGCCATACATTCTCTTTCTGAAGTTTTCGAAATCCACATGCCCAAGGTCAATATCTGTGACATTCTTCCACTTGGATTTGATCTTTGATTCCAGTTGCAATCCTTTTGCTAGCGAACTTCATCTTTGAGTTTTTCTGGAAGGAACGCCTTTGATTGTCTTTAACCTACAAAATACATCAAAATTATCAAAAATTTGTAATTTTAATTCTGATTTTGGATGTCTTAACTCAGAAATTTCACTTTCAGCTTGTTAAAAAGCTAAATATCTGTGAAAAATTAGACTGAAAGTGGATGAAATTGGTCAAGTACTTAGTAAATCCTAAGAAACAAATGGTTTAGACAGAACAAATCAGTCAAGAATGTTAAATTCTTTCTAAATTTTGTGATCAAATAGAAGAGATGGAAATATGACCTGAATTATGTATCTTGACTGATGTAGTGTGATTTTAAGGATGCCCCACACTTATCAATTTCAGTGTGTGCATCCTCCTCAACGTAAGTATGTTATATAAGTGGATGAGGGGTTACGTAGTGAGGAGATATGTCCTCCCACATGGGAAGACACATCTCTTCCCTACGTACCTCTCACCACAGCACATAAACTAACTTCATTTACCCGATTGGAAGGAGAACGACTTGTTTAAAAATCGTTTTACCACCCGATAACCTAAATGATGTAACCGTTGGTTAACTGTGATAAGTTAACTTTGATTTATATATCATTTGTTAATGTATATGCCACTAGTTAACATATTAGTATATGTAATCTAATTAATATAAATATATATATATATATATATCGGAATCATGAAATAGCACGACCGATGTTACAAAAATTAAGACTCCTCCTTAACTAGGGAGGACATTGATTGTGAAGAGGAGATATCACACCATAGTGATATTCAAAGATATGGTTCAACAATGAATATCAAGTCTCATGATACTCACCATAACTCATAGTTATCAAGAAGGTATGTGCACTGGCATCAAGTCACATGATGCCTACCATAATGATAATGATTTTATGGCATGTCCAGGAATATCATGTTCATAATATTCACCATGAAGATCTCTATCATAATTATGGTTTATTTAATGATATCAACCAACAAATATCTACCATAATGTCTCAGAGATATATTTACTATCATGACATATCCACAGATATCAAGTCACATGATATCCATCCAGATAGTTAAATTGATAGTTGTAAGATCGTCACCTTACAATATCAATTTGAAACAAGTGTTCATTATTGAAAAGTCGTCACCCTTCAATAATATTCACAGAAGGCCCATGAAGTCATGGAGTCACAAACATGACAAATAAAAGAGTTTACACATTAAACATCTTTAAATATATTAGTATAACAGAATAAATGAGACTCTATCTCAAAATTAAATAACATTTTCAACCATACCAAGTTTATCTCTAAAGTGTTCAATCTTGATTGTGATGTCCCCTTCTAGCTAGTGACATCATGCTAGCCAATGATTAGCCTATAATTGGACCCTCATAGGCTAATGTGGATGGTTAGAGGGTCTTCTGAGGATTGATTCTTCTCCAACATTCAAGGAATTGGCTTTTGTTCGATATCATTTGGACTCCATTTGCCATACTTACTATGTATAGTAAGTCAGGGGTAATAGAGATGGACCCTTTCTATTTTTAGAAAGTGTGTTTGGTCACATGGGGAATTATGAGGAGAGATTCCTATTTCAGACGGCATAGCAATCTGACAAGTATTTCAAGAGATATTAAAGTTTAAGTGACGTAAGTGATTTATTTAAATATTTTAATGTTATTATAAAGTTATAAGGTAACTTATAATAATAAAGTCACTTTAATATTATAAGGTGCAAATATAAGAAAATCTTTTATCCCACATTGGGAAGAAAAGTAAGTGAGCTCCTACAAGGAAAGAATAAATTAAAATGAGAGGTCCTTTTCTTATTATCGGATTATTGTCAATTGCATTTGATATGAAATTGGGAGAAGAAGCCAAGGGTTTCTAATTTCAGTTAGCCATTGGAGAACGTCAATTCTTCAGTGTTGCAACCATTTGAGGTGGTGAAATATCCACTAAATTTGGCATTTCAGGAGAGCTTCACTCTGAAGTTCTATTTGTGCTTAAAGTAAAGGAATAACAGAAAGGGTTTGAAGAATATTGAGGACTATCGAGTGCAGACCTGAAGATTCATTGGCAGCCATTAGTAATCGTTCTTTTAAAAGTTTGTTCTTGCTGCTATAGTATGCATGAACAGTGCGCATGAACAGTGCACGTGAACAGTGCCGCGCTACAGTATTTGTGCTTGATTCCGATTGCAACTTTCATCTCCATCATCGAGCATCTCTATTATCAGGTTCCTCTTGCAACTCTTAGTAGCTAGTATTGAAATTGTAGGCATATAATTTTGCTGTTGTAAGTGATAACTTTGAATCAGTTTTGGCATTGCTGTAGTCTTTTTGTAAGCCAATTAGTCTTGGCAAATCCATAGCAGCATTGTACTTAGGAATGAATTCAATAAAGAAGATATATGTTGCATACCATTTGTTTGACGAAATGTCCTTTTAATAGCATATATGATCACCATAATAGTTGCATGCCAGTTGTTTGTCAAAATGTCAGTTGGCTGTAGGTATGCATTCCATATCTAATTTTCATGTAAATGCATTGAAAATACCAAAAAGAACTGCACTCGCATACTAGTTCATTGTAAGAGGTATTGTCAACATCATTGGTGAACTTCCTAAATTTCTTGGCAACTTTCAAAGTGTATCAAACAATCTGAAATACAAAAATCAAAATAGAGAAAGACAGCATACAAAGTGTTTGACAATATTCCTTGAGCCAAAATCAGTCAGTTTGGGCAAGGGATATTACATTGATCCTGGAGAGAGGCTTGGTAAGAATGTCTCCAATCTGATCACCTGTACTAATATAATTCAGTCGGATCACATTCCTTTCCACCATATCTCGAACATAGTGATAAGGAATCTCAATGTGCTTAGACCTGTCATGAAATACTGGATTCATTGAAAGCTTGATGCAACTCTGATTGTCACAGTAGATGACAGTAGGATTTGAGGACTGACCAAACAGTCCTACAAGCAATTTCCGGAGCCATACAGCTTCTCTTGCTCCCATGGAGGCTGCAATGTATTCAGCTTCTATAGAACTCTGAGCAACTAAAGGCTGTTTTCTACATATCCATGAGATCATTCCTGATCCTAAACTGAAGCAACATCCTAATGTGCTTTTCCTGTCAACTATGCTTCCAGCCCAATCAGAATCAGTGAATCCATGTAGGTCAAGCTCTACATATTTATATTTCAAACCAAAACCAATAGTTCCTCGAAGATATCTCAGAATATGCTTTGCAGCAACAAGATGTATTTCCCTAGGTTCACACATGAATTGACTTAGTGCATATGACTTGTGTTTGTTTGTGCCATCTATCTTTGCAAATTTTATTTTCTTCTTGAATGGACCTTGAAGTGTGTTTAGCCAAGAATTTGGACATTGCTTTGCTTTATTTCCTTCCAACTTTTCATGCTTTCTTTTGTGTCAAGCGAACTTCAAGTGCCATGTCATTTTGCTTTAATCTCAACTTGCTTTCATCCAGATCTAGGCAAACTCGCTTTCTTCTTTGACGAACTTAGATTGCTTTAGGACAATGCTTTGTCTTGTTCTTTATTTTCCATGTCTTGGCGGACTTGAAGGATAGCTTGCTAAGGCGGAGTTTGAAGTGTCTTGGCAATGCTTCTTTTTCTTCCAACTTAGGCAAAGTTTGCATTGTCTTTGCTTTCATGTTGTTTGTGCCAAGTTTGCTTGGCTTAAACCTAACCAAAGGTAGGAGTTTGCTCAACCTCTGCCATGGGTTACTTAACTGAAGGTAGGAGTTTGCCATTGATTAAACATCTTTTCCTTGACTAAGTCGGACTTTGAGGTTCCTTTGCCATGTGCTCTTTACCTTCAAGGCGGAGTTGAATAGTCTCATGCCAAGGCGACCTTGGCTCCTCTTTGGACAGGGCAGAGTTGAAGGATACTTAGACATGGGCGGAGTTTAAGGAAGCTTGGACATTAGACAACCTCTTTGGGCGGACTTGGAAAATAATATGCCAAGGCGGACTTAGCATGCTTGGTGCCAACTTGGTTTTTCTTTGCTTGATTGAACCTCTTATTCCATGCCTTCCGATTTGAGCAAATTTTTTCAGGACAGCCATATGCCTACTTCCATTGTCACCTTTATATTTGATCAGCCATGTTCATTCTATGCCTATGCCATGTCCATGCCATGCTTATCTGGAACAAAACCCTAATTAGGGTTTTCACCTTGCTTTTTGGATTTGAAGACAATTTTTCAATTCTGAGGACATGGGCACTAATCATATGGCTTAAGGAATGATCTTCTGGAATGAAACCCTAATTAGGGTTTTTACCCTTCTTTTTACACTTGGAGACCAAATTTTCCGATTCTGACAACATGGGCACCAATCATATGGCCTGAGGAACAAAACCTTAATTTCACTTTCAAAAAAGCAAAAAAAAGCAAAAAGCAAGCCAAAAAGTTGCTTCCCGGATTGGGCCCAAAGTGCAAAAAACAAAACTTTCTAAATTTAGAAAAAAAAAAGCAAAAAAGCAAAAATTCCTAAAAATAGAAAGTTGTTGGAAATGACTCAAAGCAATTGCGATCCTCGTCCTTCGGACCTTCTAAGCACTTTGACAACGTTCAAACATTACTCTGAGCATGAACTCTCTACTTGCCTTGGGATGACTTTAGAAACTGACTCAAAACTCTCAAAGAAAATGGATTTACGAAATTGTAGAGCTAGGACAAAACCCTAAAAGCAAAACAGGGGGTCCCCATCTACGATGGAGCAATGTTGTGAAATAGGTCACAACACTGAGGCATTTTTATGTATCTTCAAGCAATGCGTTGACTCCGATCCTCCATCAACAATGGTGTTGGTGAGATTCTACACCATGATCTCTATTTCAATGACAAATAACTTCTCGATTTTCACCATCAGCAGCATTGGGTCAATGACTTGTTTGCCCTCAAGTGGTGGCTATAATATCATGTCTTTTCTTGGGTCTTCATGTCGCTGACTTTGGTCGTCATCGACAATGTTGGTAATTGCCACTCCCTTTGCGGCATGGTTTGAAGAAGGTTTCTCACCTTGATTGGTATGGTTGTCTATAACACCTGTCATACTATGTTCGTCTTCGACTCCAATAGCAATGACGTACTTGCATTTTTTTAGAGGCTCTTTGTTCCTTCACCATCACTCGTTCTACTTCTACTTTGGCTTCTTGAAGTCGTTCCTTCTCCATATGAGGGTCTGAGTATACCACCTTCTTAAATTGCACTCTAGTCATTACTAAAACTGCCTCATCTTGTTCCTCCACATCCAGCATAATAATACCCTCTTGCTTCAAGCAATTGATGTCCTCATGGTCACCTAGTCCACACCATTTGCACACTAAGTCCACTTTGTCCTGCTTGTTTTGGCAATCTCTCACAAATTGTCCCCATTTGCTACATCGTCGACACTGTAAGATAGGATGTCCTTTGGAGTCGTACTGCATTTGATTTTGCCCTCCTCTTTGATATTGATAACCTTCTAGGGATGCATTTTGTGGTTTGATGGAGTGGACTCTCCCTGTGTGAAGAGCACTTGTGTACGTCTAGTCTTCAAATTGTATGGTCACTCCTTTATTGAATGATCCATAACCTAACGAATCTCACAAAACATCTTTCTAGGACAATTATCTTTTGTGTGCCCCGCAACTTTGCACTCTATCATAGTTTGTACGTTTCTTTGTTGGTTTCTTTCTCCACTTTTAATTCTTTCATCATTGGGAGCATGTCCCTCCGGAGTGCTGGTACCATTCACGATTCATTGTCCACTATTACCATCAAAACTTGCATCTTTCTCTATTTTTCTTTTTCTATGTGAGGACATTCTATCTTCACTTTCTATGTCCATCACCCGATTGTAACCTTCAGAATAGGATGATGGTGGTACTACCTTCATTGTTTTTCTTAATGACAAAAAGTAAACCTTCAATGAACCATCACTTTTTTAGACTATCACCCAGTTATGTTTCCAATTTTACCAACAATTCTTTAAGTCTACGATTATAAGCTCATACGCTTTCATGCTTACCTTGTTTTGGATTGTAAATTCCTGCTACTATTTCATAATCATCACGAAGCAATATAAACTCTTCTTCAAAGGCCTTTGTTAATGTCTCCCATGCATTTATGGAGGCTTGGTCAATTCTTGTATGCCAATCAATCGCTACACCTTGTAAAGTGGCTGGAAAAGATAATAGCCAAATTGCTTTATCATCTTGCCCATTTGTTGTGCAGATTGTCTCACAAGTCTTACAATGCCTGACAAGATCCTCGAATCCATTGCATGTAAACTTGGGCATTTTTTTCTTTTCTCCACTAGGGTTTGCCATGGTTTTATTTTGATGCAAACCTAGCGTTCGGAATCTACTTGCTCGAGAGTTTTGATTCAAACATTCTAGTGCTTCTCTCATACTCTTGGCCACGTAGGAACCCTCAACTCTTCCCTTAGCTTTAGCCTTCCGCGCACTTGTTTTGCCTTCAAATTCTCTATTATACACCCTTGGCGCAACTTCTTCGTCAATTGACAACCTTTCAATGCCCCAAAGGCTACTCTCGTATAGTTTTTTGAAGGAATGTGACTTCATCTCCCAACTTCCCTAGTCTGGAGAAGGTTGTCTTGACTTTTCAACTTGAATACATTATCAAGAAGGGCTCCAAATTTTGAATTGTTCAGTTGTATTATCCTCAAGTGTTTCTCATAATCTCCTTCGTTTTTTAGTTTGATAATCCTTAAAGATCACCTAATATCATGGTCTTGACCACCTTGTGGTCTCTTCTCGCCTTTATTGGGGTCTAAGAGCATAAATCGCTTAAATCTGACCCGACTTCTTTTTCAACGAAATGGTACCAAATGTTTGATGTTATACCTAATAAATTATATACATGAAAAACAAGAGTAAAATGTCTTTATTCGCACATGAAAATATTACCAAAAAAGACAAAAGATGATCAACCAAGGATCGGAGTTGATCCAACTAGATCTTTCGCCCCTTAGGTGACTGTCCCATGTTTCTTAAATGCTTCTCATTTGGATCACCATGCTCGCTGTCCTAGGTTTGTTCTAGCTTCTCCTCCTCTTCATTGTTAGATACCACCTTAATTTAATGCACCTTACCCTTCCTAAGACACCTATTACCTAGTTCCCAAGGTTTCTTGCAGCTGAAACATAATTTCTTTCTGCACAACTCATTATGAACCTTATCATCTAGTTTATCCTTTTTAGGCCACTTTTTGTGAAAAGGCTTTTTACCCTTTGTCTCTGGGAAGAGGATCCCTTGGACTGAAATTTATTCTTAGTAGTTGCAAAATCCATATCTCTAGCCTTCTTGAAGAGCATGTGGACTAAGAGCCTTTATCCAACCTCTTAGGGGGTTTGCTAATCCATCCATAAACAACAGTATCAACCTCCCTAATATATCAGTAACCAAAACAGATAATCTGTGAAAATCAGCAATGTAAGTGTATTGTGAACCCCATTGTTTCAACTGAGCCAACTCCTTAAAAGGGAATTTTTGGATCCTTGTTATCAAATCTGCCAATGAGGCTTCCTAGGCTTATTATAAAACAATGTTTCTAAAGCTCATTTGGTATGCTTGGATTATTTTCTCTAAGTTGTTTCTCGAGAGCTTCTTGGGGAGTTGGAAACTGTAGGACGAAAACCCTAAGGGTGTTACGTTTGGTAGTACAAAATTCTACCCTAGCTGGTTGGTTGGAGAGGTCACACACATTTCTCACTGGAGCTTCAACAATTGAGCATGAAATTTGTGAAGTCTTTTTACAAAGACGAATTCCATAGTTAGCTTTGAAAGATTTACAACATTGAAGATGGGACACCATTACTTGTTCTCCATGGCTAGGTGGTTAGGAAATAAATAAATTCATATTTACAAAGGGATGTCATACATGGAGGCTAGTTTATAGTTGCTACACAAGGATGGATTGATGCCATAGTAGAGGGAGCTTGGTTGGTGTTTTGATTAAAAGTTTGTAGGTGGCATGTTAAGGGTTGATTATCCTTATACTGATCGCTTACCTCTGTAGTCAGCATACAATGTCTTGTTCAATAATATTGGTTATCCGATTATGTATTAATTGTTTGTAAAGTGTTTGTTGGCATCATGTAGTTATAAACATTGGTTGATTGACGATTGTGTTCCTCATGGCAACCGTCGGGTCCTTTAAATATATTGTGTATCGTCAAGAAAAGTAGAAAGATCTAGTTGGATCAACTTCGATCCCTGGTTGATCATTTTTTGTCTTTTTTTGTAATATTTTCAACCAAGAATTGCCACTATGTCTAGTACACCTAAATTCAACTCTTTCAAAATGAGTAGACTCTAGAGTTTTGCAAGGGTAGCAAGTGATAGTGTTGATTGATAGTGGGGCTACTCACAATTTCATAGACTCTACATTGGTTGCTAGGAGATGTCTTCCAACTAAGGACTTTGAGGGATTTAATGTTATGGTAGCGGATGGATATGAAATTTAAAGCTTACGAAAGGTTCCACAATTGAGTATCACTCGAGGCGACTACACTATTACAAATGATTTCTTGATGTTTCACATAGGAGATACTAATGCTATTTTGGGCATTCAGTGGTTGCAATCCCTTGGAAAGTATTCACTAAGTTTTCAAATAATGGAGTTCAAATTCAAGGTTGATGGCAAAAAGATAGTCTTAAGAGGAATGTCCAATGGTGCTCCCAGGATTGTTTCAGACATGGTGATGTAGCTTGGGCAGCCCAATGTTTGATATCTATTATGGCTTTACTATCAGGATGATATTCAAACAATGTTGAACAAACATAGTTTGGTTTTCAGCAAGATCCCTCCAGAGAGACACTCAAACAGAGGACATGAGCATACAATTGAGTTGGAGGAAGGATCTAAGCCAGTTATCACTACTTACTGGCACCCTAAGAAGTTCAAAGATGAAAATGAGAAGGCCATTAAGGATTTACTAGACATGGGGCACATTAGACCTAATTCGAATCCCTTTGCTTCTCCTGTTGTCTTGGTAAAGAAAAACGATGTGGCCATGAGAATGTGTTGATGTGTTTTTTATGACACTTCAAACATAGAATAAAATGCTTAGTATTATATCCTCTCTTGAACAAAGAAACCTCATATGCTAATCGATGTGATCAAATGAGATAACTCCACGGTTTACAATGCAAACAATCAACTTTATCCTTGGGATAGACTCGGTGTATTTGATGTGATCCTGCTAGTGATCACAAAGGGACTTGCATTTATGAACACTACTAGAACGTGAAATCTATACTAAACTTGAAAGAAATAAAGGACAAAAAGGAAAAGGTTAAGGGAATCTAATCTAATCCTAAGAACAATGATAGTAATGGGTGATGCTTTGATAGACTAACTCCTTCAAATCAAGCCTTGCTTCGCATGATGACAACAACTATACAAAATTGATGCAATCTTCTAAGGAAATGGAAGATTTTCACATTGCAAACACATCATCCAAATACCCAATGCTAGTGCAACTTGAACAAGTATCCACAATTGTACATAGCACAATAACATGGTTCAGGCTAACTTTACACTGTAGCTTACAATCAGCAAACCACAAAAAGTATGAACCAAGAAATTCGTCACACATCATTGCACTTTTCCATTAAGATCAATGAACTTTAACTAAATTTGAGAAGTGACAAGAAACCATGCAAATTGTAGAAACAACACATAGAGATCCACCACGCTTCAATGAAAATCATGTATTAATTTCAACAAGTCTTGGCAACAACTTCGAGTTTCCTTCTCCTACTCTGCTACTACTTTTTATCACTAACTATTAACCTTTACGAATGAGAAGGTTGAGCCTTATATAGAGGTCTCCTTTACAATTCAATGGCTCTGATTGATTCAAGATTAACGGCTGAGATTTAACAATAAAACCCTAATTAGGGTTAGTTACAACTAACTTCCCTTGACCAATAAGAAAATTACATTATTTGGACACATGTCCTTTGAATGCAGATCAATTAGTATATTGAACTTTGTGCCTCCACATGTGTAGCTTGTTGATGAGTTAAGTTCATTGAACTTGGACACTGACTTGGAATAGGTGCCACATCAGCATGCTCATCTTGAAGATCACCACGAAGAAGTCCTTGTGTTTGAGCAATATCTCTTGATACTCAACATTCACATCTCCTTGCTGTGAAAGTGGTTGATATTGTCAAACTTGTCACAATTGTTGCTTGATGCTATGAAAGTGGTCGATATTGTCAAAATTGTCCATGTTGTCAAGGTTGTGAAAATACAAGAAAAGTTGCAAAAATGTTGTAGTGGAAAATTTACTTGCGATTCCATCAGGAATTGCAAGTATTTCATACAATTCTTGCTTTACAATGATGAACACTAAAATTTGTCAAGAACAACATAGATGATGAAGGTGTCAAGATTTTCAAGCTTTGAAAATGTTGTATTTTTGTTTGAATGTTGGGCAACTTAGAAAATTTTCGCACTAAGGCAAAGGAAGGTGGATGTTGATGAAAAGTGTCAAACTCCTTCTAAGTCCAACAAGGGAAAATGCAAAATTTGATGAAATTCCGCCTTTGCTGATGCAAAAAAGTGTCAAAGACCAACATTGGATCTTGCACAAATTGTAAAACATGTTCCAAACTCCGCCAATCTTGGGCTCGGAATGTTGAACTACGCACAAGCCCACCACTCAGCTTTGAAATGTTGAAGAAAGGTGAAATTTTGCCCTTGAAGGTTTGTGCACAACTTATCTAACTCCGCCACTTTTGTAGGAAAGTGGGGAAATACAACAATCTCCATCACTTTTGTAGAAGTGTGAAAATGCAACAAACTCCAATCAGAAAAATATGGAACTCCTTAAAACTCCACCCTGCACTTGCAGGGAATTGTAAAAATTCTTGAAATTCCAACCTTGCAAATTGTTGAACTTCTAAAAACTCCGATCAGAAATTGTTGATCTACAAAAAGGTCCGCCAAGGTGTATGACAAAATATCGAACTAGCTTCTCAACTTCCCACTACAAATCAGTAAAATGTTGAACAGCTGCAAAGTCCGATGGTGGAGAATGTGGAAACATTTCAAAGTCTGCCACAGGTCAAAAATGTAGAATTACCTTAAACTCTGCCACCTCAGAGTGAAAAGTGTCAAACTGATCCAAACTCCACCTTTTTGTATTGCAATAGTGTTAATCTTCATCAAAGTCCACCATAGGTGATAGGTCAGTATCAAAGTGAATTCAATCAGACCTGTAAACAATGAGAAGTCAAGTCAAAAAAAATCATCAGACCTGGAAGTGCCTAAATCAGATTCAAAACTTTGCATTCCAGACCTAGGGTTGCTCATTTTCAGATTTAAAGGGGGGGGTTGCAATTTGTTTGATGAGGTTTTGATGTTGTTTTCATTACCAACACACAATTTCTCTTAATTCACAGAGTGTTTTCTTTTCAGGCTTTGAGTTCAAGGAGGCAAATACAACATGAGCATGAAGCTCATTAAGGGATGCAAAATCAAGATTCATTCACATGAAGAGAGAAGACTTCACAAGAATGCGTATGGAGTCACAATGAAGAGCATCATGGCACCTAAACTTTATGACTTCAAGGCTAGGAGGAAGCTAACATATGCACTTCACTCTTTCAACATTGTAGCACAACGGGGAGACAAGTTCAAAGACCTTCATGATGAGAATTCAAAGAGGAAAAACATAAGACAATCTTGAATTTTCCTCCAGAAATTCAAGAATCGTAGTCAGTACACCAATGCATTATACATCAAGCACGGGCATCACAGGGTTTACCTCAAACATAATCAATGTCAGAGGCACAAAGGAAGGCCAATGGAGACCACTTTACAATGAGGAAGATCAAATGCCATCAAAGAGAGAACGAGGATAATATTCCCATGTATGAAGATGAAAAGTGAGGGTGATCGAGGATGAATGATAGCTTTAGAAGAGTTAATCAAAGTTAGCATGATCACTTAGATGATACAATTTGGGAATATGTCCCACCATCTTCATAATATTGAGCAACTGGATAATGTTGAGTATCAAGAGATATGTCTCAATCTCAAACACTTTGTGATGATGTAGTTGAGGTGGCATCCTAGTCATCATTCAACCCAACAGATTGTGCCACATCAACATGTCTAGATACAACGAACCTGACTCATCCAAAGGTGGAGTGACACATGGCACCACATCAAAGTTTGCCCAACATACCTAACCTCATCATTCATTCGTCAGAATTCAAAGATGGACATGTATCCAATTCAATGTAATTATTTCACTGGTCAAGAAAGAGTTTGTTGTAACAAACCCTAATTAGGGTTTTATTATTAAATCTCGACCATTGATTTCAAATCAATCTTGGCCCTTCATTGTAACTGAGATCTCTATAAAAGGCCTAGCCTTCTCGTTTGTAAAGGTTAATACTTAATAGTCAGTAGTCAATAGTTAACAGTTAGAAGTAGCAATAGAATAGGAGGAGGAAGCTTGAGATTGTTGCCAAGTTATGTCAAAATCAATGCAATACTTTCATTGAAGTTATGGTGGATGCATGTGTTGTGTTTCTACATTTTGCATGGTTCCTTGTTACTTCTCAAGATTAATTAGAGTTCCTTGATCATGGTGGATGCTTATGAAGATATTGTGATGAATTCCTTGGTACATACTTTTTGTGATTTGCTGATTGTAAGCTACAATGTAATGTTAGCCTGAGCGTAATCATTGTGCTAAGTTCGATTGTAGATACTTGTTCAAGTTGCATCAACATTGGGTATTTGAGTGATGTATTTGCAATGTGAAAATCTTCCATTTCCTTAGAAGATTGCATCAATTTTGTGTAGTTGTTGTCCTTGTGACGAAACAAGGCTTAATTTGAGGGAATTTGTCTACCTAAGTATCATCCATTGTCATCATTGTTCTTAGGATTAGATTAGACCTCTTAACTCTTCCCTTTTGTCCTTTATTTTCCAAGTTAAGTTAGAGTCTATGTTCCAGCAGTGTTCGTGAAAACGTAAGTCCCCTTGTGATTCCAACAATATCACATCAATTTCACTGAGTCTATCCCGAGCATTAAGTTGCATTGTTCACATTGTAAACCTTGGGGCATTCTATTATGTGTTTGAGGTGCATAAAAAACACATCAACACATCCTTGTTTCAAAAACCCATATTTATTTTGGAGGGGGCAATGCATCCCTACGGAACACTATAAATACAAAATTGGCAAGCACACATTTGCTGCAGTCTCATATATTTCCTCTCAGTCACATAAAAATTTGCACATATGATAATCCCTCTCTCCACAAATCTATTCTATTATCAATATATCAAAAGACAATCTATACTTGCATGATGCTTGAACTTATTAAGGTATTGTAAGAGGAATGCTAATTAAATTCTTTATTTGGTAAATTGTATTCCAAAGTATATGAATGATATTATCATCGGTACATTTTCCCTTGTGGGTGAGTCTATGAAAGGAATCTTATTTTCATAATTATCCTGAGCACAAGGCATGACTATGTATAAAAAAATTGGTTGACTTCCCTAGTTTGTGCCTTTTTCAAAGCTTTATTAGTTTCTCACAGAATTAAATATGATTTTAGGAATTTCTTAACAAACAGGGTTATACCTATTTTATAAAAAAAGTACATGATTCAATACGTGGTATACATAATGCAGTCATGATGTGAAGTTTCTCTATCAGTTTCCAGTTCAGACATATGAACATTTTACCTGAAATGGTAACACAGTCCAGACATACATTCTCAGATGGAGATAAAGCTTATTATGGGAAGCACCCTTTAACTCATATCTAATACTACCTGATCCATTACATAGGCCACAGCTAACGAGCGTGAAATTTTGGTGACTGCTGCCTTCTGTTTCGCACTGAATGAAGAGGATAATGTATCATCTCTGACTTGCTGGAAAGGCTCTATTTTCACTGTTTTTATTGCTGAATCAGATGATGATAGCTCGCATTCATTATCAGGCATGCAAATGCTTCCAGACTTCACCATTTGGCATTCTGCCACAAGAAATCCAACCAAAAATAGATCTTTAACCATTGGTAAAACTAGTGCATTACATTCTAGAATCTCCTCAACCTGCATTATCAGAGATCAAGCAATGAACTTCAAGTAAAATATTCAAGGTTAATTATTGAATAAGAGAAAACTCAACATCAAAAACCAAGATTAGATAGTCAGGATAAGATATACACCCACTTGTTGTTCTGCAATGGCTGCTTCGGCTGAGCGTAAGTTTACTTGTGAATTGAATATACCAGTTAAGAGCAGCATATCATCTTGCTTTGCTAATTCTTGGCCAGGATATATGACAGCTTGCTTTAGCTCTAGCTGGTCTGTTACATAGCTTCCAGCTGGTCGGAGATAGATCTGCAAAACTTTGAGGTAAATTTTCTAGTCGGTTTAGATTGGAGCAATATAAAACCCTTGTCATTTAGTTATACGAAACCTGTAGGTAGCAACAGAAACTGTCCCCCAGAATACATGCTTTCCACATTAGAATAGTTAAATAAAACTTGATGGTGCAAGGAAGAAAAATAGCAAAATTGGCAAAAAAATTTCCATGCTGAACAGATAATTCTAGCTGGAAGATGCCCAATTTTAACACAAATTGAAATAATGTCAGAAAACAAGAATTGAAAAGAAAAATTATTAAAATACGAACTGTCAATTTATGATGAATGCTTGAAATTGAAACAACTCTAGCCATCTGCATTGACGACTCTTCCAGAATTTAGTGGTACAGAAGGAACATGTTATAAGTAGTTTAAGTGGCACATCAAGTTTGACTTCATGAGATTTCTATCCCCTTCTTTATCAACAGTCAAAACTATTAAATTACTTATCCTTAATATCAGAGAGAGGTATCTGTATACACCAAAAAGTCGAAACCGTAAGTGTGTTTGAATCCTCTAAGAATTTCCCATAATCATCATGGACAAGTGTAACATCTCGTAAAAGAAAATTATAGAGAACAAACCCTAGCTCACAATTATAATTGTTTGCACAACTAACATAAATATGAAATAAACCCAGAAAATTGCAATTTAATTGTTCAATCTCTAATTAGATATGATGTTTAAAATATAGATCTGAAAGACCAAATTAATCCCACATAATGGGAGATATTTTGCAGCAGTTTATTACTTGATGAAATCACCTTTTTTAAATCTTTGGACTGCTTAAAGTTAAAAATAATTCAAACTGATATTTTAATTCAAATACTGGTGAAAACTACTTGGTGAAAACACCTCTTGTAGCTACTGATTCAAAGGATGTTTTAATTCAAATTGAAATTTATCAAATTTGCACAATGGTGATTTCCATGTGGAATCACTGTTTAAGGAATTGTGGATTCTCGTCCTCCAATTCCAGACCTAGAGGGTTTCATCCTCAGGTTAATTGAATCATAGTTCCATGTTCCACAAGGAGTAGAAATCAGATAATAATTCATTTTCTCAATGATGCCTCCTCCTTGCTTGATTTCTCTTAAATAGATCATTTTCTCCAATAGACATAACGTAATTTTATAATATTTTTTAACTCTTCCTTAAGGCTGGTAATCACACTTCTTGGAGAATACACCTACGCCATGTTTATAGCATATACTTCTACACCCGATCATGCTCACAGGCCATAGAACATGGTTGTTATTATTAGTGGCCTATTTGTTTTTTGTGTAGTCAAGGTTAATATCAGAGGACATTACAGTTTGCCCTTCCCAAGATTGTTTGTTCTCAAGCAATTGCAAATTAGGATGCTGAAGAATTTTTGCACCTTCCCATGTAGCATCCTCTTTAGGAAGATCTTTCCATCAAACTACATATTTTGTACTTGTCTTGTTCCTTAGCATTTTTTCTCTGAAATACAAGAATCCAAATCAATAGACTTGAAATGGAGAGAAGAAGGCAGCCAGAAAACCAACAAGAACATGAAGCTACAACACATTCAAGGAGACAGAGAACAGCATGCAAAGCATCAAATACTAATTAGTCACCTAGACACACCTATCAAGAATCAGAAGTTAGAATCTTAGGTAAAAACATTACATGCATTGATTCTAGAAAGAAATACCTATTTACTTCTGAAGACTTAGTTAGCATGATAAAAAAACATAGAAAAATACAATGGTCTGATTACGAGAAAAAGGAAAAAGATGTGCTCGGTGGGAAGTGGAGCGTGCATAACATAATTGTTGAATACTTGCAAAGTTGTGGCATGTACTATCAAGATCTTCTGACATATTTTGATGGCTACAATCCCACTTCTACTAATACAATATAGCAAAGAAGCATTAATCATTTGGGGAATTAATTGGCAAACCAAAAGTATAAGATTTTTTGAAAAAATCGGGAAAAATCGGATCTACAAATACAGTAAAAAAATTGAAGAAAATAATCAAAAACTACTATTTTTTGTATTTAAGGGCATTTCCATAGTATAAAGATATTATAAGCAAATAAAACTAAGTTTGAGTACATGGCTACAAAAAAAATATAAAAAATAATAAATAAATACATTTTTACAACCTAACAACAAGAACTAAAAAAGTGTAATTATAATATAATTTAATAAATTAATAATATAATAAGAAATAATAAATATAAATTAAAATATTATATAATATTAATATGTGTTAATTTGAATTAACAATGTAATATCAATAATTAGTTATTATACTATAAATATAATCCATTCAAAACATATATAATGATCATATATTATTAAACATTTACGTTTATTATAATTTAAATTATTAAATATAAAATATTAAACTATTAATCTATTGCAATCTATATTTAATATTTTAAACATTTATAAAATATTATAAATTAATTATATATATTATAAGAATTATATTAATAAATTAAAATTACATATTTTAATTAACAACTAAAAATTTTAAAACCTAAAACTATTAAAAATAAATCTAATTGAAACAATTAAATCGAATGTTAAAAATCAGTCAAATAAATAAAACTATTGCTGGAAGACTATAAAATAGAATTTACATGGGCAGCATTGAATCATCCTAGAAACCCCACAACGGCAAACAAAAACTTCGGTTTTTCATTCTTTCACTTCGATTTCACGATTTGCCTTCTTTGTCCTCTGCAATAACTCCAATGGTCTATCTCCTGTCGCGCGACACGATAAATAACAGATTCACGGTTTATTTGTGCATTTTCATGGGCATTCTAGGGTTTTGCAGGCTGTTGAGGGATACCTGAAATGCTCATGATTTTTTTTCGATTAGACACATGATTTTTTCGCGATTAAAAAGTGGTAAAAATCGTTGACAATCATTGACCCGATTTTGGCGATTATTTTGGGGAAAAAATCAGGGCCGGTGACGATTCCCGATTAATCGCGTCTGATCGCGATTTTTTCCCAATTTATGCTTCACTGCAATATAGAAGTACAAAACTGAAAAAGAGTGCCTGATATGTTTCCTTGAGAATATGATGAGTGAACTTCTAACGGTTATTGAATTCCAAAAAGCTAATGTACAAAGTTATGATGTGGTCATTGATTATAGAAATGTGGACGAATTCCTTGATGTGTATATGGAATATTTCCACACTAGACATCAAAAAATTCTTAAATACATTAAAGAATCTAAGTGTGAAAATCAGATTCACTGGTAAAATACTTCATTCACATTAACTAAAGAAAAAATACAATATATATAAGTTACAAAAATACAGTAGGTATTTAATGTCACCTACTACCTACAATTGTAGACATTAATGAAGTCTAACAACCTAAGTTGACCATTAACAATATAAGGAGCTATTATTCTAACAATGAGAAACTCTTTGAGTTGTTTGAAACTCAAATAAAGAAATTTGAGTGTTTGTGATCTCTTGATGAGCAGAAAGAAAGAGTTCCCTTTTAATAATTATGAAAAAGATTACAATGACAAGGATGGTCAATACAAATGGACAATATAACTATTGGTGGAAGAGATGAGGATAGATCTTATAGGGTAAAATACTTCATTCACATTAACTAAAGAAAAAATACAATACATATAAGTTACAAAAATACAGTAGGTATTTAATGTCACCTACTACCTACAACTGTAGACATTAATGAAGTCTAACAACCTAAGTTGACCATTAACAATATAAGGAGCTATTATTCTAACAATAAGAAACTCTTTGAGTTGTTTGAAACTCAAATAAAGAAATTTGAGTGTCTTTGAGTTGTTTGAAACTCAAATAAAGAAATTTGAGTGTTTGTGATCTCTTGATGAGCAGAAAGAAAGAGTTCCCTTTTAATAATTATGAAAAAGATTACAATGACAAGGATGGTCAATACAAATGGACAATATAACTATTGGTGGAAGAGATGAGGATAGATCTTATAGGGTTCAAAATTTTGGCATGAGACATTAAGATGTGGAAACAGTCACTCTCCTCCCATTTTGTCATATGAAGAAAAAGTTGAATATAGGGAGAAAGTGTTGAGTCCTCTTGAGCAAGAAAGGCAATGGCTTATTAAAAAGCTAGAGTTGAAGGTAGCTCAACTTGCCACCATTAAGAATTCAAAAGCCCTCTTAGTATGCAGAGAGGATGAACTTTCTTATGAGAAAGAATGTTCTTGGTACTATGAGGATGATAATGAACAATATGATACATCTAAATGTGCCTCCATAAGGGGTGAAGACGAATATTATGTGTGATGCAACTAATTCAAAGTTTCAAGATGAGCATTGTGTTGATGCAAAACAATATAAGCCAACTCACAGCACAGAATATCCAAAGGGAACTCATACAACCAACCAATAAGTCCAAATCACCATGTGAGGACATAATGGCACATACAAATGAAGTTGTGGTGTAGGTAGATATCAACTAAGAGATAAGCAAGTGCCTGCATAAAATGAAACTGTTGTTAGCACAAAAGGAAATTCCATGGGCAGCAATAAGAAGTCACAAACAAGAAGAGGATAAGATCGAGAGCAACAGTGTAAAGAAGGTGACAGAGAAATAATTGTTTGGGGAAGCAATCAGTAGTGAAGAAGAAAGAGGTGCTACCAGCTCATGATCATGAAATTCAAAAGAACACAAAGTTGATAGGTGAAGCACAATTAATTCCACCCATGTCACTGGAAAAGCCATGTGTAGGTAATGTGGAGGAACCGGATGTCCCTCCTTGCATTCAATTTCAAGTCATACCTCGCATCCTTGATGCAAATGACTTGATCTCCCCACAAAAGAAAATGGATCTATCTTGTGAGAAGGTCAAGATACAAGGGCAAGAGGAATGCCTACATAATGAGGTAGACAATTGAAACATCATACATGAGGCTCCATCTGTTGATTGCTAGTCCAAGTTTTCTTTTGGAAGGTCACAATGAAGAAGATGTTGTCTCAATTTTTGAACTTTCAAAAATTGACAACCCCTACAAATTTTTACTCAAAATTAGTAGTTTTCTTCTCTAAGGCACATTTTACGAAGCTTAAACTCATATTTGTTGATGTCAAATCATCAGTGGGTGTGTTTGTCATCGTTGTCCAAGTTTTGGTTGGTTTTTGCTTTCATTTTCCTAGTTTTTTGTGCAATTTCAGGTTTTGAGTTCCTCATTGCAAGTAGGAACTTTTTGATGTCACTGCAAGTAGGAACTTTTTTATGTCGTTGCAAGTAGGGACTTTTTGATGTCACTACAAGTAGAGTTAACTTTACTTGCAATAGGGTCTTAGAAACCCGATTACAAGTTACTTGCAGTAGGGTCTTAGAAACCTAGTTACAAGTTAACTTTACTTGCAGTAGGGTCTTAGAAACCCAATTACAAGTTACTTGCAGTAGGGTCTTGGAAACTCAATTGCAAACCTTTCTATTGCCATTATATTATTAATTGCAATCAGGTCTTTGAAACCCGATTGCAAGCCAATATTGCAAGAAGGTTAAATACTTTTGCACTTGTAAACAGGTCCTAGAGACCTGATTGCAAGGGGTTTCAATGCATGTAAGGACAATAAACAAAAGCTAGTGTTGTCAAATGTTGATGACAGTAGTGATGTAAATTGAAAAGAGTACATTATCATAAGCACAGAGAGAACTTCTCCTGAAGAATCTGTATTACCCCAAGCAAGAAGATGAGATTAGAGTTCATTGGCAAAGGACATAAGAACTATTAATGATGCAAATTGATATTCCTGGACAAATATCCTCACCAATCTTGAATACTTCAAGTGCCAACATATTGTAGCAGCATGAAAACCTCCTAGACAAAGGATGATGTAAATAAAGTCGTGTCTTGGACACTTAGATTAATTTCAATTATGCATTTTTAATTTCCCTTTGACAAATTACATGCAATGCTAAAAATTGTAATTGTAAGTAGTCACATTACTTGAATTCTTGTAACTTGTAATTACATGTAAACAAATTACAAGTTGAAAGACAATAAGATTGTAATTTGGACTAAGTCATAGTTAGCTGTGGAATAAGTCTTAGTTAGTTGGACTTCTCCCACTTTTTGCTCTTAGCCCCTCTCTTATATATTGGAGGGTGCTCTATGTAATTTTTATCTTTTTAGCAAGCAAGAAAACTCTGCAGAAATTTACAGTCATAAAGACTTTGTGTTTTATACTTGTAAATTGATTTCTCAGGCAATATCAAGAAGGCATTTAAGTTTCAGACTTTGTGTTGAAACCTTGTTCTTATTTCCATTGTGTTCTTATGTCATAGTGACATATTTTTCCGCATATGTTTGAGATTCTGGTGAGATTGTTAAAAGGAGCTTTGATCTAACTTCTTGTAGACTTTGTGCTACAAGTATTAAGGATTAAAATAGCTAAGTCTTCATAATAGAGAGAGATTATAAGACTTTGTGCTTGTAGTTACTCCTAGTTATAGTAGTGTAGAGGTGCACCATATCAATAGACTTTGAGTTGTCGTAGGTTGTACATTGTTATCATATTAATCATTTTGGAAGGTAGATAGGATAGTAGAAAAGTAAAGACTTTGAGCTTTTGTTTCTACATTCCCGTCCCGGGGAAGTAACGGAAGACTTTTGAACTTTCACGGAAACTTCACTTCTTTTTTGTATAAGAATCTTGGTAGTTGTTAAAGTTTTTTAAGGTGTTGTGTTTGTTTTCTTAATTGCAATTTCTTTTCTGGAAAGAGTAAAGAATATCATCTTTTTTGAAAAAAGAGAAAAAGATGTTCTCCCACCCAAGTTAGATTAGTGTTTTAGTTAATTTGTAATAGTAGAAAAGGGGGAGCCTTCCCTTAGAATTAGGAGAGTTTTAACTCACGCTGTGGCTGAAACCACAATTTTGCACGCCTCCCCAGGCGTACAAAATTTTCAACCAACAGAAGAGACCCTTGCTAATGTCCTCCTGGCCTTGCTCTAGTTGAAAATGTAGAAGGTGAATCAGTCACTTGGACCAAGAAATCAACTGATGCAGATATGCAAGTCAAAAAGATATTTCAAGATGCACCAGTCTTGCTTATTTTCGGGTTTTCTTGAAACCCCTTATCTTTTCCCCTCTGCCATATCCTCCAAAGGATGAAGACGGACAAGAAAAACATATTGTATTAATCAATAGGTCTTCACATGATGATAAATGGAGGTGTGCACAATGGGAAGACAAGGTGACATCCATAGAAAATTATGGTGTGCATATAGATGCAACAAAGTTTAGTAAGGCATATTCCAAAATTGCATCCACCTGTTGTTACCTCCAAAATAATCTAGGAGACAGAGATGTAATATTTTACCTACAAAATGTGAGATATGCCCTTGAATGGAATGAAAGTTAGCATAAGGCATATGAAATACAGCTCCAAAGTTATGTGTTGATTGTTTGGAAAAAATCAAGATGGTTTGCTACTTGAATGTTCTAGATGGTTGTGCTTACTAATTTTCCTTATGTTAATGCAATGTTAAACATGCAAGACTAATACTATAGGCATTTAAGCTAGTAATTAAGATGTTTGAAGGTGTTGTGTGAAGTTGACAAGTAGGCATCTGTAACAAGTGATTGCTAGGAGAGTATCTCCAGCTTTTTACAGATCGAGTGGTATCAAAGAAAGGTTTTAGATATCCTTGCAAGAATGACTAATATAAAAGCATTTTTTACTGGTTATGTCCTCTACAAGGTCTAGTGGAAGTGAGGATTTATTCCCTTTTAAGCATGAGATCAATACAAGAAAGTGTAATAGGGCAGTGAGATCAATAGCAAGAGATATGGACAAAGACAAGGCATTATTTATAAGGGTAAAAAATGATGTTGCCCATATTTCTAGTTCGATTTGAAAGCATAATGTTTGCCTTAACTAAGAAGCATGGTATTCCATAAAAGAATCAAAAAGAAAAAGGTTAACCTAAGAAGACCATGCAAGAGCAAGGAGGGACCTTGTATGGCAGATTCTTCATGGCTAGTGTTAAGATTGACATTCAGCCATTTGATGGATAGATAAGTGCCGAGCAGCTTGACCAATGGGAGTCTCAAAGTGTGGCACATTTCAGCCGACACAAGATGTCTCCTCATCAAACAAGTCTCATTTGCTAGAGTTAAACCATCCAAGCATACTCTGCCCTGCTGTGAAAGCTATGCTCACTCCTTGCAAGTTAATATGCCATCAATTTCTAGGTGGTTTACCCTATTTGCTATTAAGGAGAAAAAGTGACACAATAGCATTACTTAAAAGTTTAAAACAAAACCAAAGTATGCAAGAATACACAAGTGAGTTTACAAATAAAGCAGTCCAATTGGGAAAGGATGGCATGGACCTTAAAGTATTCATGAATTACACAAGTAGGCTTTTAGACACCTAAAGAAATTTGTTTTGAATGCCAAATCCCAGGATATAGATGAAGCATGTGCACAAGCACTAACTACATTCAAGAAGAGCAGGATAAAGGTCAGCAGTATGGTCATGACAAAGACAAGGGTAAGGGCAAGTGGAAAAGCAAGAAGAATGCATATACTACTGTTAATACAAAGGGCAAAAGTAAAGGTAAGTTCCATTGCACTCATTGTGAGAAGGATGGACCTTTAGAATAGAGGTGTTGGAAGTTACACCCGAAGTTGCACCTTAAAAGTGACACAAATGTGAGCAAAGAGAAAGAGATAGATTATGGTTCCCAGATTGCAATAGGTTGTCAAGTGCTCCAATTCGTAAGGGTGTGTGCATAGTGAATGATGGGTTTCCTAATGAAGATGAAACCACCAATGTCTTCCACATAAAAATCCAAATGAAAAGGCAAAATAGTATATTATTTCGGATGGTTGAAGCAGAGAGTGGATAAATCAGTAACTAAGTAATGTAAGCTTCAATTCAGACTTAACCCAGAATTTAGAGATGAGGTGATTGTAGATGCAATACCCTTGATTGTTTGTGTTGTCATCTTTGGGCGTCTTTATTTGTATGTTTGGGATATAGTTTAGTTCAGAAAGAAGACCCAATATAGGTTTCGGTTGAATGGCAAGAAACAACATAGCATCCTAAAATTAGGGTGACGTTCAAAGAAATTCATAGAACTGAGATAAATTTCAGTAAATGTGATTTCAAAAATCAGCGAGATGTTCTAAAATTAGGACAAGATTCAATTTCCAAACCCACTTGATTGGCACCTAAAATAGCATATAGTTCTCAGAAAACCATTGATGAATCTCAAAAAGGACTTACCATAAAAATGCCTTACAAATTTCGTATTCTTGTCTAAACCCCAGCGAATACAACTAAAAACCTGTCCTAGCAACATGCTTTTAATCAGTATAACCTGAAGCTCGTCCACATTTTCTCTTCAATTGTCCATCATATGATGGCATTAGGAAGTATTGCAGGTATTTGCAGTCATACCCCAGTATATATAAGATCTTGAAACCAAAAATAAGAAAAAGATGCAAATATAAACAGCGGTCTTATATTCTACGGATCATTTTTGCTTAAAGCACATCAAAAGTCTTCTCTCAAGACTGAAATCTTGATTTAATGCAATCAAACAGACGTTCGGAATAAGTCTTATATACCACTTTGCCTGTAAACATCAATCTAAACTCATTGATGATATATTACATTAAAACTAGAAAACCATATCAAAACCAACCTGCACAGTTAAATCTACTACGATAGGTCCCGCAGACCATTTTTCTTTAACTTTAAAATTCATTTGTCTAATCCCTTAATATTGCAATATTATTGAGCAGAAGAAGATGCTTATAATACTGACTGATAGAATGGCATCATCCCCGACAATATTTGCACAGAGAGAAAGCTGTTCAATGCAGAGTGTCCTGAACTCGGCGCTGGGACCGGCAAATACTCCAGCTGGAACAACCTTCTCCACCCTCTGCACAATTTCAACAGAGTACCCACATATCTTCTGCATTGCCAAGGCAATTGCCATTGCAGAGGAGCTGAGCTCCCCTTCATCACCACGCTCTGCATTGCACTGCACCACTTCAAGGCAATCTGCACCCAATTCATGTGGGCCGGTATCGTTTTTGGTTGCACTTGAGTTATCTGAAAAACCCAATTCTGGCGAGCCTGTACAATTGTGAAGAGCGCCTGAATTTTCTGTAATGCCCAATTCAGATTGGCCTGTGCCATTTTTAATTGCATTTGGATTTCTGTGTAACCTTTTCGACAAGGAGCCCAAAATGAATAGAGTTTCTTTATACTGTAAGGAACAGGAATTCGAAAGTCTCTTGGGATACATGTGGTTGTCCAACATGTGTGGGGAAATGTGTCGGAGTGTTTGTTGTGCTGCGGAAAGATGAAGCTGTGCCATGATTTTCGAAAGAATAATAGGAATAGTAGGTTTATACGTTTGGAGAGACGCTACCTTTAAAGAATTCTTTGAAGCTGAAAATTTTGAACTTACGCATGTAGGTTTCTTAAAATATCAAAATTTTGAGTGTCTTATCATTAATTTTAGCAATTAAATTTATAATTATAAAGTTAAATCTAAAAAAATATTTGTAAGAATTTCAATAATAGATAAATAAATAGTATTGGATAACAAAATTTTAAAAAGTGAATGGAAAATTTTTTAATATTATTTTTAAGTTACATTTTCATGAAAGGTGGTTTTTTATGAAATCTTATAAAAATATTTTAAAGTCACTGGCTTCATGAATTTTGCTTAGGTTTGAAAATCTAAGCTCAAAAATTTAAAATGTAGGTGGTCTTATGAATTATATTATTTTGTATATTTAATTCAATAGAATATTTAAATATAAAAAAAATAATTGATAAGAAAGAAATTTTTAATATTATTTTAAGATTACATTTTCATGAAGGATGGCTTTCTATAAGATTTTATAGAAATATTTTAAGTTGTGTGGTCTCTAACTTTTGTTTTACCTCAAGAGACCTTGACTCTTTAAAAATAGTTCTTGGGACCACACTTAAAGATACCCTTTTAACTTAGTTCAAATTTATAAAGTAAGGACTCTTATTTTCTCTTCTTTTTTTTGTTGAAAAAACTGCAAGAAAAAAGTTCAACGGAACATATAATCAATGGAAATACGTATTTGAGAGATCCTTTGTGGAGATTACAAGCCAATAAAGTACATAAACAAAAATTACATATGCATTGAATAGCCAATGACAAAACAAAATAGCAAAAGAGTAGGAATCATGTAGAACAAACTTGAGTAGCAACCAAACTTGAGTAACAAAATAAAAAATATTTTTACTTTAAAAATATTTAGCTTAAATAAATTAATATATATTTTTATAAACAAAACTCACCTTTTAAAAATAATAAAATAATGACTCATGTCGAGGGAATTGAGCTTTGAGAGGACGAGGGTTTTGCGATGGAAAAGAGGAGGTCGGACTACTTGAGTGAGATCTCGCCTCGCACAGGCGTAGGATAGCTTGCTTCGTTGGGAGCCTGGTTTCCAGACTTTGTTGCAATAAATGTTGCCAGTTGACAATGGTATTGACCCTAAAGTTGGCAGAAGAGAGAGTGGCGCTAAATCCTTCAACTATGCAGTGATGGAGTAGCAGAGTCTTCTAGAAGGTGCCAAATTCCTCACAAAGGAAACGTTGGTCGAAGAGGAAGCTAATGGCAAAAGAGGAGGAAGTAAGACTATCTCTAACCCTGCTCTTGTTGTCATTCCTAATGATCAAATGGTTGTTGCTATTGATAATGAAAAGAGTAGATTAAAAAACATTACAATTTTCCTTGAGGCTTTGGACATTAACAAGTTACCCTCTCCGAACTATATGAATACCTAGCTTGAAAACAATTGGGGAAAAAAGCTAGGGCTTAATTATACATTCTATAGAATGATTCAAAAAGGGGTCTTTTTAAATTATTTTTAAAAGCCCTAGCAGTAAAAATGAATTCATTAAAAGGCGGCATTGGACTATTGGCTCCGGCTACTTCAGGGCTATTAGTTGGGAGTCGGAGGTGAATACTGAAGAAATTTTGGCTCTCTCAAGCCCTAGGTGGATCAATGTTCATAATATTTACCCATTTTTGTGGAATGTCATCCCTAAAGCCATGAATCTCATTGGGAATGTTCTTCATATCGATGAAACAACTTCCTTGTTGTCGCACATGGATGTAAGAATGCTTGTTTTAATGAATCTCAGGAGGGATCTTCTGAGCGACTTAAGATGGAATTAAAAAATGAAACCATTGCCTATCCTATTGAATTTTTTGGGAGAATCGATGCATGTTTTGGTGCGGAAGGGAAGGGCATGTTAGGAAAAATTGCCCTTTGCTTAAGAAGAAGATGAAAGGTAATAACCCTAACCCTAAATCTATTAATCATGTTAATCCTACCTTATTTATTAAGAATTATGCTAACCCTAGTTCTTCATCCCCTTATGAGCCTCTGACTATTGTCGCCATTGATGTGAACCCTAACTTTGTTGATATTCCTAATGATGCTTCCCAAACGCCTTCCACAGTTGTTCAAGCCGACCACTCATTTACTTCTCCCGAGTCCAATCTTGATGGTTCCTTGATTAGTAAGCTTGATGCTATCAATGTTGAAATTAGAAATGCCAGCCCCCTACCAATCCCTCGGATCTCAAGGAAAGACCCTCTGGAGAGGGAGACAACCTCCCTAAGCACAAAACACTCAATTCTCAACAGCTTATTCTAGGAAAATTAAAGAAGTTGGTTGACACCAAAACAAGGGTCAAAAATATCCTTGATGTTGGAAAACAAATGAATAATAACTGTGACAGTAAGAATGTTCGAGAGTCGACTCAGACTCTCTTGAAGTTCCCTACCAGTGATAGAAACAGAACCCATGTGAGTGAATCTCTTGACTTTGATGGAGAGTTGACGAAGCCTGAAGGGAAGGTGTTAGGTATGGAATCTAGTGAAGTTCTTGATAAGAAACTGTCAAGGTGGTAGAGATCACAAATGAGGCCTTAAATGCCATCAAGAGGGCCTTTGGTTCTGTAGATTGTGGCCAAGAAGAATCATTGATCAATAATTCCCAACATACCCCCTCTTCAAAATTGACCAAATTTTCAACAGACTTAGAAGTGTCTAAAAAGAGCATTGAGCATATCACTATTAGTGAAGTGCTAGAGAACATGGAGGAAGAGTTTGCTGACGAGAGTGAGCCTATGGATGATAAGGTTATCAAATCAGCTATAATTTCCTTCAAGGGAGAACCCAATAAGGACCTTATTTAGGAAGCCACGAAGGAGTATGGGGATAGGAAGGTGAAGAGGAAGAAGAGAGTAAGAAAGACAAATAAATAAAACACTTCCCACTTGGGGGCTGATTATATTTTTGAATTTAAAAGGAAAAGGGGGAGGCCTAGTGGTGTTACCCACCCCTTTCACTAAGTCGGAATATATCCTTTGATCTCAAAGTCTCTTTTATATTAGGTCACATTTCATACGCCTTAGTTTTAAAAATGCCTGATCAGCCAATCATCCTTATTTTAGGCATCAAGTCTTATTTTTGTCTAAAGGGATCCACACTTGCCTTATCGGTTTATCGTCCTTCGATGGAAATATAGCCCAATAGTTTTCATAGTCATTGAGTCTTGTTCCACCCAATCCCCGACCTCCGATAATGTTTCATAAAAGGGGTCCTCACAAGTCCCGTATCGGTCGATCGCACTCTTAGGATTTTTCCACACACGTTTTGTTGTTTCATGATTGTTGAAGTGCCCGATAGCCCGATTCTCCGATAAAGGCATGCCCATAGTCGGCAACATGTGTGGTGATGTCATCACAGTACCAATTTGTAATGTGTGATAAATAAAGCATTAATTAAATGTTTCATTTCAAATATCAAGATAGTACGACAGTCATTGAAATGAATGATTTCATGGCTCCAGGCACACATATGTATGTCACCTTTTTTTTGTTCATTTGTATTTGAAATCTGTGGTGAATTTATATGAGAGCTCAAGCCAAAGCACAAAAACCAAGTTTGAGACGAAAGGCTTTTCTTGTTTCAAACTTGTAGAATTTTCAATTCTCCTTATTTCGCAAAAAAGTTAGAGGGGGGTTTGTCAATCTGGCATTCATGAATATTTATGTTCCCTGCAATCCTTCTCTATTGTATCCCAATTCGAGTTTCCATCCTTTACTAGAAACCCTAGCTTTTCTCTCTTTGGTTCCTATGGCACCAAAAATTTCTTAGCAAATAGAGAGTAAGCTAGATAATATTAAGGATACCAAAATAGGGCCATTTGTAATGCATGACATCCATATGAAGTTGCAGAATCCAGAAAAGTCCCCTATCACACAAAAGGTTATAGAATCCGCCTTGTTTGAAGTTGGGGGTTACCCTTCAGCTGTTGCATGTCTGGAATTGGTTCTCAATTGTATACAACATTATCACCTTGGCTCCCATGAGATTTGAAACACAAATCAAGCTATCATAACTAAAATTGATACAGATAATGTTGCTCTTGCACTGAATATTCTTGAGAGGGAGGGCAAGGTGAATCTTTCTCTACAGTCAGGATGGGAATTCTTTCAAAATTGAATAGATTGGTGTCTTTCTACTATTGCTCAAGTTGGTTGAAAACCCCTCGACCTGAAAAATCTAAATTGCCCTCTTGAATAAAGATTAAGTTGTTTAGAGATGATATTGCAGACATTATTATTTTGTTGTACTGTGTTGTTGGTAAACCTGGAACATAATACTTCAAAGAGTGGATGTGTCAGTTCATTATCACTGTCTGTGATGATAGAAATCAAGTAGATTGGGCAAAATTGATAAGCGACTCACTCTATGAACAACTACTAAAATTTAATGACAGGAAATAAGTTCACTTATGCTCTATGCTTTTCTATGTGTTGGACATTGGGAAGATGCCTTGGTCGGGTTTGAGACTTGTGGCGTAACAGTCCCAAGGCAGTGTAATGGATGCAACAACAAAAGACCAAGAAGTAGTGGACGATGCAACAGAGCTAGAAGATGAAGGGACAGATGAGGATGTGGTGGTTTGATACTTTTTCTCTTAGTTATTTTGTTTTATTTTCAAATTTCCCTGCTAAAAAACTATTGGTCCTGGTGGACCCTCTCTATTTTTAAGTTATGTTTTAAAACTCTCTTTAGTCAATTGTCTTCAAGAAGCCATTGTTTTTAATTAGGTCGATACTAAAAAACTATTTAAGATGATAATGAATCAATTAAAGAGGTTCAATTCTAATCTACTTTACTTTCAGTTTATAGTAGCATTGCATACTTTTGAAAAAGTTAATTGAATTATGTTTGGAATAGAATTTGTGCTATTTCAAAAAGAATTTTTGTTTATATCTGATTCTATTATCTCATTTGACTGATTCAGTGAATGTTTGAGTATTTGTTCTTTCATTGTAAACTTTGTGTTATATTGGGAATGGTTTCTTAGATCAAGTTGAATTAAAGGTGAATATTATGCACATTGTTGGTGCTAGATTCTTTATATGGGATAATCATAAGCTGGTAGCTATCTTTGTATGGATGTTGGTAGATAATTTATATTCAAATCTGGTGGAAGTTGTCCTTCATACTTTGTTGTGAAGGTCATATGAGTTTAATATCATTTTTCTTTTCTTTGTAAAGTTCTTAAAGTTTTTCTTTCCTACTTTCTGGTTAAAAGCATACTCTTAAAACTCAAATTACATCTTAAGAGGGAGTTGTACCTCTCAAATTCAGAGGAAAGTTACAGAAATAATTGTAACTTCCCCAATTGTTTGTTGATAGCTTGTTCTCATATCTAGGCTAGAAGTCAATATTGTTATAACTAAGAGAGAATAAAATTTGTTAACCAACAATTTTTTGGTGACCCTGTTGGGGAGTAAGGTTGTTGTCATTTATGTAAGGAAGTTAAGTAGCGGAAACAACTTCCTACACTAACCTTGAGAGGAGGGTAATGCAAAACTTTTTCTAATCATTACAACAGTTACAGAAAATAGAAATAGATATAATAGCAATCATACCACAACACAATGATTTACGTGGGGAAAACCCTTTCGGGAGAAAAACCCCACCCTCCAAAAGCAGCTCAATATTTTATTCAGCAATCAAAAACAGATTACAAAATACTTGCAGAGCAAGCTCTTCGCAGGAGTACCACTAATCAGAGATTCAGAGGCAACTCAATAGCCATAAGACTCTTACACACAACCTCTATCTCACACACCTCATAAATAGGAGATACAATACAAGAAACCGTCAAACGGTATTACAAAACCATGGGCTAAAGCCACCCAATAAGGTGTAGCCGACCTTATCTCCCTTCTAGATGCCCTATGACATGTTAAAGCACACATCAACACGTGTCGCTCCCTTTTACAGCTCATTTATGTATTCGATACAAATTATTTTTTTATTTCAGGAGTGCAAACTTCCGGAGGCCATAACTTGAGAACCGGGTGTCCGATTGACGAACCGTTTGAAGCGCCGGAAAGCTCGCGAAGTGCTCTATCACCTCGTAACCTGCTTCACCGGTTACGGCAACTTTTCAGGGTGTTTCGGAGCCTCTAAAGTCCCCAAAATTAAGTTTAAACATTTTATTGCACCCCTCCAAGACGAAAACTTTAATATCTTCAAAACTAGCTGCGACCTTGCGACGCAACTTTACCGGAATGCTTATCTAGCCAACCAGAAGCTTCAGGGAGAGTTTCGCACCATTTCGTGCTCAAATAAAAACTTACTATAAATAGTAACCTCGCATAAATGCAAGGTTGAGACACCATTTTTCCCAACAAATCTCCCACTTGTCGAACACCTTGCATGAGCGGAAGGGAATGTCAACACAATGAATCAATTGCTAGGGGCCATAAGGCCCATAGACTCTGAACACCATCTGAACTTCTCTGTGCTCACAGCCTTAGTTAAAGCATCTGCAACATTCATCAAAGTGTCCACCTTAACCAGCTTCACCCTACCATCTTCGACCATATCTCTAACAAAATGATACTGAACATCAATATGTTTGGTCCGGGCATGAAATATCGGGTTCTTAGCTAGGCTAATTGCACTCTGACTGTCACAGTAAACTGTCACTGTACCTTGTTTTATTCCAATATCCGAACACAGTCTCTTAAGCCAAATGGCCTCTTTACAAGCATGAGTAGCTGCCATATACTCTGCTTCAGTAGTGGATAAAGCAACCACAGCCTGTCGCTTACTCATCCAACTAATTGCACCACCAAACAAAGTAAACACATAAGCACTGGTGGATCTTCTGCTATCAATATCACCTGCCCAATCTGAATCTACATAACCATGGATATCAAGGGAAGTCATGTCTCCAACTGAATTACCATGATAACACAAAGAATACTCTGAAGTACCCTTCAAATATCTGAAGACTCTTTTGACTGCATCCCAATGAACTCTACCAGGATTAGACATATATCTAGAAAGTACTCCCACTGCTTGGGCAATATCTGGTCTAGTACAGACCATAGCATACATCAAGCTTCCAACTGCACTCTGGTAAGGCACTCTGCTCATGTCTTCCATCTCCAATGGGGATGTAGGACAATCTGAAACAGATAGTTTCGTTCCAACTGTAAAAGGAACACTCAATGGTCTACAATTCTGCATGTTGAATCTCTGTAACACTGAATTCACATACTTACTCTGGCCTAGCCATAGCTTTCTGTTCACCCTATCTCTTCTAATTTCCATCCCAAGAATGTGCTTTGCTGCACCAAGATCTTTCATTTCAAATTTAGCAGCGAACTGAGACTTCAGTTCTGAAATCATACCTTTCCCTTTACCAATGAATAACATATCATCAACATACAATGCAATGAATAAGAAATGATCACCATAAGATTTATAATAAACACAGTGATCTGATTTAGAACGTTCAAATCCCAAACTCAACACATATGTATCAAATTTCTGGTACCACATCCTAGGACTTTGTTTGAGGCCATACAAAGATTTCTTCAATTTACAGACCAAATTACTTTTGCCTTTCACCACATAGTGCTCCGGCTGTGTCATATAAATATCTTCCTCCAAATCACCATGAAGGAAAGCAGTTTTCACATCCATTTGCTCAACCTCTAAATCATAAGCAGTAGCAATAGAAAGCAAAAATCTAATGGACGTCATTTTTGCAACAGGAGAAAATATCTCACCGTAATCAACACCCTCAACCTGAGAGTAGCCTTTTGCAACTAACCTTGCTTTATACTTTTCAATGCTTCCATCTGAACCAATCTTTTTCTTGAACACCCATTTACAACCAATAGGTTTTCGTCCTTCAGGCAATGGTACAAGATCCCATGTATCATTCTTTTTCAAAGCTGCCATTTCTTCCTCCATAGTAATCTTCCAGGATTCTGCATCATTCATACCTAATGCCTCTTCTACAGATTTCGGTTCATCCACACTAGTATTCAGAGCAAAAATACATCTCCAATCATCAGGTGAATACCTTTCAGGTGGTTGTCTATGTCTTGTAGACCTTCGAACAAGCTGAGTTGGAGGTTCTTCCTCCTCTTCTGAAGATTCAGAGCTAGACGAGCTCTCCTCAAATTCTTGCCTATCTAGGGGTCTTGATTCAACTCTTTCAGGTGTAGAAGGAAGTTAAATCACATCTTCTTTTTTAGTCTGTTATGGCTGCAATGTAACAAAAGGAGACTTAATTTCTCTAAAAATAACACTTCTACTGTGAATTACCTTTTGTGCAACAGGGTCCCAAAGTTTGTATCCTTTCACACCATAACTATACCCGATGAAGATACATTTCACAGCCTTGTTCTCCAACTTTGTTCGCTTCTCCTTTGGCACATGTGCATATGCCTCGCAACCAAAAACTCTAAGATGTCTCAATAAAGGCTTGTGACCTAACCATGCTTCCATAGGCGTTTTATCAACAAGAGCTGATGTAGGAGACCTGTTAATCAGGTAGCAAGCAGTGGCAACAGCTTCAGCCCAAAACTTTTGTTCAAGACCAGCACCACTCAACATACTCCTAGCCTTTTCCATCAGTGTCCTGTTCATTCTTTCTGCAACTCCATTCTGCTGTGGAGAATACGGAGTTGTCTTCTGCCTGTTAATTCCACAGTCTTTACAGAATCTATCAAAATCATTAGAGCAAAACTCACCGCCATTATCAGTTCTCAAACATTTTATTTTCTTTCCAGTCTGCAACTCAACCATTGCTTTAAATTCTTTAAAACGACTAAAAACTTCAGATTTACTCTTTAGAAAATAAACCCATGTCCTTCTACTAAAATCATCAATAAATGAAACATAATATGTGGATTTTCCAATCGAAGAGACATCTACTGGACCAAACACATCAGAATGGATAAGATCCAAAACACCACAAGTTTTATGAGAACTCGAGTAAAACTGAACGCGGTTTTGTTTTCCATAAATGCAATGCTCACAGAAATCAAAGTCAAGGTTACAGTCATTCAAACCTTCAACAAGGTTTTTATTTTTCAAGGTCCTTAGACCCTTTTCTCCAATGTGGCCTAGTCTCTGGTGTCATAACATAGTCTTCTCTGCAGGTAACTTTGCTTCAGACGAAAGAGCACCCTTACATACCCAAAAACCATTTCCATCTGCTGAAGGTGAAACCTTCAAATCTTCCAGTGAAGTATCCGCAGATTTGCTTTTTACAGAAGTGCTATTACACTCAACAGTGTATGCTTCAAGCTTATACAAAGTGCCAAACCTGACACCTCTAGCAACTACCATAGCACCCTTAATCATCTTACATCCTGTTTCAGAAAAGACTACCTGCACACCCGCATCTATCAGTTTGCTCACAGATAACAGGTTTCGTTTTAATCTAGGGATATGCAGCACACCATTAATCCCTTTTATTCTACCATCAGAAAACCTGATTCTAACCTTACCTCGACCAACAATGTCTAGAGGTGAATCATCACCCAAGTACACCTTACCTCCATTAAATCCTTCATATTCAGAAAACCAATCTCTATTGGAAGTCATATGAAAAGATGCACCTGAGTCAATTAGCCAGGCATCATTACCTACATGAGTCGCCAAAGCCGCAATAAATGCATCGCCATCTTCCTTGTCGGACTCAGAAGCAGAATCGAACTTTTTCTTTTTCTTCTTCTTTTCTTCTTTGCAGTCCTTACGGATGTGACCCGGTTTACTGCAATTCCAGCAAATGACTTTGGACTTTCCAGGAGATTTCGATCTCCCTTTGGATTTGGACTTGCCGCGCTTCTCATTCTTCTTGCCTTTCTCCTTAGGTCTTCCACGAACGGTTAGGGCTTCCTTTGAACTGATGGATACCTTCCTTCGCATCTCTTCACCAAGTAGGGCACCCACCACGTCTTCAGATTTCAAAACGACAGAAGTACTACCGATAGCCATAACAAGAGAATCCCACGAATCAGGCAAAGAACAAAGCAAGATTTGACATTTCTCCTCCTCGTCCATCTTAACACCGACGGATACTAATTGAGCCACAATCATATTGAATGCTTCTAGGTGGTCTGCAATTCGTCCACCCTCTTCCATCTTCAAGGAATACAATTTCTTTCTTAAGAAAATTTGATTTAATAAAGATTTCACTTGATACATCTCACCAAGCTTAGTCCATAGCTTCTTTGCAGAGTTCTCTTCATGAACATTGATTAGAACAGAGTCTGCCAGGCACAGTCTGATTAGACCCTTGGCTTTTCGGTCCATAACATCATACTGAGCTGCCGTAGTAGGATCTGAGGGCCTTTGGACATTCGCATCAACAGCATCCCAAAGATCTCGATCTATTAGCAGATCTTCCATCTTCAGCTTCCACATCTCAAAATTACTTCCATTAAATTTCTCCACCTCTATTCTCCCTGACGAACTCGCCATCTGAATATTCCTGCAACAAGATCAAAAAGTGTCTTCTGCACAAGCTCCCACTCAAATCTGGATTAGTTCAAAAAACCCAACTGCCCACAATTGAAACCAAAGGTGATCAGGCTCTGATACCACTTGTAAGGAAGTTAAGTAGCGGAAACAACTTCCTACACTAACCTTGAAAGGAGGGTAATGCAAAACTTTTTCTAATCATTACAACAGTTACAGAAAATAGAAATAGATATAATAGCAATCATACCACAACACAATGATTTACGTGGGGAAAACCCTTTCGGGAGAAAAACCCCACCCTCCAAAAGCAGCTCAATATTTTATTCAGCAATCAAAAACAGATTACAAAATACTTGCAGAGCAAGCTCTTCGCAAGAGTACCACTAATCAGAGATTCAGAGGCAACTCAATAGTCATAAGACTCTTACACACAACCTCTATCTCACACACCTCATAAATAGGAGATACAATACAAGAAACCGTCAAACGGTATTACAAAACCATGGGCTAAAACCACCCAATAAGGTGTAGCCGACCTTATCTCCCTTCTAGATGCCCTATGACATGTTAAAGCACACATCAACACGTGTCGCTCCCTTTTACAGCTCATTTATGTATTCGATACAAATTATTTTTTTATTTCAGGAGTGCAAACTTCCGGAGGCCATAACTTGAGAACCGGGTGTCCGATTGACGAACCGTTTGAAGCGCCGGAAAGCTCGCGAAGTGCTCTATCACCTCGTAACCCGCTTCGCCGGTTACGGCAACTTTTCAGGGCGTTTCGGAGCCTCTAAAGTCCCCAAAATTAAGTTTAAACATTTTATTGCACCCCTCCAAGACGAAAACTTTAATATCTTCAAAACTAGCTGCGACCTTGCGACGCAACTTTACCGGAATGCTTATCTAGCCAACCAGAAGCTTCAGGGAGAGTTTCGCACCATTTCGTGCTCAAATAAAAACTTACTATAAATAGTAACCTCGCATAAATGCAAGGTTGAGACACCATTTTTCCCAACAATTTAATGTCACCTTATCCTGGAAAATAATGGTTTTGCCTCGTGATTTTTTTTTTCTATTTGTACAATCAGATTTGGGCTAGCAAAACACTCAAGAAGATATAGTTTTCGAGTTAAACACTTTGTCTTGGAGGTGCAGGAAAAATAGTCAAGAATATCATCGAATCCAAGCAGTCCTAGAGGAAGAAGAAGAAATAGCCCAAAATCCCATGATAATCCGTGTTAGGGCTATAGAACCATTTTGCCTTGTAGTTAATATTCAACCAAGGCCTTTGGAAAGAGGACCGGTTAGAAGAGCAATTATTCCTAAAAATCCTTATTAATATCTGGTGACTCTGTTTACTCATCCATTTATGCTCTTAAGCTGACTCCTAAGAGCTACACTAGAAGTGAAAGAAAGAAAGGTTTTCAAAACCCGGATTTTGATTTCCTACGATCTATAAATTTATCGATGTTTCCTCCTACCCGCAAAACTAAATCTTTGAGTAGACCTCCTTCTCCTCCCCGTCCTAAGCTTTATTCATCAAGTAACTCTTTTCATGTCCTAACTCTAGTAGGAACTACTCTAGCCACTCAAACCAATTTTCCAATTGCTCGTCCTATAAACATGGCAGTCCCATGGGGGGAAACTATTGGCCCACTCAATTCATCAGGGCCCTTACATGACCTTCCTAAAGGTTCTAGGAAAATAATACCTAAATTCAAGGGTGATGGGACAGTCACACCAAAGGAACACATGCAAGCATTCTTTGGGGCTTGTTCTATCTTGGGAGTTCAACATGAAGATGTTGTCGTCAGACTTTTTATGGAGTCTTTGGCAGAGGCTACAACAAATTGGATTTGCCCAATGGTACAATCAATAACTGGAATAATATAAAAACTAAGTTTGAGGAAAAGTTTGAAATTGTTGAAAATAAATATGTGTTAGTTGTCCAATTATTTACCATGAAAAAAGAAGTGTGTGAGTCTATGTAGGATTTCATAGCAAAGTTTGATAAGTTGGTGAGTCGAATCCCAGCTAATGTGGCACCACACCATCTTTTTAAATCTTTCTTTATTAGTAGTTTACCCTCTAATGTTAGTTTCCTCATCAAGAGAAACCCACAAGATGACCTGACAACAACACAAAGGGTGGCTATTTCAATAGAAGATGACTTGATCACCTTAGGAAAGTAAAAAAAAACTACAAACAAGTAAAGCACCAAAAACTAGTACTACTAATCCAATAATCCAAAGACTGGCTACTGATATTATCACTTTGAAGAGGCAAATTCCTAAAGGTCCTCAACAAACTTTTTATCAAGACGTACCAAGATCATCAGCCAAGCCATTAAGTATCACTGGTCCTTCTCAAAGACTTGCCATAGAAGGCCCTCCTTCCGTGGGAAAAGGTAATCATATGGTATACAATTTCCATCTAACTACAAATCATGATGGTGCATCTTGTCCAGAGATGAGAAGAGCCATGCAAATGCTTGCCACAAATAAGAAAGAAGAATATTAGGTTGAAGAACCTACACCCTCGGGAGATGCAAATGTAAATTTTATTGAATATGAGTCAAACTCATAAGGAGAATATTTATTCACAGAGATAGATAATCCAAATTTCACCGTACTCACCAAAACTCAATATCACGAAAGAGGGATTCAGAAGATAAATCCAACTCTGATAACTCTACCTCCCATCCTAAGTATATTCTGACTAGAGGATCTTCCTATAATGCTAAGAAAGCAAAGATGAGCCAACCTAAGAAGCCTGTTGAGGTACCTCCTATTATTGCTAGCAATGCTTTTCCTAATCCTTTTGAAATAATTAAATTATGTAAAAATACAGATTACTTAGGCTGAGTATCCCAGACTTAACCCTTTTGAACTTGACCGGCTCGTTAAGTTCATTAGACTTGAATCCTCTGTACAATCTGTCACTTCTCAAGTTTTCGAAGATAATCTTGTTGGCAAATGCACAATCCAATGAGAAATTGTATGTGATTGAAGGTTTTGTCATTGATGGCAACCTTGCAATCATATGATACCAGCAAGACAATATAGCAGCACCGGCAATGATGGACTCTACATCGGCACGCAGGACACCGGTAGACAAAGGAAGGATATCAACACCCTAGCCAACAAGAATTTTGTTTATAATGATCCTAAGTGTAACATAGACAACAAAGATTCTTTGAACCAATTAGACACATTGTCTAAGTATATAACTGGTAACCAAATAACACTGGACAAAATAAATGAGGATACATTCAAGGAGAGATTGATAAAAGAAAAGGAAAAATTCTTCGAGGATATAGTTAAGAAGAACAAGGGAGAGATGGAAACCCTTTTACCGGAACTCAATGAAACCATTTTTTACTTCAAGAAATTGTATAGGGATACATGCAAAACGGATGTATTAATAGAAGACCTTGACAAAGAAATCAAAAAGAGACAGGATAAGATTAATAATATTGCTAACAATCTGATTGGGACATCAGATTCATTTTTGGAATTAGAAGAGAAAATTGCAAAGCAAGAAGAGAAAATCAAGAAATTGGAAAATGAAAAACAAAGAATAAAGGACAAAGCAAAGGACTTAAAACGTTGACTTGGTCCAAGATTAGAGTATATTATTTCTTTGAGAAAAGAAATATTTGAGGCTCTAGTTCCCGGACTGAAGACACTGGAAGAGCAAATGAACATACTCACTGGTACAGTGCAGAGAACTCAAGAGGCACTAAAAGACAGCAAATCCTTCAACAATGGAATAAATCTAGTTTTGACAGACATTTTTCAGATTGTAACCCACCGGTTACAAGAATCCAGGCAGGACTCCAAAGACAGCGAATGACAACCTTTGTCATTGATGTCAAAGGGGGAGTAGAGGCAGAGATGAGAAAAATCAAAAAGTAGAGATTCATTTGCTCAGGGGGAGCACACATCTGGTAAAATTTTTGGTATAGTTTTTGGCAAGATTTTTGGACCTCATTTTTGGATGACACTTATTTTTCTCATGAGTGTTGCCATCAATGCCAAAGGGGGAGATTGTTGGCAAATGCACACTCCAATGAGAAATTGTAGGTGATTGAAAGTTTTTGTCATTGATGGCAACCTTGCAATCATATGATACCGGCAAGACAATATATTGGCACCGGCAATGCCAGACTCTACACCAGCACGCAGGACACTAGCAGACAAAGGAAGGATACCAACACCCTAGCCGACAGGAATTTTGTTTATAATGTATTTTGTAATTAATTAAAAAATCATTGTAACTTGACATGGCGAGTTGTAATATGACTCATATATGTATGAGATCATTGTAGGACATTTTGTAATTGAAAGGAAGAATAATGTGATAGGCAAAATAAGGGAGACCTATTATGTGAATTATAGGTTAAGGGTTTATGTATACAATAGAGCTAAAACCGGTACTGGATCTGGCATAGCAGATGCTATTTTGAAGCAGTATGAGACATTGGATTTGTATAATCCATTTTGTAAGTCAGTGTGACTTCTTGTTTTGTATTTGAGCAGTGAGCTCTAGGCACTTGGCCTTCCTGCATGTGCAGGCCCCTATTGTAGCAGTAATATTCCCTTATTGGCCAGTAAGTGAATATTGTGGGTCACAAATCCCACCAAGGTTTTTCCCACACCAGGTTTCCTCATTAAACTACTGTGTTATGGTGTGCTTTTCATGTGGTTGTTATCCTTGTTTACTGCATTATTTTTGGTTTACCAGTATATAATATTGACAAGCTTTACATGTTTTAATTCAAGTAAATTCTATCACCGGTTAGATACTGATTCACCCCCCCCACACCCTCTCTTAGTATCTTTAGGAATCCTAACAAATCCCCTAACTAAAATTGACCCCGGTTGTCTTAATTCTTCTCAAGAGTTAAAACCTCCTAATCCAGTAAACCCTTTCATGAAACCCAAACCTTTTTTATGTGTCATTGTACATTGTTGGTTTTAAATTGAGCAATTGTGTGATTGATTTTGGGGTCTCTGACAATGTGATGACATCCCAAATGGTGAAGGCTTTAGGATTAACCCTTATTTCCTTAAGTGGAAGATGTTTCTCAATGGATTCCTCTCAAGTCCCCATAATAGGTCAAGTTAAGGATGCTCAAGTAGCTTTAGCTTCACATCCTTCTAAGAGACTCAAACTTACCATCCTAGTTGCAGATATTCCAACAAGTTATGGGATGCTTTTAAGTTGAAGTTTCTGTAAATACCTTGGAAGGGAAATTCAAATGGACTGGTCCTATGCCACTATCCCAATGAATGGTAAGAAGGTTAGGTTGGAGCCTGAGTCGAAAGCCAAGTTTATTGTGATGAGATCAGATGATCCTAAGTCAAAAAATTTGTATGTAGAAACTAGTCCTAGTACCTATATGTGTAGTTCTTCTAAAGATATTAATAATTGTCTAGTTTCTAATGAATTAAAAGATGGACTATGGACTATGTAATTTGATGTTAGTTGTTCCTCATTTGGATCTGGTGCTAGATTTTTTCTCATTGCTCTAGATGGTTGTCAATTTCCTTTGGCTTATAAATTAGAGTTTGAAAACACGGGAAACACGATTGAATATGAAGCTCTTTTGCTTGGTTTGGTTGTTGCAAAAGAAAGAGGGATTAAAGAATTAAGAGTGGAAGAAGACATCGAACTTGTAGCGAGACAAGTTCGAGCTTAGTATAACATGAAGAATGGGAGATTAAGACATTATAGGAATAGAGTTTGGGAATGTATTGAAGATTTTAAAGCCTTCACAATAGGGGTTGTTCCTAGAATGCAAAATACCAAAGTTGATTCCCTAGTCATATTTGCATCACTCTTATTACATCACCCTAACTTAAAGGACAAATCACATATATCATTCAGGCCATTTATAGGCCAAATGTCCTAGATAATGTTAACCATTAGAAAATGTTTAACAATGACAAGCAAATTAACAATTTATTGTAGAATGCAAATGCTTTATCTCATACCTTTTTTGAAGGAAGCAATGAAGATAGTTTTGATATCCTTGAAGGAGAAGTAAAATATAAGGGCCACGAGATGAAAGGAGTGATTCAACTAGAGGAAATAAGATTCCTAAGGGTCTTGTGTCCTTGGAACACATGCTCAATCGTCGAGATCAATACATTAAGCAGAAGGAATGTAGTATTAGTAAAATATCAGTTGAATATGAACAGGTGAATATTAGCACAAAAGAAGATCCAAAGATTGTTTATATAAGGAAGTGTTGTACGCCTAAGGAGAAGAAAAACTTAATCATCCTACTCACCGAGTATAAAGATGTTTTTTCATGGTGTTATGTAGATCTAAAGAAGTTTAGAAATGGAAAAATACAACACCATATTCCTCTCAAGCTAGGAGTTAGTCCTTTTAGTAAAAAACAACGAACCTTCAACCCTAAAATTGCAGATGTCATCTTTAATGAGATTGATAAAATGTTAAAAGCAAGGATAATATATCCTATCCACGATACTACATGGGTTGCTATCATTGTACTAGTCATGAAGAAGAATAGAGAAATCAGAATCTATGTAGATTTCCGTACTTTAAACCAAGCTTCCCTTAAAGACAATTATCCTTTGTCTGTGATGGATCATATTCTACAAATAGTGTTAGGATCTAAGATGATGTCTATGTTGGATGGCTTCTCTGGATATAATCAAGTAGAAGTAGCCCCAGAAGATCAACATAAAACTTCCTTTACTACTCCCATGGGCATTTTTGCCTATAATAGAATGCCTTTCAGCCTCATCGATGTTGGTGCCACCTTTCAAAGAGCTATGGATTTGACTTTTGGTGATTTGAAAAATAAGATTATAGTTGATTATTCAGACGAATTGACTATGTTCACAAAGATTAGAGGGATTCATTTACAAGATCTAGAAAAAGTATTGCAGAGATGCAAGGATTTCAATAATTCTCTGAATCTTAAGAAATCTATATTTGCAGTCACCAAAGGCAAACTTTTGGGACACATTGTTTCAAAAGATAGTATCAAGATTGATCCTGAGAGAGTTAAGGAAATTCAACAGTTGAGTCTTCCTACCTCTAGAGATGGGACTAGATCTTTCTTCGGTCAAGTGAACTTTCTGAGGAGGTTCATACTAGATTTTGTTGAATTAACAAGGTATATTGTGGAGATGTTGAAAAAACTGTCGACTTTTAAGCGGAAGCAAGAAGGAAAAAAGGCCTTTGAAGACATATAGACAACTATAGCCAATGCCCCCACTGTGATACAACCAAATTTTTAGAAGGATTTCATTATTTATTGTTATGCTTTAGAGCATACTTTGTCTTCCATCTTGCTACAAAAGGATGATCAAGGCATGGAAGAACCTATAGCTTCTATGAGTTAGCCACTAAATAAACACAAGTTGAAATACACATGGACTGAAAAACATGCCTTCGCTATTATGAGAGCTTTGAAGAATTTTAGATTCTATATATTGCATTCTCACTCAAAAGTCTTTGTTCCTAACTCTGCAATTAAAAGCATTTTGACTCAACAAGGCATTGACATAAATAAAAGAGGAGCTTGGGTGGCAAAGGTGCATGAGTATGTTTTTGACATCAAATCAACCACTCTTGTTAGGGTGAAAGGCTTATGCAAGATGATTGTCGAGAATAACCTAGAACAACAAGATGATCTTCCATTAATATTATTCACCAGTGCTCTTGATGAATGGTTTTCGGATATCACATATTTGCTGACCTGTGGAGAGTGTCCTGCTATTCTTTCATCTAAGCAAATAATAAATTTAAAATTGAAGGTAGAGAAATCTGTTCTTTGGGAAGGGAATCTATATAAGAAAAGAATAGACGGTATCTTTTTTAGATGTGTGGACAAAGAACAACAAAAGAAACTATTAGAAGTACTTCGTGGTGAAGTTCATGGTGGACATCTCTCAGCTTCTATTATTGCTTTCAATATTATGAGGCAAGGTTTTTATTGGCCTAGTATCTTAAAATATGCATATGCATGGGTAGAAAAATGTGAAAAATGCCTTAAATTTGCAAGTAGACCTCAGTTGGTTGCTTTACCTTTGAAACCAGTAGTTATCAAAGAACCTTTCCAGCAATGTGGTTTGGATTTCATGGGGCTAATCAACCCAAGATCAAGTTCCCAACATACGCATATCCTTACAACTACTAACTACTTCACTAAGTGGGTAGAAGCTATTCTTGTCAAGCACACAACTTCTGGGGTGGTAATCAAGTTCCTTGAATAAAATATCTTGTCTAGATTTGGAGTCCCTAAAAAGATTGTAACTGATAATACTAGTTGTTTCTCTTCTTTAGATTTAACCATGTTCTGGTACAATTATGGAATTAATCTTGCTCTTTCATCATATTATTACCCACAATTGATTCTTATTAGCATTTTGAAGAAGTTATTTGAACAAAATCTAAGAAATTGGCATAAAAGCTTGTATAATGCTTTGTGGGTTGATAGGACCTCATATAAGCGGGCCATAGGAATGTCTCATTTTCAATTATTTTATGGAACTGAGAGTGACTTACTCCTCCCATTGGAGATATCAACATCTAGACTCCATAAGGGTATTGAATATGAGTATTTCCAGTCATCTTTGGAGAAAAGAAACATGTATTTAAATAAGTTAGAGGAACAAAGGTATGAGGTGGTCGACTGAATATCAAAACATCAATAAATGGTGACGAAAGTGTTTGACATAAAGATAAAAGAAGGGAGTTTGTAGTGGGAAATTCAATTTTGATGTGGGAACCCAAAGGTTGACATAAGAATTTTGATTCCTTGTGGACAGGCCAATTTGTGATTGGGGAAAACTCTTTTTACTTGGCATATCTAGATGGTACACATTTACCTCTTGCCTACAATGGGCAATATCTAAATCTTTGTAATGGATAATTGAGGTTTCTCAATTTTTTACTATAGTTTTCTCTTTTCTGTCAATTTCCGTAGTTAGGTCCCAATTTTGGTGTGATTTTGTAGCCCTTATGAATAAGGCTTTATGCCAAGTTAATCTAGGTTCTCCATATCCTCCTAGTCCTTGTCCCCAGTCAAAGCTAGTTGTTACTCGCCATTTTCACTAAGTCAGAATATATCCTTTAATCTCAAGGTCTCTTTTATAATGGATCACAATTCATACGCCTTAGTTTTAAAAATGCTCGATCGACCAATCATCCTTATTTTAGGCGTCAAGTCTTATTTTTGTCTAAAGGCCCCCACCCTTTCTTTATCAGTTTATCATCCTTCGATGGAAATATAGCCCACTAGTTTTCATAGTCATTGATTCTTGTTCCACTCAATCCCCGACCTCCGATAGTGTTATGTAAAAGGGGTCATCACAAGTCCCATATCAGTCGATCACACTCTTAGGATTTTTCTGCACACGTGTTTTGTTGTTCCATAATTCTCGAAGTGTCTAATAGCTCGATTCTCTGATAAAGGTGTTCCCATAGTCGACAACTTGTGTGGTGACATCAGCACGATACCAATTTGTAATGTGTGAAAAATAAAACATTAATTAAATGCTTTATTTCAAATATCAAGACAGTATGACAACTGCCAAAATGAGTGAATTAATTTCTCCAAGCACACATATGTATGTCACCTTTGTTACATTCATTTGTATTTGAAATCCTTTGCAAATTTGAAGGAGCTCTCGAGCAAAAGTACGAAAACCAGGTTTCAGACAAAAGGCTTTTCTTGTTTTAAATTTATATAATTTTTCAGTTCTTCTTATTTCTGCATAAAAGTTAGAGGGGAGTTTGTCAATTTGGCATTTATGAACTTTTGTTTTCTCTGCAATCATTCACCATTGTATCCCAATTCAAGTTTCCATCCTTTTCTAGAAACCCTAGCTTTTCTCTCTTCAGTTCCTATGGCACCAAAAATTTCTCAGCCAATAGAGAGTAAGCTGGATAATATTAAGGATACTGAAATAGAGCCATTTGTAATGCATGACATCCATAGGAGCTTGCAGAATCCATAAAAAGTCCCCTACACAAAAGGTTGTAGAATCCACCTTGTCTCAAGTTGGGGGTTACCCTTCATCTATTGCATGTCTGGAATTGGTTCTCAATTGTATACAACATTATCACCCTAACTCCCATGAGATTCAGAACACAAATCAAGCTATCATAGCTAAAATTGACACAAATAATGTTACTCTTGCATTGAATATTCCGAAGAGGGATGGTGAGGTGAATCTTTCTCTACAGTTGGGATGGGAATTATTTCACAATTGAATAGATTGGTGTCTTTCTACTATTGGTCAAGGTTGGTTGAAAACCCCTTGACTCGAAAAATCTAAATTATCCTCTCAAATAAAGACAGAGTTGTTTAGAGATGATATTGTAAACATTATTGTTTTGTTGTGCCGTGTTGTTGGTAAACCTTGAACAAAATACTTCGAAGAGTGGATTTGTCAGTTTATTCTCACTGTTTGTGATGATAGAAATCAAGTAGATTAGGCAAAATTGACAAGTGACTCACTCCATGAAAAAATAATAAAATTTAATGATAGGAAACAATTTCACTTATGCTTTTGTGCTTTTCTATGTGTTGATTGTTGTGAAGATGTCTTGGTCAGGTTTGAGACAGGGGGCGCAACAGTCCCGATGCTATGTAATGGATGAAAAAATAGAAGACCAAGAAGTAGTGAACGATGCAGTAGAGCTAGAAGATGAAGGGGAATACGAGGATGTGGTGGCTTGTTAGTTTTTATCTTAGTTACTTTTTTTTATTTTCAAATTTCCTTGCTAAAAAATTATTGGTCCTGGTGGACCCTCTCTATTTTTAAGTTATGTTTTAAAACTCTCTTTAGTCGATTGTCTTCAAGAAGCCATTATTTTTAATTAGGTGGATACTAAAAAACTAGTTAAGGTGATAGTGAATCATTTAAACAGGTTCGGTTCTGAACCATTTTGCTTTTAGTTTACAATAGCATTGCATACTTTTGAAAAAAGTTAATTGAATTCTATTTGGAGAAGACTTTGTGCTATTTCAAAAAGAATTTCTATTTATATATGATTCTATTATCTCATATCAAGATCTGAATGATTCAGTGAATGTTTGAGTATCTATTCTTTGATCGTAAACTTTGTGTTATGATGGGAATGGTTTCTTGGATCAAGTTGAATTAAAGGTGAATATTATGCATATTGTCGTTGCTAGATTCTTTTCTTTGTATGGATGTTGGTAGATAATTTATATTCAAATATGGTGGAAGTTGTCCTTCATACTTTGTTGTTAAGGTGATATGAGTTTAATAACATTTTTCTTTTCTTTGTAAAGTTCTTAAAATTTGCCTTTCCTGCTTTTTGGTTAAAAGCATCCTCTAAAAACTCAAATTACATCTTAAGAGGGAGTTATACCTATCAAATTCAAAGGAAAGTTATAGAAACAATTGTAACTTCTCGAACTGTTTGTTAATAGATTGTTCTCATATCTGGGCTAGGAGTCAATCTTGTTATAACTCATAGAGAACAAAATTTGTTAACCAACAAGTGGATCCTCTACTTTTTCTCAAGAAAACAAGGCCCCCAAAGGACAATTTACCAAATGTTATAATAGCTTTAGGGAAACCATGGAAATTGCCCTTTAATTTTTTATGGAATTGAATCTTACATTTTGGAATGTTAGGGGGTGTTAGGGGGCTTGAGTTCCTAGACAAGAAGTAAGTTGTGAAAATATGTTTAAAAATGAATAATGCTATTGACATTTTTCTTCTTCAAGAATTAAAGGTTGTTGATTTTTGTCTAGACATCAATTTAAAATGCATTTGGAGGGAAGAAGATTACTTTACCACTAGGCATGATAAATGAAAAGGTGGAGCGACCATTTTAGTGAGTAATAGGTGCAACATCTACCCTTATTCTCCATACACAAAAGTAGCAAAACTGGACTAGAGAAACCCAATCTACTATACCTATACTACAAACTATTAATATCATATATGTCTGCACCATAGCCATAGTTATATTCACCAACATAAAGAAAGAAAAAAAGCCCTTATCTCAGACACTCTCTAATGAGCTCCATGTATCTACATGCATCCTCTCTGCAACTAAAGCCCTTGCAATCACTAGACAGTCTCGTTTGCACCTGGAATGGGCCTCGCCTTCCATAATATCTTTGATGTGTCTTCCATCATTTGGAATCCATATCTCCCCTGCACCCAACCCCCAGTCATTCCCCTCATCTTCAACACAATGCTCATCCACCTCGATATCCCTTTGCCCCTGAAGCCCTTCTTCCCTTACAAACTGTCCTAGCTCAAAATTCTCAGGCATTTCCAAAATATTCATCACATATAACAAGAATATCAGGTTTTGATTCCTTTTTGGGTGATTGTTATTGGAATTTTATAATTTCATTGTCTAGACCATTGAAAATTTCCTCACTTCTCTCCCTTCACGCAAAGCCATATAATACTGGTGGGCCAAAGGAATTAACTTTTGATCTTCTATATTGTCTAAAATCACATCAATTCCCCCCAAAAAGGCATGATCAAAAATCATTTGGCAAATCTTCTTTGTTCTTTGTTTGCAGATTCCCATCTAGATGCACAATGCTAGAAACATGGTCAAAATATTCGAATTTGCCCCATATTTGTGTTGTTCTTGCATAAATTTGGCTCCCAGAAACTTCTTTACCTCATGGATGATCGGAGGATGGCTTGATTCCATCACCATTAAAAGCCTCTTCCTTGAGATTCCTCCCAAAAAAATCATTTGTTGTTTATTTCCTTCAAGGAGAATGGGAGTGTCCATACTACGTCTCTACCAAATTCCTGAAAACCTGGATGAGATGAAACTACCAAGACTCTCGATTTGCCCCTATAAATAAACTCTGAAAGGGCCACTCGTGAGTAATTAATACATGGCATTATAGTCACAATGTCCCAAGGCATTCTCCGATATAACTAGAAATTTCCTAATTCCTCATGATTTCACCAAATTTATTTTTATGTATTCCCACATCTATGTCACCTTAGGAAATGACTATGGATGTCACTCACATAACTTCCTATTATTACATTCTTGAGCGTCATCTTATGTGACATCTGTGTTGTTCCCATCAAATCGACCTTTTGAATCCCATCACCATCCTTTCAGTACAAAAATGGTCGATTCCACCTGAATTACCATTATTATTGTTAATTGTCCAAATGCTCTAGTTTTTTGAATCACGAACCTTTGTCATATGACATGACATATTTCATAACACTCAGACTTTTGTGCAGCCAGTTTTGCCAATTCATCTATCAACTCATTACCTTCCTTAAATATGTGACTTGCTTTGAATTTTGCGAACTCACTTAGTGTCTCAACAATGGGTTCCATCTATCTTTGAAGTTGTCAACATATCGATTACTTGTTTATGATAGCATTGACTATTAACAAAGAGTCTCCTTCCAGGTGTATTCTCCTAACACCCAAGCTTTTTCCCAATTCAATACCTTTCAGTGCCGCTTGAAATTCAGCTACATTGTTTGTTGCTATCCTAATAAACTCAGTTGCTTTCCCTAAAATTGTACCCTGATCATTACGAGCCATGTAGAATAACCCTGTTGGATCGAGATTACCACCAGAAACCACTTCAAAATTTATTTTGATCCATCCCTTATCAGGTACCTACCATACCATGACCTTCCACAGATTCTATGAGTTGTCCTTCTTGCCAATATCTTGGCCTTTCAAAATCATCAGTCCAGAGAATTTTTTCATTAGTTCACTCTTTATTGGTGAAGACATTGTTCTTTCTAGATTTTCTCTTAGTTGCCTCATTCACAAGTTCGACTATAGAGGCTTCCACTTGTTTGACTAGTGCCTCCCTTGGCATTGCTTGATCTTTGAAGGTTCTACGATTCATCTCCTTCCATAGCTCCCATGTTACTATTGAGGGGAGCACTTGCCAAATGCTATTAAACATGCATTTGTACACACTGCTCGGTTGGGATACAAACTAATCCTTTAGACTCAAGGGCTTTGCGTTTAGGAAATATGACTTCCCAGGCATGTCTTCCCAATATAATTCAACATAAGGGCAGGTACATATCAGGTAGTCAACTATTTCTACATTATTCTTATAGAGAATACATCTATTGGGCCCTTTAAATCCAATTTTCTCTAGCCTGTCTTGAGTCAATATTTTGTCCTAGATGGCTAACCATGAGAAAACTCTAGCTTTGGGTAATATGTCTTTTCCCCATGGGCGCTTGATGGGCTACTACATGATGTTTTATGTAGCTTCCTTGATTCTATACCCAATTTTTACTTTGTATTCCCCATCTCTAGATGTGCACCATCTGACCTTGTCACTTGAGTGTGTCACCAGTATTACCCTTTCTTTTAGGATACTTGTTAAAGCGTCTTTCTATGCTTGGGGGGCATTGATATCCTCCATATATTTTCAACACCATCTTTCCATGTCATCAATTCTTACAACACCACCATAATTTCAAACCTTTTCCCCTCATACCCTAGTAGTTTCCAACCTAATCTCATGAATATTAGTGAGGTTGCATAGTTTTGGATGTTGATGTAGGAGCATCCTTGGTTCTTGGCAATCTTACATCAACCAAAAATATTTCCTTTCTATTTTGCAGTTTCAACATTTCATTTTGCATTTTCTGGCATTGGCTCACCGGATCTTGAGGAGTTGGATTTTGCTTGAGGAATTGACCATCTACCTTATTCCAAAACTGCAGAGGATTTGGATCATTTTCTGGCAAGTTATTGCTACAGATTTCCGATATAGTTTTCTGGTACCGGTTGCCTGGACCTATTTGCACTAGTGATCTACCAGATCCCTTTCGTAGCTTGTGAAGCCCTGAGCATTAATTCTGATGTTCCTTGGTGTGTGGCTGACCTTCCCTTTGATCTACACTTCATCCTTTGGATTTTCTGGAGGAATTTCTTTGGTGCAGACTGACCTTACTATTTTTACACGTTAGGTCTTGTTCTTTGGCATTTGATGCCCTTTTGGGCCAATCAGGCCCCCTTGGATCGTATAAATTATTGTAATTGAGCATTAGAATGCAGACCAGGGAAAATATAGAACATAGAAGCTAGATCTTAAGATTTGAGGTCTGCATTGTGACCTGTTTTGTAAATGAGCATGTTTTAGCCAGTGAGTCGATTTCTATAACTCAGATGTTACCGGTTGATTGTAATCAATTTTCATGATATAATTCATTATTTTCCTGCATTGCCTCCATCATATCATTGTGTTTCTGTTGTGTTTACTCTTGCTGACCGGTCCAAATTGATCTCTTTGAGGTCCCTCCTAATTGGTGACTGCACCAGATGCCCATCCCAAGAGTCTTCCCAAAAGGAGGCCAAATTACCACTATGTATTTCCCATGCAGTATGTTTTGAGATGATCTCCCTACTATCACACACAAACTTCCATATGATAGATCCCCTTGGAGGGTTGTATATTTTCAATATACTGATAGGGTCATCTAAATCCAAGTATTTATTTCTTAGAATCTTAGCCCAGGGTGAACTCACAATGCTGGTTCCCACTTTTTGGTACATCCTGATTTTTGTTGAAATCATACATTTTTAAGAAAATATAATGATTTAAGCTTTAAGATGTCCCATTTGAAGTAATTAATTCAAGAGAGTTGGATCAAAGGCTCTTAGATCAAAATTTCTTGGACAAAACCTCTCTACTTCTAAATCATGCTTGCAATGGAGTCTCCTTTGCATCTATCAAATGTTGATAAAAAACCGATTTCACATTAGATTTTTTGGGGGTCAAATGAATTCATTTAGAAGTTTTGTTTTTTTAAGTATTTAGTCCTTATTATAAGCTTTCCAAATAGTATAATTTTTAATATATTTAATTTCATTAATATAATTTTATTTTATTTCTTATGAATGTAGGTTTTTCACCGAACATGAACTTCTTTGTTCAATGCATTGGTAAAAATAGTAAACTAATTCAAAAAAAATCTAAAAAATATCTATGCACTAGGTATTGATGTCTTCTTTCTAACAAAAAAATAAATTGAATTTTGATATATATAGAACGAGTTATGTGTTCAAACGTACACCTGTATCTAAATTATAATTAGTCGAACTTCAAAACTTAATAAAATGAAAAATATTCAACATATCATTATCAAACCAGCTGCATGCCCTGGGTATATATGTTACAAACCAAAATTCAAAAGAATTAAGTTTTTATCATTTATAGAAAAAAAGTTATGCATTTTGGGATGCACGTCACTATTAAAATATGTTGTTTGCTGTAAAAAACTAATTTTTGAGGGAGATGGAAACATCAATTAAATTTTATTAAAAAAAAAATTAGAAAAATATATTCAAAATCTACAAACAAGATGTTACAAATCATTAGTTTACATCATCTTCAAATTCTTAACGGTTTAAAAGTTATAGGTGTTCTAAAGTGAAGATTGTTTTTTAAAATGTTCATCTAAGTGTCAAAGTTGGTCAAAAAGTGGGAACCAGTATTGTGAGTTCATCCCCCACTTTTGATTACTCTTCGACATCATCCATGCAAATTTATCTCCTATTGATGCATTCATAATCCTTATTTGTCTAATTCCCACACCCTAGCCTCCTGAGGCATACATACTTTCTCCCAAGACAAAAGAGATTGCTTCTAAGTGTCTTGAGGCCCATTCCAAAATAATTTGTGCATAATTATGTTCAGACTATCTTCCACCGAGGTTGGCAGTTTCAAGCATGACATTGAATATATTGGGATTGTAGATAGAACCGCCCCGACCATCAGCAACTTCCCTGCAGATGAGAGCCATTTCCCTTTACACATTTCCATTTTTCTCTTACAATTTTTCAGCAGCTTATCTCAATAACATTTTTTGTTGATACCCCAAACAATGGTAACCCTGACTCTTAGACCTAATATCCTTGTTATATCCCATTGCAGACTTGGTTGTACATTTAGAAAGAAGACTTTTGATTCCCTCCAATTAATTGATTGCTCTGAGACTCTATTGTATTTGTCCAATAAGGATCTAATTCCCCTTGCCTCTACCCTTGATGCTTCCCCAAATAGTGTCATATCAAATTACTAATGAGTGATTAGTTCCAACCCTGGAGTTATCTCCAACCTTATCCACTTGCCTTCTATCCTTGCTTGAAAATTGCTCCTCCCTAGTGCCTCTGCCTTGATGATGAAAAGGAAAGGCGATAGGGGATCACCTTGTCTTATACCCCTAGTCGTGTTAAAGAAACCATTAGCTACTCCATTAATTAGAATTGAGAATTTGGAGGTTTCAATGCAACATATAACCCAATCAACTCATTTTCTATCAAACCCAAATTTGATAAGGACCTCCACTAGAAAGTTCCTATCCACCAAATCATAAGCCTTTAAAATATCCAGCTTGATTATCATACTAGGCTTCCTCAATTTCCTAGCTGTGTGAACTGCTTAATGCATCATAATGATGCCTTTTGCAATTGATCTATCTGGATATAATACACTTTGTTCCTCATAAATGATTTTACCAATAACCTTCTTTAGCCTAGTTGCAATGATTTAGGTGATAATCTTATAAAAGGTAATGCACAATGTTATTGGCCTATAATCATTCATGCATGAAGCATCCTTTTTATTCGAGATAAGGGCAATAAAGGTATGGTTTATTGCCCCAAGAATATTTGTTTTCTTTCTTGATTCCTCAACTACTAATAAAAGATACTTCTTTAGTATTTCCCAGTAGATTTGATAAAAGCATATAGGAAATCCATTTGGTCCTGAAGCTTTATCTGGTGCCAACTGGAAGGTTGCCTTATGTAGTTCATCCATCCCAATCGGTTTATATATCTCCTCATTCTATGTTTCCGAGATCAAACTTGGGATGTGACTGAGAATGTCTACCCAATCTAAACCTTGATTTTGAGCCTGATTACTCTCATTCAAAAGATTCTGAAAGAACCTGATCGCTTCCTCACTGATCTCTTCCTTTGACTATGCCAAATATCCATCCTCCTTAGTCGGCTCAAATATTCTAATCCTCTTCCTATGGACAATTATTGAATTATGGAAAAATTTGGTGTTTCTGTCCCCCTCCCCAAGCCAAACCTCTCTTGATTTTTTCCTCTAGAACAACTCTTCTCTAGAAAATATTTCTACTTGTTTGACCTTTAGAGCCTACTCCTTCCTGAAGTCATCTTCCATCATACCATTTGCTATGACCCATTCATTTAAAATCCTCAATTCTCCCTCTACCCTTACACTTTTAGCAAAGATATTCTTGAAATGAGTTTTGTTCCACTCTTTCAGCTTTATTTTGACAAGTGAAAGCTTTTTGTGAAATAAAAACATCTTGGAGTGGTTTCCCACCCAACCATCCTTCCACCATTAAGCTGGCAAATCATATAACCTGAGATCTCTATTCCACATCTTTTTGAATTTGAAGGGGGATCCCTTAGTGTAATTATCCATAGAAAATACAATTTGGATTGGGAAGTGATCTGATCCACTAAGCGGTAGAATAGAGGCTTCCACTATCAAAGTATCATCAGTCCAATTTCCATAAAGAAAATAATTTTTTTTCTTTTTTTTGCAATCCCTAAGAGGCCATGTCTTTGTTGGTCCATGTAAATTTCCCATTTTTGAACACTACTTTTCACTATCTATTACTGTCCACAAACTCCTGGAAATCCATTTGCACTATGGTCGATGAGTTTAAACCTCCTTGCTTTTGTATGTTGTTTCAGGTGGCATTAGAATCTCCAGCTATAATTATTTTCTCTTCCTTGTTTGAATTCAGCTCCATTTAAATATCTCTCCAAAGCTTCCTTTTTGCAATTGTCGATATGGGCCCATAGATATTGATCACTTTCCACTTGTTGTTTCCTTGAAAGGGTTGACACTCTATCAACATCCAACTATTGTAGGCCTTTATTACTAAGCACCTAGCCTTTGTGGGTCCCCATAACACCCCAATACCACCTGAAGCCCCAACTAACTCCACAAACAAACCCTCCCATTGCCTCCAATATTTCATCATACTCTCCTTCTCCTCCTTGCTCCATTTAGTTTTTTGAATTAAGATTAAATTATCATTACTCATATCAAGTTGGTGTCTAAAAAGGCGCCACTTGCTAGAAGTGTTTAAGCCCCTAACATTCCATCTTATCACCCTCATGAATCCTCAAGAAGGAGCAATTCGTTCTCATTTCTAAGAATTGTTTGAAAGAGCTTCATTTTCCCTTTGGCACGACTGACCACTGCCATTCTATCTTTGTTTGATCGACGACCCCTTTAGTTTTTTGATTTAATCTTTGGGGTTTTAATCCCAAACTGAATTTGCTCCAACCCTCTCTCCTCCATAATTTCGACTTGAAATTCTTGAAATTTTTCATCCCCTTCTAAATCTAAGATAAAATTATCTTCATCCTGAATATCCTTGTCATTATCGTTATCCATCTCCTAGATTTATACTTTTGGATCCAAAGGTCTTCCAAAATTATTTGCCGCCTCAATGAGTTTTACCTCCTCAGAGTTCCATAGATTGAAGTTTTATAACTCGGATAGACCACGACCACCAATATATTCCCTATCCAATTTTTTTTTCTTTTTTGAGTAGTGCACCTCTCGATTCTCTGCTTCATCCCTTTGGGAGATATGTCCAACCTTAGCGACTGAGTTCGAATCCACCAAGTTTTCCTCGAGACCATATGATCTCCCCCCAACAATCTCGGACCGTTTTGATTCCGACCATATCCACTCAATCATCTCCTTCTCCCCTTCCTATAGAGGGTCATTGACTAGGATTTTCTCATCCCCAATGCTTGATTTGGTTCGAGAAAACATGTTTACATTGTTTGCTGCTACTAGGGCACAACTGTTCTCTGCCTCATGAACCATAGACTTGCATCTAGTGCATATGTCTAATTTGTCTTCCCTCACAACAACTTGCTTCCCTGACACCAATTCGACCTCCCCTAGGATCACACCATTGGGAGGCATACTCACACAAATTTTGAAATGCGTCCCCAGAGACTGATCTTCCAAATATTTGTCCATGTAAAGGAATTTACCAAATTTCCTCCCAATATTTTTTATTATTTCTTCCTCCCAATATTCAGCTGGCAAGTTATACACATAGAACCACGATGCATTCTTTGTTATTGTGAAGGCCCACAGGTTGAAATTCGGTTTCTAGTCCATTACATGCATTTGAAATCCATCTAAAAACAGAAATGATGATCCCAACGCCTTTGCTTTATTATTGTGGGATGCAAAGATTACTAGATAAACATCATTCACAAAAGGCTTGACCATAATACTCATCCCCCACTCTTCCTGACACCAATTCCTAAACTCATTCCAACATTTCCTCCCATCCCCACACCATTTCATAAAAAGCCCTCTATTTTCTAGAAAGTCTATATTCTTCCTTATTGCATTTCCTTCTACATCTATTGAAAACATAGATTTGGGCTAAGACTTACCCTAAAGTTGCAAGTGTTTTTGGGATGTTCCTTCTCCGTCATCCAGGATTCCTTTGCCTTAACCATCCTGTGCTATGCTCAAATTCATCATTGCTAAATAGGAAATAAGGAAAATCATGAATTCCTTAACTATCTAAGCAATTCAAACATAAAACCAATGAAATAGATACAAAATAGAATTAAATTAAACAATATGAAACTCCCTATTATGCATCATGGCTTCCATTGTTCTTCTCTTCTCTGTGGTATGATGGCTCACAGATATTGCGCTGGCAACTTGCAATTGACACAAAGATTCAAAGTTCATGATTATTGAAAATGGAAATTGAATGCTCAATTTATAAATTTTTGGAGAAGATTGATTGAAAGGTGGAACAAAATGATCAAGACGTAAAACTCAGGTGAGCTCACATGCTGATTCATAGTTGAACTGTTGACTTGGAGGTGAAACAAAATAGATTGAATAGATTAATTGAGTTAATTGATTGAGAAAAAGATAACTGGAGGAAGAGAAAGAATTATTGGAGAAAAATTAATTGATGACAAAGAAAGCTTTATTTAGTAAAAGCTAACTCAAAGATGAAAATAGAAGTTGGAGAGATAATGATTTAATTAATTGATTGATTGAATTAATTAATTTAGCATGTGCTTGAACATTAACTTAGATTTTCAATCTTGTTTTTGAAATCATGCACATGTATTTGAAATTAGAAGAAAGTAGAAGAATTAGAAGAAATTAGAAGAAGAAAGAAATTAAATGAAATTAGAAGAATTAATTAGTTAATTAAATAATTTAAAGAAACTATTTAATTATGTAGAAATGGAATTTAATTAAATAATAAAGAATATTTAAATTGTGGAATTAAAAAGAATTAATTAAATAATAAATATTTAATTAATATTTAGAAAATGGTTAAAATGATTAAATGATGATAGAATAGGAAATAGAATAATTAGTAAGATGACGAGGAAATATGAAATTAGAAGAATAAGATTAATTAAATTAATTAAATAATTCAAGAATTATTTAATCAATTAGAGCAATAATTAGTACATGATCAATGAGACATTTTTAGGTGTCTACATTTGCCCCTCTTTGAGACAATGTCGAAACGATATTGTTTCAAAGAAAATGAAATTTTTTGCCTCAGTCTGCCTTGGTACCACTGTATAGTGTAAATATGCCCCCCTTGGAAAAGGTGGTCAAAAAATTCAAAAATGGATACCATGTTTTTGATATTAGTATAATAAGCAATCGTGTGATTTCGAGATCCTTTGAGTAGGCTACAAGTTGTTTGAAGCTAGTGAGGACTGCGGGCATCGAGGTGTCAAAAAACCCTAATTTTGAGCTATAAATAGAGATTTTAGGTTTTCATTTTCTCATTTGGTATGTTCTTTGTTTTTTCTGCAAATCTTGTGCTTTCTTGCGAGTATTTGATCTTCATTGCTGGTTATAGAGCTCGATTGCACCTGTTTGATCGAATACGTTCATATCAGAGACCTCCTAGGACTGGCGGCACAATTTTTTTCTTATTTTTTCTTTATTTTTTTGCTATTTTTCAAAAAAAAATCCAGTGTTCAATTTTTCCTTTGCATCACGCAATACCCTGTTGGTTTTTATGCATTCATGCTTAATGTTACGCAAATGCTCATAATGTTATGCATTAGTTCTAATCATACCGCATTCGTTAATTTCGTTACGCAATAGTCTTTAATGTTATGCATGCGCTCATTTCATTACACATTCACTATAAATGTCACACATAAGCCATAATTGTAACGCATTAGTAGTAAATGTCACACATTCGTTGTATGTGAATGTTTTTTGTCACACGTCTGATAATTTTTTGTTTTTTATGTTATCGTAATCCGATATTTGATATTTTGAACTTTTTCTCTTTGCAAGAGAACATTGGAGTGCTATACTACCGACAGAGCAGACCCAGTGGACTTGACCTTCGTGTTGATTTACTTGATGAGGAGATTGAGCATATCCGATAGCTTGGTTTGTACTGTGTTACACTTGCCAGAGGTTACGGCCAATAGGGCCATGATTATAGCTTTGATAAAGCGGTGGCATTCTGAGACTTGTTCATTCCATCTACCTACTGGTGAGGCATCCATTACCTTAGAGGATGTACGACATATTTTGCATATTCCCATTCATGGTGAGAGAGTTGTATATGACCATGATGTTGGAATTGTGGGGTTGTGTGCCCTTTTCTAGTGTGAGATTTAGGACTTCCAGATCAGTGGTTGATATGGCATTCCTTGGGCTCATCTAGATTATGATGACATGACTATTGTACTATACAGTATTATCGACGGTTTTTTGATACCTGACAAACGGGGTAGAGTGCTCCATGATATGATTCTTCATCAACGAGTATATGCTTGGGGTCCATGTCTTCTTGCCATGTTGTATTATCATATGCATGGGATTGTATATCTTGGGTATCGGTCTATCAGTTGTGGTGTGACACTACTTTAGACTTGGCCATGGGAGCATATTTCTATTTTGAGACTTGTTCTTCATGTTGATTTACAGCCTGGTGATCCTTATGCTTTTAGGTACACAATAGGTATCAGATATAGGGGTTCAGGTAACACCTTGTATTGGAGGCATCATGTGGACATACTTCAGCATTTTATTTGGAGACCTTACTTAGACTGCCCCGGTTGGGCGAATGATGTAGTACACTTGCCTTTCTGCGGACAACAGAGGTATCTAATCTGTAAGACTTTTGAGAGGCAGTGGATTATAGAGATGTATCTCCCAGGTCGGGTATTGAGACAATTTGGAGAGATACAGGTGATACCAGTTATTACTGCTTACTTTGCTCGTTACTCTGGGGTTGGGGTAGAGGTGCAACGGATCCAAGGACTACGTCGGAGTATGATGCATGGTTTGCCAGACATAGGCCTATTCCTCTGATTGATCCTACTGTTCCTATTATAGCACAACAGATTCACCATCCTAGGCCGAGATTGAAGCTAGAGTTGGGGGAGAGAGTCAGAGGAGGAGAGGAGGGTGGAGATGAGGGAGGAGCTGAGGGAGGAGCTGAGGGAGGAGTTGAGGGGGATGGAGGAGTGGAGGGAGAGGACGAGGGAGGAGATGAGGGAGGTGGAGGCAAGGATGTAGACATTGGTGGAGACATCGAGTCTATCAGTAGCGGGGATAGCGATGATTCTTCAGAGTCATCGAGCAGCAAGGATGGTGACGATGATGATGATATGCTGGAGTTGGAGGACGTGCCTACTGCAGAGGGTGGGGGAGGATGGGTGGGAAATAGGGATGAGGATGATTTGCAGATTCTTAGAGTGCGAATTCAAAGTTTGGAGGAGGAGGAGGTCGCTAGACGAGATGTCGAGCGAGAGGCCTACCGTGCAGACTACAGTGCTTTAGAGGTTGAGAGGGATTGTCTCCAGAGAGAGATAGATGAGGCAGTCAGACGATGCTGCACATGAGGCTTTTTACTACTGACAGCTTTATCATGACAGTGTTCCTGAGAGAGAGAGAGAGCTCCTAGTTTTAGTGTTGTTAGAGGTCATTTTGGTTCTAGTATGACTTCCACACGGAGGACCAATAGTGGTGGTGTTATGGGACCACCTCGACATCCTAGGACAGGACCTAGTGGACAGGATCCACCCGTTGACAGAGGCAGTGTTGGTTGAGACATTTTGATCATGTTATCTGAGCCTTTAGGCCTGTTTATTGTATTCATACACATCATCATTTTTGAGTTATATATATATATGATATGCAGTTTTTGGGCAGCAATCTATTTATGCTTTGTTTTCCATGTATGCTTATATGATGCTATGAGTTATATGATGTATATCTATATGATTTATGAATGCAATGGTTACTACATGCATGTATCAATGATGCTTATGAATGCAATGGTATCTATAATGTATGCATGAATGATGTTTATGAATGCAATGGTATCTACAATGTTTATGAGTGCAATTTGTACTACATGCATGCATATTAAACTAATGTTTATGAATGCAATGGTATCTATATGAATGCGTATAGTTTTTGTATGATAATGCCATAACAAATTTTTAACTCAGATGTACCTTGATGAAATGTTAGTGAGATGATAGAGAGAAGAGATTGATGAAATAATTAATGTTAGAAAGAATATGATTTAGAGAGAATATGGGAAATCAATAGACTATCAAGAAACATATGAGATGAGAATGAAATTGAAAGAATCACGAACCTATGTCACATATTTTATTGCATAATATATATTCATCACTAAGCCTTATTATTGAACAATGAAGCTTAGCACATCAGGGTATAAGGAACCAAGATGTAAAGATATCTCATTGTAGAAACAAACACATAGCAGACAAGGAGTTAACCCCTCCATAATGGGAAATACACTAGGGGTCAAGGTATGTGTGGCATTCAATAGCTGAATGCTCCTATCACATACACCCACTAGAGCAATTTCCCTATGACTTCATCGATTCACGCCACAAACAACAAACAAAGAAGAAGATATTGCCCATCATTGCTCCTCTAGTCACTCGTGGACATCTCTGAGTAGCATAGGAACAATATCTATCGCCAAATGATAAAAGATAAAGACTGACCTGGACAAAATTCAGCAACTACACTGACCTTGTGCCTTCGTTCTTAGTTGCTTGATGTGATGGTTGATAATGTCTAATCTCATAAAGTTGCGGACCCCATTTAAGACTGACCTATCTAATTTTGAGTGTATCCTCTTATGTTTAAGACAAGATAATGATCACTTTGATATGTATATGATACAATTGATAAGACAATTTGATCAATTGATCGCAGATATTTGACTGGATAGTCGTATCCTTTGTTAAATTTGTGCGAAGCGTTTGTTGGATATCTGCTAGGGTATTTGTTTCTCGCAAGACATTTTATTGCAAGTTTTTTGATTGATTTTCGATTTTTTAGTTCTTTTGCAAGATATTTTTGGGTGGTTTTGGATTATGTGGATTGATATTTGAATATTTTTGGAAAAAAAATTCAGGATCGTTATATGGATGTTTTTTTTTCGAAGGATGTTATATGATTTTTAGGATAGTATTTGAATGTTTTTGGATTTTTTCAGGATCGTATTTGAATGTTTTGGATTTTTGAGGATTTTTTCAAGACTTTATATGATTTTTAGGATTTTTTCAGTTATGCCCCAATGTGCAGACCTGTATGACATGATCATCTGCAGAATGCATTTGGAGACAATGAAATTTTTACATGACCTATGTTAATGCAATAAGCATGATAAAGATGCATTTCCTATTCGAACAAGGTTGACTGTGTTTGTTTAGCCTTTTGTAATACACCAATTGAAATGTAGGTGCAAAACATTTCATAAATAAGCAGTCAATCAATCCCTAAGGTCCCTTGGAACATCAAAATTAACACACTTAGTGACTAGGATTTACAAATGGAGATGCAAAAAACTTCCCCATTGATTCTTGAAACTTTGATCTTCTTTTGCCCATGTGTGTGCAGATGAGTTAATTCCTGCTCTTGTATTCACTAAAGATCCTTAGCATCCTACATGACTAGCTACATGGATTATCCTAACTTCAAAAGCATCCCGAACAGAGCCTCACTGCCAGCAAGCTTTTAGAGCTCCGACGAGGTTATAGACTGTAATTTCTCAAATATTGCTCCATTTCCAGTAGGTGTTCATAGCCCTGATAGAGTTACTTGCATGTTCCCATAGTCAAGTTTTTTTATCGCACTTGCATGCGTGATATTTCAGTTATATATCATTGCTCTTTTTCCTTGAGATGAATTTGGCATAGCTCTTTTTCTTTTTATTTTCTTGCCTTGACTTGTAAGTAATGAAACCTACTTGGGTGTGACAATTACAATGACGTTGAAGTAGAATTTTAGATTTTTCACTAGTCATATGATCAACTAGGTGTCTAGAATGAATTAGAGATCTTCTTAATATGTTTGAGATATAGCAATTGATAGATTTTGGGTTAACAAATCTCAAATAGTGAAATCACTACCCAACCATAAGTAAAGCATCGTCACAGGGTAATGTTGAAAATGAATGAGCTTAGGTTATCAAAGACTTCATGTCCTAATATCTAAGAAAGGAGATGAGCCTTGCTTCTCTTAAATGCAAACAGATGATAAAATTGGACAACTGCCTTGTTTTATTGGTGCTGCTATATGAAAATGCAGAAACTTTACGAATGCGACTTCTGAATATGTTGTGCCTGGAAAGAAGCTATATGCAATGCAGTGCTTTAATATGATATGTAATGCGGAAAGTAAAACCTAAACTAACCCAGCCCTTAGGTATAATATTGTTTAAGGTGCATGTTGTTCATAGGATCAGAGAATGGATTGCCCTCCATGGTAGCCAAATTATATGCTCCATTGCCTATAACCCTTGTTACGATGAAAGGACATAGCCAATTAGGTTCAAATTTCCTTGGCTTTTCTTTTTCCACTAGATTCCTTTGGTTCTCCTTGAGCACTAGATCTCCCACTTCAAAATTTATTGGGCAAACTCGTTTATTATAACTTCATCTTTGTCTGTTCTGATAACCTTGTAGATGATTGAACATTGTTTGTTTCTTTTCATCAAGCGTTTCTAGCTCTTGTAATCTTACCACCCGATAGTCTTTCTCTGATATGATGTTCTGTAAGGAGACTCTTAGAGGCGGTAGTTCTATTTCAATAGGGAGTATTGCTTCTGTACCATAGATAAAGGAATATGGTTTTGCTACTGTAGGGGTGCATACTCCTGTTCTGTAAGCTCAAAGAGCAAGATTTAACTGGAGATGCTAGTCTCGTCCTGTGTCAGTGACAACTTTCTTAAGGATTTTCAATATTGTCTTATTTGTTGCCTCTGCTTATCCATTGCTTTGCGGATAATATGGTATTCCAAATCTTTGTAATATTTAAAACTTGTCACACAATTCTTTCACTTCTTCATTTTTAAATGGACGCCCATTATCTATTATGAAGCACATTGGAATCCCGTATCTATAGATAATGTAGTTGAGCATGATTTTTTCTATTTGATTTCAAGTAGTGTATGTAAGAGGAATCACCTCAACCCATTTGGTAAAGTACTCAGTAGCTGCTAAGATGAACTTGTGCCCATTGGAAGAAGTAGGGTTGGTTTTACCCACTAGATGTAATCCCCATTGTGAATATGGCCATGGTAACGTAATGGGTTGAAGATCTTGTGTTGGTGCATGAATGAGATCTCCATGCTTTTGGCATTGCTTGCATTTTTGCACATATTTATAAGTGTCCTTTTCCATAGTTGGCCAGTAATAACATGTTCTTAATAATTTATTTGACAATGATGGACCACTTTGGTGCACCCCACAAATTCCATCATGGACTTCCTTTAGAGCAAGTTGTGCTTCATTTTTATCAAGACATCGGAGAAGAGTTCCATTGAAGCCCTTTCCATACAATGTATCAACTATAATGGTGTGTCTAGAAGCCTGACAAATAAAAGTCTTCTTTTGATTTCTGGACAGATCCGGTGACATGTACTGAGTGTGTAAATATGCATATATTTCATTGTACCACGGGGATTCTGGATCCACAATTGCACATACGTATTTTGTTGAGGGAGTCTCATATGCTGGTATCGTCAACTATTCTATAATAAACTCAAACTGAGTTTCATTAGCAAACATATTTAGAAGAGATCCTATGGTAGCCATGACATTTGCTGCCTTGTTTTGTATCCTTTGAATATGTTCGAAAGTAATTTTGATGAAGTGCTCCTTGCAATCTTATACCATTTGCTTATAAGGCATGCTTTTGTCATCTTTCGTGTTGTAGTCATCATTAACCTGGTTTACAATAAATTGCGAATCACCATAGACCTAGAATTCTTTTATTCTCCACTGTATAGTTGTACAAAGCCCTATGATGAGAGCTTCATATTCAACTATATTGTTTGTGCGTGGAAAATTTATCCTAAATGACTTAGGTATAGAATCCCCTTGAGGGGTGATGAAAAGAATCGCTTCTCCAGATCCATGACTTGTATATGATAGTTCTGATACTAAATGTTTAGTATAGATGCCAAGCTAACAAGATGAGAGGGGGGGGTGAATCATACAATCTTAAACTTCCATAAAAACAACAAATTCAACCTCGGTAACCTTATCAGAAAAACAGTAAAGCATGCAAACTCATAAACAGATAAGATCACAAAACATATAACACTAGATTTAACGTGGAAACCCAAATAGGGAAAAACCACTGTGGGATTTCGGACCCACTAAGAAATATACTCTTTTAGAGTATGCTCGGTTAAAAGCAAATCCTGTTAAAGATTACAAACACATTGCTAGATGTGACCCGGTTAACGAATTTCCCTTAGATCTGTTAGGATCTTCACTTTGTTAGAAGTGACCTTGTTAAAGGATTTCAAACACTCAATCAAAATGTCACCTTGCTAGAGGGTTTTACAAATAAGACTGTTAAGTCCACTCGGTTAAGAGATTTTCTGTTACTTCACAAAATAACAGTAGTAAAAATATATCTGCAACTTCACATCTAAAAATGCTAAAGCAGATTCTTATTTGCTCAATACAATCTAGTCATAGGACTTATCTTGTCCATCTACTGGGCTCTATACTCTGTTAATCAAACAGGTCTTCAAGCTTCTATGCTCGGTAATCACTATGTAGCATCCCTGTGCTTACATTTGCCCGCATACATTGTTTATCAACAATTCCTTATTTATAAACAATTTGCTAACCACTTAATCTCCTTGATCACACTTCCCATGATCAATCATAGCCATCAGATCTTCAAACTTGACCAAGTTCAACGAATCCTTCGATTTGAAAATGTTTTACCTTGCCTTGGAACTTGCATACATTTCTTGGAACTTGCATACATTTCTTGGAACTTGTGCTAAGGTATTGCGGTTCAATCTGAGCTGTAGATCTTCCTGCCGATATTTCATTGCCATAGGTTCTTAACAAACTTCATACACGTTGTATCAATCATTTAATCATAACCAGCTCATCAGCTTCCATCATTAAATAATGCTTTTATTCATTCAATGCATTCTGTTATTACTCGGTTGCAACTCGGTGAATACTAAACTTCACTCGATAGACATTCCACCTTCATTAACTGATAGCGATAACCTTAGGGTTTACCGACTAGGTTCTTTGCTCGGTAACATAGTATAGTATTAACCTTACAATCAACAACATATGTAGGATATCAAAACAATCTAAACATCATGATCTCATCATTTTCTAACTCGTTAATAGTTGCCCAGTGAATAACTTAATCCTCCCCTTATTCATCATATTCTTTCCGTGTCTTTTACCGACATCTTAATTCTCTTCAAAACATACTTCTTAAGATATGGCAACATCATACTGAATTAGAAAATCAATTTCTTGACATCGATAACAAAATAATAATATTAAGACAGTAAACATCCTTAATCAGTTATATCCATAATCATCAACAACCTTCTCAATATCCTTATTGAAATGCCAACAATCTCTTATTGTAATTGGAATGCCAACAATCTCCCTTTGTCTGTTATAATGCCAATAGTATATGACCCATCAAAATATAATTTCCACATTATAGATGCAGTCAATGTAAACACTGATTCATTTGGAAAATCTATCAGCAACGGGTGACAGTCTTGTAAAGGAGCCTCTGCTAACTGATCTGCTATAATTTGTCCTTTGATGGCTTTTCTATCTATGTACACTATATCAAACTCACTCAGGATCATGACCCTCTTAGCCAATCTCTCGGTCAATGTTGCTATGCTTAATAGGTACTTGAGTGGATCAAAGCGTGCAATGAGTTGCACTTTATGACTCAGCATGTAATGTCTAAGCTTTTGAGATGCGCAGATTACTTCTAAGCATGCTCCTTCTATAGGAATATAATTAAGCTCATAACTAGTCAAAGTTCTACTTATATAATAAATGACTATTTCTTTTCCTTGTTCATCATGTTGTGCCAACAGAGCCCCTAGAGATGAGTTTGTTGCTGATATATATAGTAACAGAGGTTTTCCTGGAGTAAGTGATACTAAAACTGGTGTGTTTAGAAGATAATCTTCCAGGGCTTGGAAAGCTTCTTAGCATTGTTCTGTCCATTTAAAAGTAACTCCTTTCCTGAGTAAATGTTGGAATGGGTGACACTGATCTGCCAATTGTGCTATGAATCTCCTTATGGGTTGCAATTTTCCTTGTAACCCTCTTAGTTGTTTAAGTGTTGATGGAGGTTGCATATCTGTGATTACCTTGACCTTGGTAGGGTCTACTTCAATTCCTATGTTGGACACAATAAACCCTAACAGTTTACCTGTTGTTATGTCGAACACACACTTCTTCTGGTTTACTTTGACATTATACTGCTCCAACCAATCAAATATATGTGCAAGGACCATAAGGTGACCTTCTCTTGTTTGTGATTTAGCCAATAAGTCACCCACATAATATTCCATTATGTTGTGGATCATGTCATGAAATAGCATTGTCATGGATCTTTGGTATGTTGCTCCAACATTTTTGAGACCAAATGGCATCACATTCCAGCAATATGTTCCCCATGGGCAGGTAAAGGTCGATTTATGTTGATCTTCTGGTGCAATTTTAATCTGGTTGTATCCTGAAAACCCATCCATTAATGATAGCATTTCATTTCTAGCTGTTAGATCAACTATCATATCGATGTTGGGTAGCGGGAAGTCATCCTTAGGACAAGCTTTATTTAGATCCTAAAAATCAGTACAGATTCTTATTTCTCCTGTGGGCTTAGTCACAAGTACCAGGTTGGATATCCATTCCACATAGTCAATAGGTCAAATGAAACCCACACCCAACAACTTTTGTAGTTCTATTTTAACCAGTAATGCAATACTTGGATGCATTTTTCTCAATTTTTGCTTGTAAGGTTTAACTCTTGGTATCAAAGGTAAATGATGCAACATTAATTCAGGATCTAAGTCTGGCATATCTATACAGGACCAAGCAAATTCGATAGGTCATTCCTTGAAAAAATGAATGAATATGTCTTTTTCTTCTTTGTTTAGTGATTTTGGCAGGTGGATGTTATGTGCAACCTCTCCTTCTGCTATGTTGACCTCTTCAGTTTCTTCTATAAGCAATGTTGAACTTTCTCTTTTGATGGGAAGGCTACCCAACTCGCTCTTGCCATCATGGGTGGTTTGATCTGTATCTTATGTTGTAGAGGTACTTTCCTCTCCAAAGTATGTTGTTCTATCCAGGTCTACAACAACCCTTCTTTGTGGTCACCTTGTAAAAATCTCTCTTTGACTCCGAGGAATTTTGCAATTGCTTCATCGTTTTCAAACCAATCCAGAGTTGGTTTTTCTTCTTGCCCCTAATCAATCAAGTGTGAATGTACAAGGGGTAAGTCATTACTCCCTTCTATAATAGATTTTGATAACATGAAGACTTGATTGTTTGAATGACTTGGTGTATTTTCATCTTGTATAGGCTTTATTCGATACCTTAGTATGACACTTGGTCGTGGGCTAGAATCATGCAGTGATAAGAACTCATAGTCATGAGAGTCTGTCTCACTTTCAATGTATGTTTCATCATCTAAGCTATCATCACTTATCTCTTCTTGTTCCTGCCACTGATTCTGTTGTAGATTGACTGGTCTTCTTTGGACAATAGTTACCTTTCTTAAGCCCAGTATAAGCCTTTGCAATCTTTCTTCATTTGATTCGTTAGGTTGAGCTCCAGTCGTTTCCCATGGAAAAAGTATTGATAATAACCATGGATTAGATTCATCTGCTAGTGGTAAATCTACGTTTGTTGCAACATTAGCTTGTACTGTTGTGTCAACAACTGCATCATTTTGTGACTCAGTGCTAGGCTCTTGCATGAGTTGTCTCATGTCTTCCCCATCTGATTCCGCACTAGGCGATGTGGGTACTTGATTACTTGTTTGAGATGAAGAGGGAAGCACCCGTGTGGATAAATCCCTTTGTGGTATGTATTCTAACAGTTTCATTGGTCTATTTAGTATATCAAGGGTATGCCATCTTGCTTCCATGACATGTGGTACATGCTTATACCCCAATCCCCAATTCCCCGGATTGTCATTAGGAATAATAGGTTCTAGTCTTCCTTGTTTTTGTAACCCCAGGCCTATGGTACGATCATATCCATGTCTTTGGAACATTTTGAACCCATTGTCATACTGATCTATGGGTATTCTGGGTATTGTCATAAGATCCTCTTCTTTATATATCCAATGGTTGACATCTTCATTTAGGGATTCTTCTTGTAAGTCACCCCATCTAATGAAAGAGCATGAGTCTGTGTAACTGACAATTTATGTACCTTTATCTTGTTTTTGTACTGCATTTTTGGGCTTCCCAAAATATTTATAAGATAGAGACAATTGTTTTCCAGTTGAAGTATTTGCAATAGAATACTCTCCACAACCCATATCTTGTATCTGTAAGGAGGACATTGTAGGCATATTTTCCTTTTTCTTTTTGTGATCGTTAATGCCTCCAGTTGTGTAGTGAGAGTGCTGCTTGATTAATTGGTACTTGATTATCTACACTTTCTTTCAAGTAATTGCAATGTTGGAAGGGATTCAGATCACCTTTTATAGTGATTTCAATACCATTATATGGGAATTTGACATGATGATGAAATGTGGATGGTACTGCTTGCATGGTATGGATCCATAGGCGGCCCAATAACATGTTATATCCCAGTTTCCTGTCCAAGACTTGAAAAGAAACCTCTCTTGTTAAAGTTCCCACTTGTACGGGTAATGTTACAATGCCTTTTGAGGTACGGTGTTCATCATCTTATGCCTTGATATTTATTCTCTTGGATGAATCAATTTGAAGTTCAGAATATCCTAGTGCCTTAACCAATTTTAAAGTACAAATGTTGAGGCTGAATCTTTCATCTATGAGTACTCTTTGGATCCTTCTTTTGTGTATGTAAGCTTCTAGATGTAGCGGGTCATTATGGAGCAGTCTGTCACTAGGAATGTCTCGTTTTGTGAATGCAACACAAGTGCCTTTTGTCAAATTTCCTACCATGGACTGGAAGGCATTTTCATCTATATCTTTGTCCACTACCGAACCTTGAAGTGCTTTGTCCATAATAGCTCTATGAGTGGGTGAAATACGTAGTAGTTCAAATAATGATATATGTGTCAGGGTTTTCTTAAGTTGCTCAACAACATTGTAAGTCCCTATTGCTGGTGGATGATTTGGTGGTACTCCTTGTAAGGTTACCTTTGATCTGTGAGTAAATACTGCATAGTCTGTGTCTCTAGGAGTTATTGTGATTGTAGCTACCGTATCATCTATTTCGCAGGTATTATCCGTATCATATGTTGTGTTATCAAGGTTTATGTTAAATCTCTCTTTATAGTCTCCATGTGTATGTTTGACATCCATGATGTGTTCTATGAGTTCATCTTCAAACCATCTTGAATGAGATAGTTCATCATGCCCCCAGTCTCTAAGATAAATATTTCTATCATTATCGTATTTTGGTGCCTCTGACAACATGCAAATTTGGTTATCTTCTGTGTGAGTTCCTAGATATTGCTCATCTCGATCAAGTTTTTCTTGTGAATCATTGGCTACTACATCTCTTGAGCTAATGGCATGAATAGTGTAGTCATATGAGATTTTTGTGTAGTTAGTTGTATTGTCTTGAGTACCTAATGTGGTAGCTTTCCCTTTGTCATGCTTAACAAATGGATCCCTAAAGATTGTATGATTTGTGTTAGATAAGGTTTTATCGGTATCGATTGTGATGTCCCCTTGGTCTATCATATCTTGGACCAAGTTTTTCAACTTATAGCAACTCGTCATTTTGTGACCTTTAGTCCTAAGATGATCACAAAAATCATTATCATTCCACCATTCGGGTTTGAAAGGACCTGGTTCGTATACTCTAATTTCTGGTAAAGTGATCATGTTTGTCTGTATTAACTTTTTGAGTGTTGAATCAATAGGTTCTCCTAGAGGTGTGTAATTCTTTCTTGGAGCATTTACCCTGGGGTACCTTATGTTCATGTTTTGTGTAGCGTTTACATTTGTTGAAGCAAGGTTATTCTCCGTATGTGGATTTGAAGATTGACTCATTCCTAAAGATAAAACCAGTTGAGTTCTATTTACTGTTCTAGCATCTACAACACCATCATTGGTCACATTTTTGTTTTTCAACCAAAACTTAGATTTATCATTGTTGTTGGTGTTACCATACTTAATAAGACCTTGTTCCACTAGTCCCTTCTCACATTTTAGAGCTTTTTATGTGATTTGTTTGAACGTGGTTAAACATTGCATTTGTAAGGGATATTTAATCTTTGGGATCAAGTTTTCAGTGAACATATCTACTTGCTCTGTTTCTGGGATAATTGTCTTAGACCTCCTATAGAGATCCCTCCATCGTTGTATGAAGGATGCAAATGTTTCATTCTTGTATTGTTTCGTGAAACACATGTCCATCAAAGTAATTGGGGTTTCAATGTTATGCGAGAAATTTGGAATAAAGTGTTCAATTAATTCTCCCCATGATGTGATGGTTGGTGGTAAATGTTAAAATCACTCTAAGGTTGGGCCTCCCAGGCTTTTAGGAAATAGTCTCATTAAGTAAGTGTCCTCTGTTGTAACCTCTATGCATTCCGTGAAAAATTCTTTGATGTGGTCTCTAGGATCACCTTTCCCTCGGTATCTATCGAATTTTGTTGTTTCAAAGTATGGTGGGAAAGGCAACATATACAAAGTGTGATCAAAAGGATAAGGACGTAAGTCCTGCAGTGTGTAGCTCTTTTTTATCATTACCGGTTTGCATAGTGGTCACCTATTGTTGCAAATTTTGTAATTGTTGTGTTAGCATATCCATTTGCATCAAAGGTACACCTTGTGTCTATGTATGTCCCACAAAAGGATTCATGGTAGCATTACCAAGAGGTTGTTGGAAGCTACCATGATTGTAATTCCTCATGTTGTAGGTTCCACTAGGTATTATGAAATAGTTGATATGTGAACCCATGTTAGGCTGAGTTGTACTTGTTGTATTTGCAAGATCTAGATTTGTATTTTGGTGACTATATGTCGATCCTATAGAATAGGAAACCGGAGGTTGGGTCGCACTTGTTGCCTGAGGAATCTATGTTGAAATAGGTGTTGAGATGCTTGATATTATTGATATGCTCTATGTTGGTACACTAACATTTATCGTTTAAGATGATGCACTTGATTGAGAGTTTGCATTTGTACTAACATTTGTTTGTGTAGGTGCATTCAGAGGAAAATTGAAGGTTGTTGCTTACATTTGTGTCATGTGCGGTGTTTGACTGTTATCTTGACCTAAAGTTTTTCCTGGTGGTAGGATCTTTGTGACATCAAAATCCTTAGGTAATTTTGCCCCATTTTGTAATAACAATTAAAGATATTTGTCTCTATCACTATGTATAAGTGCATCTAAGATCATAAGGACACGTGGATCTTGTTAAGTTGACTCAATTTCTTCTTTTGTTAAATGTTGTTGTAATTCATTTAGTGTAGACATTTCCTAAGAACCTGATCATTGACTAGTTGATATGTCCATATTCCAAGTTGGATTCACTGATAAGTCATTGTTTGGGTCCATTATACCTTTTTCCTTTCGTGACCTTGTGACAGGCATTTAAGACTACTATATGAGGGTGGTTTTATGCAAGACAACGACTAATGCTAGACTCTAGACGTAGGTATGAGGTATGCAAAACTAGACTAGAATCTCTATTGGGGATTTTGACGCCTGACTTGTTGAGTATTTCAAGATTTCTGTAATGCAAGTTTTTCCATGTCTTCTCTTAGATGTTCTGGAAGAATTTCTCTATCAATCCTATGGGCAATTTTATACTCGATATTTATCTCGTACTCGACTCCTATATGCTGGGGTGTGTTTCTCCTTGAGTCCTAGGCTAGGTTAGCTAGACCTTCAATGATTTCTCACTGACCGTCATTTGGCAATAGATTAGGTTGCTTGAAGGGGAGCAAACCATCACCTGGTAGACCCATTAGACGCATGCTATGACTTTGTAGGATGATTATGCAAATGCCGACGGACTAAGACAAACGTATATGAGGTCTATATGAAGACGTATATGAGGATGATAATAAGGACGTAAAATAGAGATTATGTGATGACTAAGAATGATGATAAGGGCGTAAATGAGGACTATGCAAGGACTAAGGATGATAATAGGGACGTAAATGAGGACTATGCAAGGAATTCCTATGGTCACAAGTGTATAAAACTTTGAGTTTTGGGTTTCAAAAATGGACTTCATTTTCAGTATTTTTGTGTATAAGACAAGTTTCGTGGCTTTTTCAAGTCTGAGAACAATTGCTTGGAAGTAAATATAGCTGACTGAACTATTTTTTCAAACAATCTCATAGAATTCAGAGATACGTAGGATAGGACCTGAAATAGCCCAAAGAACTGAGTCAATACTAGTCTGATACAACGATACATAAAAAAAACACATAATACAATCTTAGGCTGGAAATTGGAAACCATTCAATGAGGCCCTTGCGAAATACCAAAACAAAATGAACAGATAAGAGAGTCTAGCAACACTGGCTCCACTCCACGACACACACTTCTCGGGCATGCCAATCTCTCTTACCCTGAAGATCAGAAGATCTTATAACTGAGGGATTTTTGTATCATAGTGTAAGGTACATGAAGGCTATCTATGGGGTATGATCCACACTCGTTGAATCATTGAATGTAGGGTTTTGGGTTACTAAATTGGTTCTTATTGTAAAATTTTGAGGGGTCCCAATCCAACGATGGATTCTCAGAGCAAGCCACTTAAGACTTTAGTTGAGCTTATCGGTGCAAGAAAGGCCCCCACATATGTCAAATTCACTCAACACTCTAGCCACCGGACCAGTATATTTATATAGCGGCTCAAAAAACCCGCTCAAGAGTACATTGGGAGAGATGATATCCCCAACGCATCCCAATTTGAAGTACCTTTGTGAGGTGATGAAATCCCCAGTCAAAGATACCCCTCACTTCGTGGAATAAAATAAATTTAGGTGTCATTATCACCTCCTTCCTTTCTACCAAGACCCCGAAGGCGGGTAGAAAGTTAGTTAATGTAGTAGTAGGTCCACCCCAAACACAATAAAAGTTCTTTCCCTTAAGAAAATCAAATGTGATTTAATCTATATGCAGCCCAATTCATGTTCATTTTAAACCCCAAATTGAGGTGTTGAATACGCATGTGCATGTCTATTTTAAACACCAAATTGAAATGTGAAGGCATGCATGTCAATTTTAACCATTGTTGCTTTTAAGCCCAAATCGAAGTGTTATACATGCATGTCAATTTTAACCAATGTTAATTTTAAACACCAAAAGATGAAGTGTGAAATTATGCATGCATGTCCATTTTAACCATTGTTGATTTTAAGCACCAAAAGATGAAGTGTGAGATTATGCATGCAATTCATCTAATACTAATCCAATCCTTTCTGTAAATTCGCCACAGGCTAAAAACAGATGATTAGCAGTAAAATCAAGTCAACAAAAAATAGAGAATCAAAAATTGACAAAAGTGAATGCGTGATGATACCTGCCCGATTGTGTGAGTCTGGATAAGCGATTGCGTAATTCTGTTAGGTCGAATGCATGATCCTAACAGGGCTATTGCGTGACCTTAACAAGTTGACTACGTAATGATGACAAGACAATTGCGTGACACACAAGCAGATAACACAAAAAAAAAATTGAAACTAAACTTCATCAAAAACCTGCAAAACAGATTGTGAGGCCCTAGCTAGATCTCTCATCATCTGTTCAATGTTAATTAAATCATATTTAACCCGATATGAGAGAACCAAGATGTTGTATCTATCAATCGCTAGTTGGTCTTCCCAATCTTGTATTTGCTTTTCTGCTTTGAGAATCCTTTGATATCATTTGACCTGTCTTCTTTGTTCCTTTGTCCTTCTAGTACCTGAAATTTTGAATTGTACCTTATGTGCCATAAATTGTTATAAGAAAACATGTAATACAAATAATCCATTTCTAGATTTACTCAATTTCATGCAGAACTAAACAAATCAGAGAACATAACAAGTATGAGAATAAAAACAATAGAACAACAATTTTCCCTGGAATGCGTGATACTAATAGAGCGATTGTGTGACCCTGAGTGATTGCATAACCTTGACAGGTCGATTGCATGATACTTTAAGGGCGATTGTGTGATGGGTTTCGCACAAATGCGTAACCCTGTCTAGTCAATTGCGTAGCCCTGTCTATGTGATTGTGTGATGATGCAAGGGTGATTGTGTGATGGAAAGATCTGTTCTCAAAATCTATGCAACCTGAAAAAAGAAAGAATAAATTTGTACTATCTGTAAAAATCACACATAAAAAAAGGGAGGTTAATTAGTTGTTGCTCACGTCGGGTTCACCAAAATGTGCTATGCTCAAATTCATCATCGCTAAATAGGAAATAAGGAAAATCACGAATTCCTTAACTATATGAGCAATTCAAATATAAAACCAATGAAATAGATGCAAAATAGAATTAAATTAAACAATATGAAACTCCCTATTGTGCATCATGGCTTCCATTGTTCTTCTCTTCTCTATGGTATGATGGCTCTCAGATATTGCGTTGGCAACCTGCAATTGACACAAAGATTCAAAGTTTGTGATTGTTGAAAATCGAGATTGAATGCTCAATTTATAGATTTTTGGAGAAGATTGAGTGAAAGGTGGAACAAAATGATCAAGAGGTGGAACTCAGGTGAGCTCACATGCTGATTGATAGTTGAATTGTTGACTTGGAGGTGAAACAAAATAGATTGAATAGATTAATTGAGTTAACTGATTGAGAAAAAGTTGATTGAAGGAAGAAAAAGAATGATTGGAGGAAAATTAATTGACGACAAAGAAAGCTTTATTTAGAAAAAGCTAACTAAAAGATGGAAATAGAAGTTGGAGAGATAATGATTTAATTAATTAATTAATTGAATTAATTAATTTAGCATGTGCTTGAACTTTAACTTAGATTTTCAATTTGGTTTTTGAAATCATGCACATGTATTTGAAATTAGAAGAAATTAGAAGAATTAGAAGAAGAATGAAATTAGAAGAATTAATTAGTTAATTAAATAATTTAAAGAAACTATTTAATTATGTAGAAATAGAATTTAATTAAATAATAAATATTGTTTAAATTAAAGGATTAAATTACAATTAATTATTTAAATAATTAATGTTTAATTAATATTTAGAAAAGGGTGAAAATTTGAAAATTGGGGAACATGATGGCGTGCATACGGGGTTGTCTGAGTGGCCAAGCTAGGGTTTCATGGCCCTAGCTCGCGTGCGGGGTGTCTGCAGGTGCGGCAGGGAAGGGAGTTGCAGGGGGTTGGGGGAGCTTAGCGGCTGTGGGGGTGGTGTTGGGCTCGGTGCTGGGGGGAGGGTGCTGCGAGGGTTTTCGTTGGTGGGGTTCTGGCTGTGCGGGGGCGGGGCTGAGGCTGCGCAGGTGTGGGGTTCCAAGTTGTTGCGTGCCTCTTTTCATGGGTCTGGGGGTGTTGATAGGCCCTCCTTTAGGTGGTGTTGAAGGGGGGTCCCTTGGGAGTCATGTTTCCTGGTGTGGCCCTTTGGGGTGGGGGTGCTTGGCCCTCGTGTTTTATTTTTAATTTTTTTTGTTGTTCTTATGTCGACTCTTGGTGGTGAGGCTTCGCTGGTTACGTCAGCTATGGATTTTTGGGCTACGGTGGGCTCAAAACCCCCACTTCAAAGTATGAAGACTTTTAACAATAATCTCTTTTCATCTGATTCTGGGACTGGGAGTGCTAGCAGTTCTCGCATTATAAAGATTAATGGATGTTTGGAGAGATGCAGCGAGAGGCCGAAGTTGGTCATTCCTCCTGAGATGATAGCTGAAGACATTGAATATTTTTCAAAACACTCCCTTTATTGCAAGTTTTTGGGAATGAGGGTGTCCTTGCAGTTTTTGGAAAACTAGGCGCAGAGGACGTGGGCACCGGAAGGGGAAATGGAGATTATGTTGTTGGCAAATAACTATTTCATGGTTACTTTCAACTGCATGGAGTATCGCCATAGGGTATTTGAAGGCAGCCCATATTTTTACAACCAAGTAGGTCTGTTCATCAAACCTTGGCATGCAGGGTTCAATCCTTCTGAGGAGCTCCCAAATAGGGTTCCAATGTGGGTTCGGCTACCACGTTTTCCTGTGGAATGTTGTCAAGAGGATGTTATTTAGATGCTTGCTACTCTGTTAGGGAGGCCAGTGGAATCTTCAACATAAACCCTAGGGAGAAAGGTAATGACCTTCGCGCGCATTTGTGTTGAAATTGATCTTAGTAAACCATTGCCAGATGCTATAGATATGTGCGCTGGTTCTTATTCTTGGGTTTAGCAGTTAGATTATGAAACTCTACCATTTCGGTGTCGTCTATGTCATGAGTATGGTCATTTACAGCGTAAATGCCCTAGATATAAACCGGTGGTGTGTCAATCTCAATAGTCGGACCCGAGCCCAGGTAGGGCTGAGAATGGGAAAGTTGCCACGTCGATCGATGTTGAGGGTACTGATGGTTTTGTCATAGTTAAGACAAAAAACAAGAACCAAGGACAAAAAAGGCCATTACAGGAGAGACAGGGGGAGGATTCCTTCAACAAATTCGAGGTCTTGGATGATCTTAGCCACTAAGAAGTAAATTCAGGGTTTATCCCTCTGGATCAAGGAGCATCAGGGGGAGCATCGAAAAGTATAATTGAGGACTCTACTTAGGCCCTACTAGGGGTTGGAAGCCAACAAATGGAGATGGATCAGTCAGTAGGGGTCCAGTTGGGGCACACTCCTGGTTTGGAGGAGAATTTGGTTGAGGGGAAGGGTTCTCCGATAGCTTCAAAATTGGATTTGACTGGGGTGAAAAGTAATAAGTCCTCTGCCCTCCTAGGTCTGCATCAGAAAGATATTAAGAAAAATGCTTCAGAGAAGAGCTCAAAGGCTGGCAAAAAGAAGGATCTAGATAAGATCAAATTGATGGGGGAGAACTTGGTTGAGTCAGGGTCAGTAAAGACTTTGGATTCTCATTTTTCCAATCCCCCTAAATGATTGTGCTTTCATGGAATGTGAGGGGCTTGAATAGTGGCCCTAGACAAAAAGTTGTTCAGGATTTGTTTAGGAATCATTCACCAGATGTCCTATTTTTACAAGAAACTAAACTTTAGTGGAGAGTATGATGGGTCTAGTGCCAAGGCAGTGGGGGAGAGGCGAGTGTCAGTGTGTTGGGGTAGCTGGATCCTCTGGAGGGGTGGCATGTCTTTGGAACCCTTCAAAATTTCGCCCGGTCTGGTGGGTCGCATCCAGATCTTCTTTGTCTAGGGTCCTGTCTAGTCTTGAGACTGGGGAACCCATCTTGTTTTCTAACATCCATGCCCCTACAGATTTTCAGGGTAATCAACACCTTTGGTCCCATATTTCTTGTATAAGAAGGCTGGCCCCTTTTCATCCTTGGATTATGGCAGGCGACTTCAATGCCATCCTTGAGTTGGGTGAGAAGAAAGGGGGTGTCATGCAATTGGAACCTTCTTCTATCTTGTTCCAGAATAATATATCCTTGTTGCAGCTGGTTGATATTAAGCCTAACAATGGTCTGTTCACTTGGAACAATAGGAGGATGGGAGAGTATTGGATTGCAAAGAGGCTGGATCGCTTCTTGGTCTCTAGTTTCTAGATTGGGGGAGGGTGGTCCACAAGTATCGATATTCTTGACTGGAGAGGGTCAGATCACTGGCCCATCAAGCTGATTTCTTCTTCAGCTCGGGTAGCTTGCTCTCCTTCTTTAAAATTCCAACTTATGTGGTTTCAGGATCCTTCATTGCAGGTCCTTGTTGCGGAATGGTGGAGGAAGGGAAAGCCACCCTTCGACACTGGTGAATACTAAGAGGGGGGGTGAATTAGTATACCAAAAATCTCTATACTTAAACACTTACACAGTTTGAATATAAACCGGTAAAACAGTCTAACAGACAGACCGATTATCACACATGCAAACCAAAATGCGAATAAAGCATTCACCCACAAAAGCAATGCAACCATAACACAAGATATTTGACATGGAAACCCAACTGGGAAAAACCACGGTGAGATGGAACTCACAAGTCACTATCTGCAAAATAGAAACTAGACTGGTTAAGGTCTTACAATGTTCTTCACCAGAACAGACCCTGTTAGGAATCTCAATCTCTGTTAGGAGATAAGTCCGATTAAAGACTACCTTGTTAGAGGATTTTAGATTCACATAAGTGAACCACCTTGTTAGAGGATTTTTACAAAGGCTTTGAGGCCTACCCGGTTAAGGGCTATAGACTTGTCAAAGATGTGAGTAATCAACAAGTCTTTGATCCATCTTATAGCACAGACTGCTTGGTTAGATCCAGTATAACTCACTGCTAATGCATTCCAGCATTACTTCAGTCTTGTCTATCTCTTTCTGTTTACAACTCCATCTTCTCAGATAAGATCGCTCTTACAACAACTCAACTACCACCTTAAACCCTAGCCACAACATAAACCTTTTCAGCAACAGTTACAACAACTCAAAAACCCTAGACATGATGTCCTTTTAAACGAATTTGATTTCATGTCGGTCCAATAGGATTACATTACAATTTCCTAGGTTCAATGAATCTAGACATACTCAGTAACACGACACAAAAAGCACCGTCAGTGTGTCGACACCGTCAATCAATCGGTGGGTTGGTAACTCATCACAAAATGTCGGTTGGTAACTCATCATAGAGTATTACCGGTTCATACAAAATACTGGTTGCCGGTTTGGCAAAAATGAAGACTGGTAAGAATGTGTTATACCACTTTGCTCCCTTGTACTGGTTGAGATCTACAAACCGCTTGGGGTCGTTATGCCGCTTCAGACCGGGAAACACATTTTGCAAAATCATTAGTCTAAAGACTAGAATACAACATACTGGTTGGAACAAATACCGGTTGAGCTCTAGCTCATACATATAAAGGGGATCTCAATACAAGTGTGTGTCCATCAATGACAATCACAACATAAACATAAAAAATGCCAACAATCTCCCCCTTTGGCATTGATGGCAACACTTAGGAAAATAAAATTTTGACATCTAAGTGTTTTACAACAAAAACTTGCCATTAACAAAATTGCTCCCCCTAAGCATATACACTATCCCTTAATCGACACAATGTATAGCAATTTTGCATACAGAGCATAATCATTGAGACATCAGAGCATATAGCATATATCAAAATTTCAAAAATAGATACATCTCCTTATTTGTCTTCAAAATAGATAGAGTACTTCTCCCCCTCTACCAGAAGATCAAAATTTTAAAAAAAAATAGATACTTCTCCCCCTTTGCCAACAATGATAAAGTACCGCTGAACAACCCTGTTTCCATTTGATATATAAAAAAGTTTATGACAACAATGAATAATATTTGTCAAAAATCGATTTATAGTGCTACAAAAATTGTTTCATGGATAGAGACCAGGACTCAAGTAAGGAGGTGGCCACTTCTTTTTCTGTTTTCATCAGGTATACCTGTTCCTCCATGGCATCAACTGTGCTCAGCTCCTGCGTGACTGTCAAGGCATCCAGGTTCAGATAACACTTCTGAAGAATTTGCAGGCGTGGAAGTAAAACCAGTTGTAGCTCCTGCAAATCTTTAGATCATGTACTGATCTCTTACTCTATTTTGGCTGATTGGATCTGGAACCGTGAGCGGTTTGCCCATATGTTGCAAAGGAATCATAAGGTGTCTTAAATGTGCCCAAGTAGGACTGTAAGTCCGTTTGAAGCTTTTTCTTCTTGGCTAGCACATCATTGCAGAACAGATGAGGTTGACAGATTTTGCTTAGTAGCAAGTTTCCCTCATCCAAGGCATTCCTTATGTCCTTTTAGTCTTTCAGCAGTTCAGACCGAAGCTCATTCATCTTTTTCACCAGAGCAATGTTAAGAGCCTTTTGGTGCTCTTTCTTGACATTTGCCTCAGCTGCTTCTTCCAGGCTATGCACCTGATCATCCACTATAGTACATAGTAGTTTGAGTTGTGCTAGTGATGATTTAGTGTCAGGAAGATTGGTACCGGGGATTAAACCGATAAGGGTGTCTACAGCCGCCTGGATTATGTCCTGTTCCTTTTTCCTTCGAATGATCTCAAGGCGCTCTTGAGCAACCTTGATGCTTTGCATAAGCTCCGACTCACTTGCAGATTGGAGGTCGATAGGACTAGAGATATTAACCGGTTTGGCTTGACTCCCAGTTGCCTTCGGAGTCTCCATCTGAGTGCTCCCCATTGCTTTTGCTGCCTTGTCTGCTTCTGCCTTCTTCCTTTTCTCTGCTTCTTTCTTTTGTTCCTTGTCTTGCTCTTCTTTCTTTTTCTTGTGTTCTTCTTTCCTCTTCTCCTCTTCTTTCTCTTTTTCTTCCTTCTTCTTCTTTTCTTCCTCTTCCATCTTTTTCTTCGCTTCCTCTTCCTTCTTCTTCTTTTCTTCCTCTTCCTTCTTCTTTTCTTTCTCTTCTTTCTTCCTCTTTTCTTCCTCTTCTTTCTTCCTCTTCTCTTCCTCTTCTTTCTTCCTCTTCTCTTCCTTATCCTCTTCTTCTTTCTTCTTCCTTTCCTCTTCTTGCTTCTTCTCCTCTTCATCTTTTTGTTTCTCCTTCTCCTCTTTTCTCTTTTCTTCCTCTTTTCTCTTTTTCTCATCTTCATCCCTCTTCTTCTTCTCTTCTTGTTCTAGAGCCACTTCCTGTGTGTCCTTAGCTTGCTCACCACCCTGTTCGGCTTGTTGCCCCTGTTCTGTTCCCTCATAAGGTATGTCCTAAGTGATATCTTCTACATCTAGGGCATCGACATCAATGGTGTCGATTGGTTCTTCAACCAGGTTTCCTTCCTCATCAAAAACTTCATCCGATTTGGATACAGCCGGTTCTTTTTTCGCTTGGAGGTTGGCCATTTTTGCTTTGTGAGAGTTGATAGCATAATCCATATGCTAATGAGTATCTTTTTCAACATCATCAATTCTCCCCTCCAACAACCAGAGTCTTCTTCTCCTTGTGAAGAAGAGACCTTTATTTTGATCCAGGACATCAAATAATTCTGAATTTGAGAGGTCGGGAAAGTACTGTACAAAGACTTTCTCCCTAATCTCCTATTCTTTTTCAATGGCAATGCGCCATTTATTATCTAATGCTTTAAATAAAGAATCCGGTGTCTGAGATTTAATCTCTAATGGCGACCGGTCATTTTTACACAGATAAATGATGATTTCCTGTAATACTTCTTCCTTTTCCTCATCACCAAAATCATCATAATAATCTACTAAATCATGAAGTAATTTTCTTCTAATATTCTTAATTGTCCTTTGAAAATGTGTTAGAGGTTTGTATGAGGAGATGTCAATATTTACCAATGCAGATGCTGCTGGTTCATTCTTCTTCATTTTCTTCGTCCGTCTGGCCTTCTTTGGCTTTTCATCAGACTTGGTCTCTTCAGAGTCTGGTTCATTTGTCTTCGTCTTCCTTTTTCTTTCAAAGACTTTTGTTGGTGTCTCCTCCAGTTTCTTCTTTGCCGGTGACCGCTTGGTCACTCTTGGTTACTCTTGGAGTTGCAGTGGTAGCTAGTGCCGATGCTGCAGGCACTGCTTTGGCTTTCTTTGCTGTCGGTTCTTTTCCTTTCTTAACCGATGGTTCTTCAGCTAGTGCAATCCTCTCCAAGTAGGTTCCGGTCCTTTTAGCCTTTGGATCAAGAGGTGAGGCAATAAGGGTTGAGGCATACCCTTCCAACATATCATACATAACTTCATAGCCCATTGGCTCCACTTCCTCCATTCTGGGCTCAACAGCCTCCATTAAGCATTTGTCCACCTGAATGGTGAAACATATGTCATCTTCATATTTCTTAACTATATCACCTAATATCCTTACCCTTTGACTCATCTTTCTTCTAAACTCATCAAAATATTTGTTCAGTGCTTCAGGGTAACTGGCTCCAATGGATTGTATACTTTCCTTGATCTGCTTGGTTACCAGTTGGTTAGGAGACCACTGGACATCTCCTACTCCAGGAAAGTAGCCTTGGAAATAGAAGAACAACCCTATTAGTAGTTGTCCAAACTTAAACCTTAGTGCATTGTCCTGTTTGATCACCTTTAGATTCAACAAGAGTTGCCTCTGCATACCGATGCATAAGTCAAAAGATGCATCCTCCTTAATCATCCGGTAAGCGGCATTTATCGCTGCAATAGATACAAAATTAATCCTACTAGCTGAAAACATTCTATAGCCTATCACCATGCAGGCGTATTTCACCAGATCATCCTTGATAGGATTAACTGTCATACCTCATGAGTCACTTGTTGAACTGGTGGGCTTGGCCATTTCGGTTTTGCTTACCATTCTTAGGGCTAGCACTTCCCCTGTGTTGCAAAAACCGGTGACTGCATGAATTGCCTGAGGCATGATATCATGTGTTCTCTCCAGGTACATCTTGTCACCGTGGAATCTGCTCAAAATGATCCTGATGTGATCCTCCATAAAATCTTCTAGAAAGTATACTGCATTATGGAGTTTCTTCTTCTCTAAGATACTAAACTCTGGTTTGATCTTTTTGTCCTTGCTGCAAAATAAACCTAACTGGGTGTGAATAGCTAAAGATCCTAGGTCTTCTATTTTGCAATCAATATAATCAGAAATTCCTTCTTCAACTATGACTCCAACCGAAACTTGTGATAAGACATTATATTTGGACTTCCTCTGAATAAAACTTTTCGACTCAATGGATGTACTAGAATTGGTATGAGATGCGGAAGCCAATGTTGAGTTTTTTCAAGAACACGAAAAAATACCTTTACAATGCGAATTTAGGGCTTCCTGATTCTGTTTCACTCCACTCTCCATCAGTTGCCAAATCACTGCTTTGTGTTCTTCACGACCGCTTGCAAACTGGATTTGAATCTCCTTCAAGTTTTATCAATTTCTTGAAATCTTAGCTCAAATTGCCTTTTCTTCGCTCTGCACTTGAAAAACTTTTCTTCGCTCGAAAACAGATAGTGAGAAATGATTTGAAATATGCTTTTATACATGTCTCTCACCTACCACCATTAATGCTCCTCTATTAGGGTGAAAACCCTAATTTGCCTCTTTTACTGTTTCTAGTCTTCTGCCAAGTGACAGGTATCACATACCGGTTAAGGTCTTTTACCAGTGTAACCGGGGGTTCACAATCATTTCGTCGTTTGCTCCCCCTAAGCCTCTTTGAAGCTTAGTTTACCGGTTTCGATATTTCCACACTAGGTGCAGAGACCGGTTCCTCTTCCAACATTGTTGGTTTCTTCCTCCAGGTTTTGTTCATGTCTGCTTGAACTTTTTCAACATCAACCTCTCCTTTCTGAGTGATCGGTATATCATCAGATATACTCTTTCTGCTTCTGCAGAATCTTGCAATGTGACCCGGTTTGTTGCAGTGATAGCAAACCAATCCAGGTGCTCTCTAAGGTCCATTGTTCATATTTCCATTCTTCCTTCTGCATGTAGCCGCAGTGTGTCCATGTCCATGACAAATCCAACAATTTGCTCTCTATTCGATTGCCGGTTGATAACCATTGACTGATAATTGTAGGCATTGAACCGGTTAGGGTTCCGATTTACAAAAGATTCTGGACCAGCTCCTTGGATCCTCTAAGGATATCTTCCGGTATTGTTCATGATAGACCTGCATTCAGATGCTCTATGCCCAAACTTGTTGCATGCATAACAATGACCATTGAACTTATTGGATCTAGGTACATTGTTGATAAAATATGGAAAATTATTGTAGGCTTTGCTCCTAAATACATTGGTAGTGTGTCCTTCTTTAAGACAGTTGAAGCAAACATGTTTGAATTTTTGCTTACCTTTTCCTTTGAGTGTCGGTTGCTTCTTTGATGCTTCAGCGTTTGTTCCTGAGGATTCTCCTTCCTCATGTCCAGAGAAACCAAGACCATTGGTATTCTTTACCAATCTAGATGACTCAAGCTTTTGCTCTAGCTTGACAGTACTTTTGCCAAACTTAGCAAGTATTTCCTTTGACTCAAAGAGTTCTTTGGAAATAGCAGTATTTGTCTCCATTAGACTTGCATTTTCGGAGATGGCTATGTTCAGTTCACCTTGCATGTCTTCCTTTTCCATCCTGCTCTCATGAAGGTGAGCAGTCAGTGCACTAATCTCTCGTTTCAACTTGGAGATCTCATGATCTCTGTCCTTTACCCGATCTTCAACTTTCCTATGGTTTTCAATCTCTTGACTAAACCGGATAGTCAGTCCTTCCAACTCCTTTCTCAGATTGGAGTTTGAATCATTCAGCTTATTCACTTCTGCAATCATGGCTTCCATATTAGCTTCATCTTCAGAACTACTTTCAGATAGCTCCATCAGCTTTTCTACATGTTCTCTCCTTTTTGCTTGAGATGCCTTGTATTTGACCATAAGATCATCATAGGCTTGCTCAGACTCAGTGAGCCATTGAGTAAGTTCTCCCAAAGTGTATTCCCCCATATCTCTTTCCAAGTGGTTAAACTTATAGAAAGGTAGGCTCTGATACCAATTGATTAATACTAAGAGGGGGGGTGGGGGTGAATTAGTATGCCAAAAATCTCTATACTTAAACACTTACATAGTCTGAATATAAACCAGTAAAACAGTCTAATAGACAGACCAGTTATCACACATGCAAACCAAAATATGAATAAAGCATTCACCCACAAAAGCAATACAACCATAAAATAGGATATTTGACATGGAAACCCAACTGGAAAAAACCATGGTGAGATGGAACTCACAAGTCACTATTTGCAGAATAGAAACCAGATCGGTTAAGGTCAAACCGGTTAAGGTCTTACAATATTCTTCACCATAATAGATCCTGTTAGGAATCTCAATCTCTGTTAGGAGATAAGTCCAATTAAAGACTACCTTGTTAGAGGATTTTAGATTCACAGAAGTGAACCCCCTTGTTAGAGGATTTTTACAAAGGCTTTGAGGCCTACTCGGTTAAGGGCTACAAACTTATCAAAGATGTGAGTAATCAACAAGTGTTTGATCTATCTTATAGCACAGACTGCTTGGTTAGATCCAGTATAACTCACTGCTAATGCATTCCAGCATTACTTCAATCTTCTCTATCTCTTTTTGTTTACAACTCGATCTTCTCAGATAAGATCGCTCTTACAACAACTCAACTACCACCTTAAACCCTAGCCACAACATAAACCTTTTCAGCAACAGTTACAACAACTCAAAAACCCTAGACATGATGTCCTTTTAAAGGAATCTGATTTCATGTCGGTCCAATAGGATTACATTACAATTTCCTAGGTTGAATGAATCTAGACATACTCAGTAACATGACACAAAAAGCACCATTAGTGTGTCGGCACCGTCAATCAATTGGTGGGTTGGTAACTCATCACAAAATGTCGGTTGGTAACTCATCATAGAGTATCACCGGTTCATACAAAATATCGGTTGCCGGTTTGGCAAAAATGAAGACTGGTAAGAATGTGTTATACCGCTTTGCTCCCTTGTACCGGTTGAGATCTACGAACCGCTTGGGGTCGTTATGCTGCTCCAGACCGGGAAACACATTCTGCAAAATCATTAGTCTAAAGACTAGAATACAACATACTGGTTGGAACAAATACCGGTTGAGCTCTAGCTCATACATATAAAGGGGATCTCAATACAAGTGTGTGTCCATCAATGAAAATCACAACATAAACATAAAAAATGCCAACAGACACTGCCATGTACTCTTTTGCCAAGCAGTTACAATTTGTTAAGTATCAGCTTAAGTAGTGGAACCGCCAGGGCTTCGGGAATATTTTTCATGCAAAGAAGGCTGCTCAGCTAGTGTTGAATGGGATCACCAGCGTTATCAGAGAGCAAGGCATGTCTGAGGAGCGACTTAGGGAGGAAGTAAGGGCTGTCAAGGTGGTTGAGGAATGGGAGCTTCGAGAAGAATTATACTGGAAGCAAAGACCTCATATTGATTGGCTAAAGGAGGGGGACAAGAACACTGCTTTCTTCTTCAACTCAGTGAAAGCAAGAAGACATGGAAACTCTATCCCTGTTTTGGTCACCGATAGAGGTGAGCAATGTTTATCCTTACAAGAGATCTCTAGGGAGTCGTTACAGTTCTTTCAGGCCTAATTCAGGGAGGACCCCCCGGGGGATTCGGTGGCGGAGAATCAAGTTCTTGATTGCATTCCATCTCTGGTCACGAGGGATATGAATGAGCAGCTTTTGTGTCCTATTTTATTGGATGAGCTAGAAAGGATTGTCTTTCACATGAGGAAAGGAAAATCTCCTGGCCCGGATGGGTTCTCGGTGGAATTCTTTCAAGAGTTATCGGACATTATCAAACTGGATTTATTGGATGTTGTCTAGGAGTCCCATAGGAATAAGTAGATGCTTAGGGTGTTGAATGCAACTTTCATCGCTCTAATCCCCGAGTGTGAAGGGGTCGACTGGTTAGGATAGTTCCGCCCTATATCTCTCTGCAATGTGGTTTATAAGATCATCTCCAAGCCGATAGTGGATAGATTGAAGATGTGCTTGGAGAATGTCATCTTTGAGGAGCAAAGTGGTTTTGTGGAAGGTCACCAAATTTTGGATGGTGTGGTCATTGCTACGGAGACCATTCACTCTATGGCTTCATCCAAGGAAAAAGCTATGTTTATCAAGCTTGATATGGCTAAGGCGTACGATAGAGTCCGGTGGCCCTTCCTTCTGAAGATCCTCGGGGCCTTTGGTTTTGCTAACAAGTGGGTTCAGTGGGTTATGAGTTGTGTTATGTCTGCTTCTTTCTCAGTGCTTATTAATGGAGACAATACTGAGCTGTTTGGTGCTTCCACGGGTCTTCGCTAGGGGGACCCTCTCTCACCTTATTTATTCATTCTCTTGGCTGAGGGTTTGGGGAGGCTGATTAAGCATAATGTGGGCCTGGGTACTATTCAAGGTTGGAGATGGGGAAATGACCTCCAGCCGCAGTCACATTTGCAGTTTGTGGATGACACGGTCCTTATGGGGCTAGCTCAGGTCAGAGAAGCTACTAATTTGCGAAAGGTCTTGGATGTTTATCTTGCGGCCTCGGGCCAGTTGATCAATGAGGACAAATCTTCTATCATCTTCTTCAATACTCCTGAAACTATTTAAAGGAGGATTGCTCTTATAATGAGATTCCAAGCTGGCTCCCTACCCTTGATCTACTTGGGTATTCCTATTTCTCCTGGCAAACCTCCTAGGGAGTCTTAGTAGGGTATTCTGGATAAATTTCGCACAAAGGTTGATCACTGGACTCATAGATGGCTATCCTTTGCTGGGAGGGTTCAACTGATTCATTCGGTGTTTCAGGCTTTTCCATTCTATCGGTGTATGCTTCATGTGGCTCCCAAGTGGTTCTCAAAGGGTTTGGATTCTCTGGCTAGGAAATTCTTATGGGTAGGCAATCTTTCCTCATCCAAATGGAGCCTGGTGAATTGGAACCTAGTGTGTAGCACGAAGCAGTCAGGGGCGCTTGGTCTAAGGCAGTCTATTCTGTTCGGGGAAGCCTTGGCTACTAAATTGTATTGGAGGTGGTGTGTGGAACAGGATCATGGCTGGGCTAGGATTTGGCCAACAAATATATGATGAGGATCCCGATGGAGGAAATCCCTAGGTATCCACTTGAGGGAAAGGGCTCTTCGATCTGGGTCACTCTCGAGAGGGGGGCTGCTCTCATTAAGTCTAGGATTTTTTGGATTTGTAGAAGGGGGGAAGCAGTCCTTTTCTGGAACGATTCTTGGGATGGCTATCCTCCCATCCTTGATCAGTTTCCTCACCTTGGGAATCTGAGCCAAAGGTTTTTGGAGGCAGGATGGTCAAGGGTGAGTGACTTTAAGGCTGTTTATAGGTGTGGTAGGTTGGATTTGGAGTGGTGGAAGGCTCCTAATGAGTGGCTGGTTGCTGGGATGGAGGATGAGTGTGCAGAGTTGCAGGGCATTCTGGCGAGTAGACATTGTAGCTTCCTCAAGGGAAGGGATGGGCTTGCTTGGTTTTATGGTGGCTAGTGGATACCGGGAATTGTTGAACCGAGGACTGGAGGAAGGGGAGGTGAACTGGTGGAAACAGGTGTGGAATAATGTTTCTTGGTCGAAGTGTAATTGCTTTGCTTGGACCTTGGCTTTGAATAAATGTCTAACCTGAGACAATATCCGCAAACGGGGATTCTTGGGGCCTTCTATCTGTGTTTTGTGTGGTAATGGGGAGGAGGATTCCACACACCCATTCTTCAGATGTCCCTACTCGATGCTTATTTGGCATTATTGGTGGGGGGTGTGGAAGCATCCTTGTGTCCACACAGACTCTCTAGTGGAGTTCTAGAGCAGTTTGGGCCAACCTCCTATCTTGTCCTTCTTCCTCTAGACTATCTGGTATATTGGGCCCATATTCATTCTATGGCAGATTTGGCTCAAGAGGAACAAAAGGGTCTTTTGTGAGGTCAGATTGTTTGTTCAGCAAGTTTGGAATAGGATCATTGCCATGATCTGGGAGACAGTGGAAGCTAAATGTGAGGTGAATTTTCCGTTGAGTAGAGATGAGGCAGACATTGTGAGTAGGTTTGGCCTGCAAGAGCTGACTCCTGTCTCTGCTTGTGTCAGGAGAGGTAGAAGGGCTACAAAGAAGGTGCAGAGGGTGGGAAGGTGGATACCCCCTCAGGATGATATTATCAAGATTAACACTGATGGCTCATCTAGGGGTAACCCAGGCCCAGCTGGCATTGGGGGTGTTGGCAGGAATAGTAGGGGGGAGGTAGTTTTCCTCTTTTCGGTTCATAGAGGGAGGCACTCTAATAATTTTATGGAGGGATTTGCAATTCTCTACTCCCTCGAATAGGCTTGGAAGCAGGGGCAAAGGCAGGTGATTTGTGAATCAGACTCACAAATTGTTATTAACTTGTTAAATGAGCGGAAGGTAAATGGGATCCAGTGGCAATTGACAGGGATTATTCAGCAAATTCTCCATATCAGTTCTTTAATGGAGCAAGTGTCTTTTATCCACATCCCTAGAGAATGGAATAGAGCAGCTGATTGTTTGGCCAAGTGGGCTTCAGAACATGGTAGTGATTGGAAGGTGGAAGGTTGGGATCATTTCTCTGAGGATCAATCTCAGGAATTGCAGAAGATTTTTTCTGAGGATATGGAGGGTTATGTTGTTGGTTGAAGCGGGGATGGCTTGATGGTTCTGTCCTGAGGCCTGGGGCTCTTGCTTTCTTTGTAATCGGTGTTTTTGAATTTCAATAAAGTTTTTACCCCTTTTATTAAAAAATTATATACTTAGAAAAGGGTTAATGATTAGATGATTAGAGATAGAAATTGAGAATAGAATTTATTTAAATAATAAAGATTATTTAAATTGGGGAATTAAAAGAATTAATTAAATACTGAATATTTAATTAATATTTAGAAAATGGTTAAAATGATTAAATGATGATAGAATAGGAAATAGAATAATTAGTAAGATGATAAGGAAATATGAAATTAGAAGAATAAGATTAATTAAATTAATTAAACAATTAAAGAATTATTTAATCAATTAGAGGAATAATTAGTACCTGATCAATGAGATATTTTTAGGTGTCTACACATCCCTCCCATTGATATTATTTGGATCTTACGTCGTTCCCTTGCCGATCTACATTCTCCAATTGCTCGACGCTTCCACCTCCACCCTAAGAATCTCAGTTTTCCTAAACCACCCATTCTTTCCCTTCTGAAAGCCCTTATGGCTCCAATTTTCTTGTGAGGTCAATCCACCATTCCTTGGTTGCCACTGAACTTTTTCCCCCTGATTTGATCTTGCCTTGATCCATGGGGGCTCTCTATTCCCCAAGTTCCCTGAGTATTGATTATTATAGTCACACAAATCTGTCCATTTTAATTAAATGAATATTTCGCTATTTATTTGATTAAAAATCCACTAGCCATCAATTAATTAAATTAATATTTAATTTATTCATCCCCAAACATTCTTCTATTAATTAAATAAATTATTCAATTTATTTTAATTAATTCATTAAATCAAATTCACAATCAATTAAATAAATAAAATCTATTTATTTAATTAGAATCCCCTTTTCCTCTTTTAAATAAATTAAATAAAACATTTATTTAAATCATTATCCCCACCCCACTTGCATTTTCCTACAAATGCAACTTGCACACATTTATTGGAATAAATGAATTTTTATTTTAATAAAATCCTATTTTCTCTCACCCACCAAATCCACTTGCAAAATCTAATCCCCTTCTAGATTCTTCTAAACCCTTCCTAATTAGCCTAATCCATCCTCTAAACTTTGTCACATCCCTAAGCAAAGGGAAGTCACTTCTCAAAACCTCAAAGTCTTTGATAACCATTAAAGGCTTCAAGTCTTCAACCACTAAATGGCTCAAAGTCTTTGATAACCTTTAAAGGCTTTCAACCTTCAACCACTTAATTCCCAAAGTCTCCAATAACCATTAATGGTTAATTCAAACCCTCCCACATGGTTAAAACATTTGTTTTGACTCAACCTCTATCCAACCCAAGGGTCTCATCAGGCCATTAATGTTTTGACCATGATTATCTCTTAAACATTTGCACAAAGGTTTATCCTTGGATTAACTCTTAATCTAGTGGGTAAGCTTAATTTAGACTTGACCCTTAGCCTTTAGATAACCATGAGGTCTTCTCAGGCCTTTAATGCCTCCAACCCCTTTTCTCAACCCAACCTTATGTTGACACTTGTCACCATTTCATTGGTGCCAATTGTGCACATGGATCCCCAACTTTCAAACTCAACCCTTGATTGAATCTTTCAATCTCAACCATCCATTGCTCCATTTTTCCTATAAATAGAGCCCATTTCTTCATACTCCAGATCCTGAAAACTTGTATGCATCTAAGCTATAGACATTTTAGAGAGCATTCTTAGCATAATCATCTAATATCTTGTTATTTTGGTTAAAATATATCAGTTTAGCATCAATAGCATAGCATTAGCTTTTTATTTCACATTCAAAGCTCAATACTACAATCTCAATCCTCCATAAGCATCCATAGTGCAAAAAACTGCTGAGAGCTACACTATTTTGGAACTTGGAGAGGAGAGGAACAAGGGAGAAGAAGCCAAGAGCATGTTAGGAGGCATTTGGAGATGCCTCATCGTATTTACCTTCCTAGTTAGACATTCTATCATGCTTTTGGTATCTCTTTTGATATTCTTGTGTAGGAAAGTGTTTGGTTTATGATTTCTAACACTAACAACTTGGCTTTTCTTCTTATTTGTATTGTGTTATCATTGACTAACCTGATCCTTTTTGCAGAGCATCATTTGGTGAACCCGACGTGAATCGAACACGCAACTTTCTGATCTTTTTTTTTCTAACTAACATGTTTGATTGTTGAAAGTGTCACACAGGTTGCGCTTTAGCGCTATTGAACACGTTCTGGGGCTATTGACACTTTTTCTTTTAGCGCTATTGTAAAAGTTTCAGCGCTTTTGTCACTATTCTAGCGCTTTTGTTCTTCTTCTAGCGCTACCGAAGATCTTTTTAGCGCTTTTGAATCTCTGTCAGTTTTGTTATTTCAGCACTTCTGTGTGAAATAGCGCTTCTGTTAAAACGCAGACTAGCGCTATTGCAACAGAATGTCGTCTGAATCGCCTTGTAACCACAAACATAGAAATTTTTAGGCTTGTGGAAGCCCCCCTTGAACATCAATTTTACTAACATGTTTTTGTTCATGCAGGTTAAAAACTCACCATAAAAATCACAAATTTGTCCTTTGGTGCTTAAAAACTTGAAAAACACAAAATTGTATTGCTTTCTAGTTAGGATTCATCCTTATTTTGGTGCTTAAAATCAACACACAAAGTTTCTTTTCTTGCATCAAAACTAAAGAATTTACAAGCCACACTTCAAATTTTGGTGCAAAATTAAAAACTTACAATCCACTTGTTCCAATTCTTGCAAGTGATTTACTTCAAGCAAAACGTGTTTTTCATTAAGTTGACCAGGATTTTTGAATTCTAGATTACAAAACACATTATCTTTGAAGATAAAACAAACACCATGGCTGTTGGAGCAACATCTCCAAATAGTTAGATCACATTTGCAAATGCTGGATTAAAAAGAACAAGTGTTTTACGTGTTTGGCACGCTTGTGCAAAAAGTCAGTCGAGTGGTCCTACCTCTAACACACACTATCCTCTCCCTTGGCTCTCGTGGTCCTAGGTGCAAGAGAAAAGTGTTAGTAATGCTCAAATTTTATCTTTTTAAGAGAGGCCTGCCAAGGGATCGATACTCTTGGGAATGACCTCGAGCGGTAAATCCTTCGAGCCGCTATAGAAATCAGGTGAGAGCGAAAGTTGTAGCCTTGGGTATAGCTGTTCCTACAGTGTAACTGGCCGAAAGGACAAATGGGCCCCACCACCAGTTACAAGGCTCTTAAGCGAGTCACTGCAGAATGAACTTATGTCCAAAAACATCGAACATGACTAAACACCTTTAAGTAGTATCCCACCCGTTCTATTGATTGAGGATATTTGCGATATAATTTAGTGCAAGAGCATAGATGGTTTTGCTCCCAAGATACTCACCATACATATTTCCTTGAGTAGAAACATAGCTTTTTGAAAAGTCACTTGTGGCTTGATAAAAGTGGTGACTCCCCCATCATAGGGATCATCTATTTGTTATGCTTGTGCAAGACTTAGTATATCACATCCTTACCTGCCACGGCTGGATTCATAAGGTATGTAGTACCAAAGTCGAAGAAATATCAAGATGTGGGCTAAATTTATCACAACTGGCCATTTGACCTTAGGGATAAAAAGTGTTTGAAGTGTGTTCGTTTTAAAGACCAAGTGCAAATTGAGCTAACTTCAGGCTTTGAAAATACACCCTAAAATACATCTAAAGGAAGGGTCATATACAAGTCCAAGGATTGGGTTAATCTAGACCCATACTCATTTGTGCCTTTTAGGCAACATTCTTGTGTTTGTGTGCTTGCTTTGTTTTCTTGTCAAAGAAAAATCAGAAAGTCAAAAACAAAGTATTCATCCAACCAAACATCTGTCAAAACAACCCCAAAACATCAAAAACAAGGTACAAACAACAAAGAGTCAAAATTTTATGACCATTCTTTACATCTTGTGAAAGAAGAAGTGTCATCAGAATATCAACTTGAAAAGAAGACCATTAAGCTCAAAGGCTTTGATCAAAAGGAGGAAATTCTTCTATATAAATAGACAAATCTTTGTCTCACATAGAGTCTTTCTACATCGCATGCGTCTATACCTTCAAGGCAAAACAAACGAATTTGATTCCAAATCATTGAACCACAGAGCTTTTATGCAATATAGAGCTCTGAGTTATCACAAAAATCAAGTAGGAAAGATTAATCCCAACTTCTTCCCAAACGTCTGCATCACCTACAACACAGCTCGAGAAATACCTCCAACACCTGAAAGGGAAGAGGTAGAGTTTGTCCCATTTGTGACACAGAGTTTTTATTGAAGTTGAAAACATTTTCATCCATCCTCTCACTCATACATCATCACTTCATCATCAATCTGTCCCAACTCTCAAAACATTAAGAGGTTCTTGTCCCAAGTTCTCTTTTTAGATATTGCTAGAAACCAAACACATCAACGTCACTTTTTAGATTGTTTCTACATCTAGGATAAGCTCATCCTAAGAGACACATCTACGCAGGTTAAAACTAGTTCATGAGTGAATCCTCTCATTACTAGGTAGTTAAATCGGTAACACATCTCAGATTTCTCTACACCTTATCACATCAAATCTTCTCAAAACAAGCAAGCAATTCAAATAAGGAATTTCGGTAACATCTACCTTAAAAGTGCTAGAGATCCACGTGCAACACAATTCACCAACCATCAATCTCTCATTTCAACAAAAACTCATCATCATTTTCACACAACTTCAACAAAAAGCTTATAAAACAAAATGGCTCAAACCCGATCACAGTCCAGGCAATGAGAAATAGAAAGGGAAGAAGAAGAAGAGGAAAATCTCAATGAATTTCAAGAAGCACTTGGAGGAAATGCAGATGACGAAAACCCAAGTACTCCCACTCCTGCAACAATAGAAAGGGCTCAGCATAACCCTCTTTTTAACAGATTGTTTGACGAAATACTCAGGAGCAATGCAGATGCTCACTTCTTAAGACTCGCTCAAGAAGGAGCCAAACTCCCCTCTGACTTTGATCTTGCCCGATTAAGACAAGCATCAGAAAGACAAAGTCGTCATGAAGAGGAAAGAGGTAGAGATCCCATCAGATATAACATTCCTCGAGGTAACCCACCACCTCCTCCTCCAAATGAAATGGAGATGTTGCGGCAACAAGTCGAGACTCTCCCCCAACAACTTCATTGTGGTGTCAAGATTAACCAATTCTCACTCAATGACATCTGTCCCTATCCTTTTGATAGGAATCTTTACATGCCACCCTTTCCACGAGGATTCGAAACACCCAAATTCGAAAAATATAGAAGAAAGGGGGATCCCCGCGATCATGTCCGAGAATTTCATTCCGCTTGTCTTGAAGTGGCATATGAAGACACCTACCTAATGCGCCTTTTTCCCCAAAGCTTGGGAGGAACAACCACATCATGGTTTTCTCGACTACCAGGAGGCATTAGAACATTTGAGGAACTCATCCAGAAGTTCCTAGCTCATTATTCTCATAACATTGAACGCAACATCACCATGGCTGATTTGTGCAACACAAAACAAAAACCAGGTGAACTATTCTCAGTATTCCTGCAACGATGGTGCCAAATGTCTAGCAGACGTTCTCTTCAGTTACCTGAACGAGAACTAGTGGAAATATTCATTTCCAACTTAAACGAAGAAATGGAATTTCACCTGGATGTCAAAGACACAGACTCTTTTAATGATATGATCACCAAAGGTTTAAAATGTGAACGAGCACTCATCAAGAAAGGACTCATAAAAATCTTTAACGAACCAAAAGATGGTCCTCGCCCACGCTTCAACAGCGATAAACCAAACTTCTCGAATAAAAACAAGAATATTGTCAATGACGGGGTTGTGGATGCCAAGACTATCCAAAATGCACAACCTGTGGTTCGGTTTGCAGGACAAAATCCTCCACCTCAGAATAACACAAATGTTCCTTCCACTCAAGGTCGCATCACATCTCATGATGAACCTAGACCTTGTCAACAAAAATAGAAACGCACATACACTCCCTTAGGGGAACCCATTGAAACAGTATTGCGACAACTCCTCTCTCAAAATTTGGTCACTCTACCTAAGCTATCAAACTATGAGCCTCAAGTCAAACCAGCATGGTGGAGAGATACTGAACACTGTGAATTCCATCAAGGAAGAGGGCATAAGACAAGTAATTGTCACCGATTGAAAGATCTCATTCAGGATCTTATTGATCGAGGAGAAATTGAAATTGAAGGACATAACCCAAAAACAACCAATAATGATCATTTGATGTTCAAAAATCCACTTCCATCACAAGATCAAAGGGATCCTTCCACTTCCAGGCGAGGCACTGATACGACTGATTATACGCAGGCTACGTATAATTACACTGTAAATCATCTGTATGATGCCAATGAACAAGTTGCAACCATAACCTTCAAAAATCCCAACTCAAATTGCAATGTTGTTACGCGTCACGGCAAGGTCACCATAAAGGCAGCTCCACAAGGCACCACCTCCATCCCAAAGCAGTACAATCTTGTGGAACAATTAGACAAAACTCGTGCGCTTATATCCATTTTAGAGCTTTTGCGCCTGTCACTCTCTCATAAAACTATCTTGGATCAAGCACTCCAAGAGGCGTCAGTCCCTGCAAATCTGAATACAGACCAATTTCAAGCCATGGTTGGAAGTCTAAAGTCATCACCTTGTCTCACTTTTTCTGAAAGTGACAACTCTTCCTTCCAGCAACCGCATAATGCCTCACTCCACATCGAAGGATTTATTAACCAGCATCGGATCAAGCGAGTCTTGATCGATAATGGAGTCAGCCTGAATATTTGCACACTACAGTTGGTCACAGCATTGGGATATGCAGTAGAATCAGTGGATCCTCGTCAGAAGATCACAATCAAAGCCTATGACGATGCGGAGCGTTCATCCAAAGGAGCTGTGGTACTACCAATCCGAGTGGGACTCGTGGTAAAGCACATCATTTGTCAGGTTCTGGACCTTCCTCTGCCATATAATCTATTTTTAGGAAGACCTTGGATACATGCCATGCAAGCTGTTCCATCTACCTACCATCAATGTATCAAGTTCCCACATAACGGTGTAGAGATCACAATCTTGGGTGATGCAAACCCCTTTGCATATTGCCATAATATCAACCATCAACCAGAGATTACCATTCCTAATAATAGAGAAGCCATTTCTTCCACATCATACATCAGTCCCGCCTCTCTTGCCCGTTCAAACACCACTCTACCCAAGCAAGAAAAGCTTAAGATGAAGATCGCAGAGGAAGGTCCTGGGGAATACAACTTGAGTCAACTCTTTTGTGTGGGACAAATGCCCACTTCTCCTAGAACGCATGGTAAACCACAACAGGTACTCCCACAACCACTAAACATACCATCATGTGCTTTGACGCCTTTCGTTCTTGGAAAGAGTCAAGAGGAAGAAACACAAGATGAGGACCTGGCGGAATGGATCTATAAAGATCCCATCACCACTGATATACCGCGAGTTACACTTCCTACAGACCAGTATGGCAAAGGTCTCCTCATTATGCAAAGAATGGGGTATGATGGTGAGAGTGCTTTGGGATATTGCAAACAAGGACGACATGAACCTCTACTACCAGAATTCAAACCCAAAGGTAATAAAGGCCTGGGCTTTGAAAAAGAGATCTTTCCTAAACTCAAGTTCAAAGGAAAACCCAGCAAACCATTATGTCAGCCTACGGCCAAAAGGCCACCTTTCATTATCAAAGCAGCATCAAGCACTATCCCGACTGCCCCACTGAGGCTCCAAACCCCAACACTGCCATCACCAATGCCACTCATCCCACCAAACGAACCAGTAATCCCATCAGCAACACCATTAGTAGTAGCAATTGTACCACAACCCGTAGCAGCATCTATGACACCAGTAGTTCTAGCAGAAGCCACTGAGTCAATATTACCGATACTCCCTATACCGGATCCTTTAATCCCCACCAACCGCCCTGCAACACCGATCATTACAAAGGTACATCAACCAATCACACCTGCAGTATTTAACTCAAAGGACATCCCAGTATGGTATAGTAACCGGATGCTGGAAAGTGATTCAGAGGCCGACTCACATGAATGGGAATTTGATTCAGTGCAGCTTAACACTTCAGACGAGGAAGACACATCACCACCTCCACCACGCAAAGACATCCCTGTTTACGGAGAAGCATAGATCAAGACCACTTGGGTTCTTGAATTGGAAACGTTTTCCACAGACCCTACGTCTCATCCTACGCCTGATTCTGACAGGGAGAGTACCATCAACGACCTTAACCATAACGTCTTAACCCTTACTGATACCTCAAACGAACTTAACCTAGTCGATGAAGTAATGCCCATTGTCCACCCTGAACTCATCGAATGGAACCAACCAAATCCCCCATGTCTTGACTTCTTCCAAAATGATGAGGCTATCATTGACTTTTTGGAATTAAGGGATAACCTATCAAGTGGGGATCACAAAGCTGGATTCGCCATTGAACTTAATAGCGCAGCATACTTCGGGGCGGATGCCAAACCTTTCAGCTGCAAAAATATAACAATAAAACATGGATCTTCCAGTGAAAACCACACCGTGGCACTGTTTGATCCGACAAAAGTAAAAAGAAAGAGCGTATCCAATGGTGAAAACCTCTCTGAGGCGCCTGAGGATGAAGGGTTTGACATTCTCCCTGATAGTACACAATAGGAACGATCAACAATTCTCATCGAGGAAAACAAAGAGTACAATGTGGGGACTCCTGAAAATCCTCATATCATACATCTGGCATCTCTTCTCACTCCAGAGGAACAGCCTAAATTTATAAAGTTCTTCCAGAAGCGTCAGATCAACTTCGCATGGTCATATGCAGACATGCCTGGGCTTGATCCTGATTTAGTCATGCATCACCTCATCGTAGCAGAAGGAGCCAAACTTGTCAAGCAGAAGCTTCGTAAGATGCATCCTCAGATTGCAGTCCTAGTCAAAATAGAACTCAAGAAACTCCTAGACGTTGGTTTCATTAGACCAATTGATTACGCGGAGTGGATCTCCAATATTGTGCCCGTTGGCAAACCAAAAGGGGGCATCCGCATTTGTATTGACTTCAGAGATTTGAATAAGGCATGTCCTAAGGATGACTTCCCCCTTCCAAATATCGACATCATAGTGGATCTGACAGCAGGACATGCCATGCTTTCACTCATGGATGGCTTTTCAGTATACAATCAGATAAAGATCGCACTAGAAGATCAGCATAAGACAGCCTTCACCTGTCCATGGGGCACATATTGCTGGAATGTAATGCCTTTCGGTCTCAAGAATGCAGGAGCAACTTATCAGAGAGCAATGACCACCATCTTCCATCACATGATGCATACTATGATGGAAGATTATGTTGATGACTTACTAGCAAAATCACTCACCAGAGAAGGACATCTCCACATCTTAGATAAAATCTTTGATAGACTGGAACAATACCATGTTCGACTCAACCCAAAGAAATGTGTCTTTGGAGTGACCTCCGGGAAGCTTCTAGGATACATTGTCTCAAGCAAAGGTATTGAGGTCGACCCAGCAAAGGTAAAAGCAATCATGGACATGCCACCACCAAAGAATATCAGTCAGCTAAGGACATTACAAGGGCGACTTCAATCCATCCGAAGATTCATTACACAATTGGCTGATAAGTGTCACCCATTTACACATCTACTACACAAGAACATCTGCTTTCAGTGGGACGCCCGATGCCAACAAGCATTTCAGACGCTTAAAGACTATCTCATGAATCCACCATTGCTAATGCCACCAGACCCAAGTAGACCGTTGTTACTTTATATCTCAGCAACAAGTACAGCATTGGGTGTATTACTGGCACAACATAATGCAGAAGGCAAAGAGTGTGTTGTATACTACATCTCTTGCACACTGGTGGGCTATGAACTCAATTACACACCTATTGAGCGAGCTTGCCTAGCAGTAATCTTAGCAACCACTAAATTGAGGCACTATCTGTTAACACACAAAGTACAACTCATTGCAAAGATTGATCCACTCAAGTATTTACTTAGCAAAGCAGCATTGACAGGTCACTTGGCCAAATGGGTGATGATTCTAAGTGAATTTGACATTGAGTACGTGGACCGTAAAGCTATCAAAGGTCAAGTTATTGCAGATCAGTTGGCCGATGCACCCCTCACAGGCGATCATCCTCTTATTTCCAATTTTCTAGATGAAGAGATATTCATGATCACAACAGCACATCCATGGAAACTATATTTTGATGGGTCATACACTAGGCATGGCTCGGGGGCAGGTATTCTGTTTATCACACCTCAAGGTGATAGCATCCCGAAGTCTTACAGGCTCACATTTCCATGCACAAACAACATAGCAGAGTATGAGGCCTTGATCACAGGACTCAGGTTAGCCGTACAATGGAAATTACAAGAACTGCAAGTATATGGCGACTCACAACTGGTCATTCGACAAGCAACAGATGAATATCAGACCAAAGATGATAAACTCATGCCATATAAGCAAATGGTAGACAGTCTAAAGACATCATTTACTACTATCACTTTTGAGCAGATACCAAGAGATCAGAATCGAGCTGCTGACGCCATGGCTACCATCGCATCTCTCCTAGATCTTCCACAAAATTCAACACACTACGAGTTCTTGGTCAAACAACTTTGGATCCCCGCTTATGATATCCCTGAATCTGAAACGATATGTTGCCTTGTCGGTTCTGAATCCCCATGGTATGGTGAGTTCTACACCTATCTCCGCGATCACACCCTTCCTCCCAACCAATCGAATAACCAACGAAAAACCTTCATTCACCAAACTGCTCGATATACCATTATTGCCAAAACCCTACACCGACACGGTCTTGATGGTACTCTCCTTCGATGTTTGGAACAAGATGAGATAACAAAGGCTTTGGAAGAAGTACATGAAGGAATTTGCGGGACTCATTCAAGTGGTCCGTCACTAGCCAAGAAACTCCTGCGCAATGGATACTACTGGCCATCTATGGAAAAGGATTCCTACTACTTTGTCAGAAAATGCAAGAAATGCCAAGTTCATGGCGACCTGATACATGCACCAGCTCAGGAACTACAACCAATCACGACACCATGGCCTTTTTGTCAATGGGGTCTTGACCTTGTGGGTAAGATTCATCCATCTTCATCTAATGGCCATAAATTCATTATTACCGCCACCGAATATTTCACAAAGTGGATCGAAGCTGTTCCACTTACCCAAGTCACCGGCAAGCAGATCGCCTCATTCATCCTCAACTACATCATCTGCCGGTATGGTGTACCCATGTCCATCGTCACAGATAACGGTCTTCCTTTCAAAAATCAGGATGTCCGTGAACTTTGTGAGAAATTTCATATCCAACACCGCTTTTCCACCCCCTATTACCCACAAGGCAATGGTCAGGCCGAAGCATCCAATAAAAACATATTGAGGATCCTAAAGAAGACAGTCAATGATGCCGGCCGTGATTGGCATGTTCAACTAAATCCAGCGCTATGGGCATACCGAACTAGCATTCGAACCCCTACAGGTGCAACTCCTTATTCGTTGGTCTATGGTACAAAAGCTATCTTACCTATTGAGGTTGAGATACCATCATTACGAGTTTCCTTGCATAATCTAATCGATGATGAAGCATACAGAGTATCCCATCTTCAGGACTTGGAGCTAATTGATGAGAAACGACAAGCTGCATACAACCATCTCAAAGCCTATCAGCAGCGCATGAGCAGAAGCTACAATCACCGAGTTAGACCTCGTACATTTGAGGTAGGTGATCTTGTTCTTCGAGAGAATCCTCACAACCAACCAAACAAAGAACATCAGGGCAAGTTTGAATCAAACTGGCTAGGCCCATATGTTGTCACTGCTGTATTCGGGTCCGGGGCATATCAGTTGGCTACATCAGAAGGAGAACCGCTTGCAGATCCAATTAACAGCATGCACCTCAAACGGTTTTATACCTAAGGTGTACAGAGCATCAGGCTCCCCTGCATACCAGAAAATACCAAAAACATTCAGAAAAATGTCATGAAGAAATACAAAACCATTCAAAAAAGTAAAGAAAAATAATGCATCCAAATGGTGAACAACCACTCTGGTGGCACCTTGGGTAAGGACGATGGCGAAAACCTGGCAAACAGGCACCACTCGTAAAGGCTATGGCTCCATTGTCTTTCAGACTTGTTGCGATCACATCTACTTCATACATACATCCATCCATCTGAAAAACCATGGCTTGTTATTTCTCTACAATTATGATAAATATTTCATGCCTCTTGCGTCCCGCTTTGTCATAAGTCATGTCTAAAAAAACTGGGGGCAATGCCTTTAAACTATTGATGGAAGTGGATTCTACATTGTCTTATGATTCATTAAGTTCTTCATTCAAGCAATCATCAAAATACCAAAAACATTGGAAAATGTCTCAACAAAATCCAAAAACATTCAAAAATGTCTCACAAAATACCAAAAACATTAAAAAACAATACAAAATCCAAAAACATCAGAAAACATCAAGAATCACACAAAAACAACACCTTGTACATACTCATCCATGCAGATACCAAAACAAACATTGACAAAATACTCACACAATGACCATTTATCAATCAACCACACAATCAACATCAACACTCAAAATTGTCTTCAACAAGGATGCATCCTTCCTCACCAAAACAAAGACAAGATGACGTTTTCTTTGACAAGAAAATTATGTTAAGCTATCAAATACTTGGTTGATTTGTGAGTACAATCATTTGTTTATCTGTATTGGGATCTTTTCAGCATTGTTTTGTTTTGTTTGTGCATTGTTTCCGATGAAGTACTGGGGCATGTACTAATGGTGTCTATGTGGGAAGTTCACCAAGCTATGTGATCTTATGCCAAATGCAGTCATAGATCACTACGGCTTGCTGACTACAACGTATACCTCGACCATATGGGCATGAACCATTACCAAGGATCCATATTCTTTATTCTTTATGTATATACTGTTTGTTTGTAGGTACAATGCTCTTCCTTTGGTTCCTCCTACCTCATCCAAACTGGATAAAGGTTTTATCTCTTAGTACGGTATGCACTTGTCTCAGGATATGATCAGTCTAAGATCAAGGAGGACGATCCAAGTCATGCATGAAAGGAGATAATCCTTGTCTGTTCTGCAAGCAATGCTCAGGTCGACTTGATCCATTATATCAAGTTGCTTGTATTAACTTGCTATATAAAATCCATGTAAGAAATACTCTGGTCATCTTGAATCTTTATGTCAAGTTGCTTGTATTTTCTTACAACATTTTAAAGCTCAATGATGAAAAATAGAGCACTATGGATCGTCATTCCATCTCATCTGTATATATTGAATTCCGTTGCATATCACCCATCCATTCACTCATTCATATGTAGGTTTTATATGCAAAACTGAGAAAGTTAAGCTGGTCTTGGATACAATCATGATTGAGTACTCTGATACATCACCAATGCATCATGCAAAGTCTTACAAACCTTGCATTCCTCATGGTCATATCATCATCACATTTAGTTGCATCTCGCATTACGAACATTCATGTCTTTTTTTTTTAACATTGCATATAGTTCATTTTTTTGACATTTAGTTTTCATTAAACCATTTGCATCATTACATCAATCATCAATAATTCGATTCATTCATGGGATCAAATTGTCTTTGATTATTTTAAATCATTTACTAGGCATTCATATAGTGTTGATTATCCATCATCATTTTATCATCCTTTATCATTACATACATTCATTTATAGTTCAAAAGTGCATTCATTCCTTCATTAACTAAGTATTTTATTATGCTCATTTTAGGATTCATTCACATTTGCATTCATTATCCTCTTTTTAATTGCATTAAGGTGCAGTTATTAAAAAACATAAGTTATAGTATCATCACATTATCATTTGTACTTAAATCATATTTAAAGCATTTAGAATCATAAAATCCATTTGTTTATAAAACATTGGTTCTTAACATTTTATATCCATTATGCATATGCATTCATTTAACACATTATCCTATAAACATTAGTACCATACCATTTTATATATCCATTTTCCAAATGCATTCATTTAACACATTATCATATAAACATTTGTACTTTACATTTTGTTTATCCATAATCATTCATTTAAAACAAAAATCTAGATGCATATTCATACATAACATTATTCATTCAACCATTGCATTAACACCATCACATAACTCATCTCATGTTCATAAATCATCATAGGGCATACCTCATCATCATGGCATTACATACATAAAAGCATTACATCAACAAAAATCAAACAAATCATACATGTATAAACCTGCATTTCATATGTCAGTATCATCATCCAAATATGCATATAAGGAACAGCTCATCAATGCATACATATATACATATCCATCTAAGCAATAAACTCATCATCCTGCATAAACGTACATACATAATCAAAGGCATATCATCAAAATACGGGATCTCCTCATATATATCATCTCATATATCAGAGTACAATGAAGTCTACAAAAATCGGCTACCAAGAGCCATCCAAGATACAATCCACAAAATAATGATACAAATACATATATGCATGAATGCTCTCTCAAATGCCGCTCTGGCCAGATGTTGTCCCAACACCTCCCCCTGCTCCACCACTCGTGCCTGCACCACCTGATCCATCTCTCCGTGGAGGCCTTATCGAACCCCCACTCCTTCCTGCATCTCCTGATCTCTCACGCCTCAAAGGACCCATCACTCCCCCACTGCTCTGCATCCTCTGTGATCGTTCTGATCTCGTCTGCCGCATCTGGGTATAACTGAGAGCTCGTTGACTGAGTGGCACCACCTGCTCATATAAACCTCGCCAGTACTCTATCTCAGCCTGTGCTCGCCCAAACTGCCTCATAACCTCCCCTATAGGCCCTTGTGCTCCTACTCCAGCCCGGACTCTCTCCTGCAGCTCCGCCAATCTCTCCACTGCAGTATCTCTCTCCCGCAGCACCACCGTCAGCTCTAACTCCCGTGCAAATAGCTGCACATCCCTAGCTGCCACCTTTGCCTCCAAATCCTCTATCCGCGTCTGCAAGCGCACTATAATATGCTCCCACAAATCTCCAGTGGCTCCCTCCCCGGTGTCCATAACTGTCCCCTACACCTCCCTCTCCAGAAGTCCCCTCCCCTCTGTCCATCGGGATCTCCCTCTCCATCCCCCTCCCACTCAACTGAACTCCTCTCGGTATCAGTGGTCCCTGTGAGATCTGTAGAGGAAGTCCACCTCTCCCTCTCCGTTGGCTCCGCATCCCCAATCCTCCTCCACCTCCTCCACCACCTCCTCCATCTCCTCCATCACCTCCTCCACCTCCACCTCCTCCTCCTCCATTTCCTCAACCTCCTGCCCTCCCCCGTCTCCGTCCCCTCTCATCCTCAAATGCTGGGATCGGCTCTACTGGGTCCGATATCCGTAGGATAGGGTGCGCCGCCCGATACTGTGTGTACTCATCTGTAACCCCTGCATCAACGACCCTCGATCGTAGGTCCCATGGCCTCGCTTGCAATGTCCGAAACTCTGCTAGTGCCTGATCATAAGGTAGCACTGGACCCCATGCATACCTCTCTCGAATCACCCGTGCATACTCTCCTGATCCGCTAGGTAGTCCCTGCTGCCGTCCAAACTGTCTCATCACTCGCCCAGGCACTTGTCTCTCCACATGATAGGAGGTCCTCCCAATGAGGAATCGGGTCATGAAGACATAAGGTAGTGCCTCTACGTCATCATCCCATGGCTCACACTCCAAGTATGGCCGCCATATCACTGCATCCAAGTCATCCAATGCCCGTCGCCACCACTCCAACTTCCCCAAGTGGGGCTGACTCATCATACCACTGTACATAAACATGTATGGCTGATCCACCGCACGGAATCTTAGACTCACCGGTCGAGTCACTGGTAGGTGCTCCCAAGCCCAAATGTGTAGCAGTGTCATGCCCACTGCTAAGGAACCTCTCCCTCGGTACACTACCTCGTGGAGCTCCTGATACATATGCGCCAGCACGCACGACCCCCATGCAAATCGGGTCCCCTCGGTCATCATCATCTCGATAACCTGTCCCCATCCCACCACCAACCCATGTGACCGCCTATCTGGACATAGAAGTCCTCCCACAATCCCGAACAACACTGCTGGAAGTGGCTCATACAGTGCCGCTATATCCTCCCATGCGATCGAGCCATCATCAATAAATACATCCTCATCAAATATCCTCTGCACTGCCACAGTCCCCCAGGATCTATCGTATGTGACCAGCTCCCCTCGAATCGGAATCCGTAAGATGCGCCACACATCCTCCAAGGTCACGGTCATCTCCCCCTGAGCTAAATGGAAGGTGCACGTCTCACTGTGCCACCGCTCTGCCAATGTTGTGATCAATCCGTGATTCATACGAATCATGGGCATGTGCATCACCTCATAAAGACCAGTCGCTGCAATACAATCAATCTCCGCCTGCATCAATCGGTCCCGCAACCCCTGTGTCGCAGGATGGCGCTCGCGTAACTGCAACACGCGCAGATCCTCCTGCACATGGACATTCATCAATCACCATCAGTTGTTTTGTTTTCAAACTTTCTTAAGTTTAAACCTAGACTATCATCAGATACTTTGATCAAGTATCTTCGGGTCTCAACAGGTAAGCAATCATGGCCCCCTAGACTACAACAGACATTTATCCTAAACAAATGACCTAAGTCTCATCAGGCTGCTATGGTTCAAAATAACTCCCACTTCACCTCGCCATCCATCAAATTGACATCAGCAGATTGGTCTTCATCCAAACTGGGGCATCTTTTTATCTTAAAACAAAAGCGCTATTTAACCAACAAAAGCGTTAGTTTTCAACAATAGCGCTACAACTATATCAAAAGCACTCAATAAGCTATACAAAAGCGCTACAACTACAACAACGCTAAAACCCCACTACAATAGCGCTCTTTTCACTCAATAGCGCTCAATTAACCCAACAATAGCGCTACTTAACCAATAGCGCTAAAACTTTCATACAGTAGCGCTAATGCAGAGCAAAAGCGCTCAAACATGGGCACAATAGCGCCATTGCGGCACAATAGCGCTAATTCATGGAGCAAAAGCGCCAAAACCAAAGTTCCAGCGCTCTTGCTCCGACTTGACTTTGACTCAGCTAAAACCCTATCCAAAATGCAAAAAACTTAAGTTTTCGAATTTGCGTACCACTAGTCTGTAGTCATCTAGGCGCTGGAACCGTCGGACTCGCTCGAATCTGTGCTCGGTGATCGGAATCGGCATCCTAGCTGCTACTCGCTCCTCCAAATGTCACTATCAGAGCTCTCGTTTTCAACTGGTCGCGGTCACAAATAATCCTGTTTTCACCCCTTTCACCCCATTTATACCCTTCGTTGTCATCGTAACTTCCCCCCTGCTCATCGCCGTGGTCCCCGTGAACTTCTCGAGCCCCCCATTTCTCCATGTTTCCCCCGTTTTCTTCTATTTTTCACCCGTATGGCCAACTTCTTCTCTTCTACCACCCTGCCAATTTTCGTTCTTTTTCGAGAGATCGCTCGATTTTTTTGAAATTTTTCGGCCCATCTCTCAAGGGGGCATACCACCCATTAAATTCACATTTTATGGGGCATTTCTTCACACCTATTTTTCTTTCTTTGAAACGACGCGATAAACCGCATCGTCTCAAAGAGGGGCAAATGTAGTCACACAAATCTGTCTATTTTAATTAAATGAATATTTCGCTATTTATTTGATTAAAAATCCATTAGCCATCAATTAATTAAATTAATATTTAATTTATTCATCCCCAAACATTCTTCTATTAATTAAATAAATTATTCAATTTATTTTAATTAATTCATTAAATCAAATTCACAATCAATTAAATAAATAAAATCTATTTATTTAATTAGAATCCCCTTTTCCTCTTTTAAATAAATTAAATAAAACATTTATTTAAATCATTATCCCCACCCCACTTGCATTTTCCTACAAATGCAACTTGCACACATTTATTGGAATAAATGAATTTTTATTTTAATAAAATCCTATTTTCCCTCACCCACCAAATCCACTTGCAAAATCTAATCCCCTTCTAGATTCTTCTAAACCCTTCCTAATTAGCCTAATCCATCCTCTAAACTTTGTCACATCCCTAAGCAAAGGGAAGTCACTTCTCAAAACCTCAAAGTCTTTGATAACCATTAAAGGCTTCAAGTCTTCAACCACTAAATGGCTCAAAGTCTTTGATAACCTTTAAAGGCTTTCAACCTTCAACCACTTAATTCCCAAAGTCTCCAATAACCATTAATGGTTAATTCAAACCCTCCCACATGGTTAAAACATTTGTTTTGACTCAACCTCTATCCAACCCAAGGGTCTCATCAGACCATTAATGTTTTGACCATGATTATCTCTTAAACATTTGTACAAAGGTTTATCCTTGGATTAACTCTTAATCCAGTGGGTAAGCTTAATTTAGACTTGACCTTTAGCCTTTAGATAACCATGAGGTCTTCTCAGGCCTTTAATGCCTCCAACCCCTTTTCTCAACCCAACCCTATGTTGACACTTGTCACCATTTCATTGGTGCCAATTGTGCACATGGATCCCCAACTTTCAAACTCAACCCTTGATTGAATCTTTCAATCTCAACCATCCATTGCTCCATTTTTCCTATAAATAGAGCCCATTTCTTCATACTCCAGATCCTGAAAACTTGTATGCATCTAAGCTATAGACATTTTAGAGAGCATTCTTAGCATAATCATCTAATATCTTGTTATTTTGGTTAAAATATATCAATTTAGCATCAATAGCATAGCATTAGCTTTTTATTTCACATTCAAAGCTCAATACTACAATCTCAATCCTCCATAAGCATCCATAGTGCAAAAAGCTGCTGAGAGCTACACTATTTTGGAACTTGGAGAGGAAAGGAACAAGGGAGAAGAAGCCAAGAGCATGTTAGGAGGCATTTGGAGATGCCTCATCGTATTTACCTTCCTAGTTAGACATTCTATCATGCTTTTGGTATCTCTTTTGACATGCTTGTGTAGGAAAGTGTTTGGTTTATGATTTCTAACACTAACAACTTGGCTTTTCTTCTTATTTGTATTGTGTTATCATTGACTAACTTGATCCTTTTTGCAGAGCATCAATTATCATAAAGAGTTATGGATGCCCAAGCATGGTTGTCCTTAGCTTGGTAGGGTTTTGCACTCCCCCTATGCGGATAGGGGAATTTGTCAATCCATCTTCCATTTTTGTAGACCCACTATAGTTTGATTTGATCTTGATGTTGCTGATTTGAAATCCAAGGATCCCATCTGCCAAAATTCGGACCTGATCTCATGTTGGTGGGTGCCTACCCCCCCTCCTTGATCTGCACCCTAAAGGTTTCCCTTGGAATTGCTCAGTCCATTTCTTCACTTTACTTCTGCACCTGCTGGCAACACCTTTAGACTCCTGGATCGCACCATTGATCACCATGCTGAAAGTGTTCACCTCACTTGACTTGATGTTCACTCCACTTTTTGGCACCTGCTCCCTCCATAATTGTCATTTTGAAAGTACTAAATTTATTTATGATAAAAACCTTCTTTTATATTTGTACTCATATATATATATATATATTATTTTATTTATTTATGCGAACAGTTTTGTTAGACGCCTCATCTTGACCATTACCTTGGGGGTAGTATGGAGTGGAAAAGTGATGGTGAATGTGTAATCAGTCACAAAACTCATGAAAATCCTAATTTTTGAAGGGACTTCCATTATTTGTGATGATGGTAATGGGAAAACCGTATCAACAAATGATGTAGTTAAGGATAAAATTTGCAATTTGCTTACCTGTGATTTGGATAAGAGGGATGGTCTTAATCCACTTTGTGAAATAATCAGTGGTTGTGATAATAAACTTATGGTTGTTGGATGATGGAGGGTGAATCTTGCCCATGAGATTGAGTCCCCATTGACAAAAGGGCCAATGTGTAGCAATCGATTGAAGTTCCTGTGCTGGTGCATGAATGAGGTCTCCACGAATCTGACATTTCTTGTTTTTCTTGACAAACTAGTATGAGTCATTTTCCATTATCAGCTAGTAGTAACCAGTCCTCATAATTTTCTTAGATAAGGTTGGACCACTAGAGTGATCCCCACATATACCTTTGTGGACTTCATGCAATATGATTAGAGTTTCCTCACTCTCTAAACATCTAAGAAGAGCACCATTGAGACCCCATCGGTAGAGTATATCAGCTATGATGACGTAGCGATAGGTTTGGAGGATGAAGGTATGACATTGGTTATTAGAAAGGCCAGGTGGAAGGGTGTTATCATGGAGGTAGGCGAAAATGTCATCGTACCAAGGGGAGTCAAGACTAACAACACATATTAATTCTGATGGAATGATCTTGTATGCAGGGACCAAAAGATTATCCACCAAGAAGTCACAATAGGCCTCATCCTGTGGCATGTCGATAAGGGAGGCAATGGTAGCCATAACATTTGTAGCTTGATTGTTCTCTCTTGGTATTTTCTCAAATACTATCTTTGTGAAGTATTTCTTGAAGTCATGCACCATTTTCTTGTAAGGCATTATTTTTTTCTCTTTGGTTTGATAATCATCATTTTTTTGATGAATTACAAGTTGAGAGTCCCCGAAAACATCAAGCTCTTGGATCTTCCACTAAACTACAATCCATAGACCTATTGTCAATTGCTCATATTCTGCAATATTATTTGTGTAAGGGAAGGATAGCCAATATGATTTAGGAATATAATATGCTTGAGGTGTGGTGAAGAGTATGCCTACTCCTACTCCATGCCCAGTAAATGAGCCATCCAAATATAATTGCTATAATCTGGATTTTTCCATTGTGGAGATGGAATCATTTGGAAATTATGATGCAATAAGAGAATCATCGATCATTGGTGCATTTGTGAGTTGGTCTGCAATGACTTGTCCTTTGATAACTTTTATGTCAATGTAATCAATGTCAAATTTACTTAACATTATGACCCACTTGGCCAACCCGTCCATGAGAGTTGCTTTGTTGAATAGATACTTCAGTGGATCAAATCTTGCTATGAGCTTTGTTTTTTGAGTTAGCATGTAACGACGCGACTTTTGTGAAGCAAAAACTATGGCAAGATATGCACACTTAATTGAATTATAATTAAGCTCATATCCAACCAATGTGTGACTGATGTAGTAGATGGTTTGTTCTTTTCCTTCATGGTCCTATTATTCCAAGAGTGCCCCCAGTGTTGTCATTATTAGCGATATGTATAGTAACAATTGTTTTCCTTGAATGTGTGGCATAAGAATTGGTGGATTCAAGAGATAGTCCTTAAGCAACTGGAAATATCATTGGCATTTGTAATCTCACTTAAACTTAATGTTCTTGTGAAGCACATGTTGAAACGGATGACAATTATCTGTGAGTTGGGCTATGAACTTGCGAATTGCCTGGAGCTTTCCTCACAATGATATGAATTGACTAATATTCTTAGGAGGAGACATCACTAAAATTTCTTTGACTTTTGTTGGATCTATCTCAATACCTCGTTGTGAAACGATGTATCTTAGGTGTTTACGAAGGTCACCTCAAAGACACATTTCTTGGGATTCAATATGACTTTGTACTTCTCCAAGTGATAAAAAGATATTGCCAAGACATCCAAATGTTCTTCCCTTGTAATAGATTTTCCTATAAGATCATCTACATAATCCTCCATGGCAATATGCAGGATGTCGTGAAAGATTGTTATCATGGCTCTCTGATATGTGACACCTGTGTTCTTTAATCCAAAGGGCATGAGCTTCTAGAAAAAGGCACCCCATGGACATGTGAATATTGTCTTGTGTTTATCTTTACCCATGCTATCTTGATTTGATTGTATATGGAGAATCCATCCATGAGTGATACCATTGCATGGTCTGTTATGAGATCGACAATCAAATCAATGTTTGGTAATGGGAAGTCATCCTTAGGACAAGCCTTGTTCATGTCTCTGAAATTGGTACAAATCCTTATGTTTCCATTTGGTTTGCTGATGGGTACAAGATTAGAAATCCATCAGGGATAGTCAATAGGTCTAATGAAAGCAACATCCAACAACTTTTCAAGCTCAACTTTCACTAGTAATGCCACCTATGGATGCATCTTACATAATTTTTGTTTGATTGGTTTGGTGCCTAGAGTAACTATCAAGTGATGCATAACCAAATCGGGGTCTATTCCAAGAAAAATTTATATCTCTTTGCAAAGAACTTTGGCTGCTCCATTTCTGGCAATGATTATGCAAAGAAAATGTAGTGCGGTACTTCTTCTGTCCTAATGTTTGTTTTTATGGTCTCTTCAATCAACATAGATGAATTTTCCTAATATGATGTCATTGGGAGAGTGTCAAACCTTCCATCCTTTGGCGCCTCAGAGAGGTTTTCACATCAGATGTGTCCAATCTTTTTACTTTTTGGGGGTCAGAAAGCGTGTAGTGTGGTTTCACTAAAAGACCCATCATTTGTTTTTATTTTAATATTTTTGCAAATGGAAGGTTTGGAACCCTCTCCAAAGTATGCCATATTGTTAAGTTCAATGGTGTATCCTACTTCATGGTCCCCAAGAAGGAGATCATCTCGTATGTCAAGGTAATCAATGAAGGCCTCATCATTTTGGAATGTGTCAAGTTGTGGAGGTCCTTGTTGGTCCCAATCAACGAGTTGAAGATGAATGAGCGGAAATCCATTGATATGTTTGAAGTCAGTAGATGTAAGGGTAAAGACATAATAATCTTCGGGTATGTCAATAAAGTCATTAGGATCATCACTAGTACTCTCCGCATCAGTTTGTGAAAAAATCTAAATCAACATCACTAGAAGGACACTTTGCAACAAGAGTTCTCATTTTTCATGGTTTTCACCTAGAGCCTCGAGACGTAGAGGGTTCGGGATCCCAAAAGGTCTTTATCCACACTTCACCACTATCTTGCTTTTTTTTAGATATGGTACTAGATGGTGCTTGACCAACTTTAAATAGTTCTCTAAATTTTTCGTCCTCGATGGGTTCATCGGGTTCTCTAAAAGTTTCTACAAGCTCATAATCACTGGATGATTTGTCAGAACCCCATTCTCATTCACTTGAATCTATAGAATAACATCTTTCTTCTTGTTGGTTATTAGAAAAAGTGGGATAAGTAATTTTCAATGTTTATTGAGAATCAAGACCATGTAATCTCAATGGTGCGAAACCAAGTCCTTTTGTCCACAGTTTCTTTGTTTCTAACTCAGGTTGTAATGGTTCCACAATACCTTTCTTTTTTAGGCCAAGAATATCTTTTCCATAATATACCATCTTTTGTAAAAACTTGAAGCCTTTTCCATAATTTTTAATTAGTATTGTGAAGTGGTCTTGATTAGGTTGTTCTTTTGGTTCTTTGTAAAGCATCTTATATATATCTTATTCTTCCATTTCATCCCATCTTTTGAAAGTTGTGGGATTCCATTTTATAATGATTGTTGATATATACTTTGAAGGATATGGTGTACCATAAGTCTTGTTGACATCCACTCTTCATCAAGCATCTTCAAGTGTTCAAGGTAGCATTTCATCCCACCACATCCTTTCAACATCTTGGAGCAATAAATTACATCAATCTTCATGCAAGCATGTGATTGTGTTTGAGTCATTCATCTTTATGACATTGCATCAACCCTTGTGATCAAATTCAAAGAGCATTGCATCATCAACATTCATCAATTTCAACGGATCTAAGGTATATCATTCAACATTTAATTTAATTTCATTTACAATTTCAATTCAATTTAAGGGTTAATTCAAAACCTGGGGTTTGACCTAGGCAAACCCCTATCAACAATACATCTTCCCTTATTTTCGTGTGTTGTTAACATATTCATAAGCTACAAACAAATAATCTAATAGAGGAGATGACAACAATTAGGTCCAACTTTTGCATAGGCAAAAAGTGGAGGCCCGAGTCGCTCTAGGAATTGAGCGGTCTCGTTAATTTTCAACAAACTTCTGGGAACATATTCTAAGTGATATTATCATTTTGAAAGTTTCCTATTCATCCACATCTAGCAACTATAGGACGGAGTCACCCCAAGCATCCTGGTCTCGTACTTGCAAGATAGATTTTTTAACATAGGTTCCTCTCTATCCCTTATGCTCAGATCTAGCTTTGTGTCTCCATATTACTCCTATAGCTTGTTGTTTTATGACAAATTTCCATCATTTTCCCTAGATCCAACATTCGACTTGTTGTGGGTAAAATCTAGTCAGCATTCTATTCCATTTGGGTTTGAATCTATTAATTTTACTCCTCTCTTTCATGTTTAGTGGAAAAAAGTGAATTTATATTTGTGGATCCCTGTGTCACCAATAAACTATATATGTAGATAAAGATACTCATATCACATGCAATACATGCATTGCAGGTTATGTTATCATATAATAGGTAGATCATTCTCTCATGTTGTTATCCTGCAAAATGAAAGCATATGAACAAGTTAGATCAAGACAATGAATGAAATGGTTGGAAATTCATGTGATATAGATTTCTTTATTCTTCATAAATGCTTAAGAACAATTGCTTTATAAATTTTCTTTATTCGTGATAAAGCATAATAGTTGAACATTCAAATGTAATAAAAGTAATTCCATGCGATAAAATATATGATTTTTACATCATTAGCATGCATTATTCAACCATTATTGTATATAAGGAAATGAAGTGTATGATGTGTTTTCTAGAGTACATGTTGAGTTGTTTTTTCTATGCATGTTTGTATTTGGAAAATCTTATCTTTTGATATAGGGTGTTGAATGTGGGGTCATTGAGAATGTGACTATCTTAAATTAGATTCACGTTTCAATTGCAATTATTTTGGTCAAAGTCAGGGGTTCATTAAAAAAAGATAGACATTACCTAGAAAAAACTATTATTTGATTATTCTCTACCATATCCTAATTAGCATTGCACATTCAAGATCAGGAATATGCGTACAGGTTAGGCATGCACTGGGATTCCCTCCTGCTACTTGTCACTAGGTTGCTAGGCACTTTGAGCATGGTAGACGCTTCTTCGTGTTAGGAAGAACTCCAAGGAAGTTAAGGCTTCGTAGTTGGGTAAAAAAGCACCTCAACTATGATCTCATTCCTTGATCAATAGAAGAGAGAGAGAGGTTGTGGTGATCAAAGGACTTATGTTATCGTATTTGATCTTCATGCATTGATTTATCAATCATTTGTATTGTATTGGAGTGGTTGATTCCATGTTGTATATCTACTCTTGTAGAAAGGTACTTTATTTATTTATTTGATTACAAGGTGAGTTGTAATTAAATTTGTATGGAATATTTTTCATTTATTTGACCATGTAATTATGATTAATTAATTGTAGTAGAAAATTAGTAGGGCTATGTGACCCCTTACACAATGTTTATAAACACCTTTAGGGAGTTTTCTAAGGGTCGTGTTCTCATCTACGAAACCCCTAGGCCAATATATATTTGGAGATATGCAAACAATGATTTAAGATAATGAGGAACTATGTAGTATAATGAGGAACATTGTGGTATTGAAGTGAAGGTTCGATACTTGGACCTTTGCCATTTGGAAAAAGAATTCTTGAAACATGCAATTAGCTAATGTTACCAAAAAAATATTTTGTACTAGTATGATAGGACAAGTTTCAAACAAATTGCACAAAAATTAGTTTGCACACCTTTACCCAGGCTCTAAAATGAGAAACCTCCTGCCAAGTATGATTACTCGAGGTGTGCTCTTTTAGTTGATGATGAGACTCTTGCCTTGGTTATTAAGCGTCTTTGATTTGGTTGAAAGAAATGGTCTACAACTATGAAGAACATAGTAGTTTATATTCCTTTTGCCAATTAGTTGTTCATGGTGATGTGTCAATTGCACGTGATGAAGGAACCACTTCTAAAGGAAAATAAGTTTAGAAGGAAGAAGAGGGGAAACTATATGAACACCCCACTTCCTATTTTATCCTATATGAATTTTAAGGGTAAGGAGTGCCCACAGAAGTGCCAGTGTCTAGTGGTGATAATGATATGTAAACCTTGTTATTTTGAAAAATATGTACAAAGATTTATTGTAAATATAAAAATAACTAAATAAGGGATTCTTATTTTGTTGAAAACATATGTATTTAACTTGTTGCATTTTAGACTACATTGGAAATACAATCTACTTTTGAAACTTAGTAAATAGTTACAGTAGCACCTTGTCCACTATGCTAAATAAGTAAATCTTGGTGTAGAACAATTTAGTTTATTGTAATTGATACTAGGCATACAAACTATAGTGGTCGTAATAATGGTCCAAATGAGAGAATGGGTCATCTTATTTATCTTTTGAATCAACATGGTGCACAAACACAAAATATGGAGTAAGAAATATAGGGAATTAGGGAAGGACAACATCAAAATAAAAACCCTAGAAATGAAGGACAAGATCAAAAACCAAGGGAAAGTTAACCGGGGTAGAATTATAGACGATTTAGATAAGGATCTCAAAAAATTTACCCCACCTAGCTTTGATGGAATGACCCTAGGTGATAGAGTGAGGTCATGGATTTTAGGAATGGAAAAATATTTTGATATCCCTCATCTTTATGATGAGACAATGTTAATGTGGGTAGTCTACCAGTTTGTAGGTGAAACAACCACCTGGTGGGACAATAAGAAGGTTGAAAAGAAGTTATTATGTGGGGGAGGTGACATGGGAGAAATTCATCTAGCTTTTTATGAAGAGGTGCTTGCTTTAGTTAATTTTTTATAGTAAAATTACCGAATTTCAAAACTTAACCCAAGGCCGCATGACAGTTACGCAGTATTGAAAATAAAATTCTCCTCTTCTTAAATATGCACCCTAATACCAATTAGATGAGGATTTTTTAGATTAGGAATTTTATCCTGGTTCACAGCCTCAATTAGAGCAGTTGTTGATATCCTTAGTCCCGTGACCATGGAAGAGACTTTTAAAAAAGCCATTAAACACGACCAAAGGTTACAACAAATTGCCACTTATTGGAAGTAGTGGGATTATAAATTTGAGAATAGCAAGTCATAAAACCTAAGACAAAAAAAATGATAATCGATAGATTATAAATCTAAAACGTGAGAATGATTCTCAAGATAGGAGTAAAGGTGGAAATAAGAAAATATCAAACAATAATAAGGACAAGTTCAATGGGCAAAGAGCACCACGGGGTGGATGTTATGTGTGTGGTGCAAACACTACACCAATAATCATCCTCAACGAGTGGGGACACAAAGAGGAAGAAATGAACATGAGCCACTTCAACATTGGATTCATGCTATCATGTACAATTGGTAGGTTGAATTTTAGGCTTCAGCTATCCAATTTTTAGGTAGGCATTATGGGCATTCTGTTTTCATATTATTAGATACTGGAGCTACAGAGTGTTTCATAGATCCTAAGTTAGTATCTAAATTACTAGTTAGACCAGGACATATACAAAATTCTTGGTCAGTATAATATAGAAATTGAGCAGAGAAAAGGGTGGATTCATGTCTCTTTTGCAGTGAGTTAGAACTTCCAAGTTTTCAGATCTAAGTAAATCTCTATGTTGCTCCTCTACAATCTTATGACATAATTGTAGGAATTAATTGTTTGGATGAGCATAAATCAATAGTCAACTATGAAGATAAGGTGGTTAGTTGTCTTGAAGATCATGAAAATCTTGTTGGGATCCATGGTATTCAAAGACCACTCGAGCTTCTTCAGATCTTAGCTATACAACTTAATAAAGTTCATAGGAATGGTTGTTTTATTTATGTGGTGCAAGTTAGTTATTGTCAAGCAGGACATGTTATTGGTCTTCACCACCCAGGGATATCTATCCATGTTGAGCAATCCTTCGTATCTTAAAGGCTACACATACTTATCAACAAGGGGTCGTATAAATTGAAATGGTACAACACTATATGTGCATTACAAACTATTCCGAGTTGTTATCCTATATTGACTGCAAAGATCGTAGTGAAAGAAAGTGTTGGAAAACAACCACTGAAATGGAAATATCAAAGAAAGAACAAGTGCAATGTAAACTAAACATTACACTACAACAATTCAATCTAAAGAAATAAAAACAAAGTGTTTGTGGCTAAGTGTGTAGGTAATGATGCGAAAGTGAATGCTTAAATGCGCTCCTCAAATAATGTCACAAGTAGTGAGAGTTAGATAAATCTATATTCTACGTGTTCAAATGAATTAGGATTTGTCCTTTTATACATCACCGTACAATACAATTTGAAATGTTTCAAACTTTAAGTTGACACATAATTACTAGTTGGAAGAATGATGATATAAGTTTGAATTATAAAAATATTGGGGTCAATTTTACATTATTGAATATATATGTAGGTATGTAAAGAGGTAAACAAAAGGTTTGACATAGCTTATGGTAATGAGTGGAACAAATAGAGTTAGGAAATGTACCAACTCCTAGTGTGAAACAAGCCACCTATATTTTAGTCATCACATAATAACCAACATAATCAATTTGAGTTCACAATATTATACTTAATTACAATAAGGGATGTTCTATAATGGTACCAAATTACAAAGCATCATGTCATGGTTGCATACATAAAAAGCAAATGAAATTGACATATATTAAAAAATTCAAATTATAAAATAATTTTTAAGCAAATAAAAATTAAATAATTCTCAATTAAATAAAATATGTTTAGATCGATATGTCTCAACATTTTTACAGATGATTATATTTAAGATATCTATATTAATTTACTTAAGTGCTTTATAATTTTAGTTCTATATGTAATTAAATTTTATTATACACAATCATGACATTACATTTATAAAACAACTATCAAAATTGACTAGTTTAAATATATTTTGAAAAAGGACCACTTAACAATGTAAAATAACCAACACTCACGATATATTATAGACACCACTTGAGAATGGCTACTGAATATTATGGTTGAAAGAAGTTACAAAAAAAATATCTAAAGAAAAACATTCACACAACATACAATCTACAAAATTATATGGAGGATACCACAATACCTTTTACCATCCATTACCATTAGGTTGGTGAGGACTAGTGATGCCTATTAGTGGCTAAGTATGTAGGTAAAGATGTGGAAGTGAGTTCACAAATGTGCTTATGTACCAAACCCCTAGGTTAAGACATTTCACAATATATGAACAATGATCAAAGATAATGAGAAAATATGTAGTTTGCCTCTTTGTGGCTAAGTATGCAGGTAATGATGTGGAAGTGAATGCTCACATGTTCTCCAACAATAATACAAGTAATGAGTGAGTTAGACATATCTAAATTCCATGCGTTCAAACGAAATAGGATTTGTCCTTTCATATGTCACCCTAGAATACAATTTGAAATGTTTTGCACTTTAAGTCAACATATATTGAGTAGGTCGAGGGGGGATGATTTAAGTCCAATATGAAATTTGAATTTTAAAAAGGTTAGGGTCAATTTTACATCATGAAATCTATATATGTAGGTAGACAAAGAGATAAACAAAATAGATAGTTCTTGGGAATGAGTGGAACAAAATTAAACTAAATTAGGAACTTTGTGCATAAATAAACCACTTATATATTAGTCATTACATAAAGACTAACATAATCAAAATGAGCCCACAATACTATACTTAATTACAATGAGAGATGTTTTATAGTAGTTACAAAGCATACAATATTATATCATAATTGTGTACATAGAAACAAATACTATAAATAAAAATTAAATATTTCTTAAGTAAATAAAATCATACAAAATTGATATATTCAAAAATATTTTAATTGATATATTTAAGCTATCTATATTATTTTACTTAAAAAATACTTTATAATTTTAATTTAAAATATGTATATGTCAGTGATAATTGAATTTATATATATAAGATTGTGACATAACATTTATAAAATATCTATAAAATTGACTAGTTTAAATGTACTTTGAAAAAGGACTACTTAACAATATAAAATAACTATTATTAGATAAAAATTGTACATTAAAGTCCCTTTATTTTGACTAAATAAAAACCATTTGGGGATGGGCACTCAATATTATGGTTGGAGGAAGTTAGAGAAAAATATCCAAAGGACAACATGCGCACAACATAAAGTGAAGAAATTTGTATGGAGGATACCTTTCACCGTCCCCCACTCGCACATACTCGCACATGACATGTTTACGTTTCCACATTTCGAAAACGACACATATCTAATTTTGCACGCGACCAACTGAAATGCCAATTTTTTATTTGTTCTACAAAACTCTTTTTTAATGGGGCAAAAGCTAGAAAGCATGAAGAAAGGTATATTATTCCTCTATTCTTTGCACTCCACAAAAAGCTAGAAAGCATGAAGAAAGGTATATTATTCCTCTATTCTGTGCACTCCACAAAAAGCTAGAAAGCATTAAGAAAGCCATATTTGAAATGAAAGATATCATCATCTTTTCTTTTTTTTTAGTGGAGGATTTTTTATTTACAAAATCGGCTATTCATTATGAGTCTTAGATTGAAATCTTTTTGATTAAGAGTTAAGGATTACGAGATATCCATTCCACCACATTCGCTTGGGGCAATGATCCCAACCTCATCCCTTTTGATGTCAGAGCCTTGCACTCAACAAGACTTGATGATCACCAGTGGGCTCATTAAGAACAATTCAACTTCACCAACAAACCAAGGGTGAATTTGATAGAATGGATACTCATATCATGTTTTATATTAAAGATGATGTGAGTTTGTTTTTAATAAGATTATGTTTATTAAAGACATTAGATTTCCACAGCGCATGTTTGTTGAATTTGAGAATTTCTAGATTTGACTGTGTGTATGTTTTTTGCATCAACGTTTCGAATCATACTCTATGATTCATCAAAGCTAAAGCTTAAGCATTTTTATTTTATAAACGATAGTAATTTCTTTCTCTCTATATATTTTTGATAGTGTTGTACATACGATCCAAATTTATTCAGATAATATTTTTTAACATCTTTTTTCATAATTGTACATAACTTATTTATAATAAAACTTCAAATGCTTTTTTTATTATTTGAACAAACATTCAAATTAATATTCTTTTATTAATTTATTTCATCCAAATCTTTTTTTTTTGTTGTTAAAAATGTATTGATGATAATCTTATGTTATCTATTTGTTTCCATCTATGTACTTGCTTGCTATTTTAAAATCTTTGTTTATACCTATAAAACTAATTTATCCAAAGGTTTGTCCTTGTGGACATGGACAAACAATTAATTTTATACATTACATTGTTCTTATTTTAAAAATCTTATACATTAAAAATATTTTAACGCATCAAACATGATCTTGAACTTGTTCCTTTAGAATGTGCACCTTTGCAATTAATAAAACATTAGCTCTTAGCTTTAAAAAACAATAATTCATGCACCCAAAATCTTAAAGTACTAAATTTAACATTATGGATTATTATAATGAAAAAAAACTTTCTTTAGGTTTAGTATAGGCCAATTTAATAAAATATATATAAATAAATACAAATAATCTAAACTAATTAATTTCATGTGTTGAATTGGTAATATGAATTTTATGCTAATTTATAATAACTATTAGATGTATGAATTGTAAATTAAAGCTCTTTAATAAGATTTGAAGTTGATATGCCTTTTGGATTAGGAATGATGTGGAATTGCTTAGTAATTATCTTACAATTAGAATATTTTGTTGACTTTGTGTAGGAATAAGTCTAGAGTCCAAGGAGAATATGTAATTATAGATATATCCTATACCAAAGAAAACTTCTATTGTGTGTTCCACTTACTTTTTGTTCCTTGCTTTTCAAAGAATTTTCCTTTAACTCCTTCAATGTCGCTTGATATTTGCAAGTTGTTGGTATTTATAAATACCTTGATAGTGTTGTTATTTCACACAGGGGCATGCTCCCTTAGATCCACTTGCAAAATGTGTACGAATGAACAAAAAAAACACTCTTTAATCATGAACATACTCCTAGAATGTTTGTGTAGGACTATATTCTTTTTAGCGCACCAATGGAAAGTGTGTAAAAACAAATGATAGTTAAATAATACTCTCAAACTGTGCATGTTCAAAATAAATGTATTGCACGCTTGTAACGATACAACATCACATCACACAAATTTATGTTTAGTTAGCTCAAGATAGAAGTTGGCTAAATTTGATTTAGGAAGGACAAGTCTTCAACTACAAGGACAACATTGCAACCATAAACTTGCCTTGGAATATGAAAGAAATATATTAAAATGTGAGAATTTATACATATATGAGTATAATAAATAAGCAGTTATGATAAATGTATGCAACAAATAGATATAGAAACATTTGAATGAGAAAGAAAGAAAGATAAATGTATAAGAACTGATGTAATGAAAATATGAATAATATAAAACAAGAATCTCAACTTTAACAAAATTACTTTATTTATCATATATAACATCAAAACACTCTCTTCGAAATAAACACCAAACTAAATAAAAAACAACATAAAATGCAAATTTAATTATTACAAATATTTATCTCCCAATAAAAATATCTTTGAGATATCAAACTAAATTGACTAAAGCCAAGAATCATATCAATTATTTATTATTTATCAATTACTTAAAATTAAAAAAGACAATAGTCCTCCAGCCTATTAAAATAGGTAGAATTTATTATTATTAGTATTTATTTAATACTAAAACTTATCACTAATCATATCAATTATTTATTATTTATCAATTACTTAAAATTAAAAAAGGCAATAGTCCTCCAGCCTATTAAATTAGGTAGAATTTATTATTATTAGTATTTATTTAATACTAAAACTTATCACTATGACAAATAGATCACGCCTCTCGCTATCTTTCTGCGCGCGAAGGATTTGCTATCGGCATGTATTAGACGACAGAAAATGAATTTTTTTTTGGCCGAGGGTTTTCCTGCAACAGTCGTTTGAATCTCGCACAGGGTTGTGCAAGCGGTAATTTCTAATCGTCCTCCATTTTCCCTTCAGAGATTTTGTTTAATTAAATTTGTGAATATTTTTATCATTTGAGGATGGAATCATGCGAAAAACAACACGTTAACATGAATTTCGTCAGATTTGGAAAATCGACCATTCAAATTTTTGCTAGTCCAAAGGAATCAATTATAGTTTAAACGAGGCAGAAATTTTGTGATTTACGGCATTTTCAAGATAGTTGATCTGCATAAATTTTGGAAAACGTGTCGAATTAATTTGGATAATGTTTGATGAAATGAGAATTGTTGAAAGATACGAAAAATTTTCTTGACTTTTGATGAGATAGTTTTATTGGAGGTAATAGATAATGGTATATCACATTTCATTGGATGAATTGATTGCTGTGGATTTTTTAGATTGTGTTTACAGCGTACCATCTTGGCAGAGTTTGAGTTTTCTGGATTAATCTGCCATACCTGCTAACTGCTGACGTTTCTAGTTTCATAGTGGGTCATCTGAGGAAATAAGCCTATTTTTTGGCGAGGGTTATAGAAATAAATTTACATAAAGAAGCAATTAGTTACAGATGTCTTGAGAATTATGGTGTTTTGATCTTCAGGGAAAAAAATTCTGTTCCTTGGGAGAGAGAATAAATAAATATATTTAACTAGGCCATCAATCATGACATTTTATGTGTCATAGTAGAATCATCATCAGGGAATAGAAACCAATTGCTTAGGGAGAGAGAGAGAATATCACATCCTTAAACATTCCATTAACCGACAATGTTTTGAGTCTCATAGTGGGTTCTTCATCAGGAAAAAGATACCTATTGCATGAGGAGAGACAAGAGAAAATAATCTACTTAAATAGATGGAGCCATCCATTACCAACATATTGAGTCTTATAGTGGACTTGTAATTAGGGAAAAAAAACCCTATTGCCTAAGAAGAGATATATAAAGTAAACGTGCTTAAATAGGCATTGATTTTTGACATTTTGTAGAATATGCATTATGCCTTAAATAATGAAATTGTGACAATACACCACTTCTGCATTCAAATGGCCTGAGAAAACAGCCCATAGTCATTTGCCTTTGACATCATCAACGTTAATGGCATCTTTTAATTGGAATGTGCAAGGTGGTGAAGAGCTTGCAAAATTTGCTGAAATGATGACAAATTTGAATTGTTGCATTAAGCAGTGTGGGTGCCTTCATCTTTTATTGTTGAAAGTGCTTGTGAATTTGTGCCTTTGGAGAAAGCAACAAAATCTGGGTGGAAGAATCCGATTTGGTAGTTGTAGGGTCATTAATGGCATCTTGGGTTGTGCAGGGAGGTATGTGGGTGTGAATAGTGCAACATGAGGGAGAGTATCGGAGTTTTGGGGTTGGGGATACCTCAAGTATCATGCAACATGTTAAGGGTAGGAGTTAAGGAGTATAGCATCCTAGGTACCCAAATAAGAAGGTATTTGATCTTGTGATCTTGACGAAGTGGTATAGTGTAATGTGTTGGGAGTTTGAGTTTGGGGGTGTCGTGGAAGGTACTTGAGTAAGGGTAAGTCCAACACTCTAGTCCTGAAGGGTAACTCAATGCAAGTAGTGGGGAGCTGAGGTTGGGCAAAAGGTATGTTGGTAGGGAAAGGTGCAAAACTTTGACAAAAGGGATTGAGCGGGGTTTGGTGAAAAGGGATGACGACATGTAGAACTCCAAAACCTTGTTGTAGATAAAGGGAAAAAGTGAACTTAGAGGGAAAACTATGCCTGGATGGGAAAGTTTGATATCCCTATAGGAATAAAGGGAAACGACGAAGTTGGGCAAAATGGTATGTTGAAATTGGAAAACTTTGACAAGGGCAAGGGTAGGTAGAGGTCAAAGGGAAGTGTTGTTGGTAAAGAGAACTTTGAAATCTTGACAAGGAAAAAGTGATGAAGGCATGGAATAGGTGAGAGGTATGTCGAGATGGAAAAGTTTGATGTCTTGACAAAGATAGAGGAACAAGGCGGAGTTGGTAGGAAAGGCATGTTAGGACCAAAAACTTTGAAACTTCAACAATGTGCATACTTAGAAAGTTTTGAATCCATGGGCACATGGGGGAAGAAGAGGGAGAACACATATGCAGACTTTGACCAAGGGAGACACTAGAAATGGGAAATAGGCCTTTGGTCCACAAGCACAAATTAATTGAAAAGGGGACATTACAAGTCCTCAAGCAATTCAAACTCAAAATGTTCTAGGTTTCCCGATTCTTCCCTAGTAGCCTCCTTTGTGGGTAGGTTTCTCTAATGAAGTAGATATTTTGTGATGATTCCATGTCTCGACTTTCTCACCGTTGTGACAATGATGGCATTTGCTATCCATATTAGTAGCACTTTACTATTTGTCAACATGGGATGATTCATGAGGGGTTCTATGAATTAACTTTCCCATTCTTGTTGGGGAATAAGAATAGGTTGTAGAAGGCTTGGAGGAAAGACATGTCCTTCATTTTGATGGTAGGTAGTGCACTCATTGATATAATTGATAACATCCTCCTTGAAGCACTTCCACAAGAATCTCTCTTTTTTCTCTATTATAAAAATCATTATTTTGTTTTCTCCTTACCCAACTTGATTTGGGAAATTTACAATTCCTAATCCTTAATCCTTCTTGTGATGTAGTTGGCTTTTGCTGCACTACTTTGAAGTTATCATTTGTTGAAAAACTTGGGTCAAGAGACATCTTTGTATTTATCTCAAAGAGGGGATTATTAGCAACCAGATGGAAACCCAATACTGTGCAATTATCCTCTAGCTGCTTGTCTGTTGAGCTTCAATTCTTTGCCAACCTGCCTCAATCAAGCTCAACTCTATACATGCAACTCATGGTTTTCCTAGAAAATGTTCTAACTCAAAATCCTCTTGGAGCTTGTCAAGCTCTTCAATTTCTTGCTTAATTTTCTTAGCCCTTACTTCGTTCTATCACTCTCTAAAATTTTCTGCAGCATCAAGTTGTTCTTTTGTCTCCAAAAGTGCAATTTCTGTATTTTCTAAGCAATCATTTGTTGTTTTAAGCTCAAAGGTGAGTTCATCAACCCTTTCCTTCTTTTCCTTAGATGTATTTATGGCCATCTTTGCGAATCTAATGACCATGCCTTTGTATGTAACCAAATGTAGGAATTCTGATTTCATCATTTCCAAAGTTTTCTTCTCACTTCATTTGTCTTTTGATCCTTCTTAAAACTTATAGTTATCTCTTCAATGAGCCTTTTCATGCTATCTAACTCAGTTAGGACTTGCAACTCTTTCTCTTCTATTACTGACAATTGTTCTTTCCATTCATCTAGCTCTTTAGGTCTCCTTTGTATTGATGGGGCATCAATATCTTCTCTTGAAACATCACACTCTACCACAAATGGTTGTGAGAGCTCTAAATGGAAAATAAAGGGCATGAGCTGATTACCTTCTCAAGCTTATTGAAAACTTCTAGTGTTCTACTCATGTATGCAACAACTCCTTTTTTTGTCATGTTAGTTAAGAGTGCTGCTATGTGTGAAAATCCCTTAATAAACCTGTTGGAGCTATTGTCATTGATGTCAAAGGCACTTAGTGGAGATTTTTGGCAAGTATCGTCATTGATGTCAAAAGAGTATGGATGAGATCGTTGAACATATTGTCATTGATGTCAAAGCATAATTCATTGATATCAAGAAGGAAATAATTTATGCCACAATGATCTTATCAATGAAGAATAGGGAATATCTTATGAAGAGCAGAAATTAATAAAAGATAGCAAATTAAGGTTTGAATTAAAGGTTGTTAGTTAACAAATGGTCATACCTTTGTAAAGAGTGGTCTCCATTCAAAGGGACGCCTCCTTTCATGAAAAGGCATCAGGAGGATATAAAGGTAAAGAGAAGTTGGAGAGAGGAATATGGAAATGTAATAACTAATAAGAGATTTGTGTGCAGAAAATTATGATATTATTCAAACAGATTTATTAATGAAGAGGTGTGATTAGCATATGAAATTAAGAGTTATAATCTTAAAGGTGAGAGAAGATGTTTCTAATTGAAATTGCCTCTCTTGGGAAGATATAAAGAGAGCTTTGAGTGAGGGATGATAGTGTGAGTTGTGTGTGCAAAAAATTAATATATCAGGTATAAAAATCAAATTGATTTGAAGATAAATAAAAATATTTTAAAAAGGCAATCAAAAGAAATTGTTAACAAAAGGTTATGTCTTTTCAAAAGGTCATCTCTATTCAATGAGATGTTTTTTTTTGATGAATAGGCATAAAGATATAAAAGGTGATAGTAAAATGTGAAAATAATGTGAGTGTGGAATAATAAAGAATAAATTTATGAAAGTCAATAATTCAAGCACAAGGAAATTAATATGGCGATAAGGCAAATTTGTTAGTGAAAGGCATGACTATTGTAATGGTTGTATCCATTTCAAAGAGTTGCAACCATTCATAGAATCATTAAAGATATGAAGGAAATTCATTCAAGTGGAATATAGTGAAGTGTGTGTGGAGTAAAGAGAAAGTAGAGTCAGTGAGATTAAAAGATATATAATTCTGATATGAAGAATATTGCACACTAATGAAGGGTTATTGTTATCACAAAAGCTTGCACCCTTGCTGAGCAATCAACTCAACAACCTTGTGAAACATGGAAACAACCCCGAAGTGTGGGACCTTGCGCAAGGGGGTTGAATCTTTGGAGAAGGCCGACTTCCTTCTCTGTCTAGGTGCAGGTGTTGAACCAACTCAACACTTCAAAGCTAATTCCTAAGCCTACCCTAACAACTTGCAGAGGAAAAGAGAAGAGAGAAATTGCTTGAAACAAGGGAGGTGATGCACCAAGAAGAGATAGTTCCTCTCCCTACCTAAATGACACAAGTAATTAACTGAAACACCCTGAAGATGCACAACTTTCAGTTATAGGAGTAACCCCAATGCATAGATGAAGGTTAGAATCCACTGAATGTCAAGAGGGGAGAAGGATTCCCACAAGTCACACTCAGAAAACCAGTTAACATAGCATATATGAAGAGAAAGAGCCACAACATGCACCTATGATGAAGGTAAGAAAGCATACACAACATACATAGGTTGAAAGAAGGCAAGAATAGTGTTCTTCAATTAATCATAAGGCCAAACACCAATCTTACAGTTGCAGAAATGCAAAGCTTACAAGTCTTCAAGAGAAGAGGAGAGCATAAGAAAACTCTAGGCAGTAGGGAGAGAACCCTTTACAATGAGGCTTAACAACCTTAAATAGAAAAATGGGTTACAATGGTGATCATTGTTAATGCATTAGTAGCCTCTGCAAGATAAGAACCTTCTAACTCAATAATCTCCTATATTCTGTTTACTCATTTCATGCTTTATGTTTTGATCACAATCATGATATTAATATTGAATTAGATTGACGACCTGCTTAACTATGTCAAGCGTCAATCTATAATGCTATCAGGCTATTAACCCGATAGCATATTAATGTCGATCCATATTGGCATTAATATGCTATCGGGGTATTAACCCGATAGCATACATTGTTATTGTTTATAATCCATATGCTTTGATACCGATTCATAATCGGGTATGTTTTATCTGTAACAATTAACAATTAACATAACATACCGATCGGATATGATTACTATTATCATCAGCAATGATACCGATTCATTATCGGGCATGATATAAACGTTGTTATCATTAATGATGCCGATTCATTATCGGGCATGGTATAAACGCTGTTATCATTAAAGATATCGATTCATCATCGGGTATGTATGAAGCACCGATTAGTTATGAATCGACTGTTGTTAGCAGGGGTCACGACCAAGTGACATCTTGGTCGGACATGTCTAAAAGACATGTCCGATCAAGGTGCCACTTGATTGTGGCCACACTAATACTTATACATCATTCCGATCAAAGGAGATGACATCAAAATCAATAAATGTTCATTCTCCTTACCTGAAGTAAAAAGAAAAGACTACAATATTAGTATCATTGACATAATATTAAATTAAAATACACCAGCTTGCATATAACCTGTCCATTAAATTGGAAATTACATTACATTTACATGGTATCAGAGCCCAGTTGATCGAACTTGAGGCTATTTAATTTCGTGAAACAAATTTAAGGACAAGGTTATATACTACATCACATTTCTTCTAATGGCCAGTGCTATCAGATTCGAAGACAGACTCGGAGGTGGTGACGATTTTTCAGCCTGGAAATTCAGAATTCAAATGATCTTAAAGGAGAACAAAGTGGATTCGTTTGTTCAAACTAAAAATGATCAACCCGAGAATGAACCTGACAAAACAACATGGATTGAAGGAAATGAGAAAGCAATATAAATAATAGTTGATGGGGTGAGAAACAACATAATGCCCATCATAAGAAAACATCAGACGGCCTATAAAATGTTCAAAGCTCTTGAAAGCACATTTGAGATATCAAATGCAAGTCGAACTCTAGCACTAAAACGAGAAATAAATCATATCACCATGAACAAAGGGGAGACAATCAACGCCTACTTCATGCGGATATCAGTTCTAAAAGATGAACTTGCAACTCTGGACTACGAGATCCGAGGCAAAGAGCTAACACTCATTGCTTTAGATGGGTTGCCTAGTGGATGGAGCACATTCGTCCAAGGCATCAGTGCAAGGTCCAAATATCCCAAATTTGAAAGATTAAGGGATGACTGTCTCCAAGAAGAATCAAGATTGAACAAATTAGGAATGAAACACAAGAATATAGATGAAGACCTGCAGGTTCTAAACACCAACTCCAACAAGCAAAACAAGAAAAGGCAGTTTAGAAAGAGAAAAGGTCGTCAAGGCAAGAACACTCCAAAGAAGGACTTATCTCATATTCAATGTTACAAATGTGATCAGTTCGGACACTTCGTTGCAAAATGCCTAGAAAGAACCAAGAAACATGCTACATTTGTCAAAGCAGGGAAGACTAAAGGAGAAGATGACTCTGGGAAATACGTATTCTATTCAGCACTCACAAGTCAAGCTTCTAACAAAATCAACTCATGGGTAATTGACAGTGGTTCATCCAGGCACATCACTGGGTTTAGAGAAGCACTTGATTCCATGACAGAGAAGAGTGATGAGGATGTAACCATCGGAGACGACTCCACATATCTAGTCAGAGGAGTAGGAACTTGCACCATCAAATTGAAGACAGGCATAACCTTACAGCTTGAAGGAGTACTATATGTCCCCGGTATCAAAAGAAACCTGGTTTCTATATTAGCACTGGAAGATAAAGGATACAGAGTGATGTTCATGGACAACAAAGTATTGGCCTGGCCAAGGAACTCCTCCATCAAGAAGGCAAAGACCATTGGACAGAGGTAGGGTTATTTGTATGAGTTGTGCACGGAAACCAATCTAGCTCTAATCCATGAAGCCACTAATGCAAATGAAGTTTGGCATAGAAGATTAGGCCATCTGAATTTTAGGGCTTTATCTTCAATGGGAAACCTTGTCACAGGTCTACCCAAATTAAAGCAAGATCATTCAGGGGCATGCAAAGGATGTGCCCTAGGTAAGAATACCAAAGGTGCATTCCAAAATAGTACTAGGAAAACTAGCAAAATTCTAGAGTTAGTTCATTCTGATGTATGTGGACCTATGTCGGTATCCTCTCTAGGGGGATTCTTGTATTATGTAATATTTGTTGATGACTACTCTAGGAAGACTTGGATCTACTTTCTGAAAAGTAAAGAATCAGAAGAGATCCTCTCTAGGTTTAAAGAATTTAAATCACTAACTGAAAACCACTCAGGAAACAAAGTTAAAACCCTAAGAACCGACAATGGGGGAGAATACACATCAGATTCATTTAAAGAATTTTGTAGAGAGAATGGGATTAAGAGGGAGCTTACTTTACCTTATAACCCTCAACAAAATGGGGTAGCAGAGAGGAAAAATAGGACTATAGTTGAAGCTGCCAAAGCCATGATACTAGATCAAAACCTTAACACTAATCTCTGGGCTGAAGCTTCTAGCACTGCTGTATATATACAGAACAGGTGCCCTCACTCCCATCTTGAGGATAAAACTCCCGAGGAAGTATTCACTAAGATTAACCCTGATATTAGTCACCTTAGGATATTTGGATGTCCTGTCTATATCCATATACCTAAAGAAAAGAGACTAAAACTAGAACCTTCTGGAAAAAGAGGATTGCTTGTAAGATATAGTGAAACCTCCAAAGCCTACAGAATCTATGTACCTGGTCAAAGAAATATTGAACTAAGTAGGGATGTAATATTTGAAGAAGACCTAGCTTTCAAAAGAGCTCAGAACTTCATAGAACCTGAAATCTACATTCCTAACTCTAACTTAGATGAAAATCCTGCCCCTAAGTTTCAAAGGGAGAATCTAGATGAAACTGAAAATGAAAATGAAAACACACCTAGAAATATCAAGAAAAGACCACTATGGGCCACCAGAATAGTAGAAGAAGCTCAGAGGTTTGCTGCTCCCTCTGGAACCTTCAGAGAAAGCAAAAGACCTAACAAGTTTACTAGCTATGTTGCTCTAATGAATGACCTATCTAAAAACAAACCTGACAATGTAATAGATGCCCTTAAACATCAAGTATGGAAGGATGCTATGTCTGAAGAGTATCAATCCATAATGAAAAATGATGTATGGGAAATTGTCCGTAGGCCAACTAAGAAGTCTGTTGTTTCTTCTAAATGGCTCTTCAAGATCAAACATGCAGCAGATGGCAGCATTGAAAAATATAAGGCAAGATTTGTAGCCAGAGGTTTTTCTCAAAAGGAAGGGATAGACTATGAAGAAACATTTGCTCTTGTAGCCAGATATACCTCAGTAAGGGCTATACTAGCTATTGCAGCAGCAAAGGGATGGAAGGTACATCAAATGGATGTAAAGACAACTTTTCCTAATGGAGAGATATCTGAAGAAGTATACCTAGAGCAACCTGAAGGGTTTGAGATCCATCATACAAAATCTCATGTGTGCAGACTCAAGAAATCCCTATATGGGCTCAAACAGGCTCCCAGGGCCTGGTATGAAAGAATTGACACATATCTATCAACACTAGGCTTCTCTAAAAATGAAGCAGATCCTAATCTCTACTACAAACAGAATAAAGGTGATATGCTAATAATGATTTTATATGTTGATGATTTATTAATCACAGGAGAGGATCATCTTATAGATCAATGCAAGAAAGAGCTATCCAAAGAATTTGATATGAAGGGCTTGGGATTCCTTCATTATTTCCTAGGGTTGGAAGTATGGCAAAATCCTGACAATATTGTTCTAAACCAAGGCAAGTATACATTAGATATTCTAAAGAGATTTGGAATGCTCAACTGTAGACCTATGACTGCTCCAATGGAAACCATCTTCATAAAAGAAGCAGCAGCAGAATCACCTTCAGTTGACCCTACTCTATATAGGCAAATGATTGGGTCTCTTATGTATCTGGTAAATAAAAGACCAGATATCTGCTATGCAGTAAATGCCTTGAGTCAGTTTATGTGTGAGCCAAAGGAAATACACCTAGTAGCAGTAAAACACATTATGAGATATTTGCAAGGCATATTAAACCTTGGTCTCAAGTATAAGAAAATTAATCTTAATCTACACGGATTCTCAGATTCAGATTGGGCTGGAAGTGTGACTGATCGGAAAAGCACCTCTGGGTGCTGCTTCAGTTTGGGATCAGCCATGATATCCTGGATCAGCAGAAAGCAGTCTTCTGTAGCGCAAAGTTCCACCGAGGCCGAATACATTGCAGCCTCCATGGCAGCCCGAGAAGCAGCATGGCTTAGAAAGTTGCTTGTGGGATTGTTTGGCAATCCGATGAAACCTACTATCATCCATTGCGACAATCAAAGTTGCATAAAGCTTTCAGTAAATCCAGTGTTCCATGATAGATCCAAACATATTGAGATCCCATACCATTATGTGCGAGATATGGTAGACAAAAATGTGATCAAATTAGAATATGTTAGTACATGAGATCAGACTGCAGATATTCTGACCAAACCACTTACCAGAGTGAAGGTTGATCACTTCAGAAAGGGTTTAGGTATGATAGAAAGGTAATTTGCCTTGTAAATAAGATGTTGAAAATGTAAACTTCTTTTGTCATGTTGAGACATTCTGGGTTTTTACCCCCTGTGCTCATGTCTAAGAGGTGACGATCTCTCATATTATGAACACTTGCATGCAGACATCATAAGGTGACGATCTTATGATTCTCAAACCAGTTATCATGTTAGATCTCTGGTATGTCATGGATGTGCCATGATGCTGTTGTGATAAAATATTTGAATGAAATGTTTGTGCACATATCACAACTTGGACTAGATGAGAACTCAGCCATCCTCATATGTTTATCCTCTGTATTGCGTGTTTAGGCAATACTGATATCACGTGTTTAGGTGATATCTTGTCATACTAAAATGATGATCTTGTCATACTAAAATGATGAATCTATTATCTCACATAGATTGGTGATACTCTATGTCACATACTTAGGATAATGTTTTATGTTTGTATCCTATTATCTCACATATATTGGTGATACTCTATGTCACATACTTAGGATAATGTTTTATGTTTGTATCCTATGTTCTGATGGTACTTCATATTATATGTATAGATGATATATATTCTTGAAGATTGACAGTTTGAAAAAGAAATGTGATGCAGGTTACCTTATCTTCCAAAAGCTAAGAGGGAGTGTTAATGCATTAGTAGCCTCTGCAAGATAAGAACCTTCTAACTCAGTAATCTCCTATATTCTGTTTACTCATTTCATGCTTTATGTTTTGATCACAATCATGATATTAATATTGAATTAGATTGATGACCTGTTTAACTATGTTAAGTGTCAATCTATAATGCTATCGGGATATTAACCCGATAGCATATTAATGTCGATCCATATCGGCATTAATATGCTATCGGGTTACATATTAATGTCGATCCATATCGGCATTAATATGCTATCGGGGTATTAACCCGATAGCATACATTGTTATTGTTTATAATCCATATGCTTTGATACCGATTCATAATCGGGTATGTTTTATTTGTAACAATTAACAATTAACATAACATACCGATCGGATATGATTACTATTATCATCAGCAATGATACCGATTCATTATCGGGCATGATATAAACGTTGTTATCATTAATGATGCTGATTCATTATCGGACATGGTATAAACGCTGTTATCATTAAAGATACCGATTCATCATTAGGTATGTATGAAGCACCGATTAGTTATGAATCGGTTGTTGTTAGCAGGGGTCACGACCAAGTGACATCTTGGTCGGACATGTCTAAAAGACATGTCCGATCAAGGTGCCGCTTGATCGTGGCCACACTAATACTTATACATCATTCCGATCAAAGGAGATGACATCGAAATCAATAAATGTTCATTCTCCTTACCTGCAGTAAAAAGAAAAGACTACAATATTAGTATCATTGACATAATATTAAATTAAAATACACCAGCTTGCATATAACCTGTCCATTAAATTGGAAATTACATTACATTTACAATCATGACCCCTGCATGTCAGTCTGGAAGTGCAGGGAAGTGCGTGCACTTCGCTTGTACATGCAAGCAACCTAGCCATACCTCCAAAGGCTATTCTGAGGAAGATAGATTGACTGACCTTCTAAAGTCAGACATGACACAAGTCGCCCAACATGGCCCCGTATCTCTCTTGATGGAAATCCTGCCAAAAACATTAAATGCACCCCTGTGGCTCCACAAAAAAAAGTGCATAAGTCACCAAAACTGTTTGAGCATTTAAAGCCTTGAGTGTCGATCACGCCATCCGGAAGCGTTGCAAGTTGGAAGTAGGCTTGGAAGACTTCGGAGACCGGACTCTCGAAGTGAGGAAGACAAGGGAAGGGGCAGGGAACTTCGGAACCTCGGGGTTTCGGAGTCCCGGGATAGGAGAAAGGAGGGCTAGGAAAGGAACTTCGGAACCTCGGGGTTCTGGAGTTCCGGGGAACTGCTCAAAGGAACTTCGGAACCTCAGGGTTCCGGAGTTCTGGGATAGGGAGGGAAAGGGTTAAAGAGAGAAGGGGAACTTCGGAGACCAGAGTCACCGTAGTTGGGGAACTTCGGGGACCGGAGTCACTATAGTTGGACAAGGAACTTGGGAACTTGGGGGTTTCGGATTTCCGGGGGGAGAAGGACAAGGAACTTCGGAACTTGGGGGTTCCGGAGTTCCGGGGTTGAGGACAAAGAACTTCGGAACCTGGGGGTTCCAAAGTTCAGGGATAGAAGAACTAGGAACTTTGGAACCTGGGGGTTTCGGAGTTCCGGGGTAGAAGAACTAGGTGTTGGTTGTAATTAGGGCTGGCGGATTCCAATCGCCTTGGGCAACATTGGAATCCGCCTCCTTAATATATAGGGCCTGGCCCAATACCTTTCGGTGCACCCAAAAAAAAAGGTTCCACGCTTCACTTAAACCCTTCATGCCTCCTTGATAGGCCCGACCCTAGCTAATAAGGAATTAATATAATTAATTAAGTTAAAAGAAGGCCGACATGTTAAAAGGAATAAGTCTCCTATAAATGTGGCATTTGCTTCTCATTATCACAGCACAATAACAAGCAGATGAAAAGTATTTTTCGGTGAAAAGTGAATTCCATATTCAGGGATCTGGCAATCAACGAACTACTCTAGATAGCAGTAGTAGACAACGAACTCCATTAGGCAACTTCAGATCCTCAATAGCAGCCTGGACTTCATCAAACATCTGCAGATCCATAATTAAAGGCAGCGAACTTCAGATCCCCAACAGCAGCCAGCGAACTTCATCAAGACATCTGCAGATCCATAATTAAAGGCAGCGAACTTCATAAGAGGCTACAGATCATATGTAATGTCCAGTTGAATTAAAATCATAATCAGATCTGAGGATCCTTTGGCTGGGTTTTTCCTCCTAGGAGGTTTTCCCAGGGTAATTGTGTTTTGTCTTTTGCATTTCATTTCCTTTATTATGCTTAAGTCTGGAAAACAATAAGCTAATTAACCTTATTCTAATTTTCTGAGTTTTATTCAATCTGAAAGTACCAAATTTAACATGGTATCAGAGCTAATTGGTTAGATCAATCTTCAGATTTAAAATTCAGTACACCTTTATTTCTAGATTGCTGTAGCTTTTGCAGATCAGGTCAATGGGGCTGAAAGTTGAAGATAGGCTTGATGGGAATCTAAATTTTACTGCATGGAAAGTTCGAATCAAGTTGGCTCTTGAGGAAGAAGATCTTCTCCAATTCATTGAAGCGAAAGAGCTAACCGAGCCTTCGGATGCAGCTGAGTTGAAACAATTCAAAAGGGATGCTATCAAAGCCAAGAAGATTCTCATTGATTCAGTCAAAGACCACCTCGTGACCTCTATTGCTTCATTCACCACTGCAAGGGAAATGTTCAGCCACCTACAAGGTACATATGAAGTTAACAATCTTAGTAGGGCAATTACATTAAGACAACAACTACTTAATAGCAAAATGGCTAAAGAAGATTCTGTTATTTCCTACTTCATAAAAATTTCAGAACTAAAGAATCAGCTAGGTTTAATTGGCCATAACATGGAAGATAAAGACCTTGTCATGATTGCCCTTAATGGTCTTCCTCACTCTTGGGAGTCATTTATCCAAACCATAAGTGGTCGGTCGGAGTTACCTTCTCTTGATCGCCTTAAGAATGATTGCATCCAAGAAGAGTCTCGCCTCTTCTCAAGGAGTCAATCCAAGAGCCCCCATGTAGATGAACATCACATGCTTGCAGCTCAATGCAAGAAAAGGGGAAATTGGAATCAACCTTATCCTAAAAGAAATAGGGATTCCAGATCCTTTAGTTCCCATCACCCTTGGAAGAAACCAAGAGATACCTCGCGTGTGCGATGTTTTAGATGTGACAAATTCGGTCATTATGCTAAGGAATGTCAGTTTAACCCTAACCAAAGTGAAGCAAACCTAAATGAAGTCTCAGAACAAAATGATGACTTCTTATTCATCTCCGCTCTATCTAGCAGTGTACCATCAGATAGCAATACATGGTTGATTGACAGTGGTGCATCCAGACACATCATAGGTTACTGCGATCATCTTTCAGGCCTAGTAGAAAAGGATACCAGCCTTCACGTGGTAGTTGGTGATGACGCTCGTTATTCGGTAAGAGGTTCTGGCTCTACTTCTCTAAAATTAGATTCTGGTATTTCCTTGCATCTTAGTGATATATTGTTTGTTCCTGGAATTAAAAGAAACCTAATTTCCATTTCTGCTCTAGAAGATAAAGGTTATCAAATTGCATTTTCTGAAGGAAAAGTTCTTGCTTGGCCTAAGAAAGATAGTTTTAAATCTGCTCGTATAATTGGCCATAGATATGATAGTCTTCATAAGCTCTCTACTAACCCTATTCAAGCCCTCATTAATGAGGCCCCGGAATCATGTGAACTATGGCATAGAAGACTTGGACATCTACATTGTCAAGCCCTTCCATCCCTTGAAAGGTTAGTCAAAGGTATGCCTAAACTGAGTCAAATTCATGATAACACTTGTAAAGGTTGTGCTATTGGTAAGAATGTTAAAAGTCCATTTCATAAAAGTGAAAATAGAGCTAAAGACAAACTAGAACTTGTTCACTCTGATTTATGTGGTCCTATGTCTATAGCATCTCCTAGTGGATTCCTTTATTAAGTAATCTTCATAGATGATTTCTCTAGGAAAACTTGGATCTACTTCTTGAAATCTAAAGAATCCGATGAAGTCTTAAGTAAATTTAAGGAGTTTAAAGCATTAACTGAAAACCTCTCTGGTAATAGAATCAAATGTTTAAGATCTGACAATGGAGGTGAGTACACCTCTGGTAGCTTTCAAATTTTTGTGTTGAGTCAGGAATTAAGAGGAAGTTTTGTGTTCCATACAATCCTCAACAAAATGGTGTTGCTGAAAGAAAGAATAGGACCATTGTGGAGGCTGCAAAGGCTATGATCCACGATCAAGACTTGTAGACCTTCCTATGGGCTGAGGCTTCTAGAACAGCAGTATATATCCATAACAGATGTCCTCATCGTGCTCTAAAGAACATGACCCCAAAAGAAGCCTTCACGGGATTCAAACCAGACATTAGTCACCTCAGGATCTTTGGAAGTCCTGTCTATGTTCATGTGCCCAAGGAAAAGCGATCAAAGTTAGATACCTCCGGAAAGAAAGGCATGCTAGTTGGATACAGTGAATCCTCCAAAGCATTCAGGATTTACATCCCAGGCCAAAGGTATGTTGAGGTAAGTAGGGATGTTAAATTTGAAGAAGACATTGCGTTTAAGAAATCAAAAGGTTTCTGTGCTATTGATGAATCTAATGATAATCAAAATATAAACGTTAATACTAACCCTGAGATTCGGAGGGAGCAAGTTGAACCTCCACCTCAAGATGATCATGATGATCCTCCAGAACCCATGAATCCCACTGATATTCCTAGTGACATTGTTGTTGCCAAGAAGAGACCACTTTGGGTAAGAAACACTATTCAAGAAGCTAAAAGATTTGCTGCTCCAAGTGGCACCTTCCGTGAAACTAAGAGACCTCAGGTATTTTCCAACTATTTTTCTTTAATGTGTAATCTCATTGAAACTGAACCTTGCAATGTTGAAGAAGCCTTAAGTCATCATGCTTGGAAGCTTGCTATGGATGAAGAATATCAGTCTATCATCAAGAATGATGTATGGGACCTTGTGCCCAGACCCAAAGGTAAGTCTGTTGTTTCTTCTAAATGGTTATTTAAAATTAAACATAATGCTGATGGTAGTATTGAAAAATATAAAGCTAGGTTTGTAGCGCGTGGTTTTTCCCAAAAGGAAGGCATAGACTATGAAGAAACATTTGCTCCCGTTGCTAGATATACTTCCATTATAACAATTATTGCTATTGCTGCTTCTAAGGGTTGGAAACTTCATCAGATGGATGTTAAGACTGCCTTTCTCAATGGTGTCATTGAGGAAGAAGTCTACATTGAGCAACCTGAGGGATATGAGATTCAGGATAGATTAACCCATGTGTGCAGGTTAAAGAAAGCTCTGTATGGTCTTAAACAAGCTCCTCGTGCTTGGTATAAAAGAATTGATAAATATTTGCTAAGTCTAGGCTTTTGTAAAAATGATGCTGACCCTAACATTTACTTTAAAGTAGTCAATGATGAAATGCTAATTCTAGTTCTTTATGTGGATGACTTATTTTTGACTGGTAAAGATGAACTCTTTATTAGATGCAAGAAAGAATTAGCTTCAGAATTTGAAATGAAAGATTTAGGCCTAATGCATTATTTTCTAGGTCTAGAAGTATGGCAAAGATCTAACGAAATCTTTCTAAGTCAAGGAAAGTATACTATTGACGTTTTGAAAAGATTTAGAATGATGGATTGTAAACCAATGTCTACTCCTATGGAATCTAACTTAAAGAAGTTAAGTGTTTCTACAGCTAACTCTGAATTTGCAGATCCATCCGAGTACCGGCAGTTGATTGGATCACTGATGTATCTAGTTAACACTAGACCAGACATATGTTTTGCTGTGAATGCTCTCAGTCAGTTCATGAGTTTGCCCAAGTATGTTCACCTTGTTGCAGCCAAGCATATTCTAAGATACTTACGGGGCACAATTGGCTTTGGGCTGAAGTATCCACGTAACACTCCAATAACCTTGGAAGGTTATTCTGATGCAGACTGGGTTGGAAGCGTCAAAAACAGGAAAAGCACCTCCGGTATTTGTTTCAGCTTGGGTTCTGCAGTGATCTCTTGGGCCTGCAGAAAACAATCCTCAGTGGCATTGAGTACTGCTGAAGCCGAGTATATTGTAGCAAGTGTAGCATCCAGAGAAGCAGTGTGGCTTCGCAAGCTTCTTGCTGGACTGTTTGGTCAGCCATGGGACCTGTGATAACCAGAGTTGTATTAAAATGTCTATCAATCCAGTGTTTCATGACAGGTCAAAACAATCGGAAACCTATTATCATTTTATTCGGGATATGGTGCAAAGGGGTGCCATTCAGCTGAAATACGTCAGCACTGATGAGCAGGTTGCAGATATCCTTATCAAGCCTCTATCCAAAGTAAAGTTTGTGTACTTCAGGGATAGACTTGGTATTGTGGAAAATGAAACTCCGATTAAGAGGGAGTCTCAATTTCAGTGATACTTTGTATTGTATAAAACCACCCTCTGCGGGCAATGTAAGGTGGTATTGTAAACTTCTCAGGGAGAAGTATAATTCTTAACCATCCTCTGCTGGCAATGTAAGATGGTATTGTAAATGTTAACCACCCTCTGCGGGCAATGTAAGGTGGTATTGTAAACTTCTCAGGGAGAAGTATAATTCTTAACCATCCTCCGTGGGCAATGTAAGGTGGTATTGTAAATGTTAACCACCCTCTGCGGGCAATGTAAGGTGGTATTGTAACCTTTTGACCATCCTCTGCGGGCAATGTAAGATGGTAGAAAAGGATCCTCTCCACCCTCTGTGAGCAATGCAAGGTGGATCCAGTCTATGCTTGTGTGCAAGCTGGAAGATTATGATTATGATTCTATTCCCTAATTAAGAGGGAGTGTTGGTTGTAATTAGGGCTGGCGGATTCCAATTGCCTTGGGCAACATTGGAATCCGCCTCCTTAATATATAGGGCCTGGCCCAATACCTTTCGGTGCACCCAAAAAAAAAGGTTCCACGCTTCACTTAAACCCGTCACGCCTCCTTGATAGGGCCGACCCTAGCTAATAAGGAATTAATATAATTAATTAAGTTAAAAGAAGGCCGACATGTTAAAAGGAACAAGTCTCCTATAAATGTGGCATTTGCTTCTCATTATCACAGCACAATAACAAGCAGATGAAAAGTATTTTTCGGTGAAAAGTGAATTCCATATTCAGGGATCTGGCAACCAGCGAACTACTCTAGATAGCAGCAGTAGACAGCGAACTCCATTAGGCAACTTCAGATCCTCAATAGCAACCTGCGAACTTCATCAGACATCTGCAGATCCATAATTAAAGGCAGCGAACTTCAGATCCCCAACAGCAGCCAGCGAACTTCATCAAGACATCTGCAGATCCATAATTAAAGGCAGCGAACTTCATAAGAGGCTACAGATCATATGTAATGTCCAGTTGAATTAAAATCATAATCAGATCTGAGGATCCTTTGGTTGGGTTTTTCCTCCTAGGAGGTTTTCCCAGGGTAACTGTGTTTTGTCTTTTGCATTTCATTTCCTTTATTATGCTTAAGTCTGGAAAACAATAAGCTAATTGACCTTATTCTAATTTTCTGAGTTTTATTCAATCTGAAAGTACCAAATTTAACACTAGGAACTTCAGAACTTGGGGGTTCCAGAGTTCTGGGGTTGAAGACTTGGGAACTTTGGAACCTGGGGGTTCCGGGGTAGGAACTTGGTAACCTGGGGGTTTCGGAGTTCCAGGGGAGGAGAACAGAAGAAAAGCTAAGGGAAGGAAGGGAACTTCGGAAACTTGGAGTTCCGGAGCAAGAAAGAAGGAGGCTAAGGCAAAGAAACTCGAAACCTCAGGGTTCCGGAGTTACGGAGAAGAGAAAGAGAGGGCCAAGGAACTTCCGACAAGGCAACACTTCAAACCATGATTTCCCTGCTTTTCTCCTTGATCAACTGGGCAGCGCTGGTACATGGAACATATCTCTGATCGGTTCTCACTGATGGACCAAGGGTGTCATAAAATGACAACAGTTACCTCTCTTGGTGAAGAGGGATGTTGGAGTAGTATAAGAGGAAATAAGTGAGAGGCATGAAATGCAAAAAGTTTAATGTAATATCCTTCCAAATAGTGAGCAGATTTATGAATACTTTATAATAAGATTTATGTAGACTCTACGAGCATAATTGTGAAGACTTTATGAGACTTGTGAGGAGGGTTTTATGCAAAGAGAAAGAAGACTTTAGAGCAGAATTATGAAGCATATTGAAGAGAGTTTTGTGAGAAGTAGTGTGGCAGATTTATCATTAGTTTTATGAGGAGACTGTGATCAGTTTCGTGGTGGATTTATTGTCACCATAATAGCAGATTTGAAGAAGAGAGTTATAGCTTGTGTGAAGACAATTTGAATGAAGGGTTGGTGTCACTAGTGGGCTAGTGCTCACGAATTGAAGGAGGGGTTTGTGTCTCTAGTGGGTTAGTGCTCACGAATTGAATGAGGGGTTGGTGCCTCTAGTAGGTTGGAACCTAGAAAATTCTTTAGAGATTATTATAAGCAAGTAATTTGCCGTGGTTTTCTCCCGTAAGGGTTTCCATATAAATATCATGTGTTATTGTGTTTTTCTCATGTTCATGATTATTGATGTTGAGTAAATGATGTTATTAGTCTTGATCAAGTTTTAAATGTGGTATTAAGTTTGTAAAAAGTAGAGATTATCGTTATACTGATTCACCCCACCTTCAGTATAACCATGTGCTCATCAAAACCTTTTGTCTTGGCTGCATCAAGTAAAGAATCCTCTCTACAAAGATAGTGTGGTAGGAAATTGTGAGAATAGAAAAAATTGAGCTCTCTTTGGATCCCCCCACATGTCTTGAGTAGTAATGACATGACCCAAGTATAAAATCTTTGTTTTCCCAAACGCAGACTTAAATACTTTTTCGAATAGAACTTGCTTCTTTAGAATCCCATGGATCAAACTTAGGTGCTTTGTATGATCCTTCCATGCTTTTCTGAACATCATCGTGTCATAAAAATTTATCCAAATAAATTGTCCCAATTATCTACTAAATATCTGATTCAACTTGACTTAGAAAGTAGTTGGTGCATTGGTCAAGTTAAATGGCATGTCCTAGAACTTAATTTGTTCAATGAGGCATTTGAAAACTATCTTGTGCACATATTTCTCACAAAGGAAGATCTGGTGGTAACTTGATCCCATGTCAGTCTTAATGAAGTAAGGAGTGAAAGGCATGCTTACAACCAATTTCTAACTCCATGGCGTGTTGGAATCTTCTATTTGATAATGAACTTCGGGGCATATTATTGAAACCCATGCTATGCTGATTTGAAAATGTAATGTCCAACCCCTGATTTTTTTTCTTTTTGAAGATGTTGTGTTTAGAAGTGGTTTCTTTGCCAATGAAGACTTTTGTTGATGTTTTACTTTCAGTGTTGCAAATCAATGTATAATAGCAAAAACAAGAATTTTTGCAACAATACATAGAAGATAAATTGCTGATTGAAAACAAGCCTACATTCAAACTTCAACATACACTTACAAATCATTATAAATCTGCTATAAACACGATCAGACCTGAAAATAGCCTTCAAAGACGAGAGAGGATTGCTCAGAAATATTTCCAGCTCCATGGCAAGGCATAAAAATAACTTAGGCAATTTGTATGAGTTCCTTCAAGTCTCCAAATACTACCAAATTGTTTCCAGCTTAGAGATGTGTACTGAAAAATCAGATTTCTGACATAATGACGCTACAGTGCAGATTTCAGACCTCCAAAAAGTCTGGTTTTTAACTCAATCTGAAACACCAGCTAGGGCAGATTGGTATGGCTTCCTTGAGGGACAATTTGCTCTGGAAAAATCAAATCTTCACCAATGGCTGCGATGAACCTATCAAACTGAATCGCCCAGGTTAGGAAAGAGTTATAAATCAATACCTAGAAGCAAATATGCCTTCCTTCAGAGGATATGAGCAAAATATGAATTCAGCCACTTAGAAAAGCACACCCAGAAATCTGGAAAACTCATACCAGCACTCAGAAAACAACTGAAATCAGTTCCAAACTCACACCACACAGCAGAAGACCGCACTACACACCAAAAATCTCAAACCCACATCAAAACACTGAGTATGTTAGGACTGCAAATTTTTGCATTTTTTGCAGTTTTAATTTTGCTACTAGGTTGTCAAATTTTGGGCTTCTGAGTTGACGTCTTGTTTTGTCCTTTTGATTATGGTGCGGTTTTCTTTTGTATTGTCTTGATTCTTTCATTTTTCCTTTTGGCCCCTTAAGCGCAAATTTCCATGACCCTTATACCCTTGTTTTAAATTGCACGTGCTCTTTTTGTTGCCTAAAGTTTTTGTGTCCCGCTTCCCCGTAAGTTTTTTGTCCCCTCTTTTCTTAGGGCCGCGGGCCTGTGGTTTGTATCTTAGGTAAACCGTAGTCGTTCCCTCACCCCTGTGCTTTAGTATTCCTTGACCGAAAGTTTGTAGCGGGTTCGTGGGTATTGAATCGGAAGCACCCGCGCCCCCACAGTTTTATTCTCGTGAATGAACGTTTCCTCGCGGGCACATGGATAAGGATAGTGATGTGGGTCCCGCCTTCCCGCGAGATGTTAGGGGTGGTTAAGTTGGAGACCGCGGGCTCACGGATGTAAAAGGCGCTTAAGCATGTCAAGTCATTCCTAGTCCCTTGGCTCCGCGTGGGTTTTATGTTGACAGTAAAGGAAATTGGCGGGCATGCGGGAGTGGACAGAGGCAATGAATGCATATCCCGTGATTCCGCCGGTTTGTTTCATAAAGACTAGCGAAGTATGCGGGTATACGGGGAGATCTTTTTGACTTTTCAAAATCAGACGTGTCGTCTCGGACATGTAGCAGAGGTCCGTGTGGATCGCGGGAAGGTTTTGGTCGTTTGATAAGGATCAATTCGGTAGTATCGACGGTTGAGATTTGAAATTGCAAATTTGGTGCCCAGTATGGTAGGTGATGGAATTGTTGTGATCCCAAGTAAAGAGACGTGATTTCTCGATTCTCAAGCAGCCGTCATATAAGAGAGTAGGTATAGAGGAATGTCTAGTCAAGTGTAGATCCTGACCAAAAGAGATGATAATCCAGATGTAAAGTACAAGAAGATTGTGACGAAATTTCTTGTTTATGAATAAATTGAGGAAGATGAGGGAAGAGCCTTTCGATAATATGCATGCGGATTTCAAAATGGCGGCAAGATGAGTTGCATGTGTACGATTTGTTTTGGAGTTTACAATTGGAAATAGAAATTGGGATTTCAAGGCAAAAAAGCATAGAGGACAGATTGCATGAAAAGCTATTGCAAGGCTATTTTTAGTAGTCTTATTGTCTCTATATATTTAATAGAGTCGAGTTTCAACAGGACAAGACAATGGAAGCTATTGTGCAGATGAAGTCGGACATTATGCCAAGAATGGAGCAGCAGAGTTGTGCGTTTGTTATGTGCAGATTTTGTGATACTGGCTGGATAACGCATTATTCAGTAGTGGTATGGCTAGGGGGGGTCTTGAAAAGAAGCAAGATGGCCATGGGGATCTTGAAAGGCCTTTTCAGTCGCAAGGAACCTTTCAAGGGTCATCAAATTTTTCCCTTGCACTACTGAATGGCACAGAGGCAGTGGAAGAGGAGAGGAAAAGAGTAGCAAGGGAGGGTGGATGATTTAGATGCAACTTTGGTATGATGTTGCAAGCCCATGGAAGCTGCAACCCTTTCTCTGTTCACAAGATTTGCGCGAAAGCTCCTCTTTCCATTTTCATTGCTGTCAGTCCAGGACTGTGAGCTTTCCCCCTTTGGGTTTTGGGACGCTCTTTCTCCTGTGTCAGATGAAACCAGTCGTGCAGTTGCAACGCGATGGTGGCACGGCTCAAAGGCGGTTAAGCTGCAATAGAATGTTTTGGATGCACCTCTTTGTTCTTTGTTCTTTGGAAGTTTCCTTTTTTTTGTTATAGGTAGAACGATGAGTCATAAAGAAAATTGCCAAGTGTAAACAGCCGGTAGCTTGTGCATTCCTTGTTTTCTATAAAAGGAATACCATGGCTGTAGAAAGGGTTCGGAGATTTTTTCCTAGCGGGTGGGATAGTTGCAGGCTAATTTTCCGTCCTAAGTTCTAGAGTTTTTAATTACAGATAGGAAGCATGTCCTCCACATTGTAAATTTCAGTTAGTAATGAAAATAAATTCTTCCATTGTTGCATGCTTTGTCTCCTAATTTGTTTCTGTAACGTCCCACCCCTAGTGGAACATTGGAATCTGAAACTAAGTAACTTGCTTGTGAGTTTCAATTTATTAAACGATGTTCTCCTGTTTTTTGGTGGTCTTTTAGAGCTAGACAGAAGTTGCAGAAGATGTGTTTTCTATGATTTGTTTTGAAGTTTTTGAAAGAGAGTGATAAATACTTTCTTTTACAACAATGAAGCAAACTGAAAACTAAATTGAAAATTACATTCAAGCTTGTCTTTGTATCAGATTTCTATTGAAGATGAGTACATTAAGCAGTTTGATATGAGTGCTATTACAAAGCCAATGAAGTCTTAAAAACACTAACTACATACCCGGTAGCTTGATGTAGATAAAGTAAACTTGAAAGGTAGCACACAACCAAGGTGCACACTCAGAAAATGAGGTACTTACTCAGAAAAAGATACACAGAGATATATAATCCTTTCCTCTTCAAATCGCTAACATATGATGGTCTGCTGAAGGCAATAATGATGGAATATATAAACTGTACTTTCCCCTTGAGATGGGGTTTGTTGTGGGCTCCAAATCCTTGGATGGGACAGCTTGCTGATGGACTGATTGTCTTTAAATAAACTTTAGACTGCTGCAACCTTCCAAAACTTGTCTGCTGTATTGGGATGATTGTGTGACAATAAGGAACTGATGAGAAAGAAGTTTGTATTAGTATTGAACTTGCACAAGGAGAAGAGTGGGTTGGCTAGGCACACAAGCACCTCACTCAGCCAATCCACAAATAACTTCAAACTGCTGTTCGAAATACCACTAAAGATTGTTGTATGGTATTCAACATTAAGACAAAGTGAAAACTAAATTGAAGTTTGTATTAGTATTGACCTTGCACAAGGAGAAGAGTGGGTTGGCTAGGCACACAAGCACCTCACTCAGCCAATCCACAAATAACTTCAAACTGCTGTTCCAAATATCACTAAAGATTATTGTATGGTATTCAACATTTAGACAAGGTGTTGCTGGTGACAAGCACAACAACTATGGTGCTGAAAACTGTATTTCTTGAGTTCCCTCTACCCTGAAATGGTATGACCACACAAGCAAATAGGTGGCTTCAGATTTGCTACAACTCATCCAACTTTGATGCCCAAAGGAAACTTCTAAAAATGAAGCTTCTCCTCACACCCTTGGCTGGTCTCTCACAGCTGTAGATGTGCAAACAATGGAGGTTTCTGTCTCCAAAGTTCTCAAAACCCTAAGGTTGCCAAGCTCCTCAAAGGAGATATGAAAAAGAAATGATATCCAAAATCATGAATAGAAATGAGTCTCCAATGACCTTTAAATAACCTTTCCTCAGGTTGCCCTAATTAGGGTTGGAACCCTAACACCTCAATCGAATTAATGAATTAAATAATAGTTACTTTATCCACATAATAATTGTCCCACTTAGGACATACACTTTATGTTATATGCTTTCTCCACTTATACTAACCTTTTATCTCTCTCTTCCCCATTTGCTCTCTCACTAGGAATAGGTGCATAGGAAAGGTGAAACTTAATATTATTAATATGTTTGAAGTGACCCAAGGAGAGATTATAAAGTAATATGCATCAACTTTGATATCTCTTTTAATTTTCTTTTTTTCCTCTCTCCTCATGGACACCTGACAAGGAAGCACCTCACTCTCTCTCTAGACTCATGTATGCCTTTGAAGGAGATTTTCTAGGGTTTAATGCAGTTTTAGACTGGCGACTTGGAGATAACAATACTGTCGACTAATTCCACCCACGTTTACTCTAAAGTGCCCTCAGAAATAGGAGAAATCACTAATCCAGTGTCCTCTGCCCGTCCTTATCAGTCTACGAGGACTTCGTTAATAGACAGATCTTGATATGTTGATTCTGGCTAAGAAGGGGACATTACAGTTTCCTGATTTCATATGGGCTAATATGTTAAGGATATATTAGTTTGTTTTGGTATGATTATATCATTATGGAACTCCATTTATGGGTTGTTCTCAAGGAGGACATTAAAACTCCTGTGCATGGGTTGCAGCGAGTTCAGTAAATTTCAAAGGATAAACAAGAATGGATGCATGTAATAGCATAGTAGAATTGTGTTGATCCCAAGCATGAACTTACGAAAATTCACAAATTCGAGTTCTTTTGCAATGTGGGGTTTACTTTCTGTTTTCTGGGTTTGACTTTGTTCCCACGGATAGGCACTGGATTTACTGTCTGTTAAGGAAGGTTTCTGAATCTCATCATGAAATTGTTTTAATTCTTCTTTGATTTTCTTTTTCAAGAGGTTGAGGGGTTTTGCCCTGACTAGAATTCTTAACCAAAATGCTGATTGTTTACAAATTCAAATTCTTTGACCAGCAAAAGAGTTTTTGGAAGTTTATCGTATTTTCAATTTTTTTGTAGTTTTTTGGATTTTTGACAATACATGGAAAATAATAAATGCAATACAATAAATATAGAACTGATAATAGTTTCCAGAATTTTGATTATTAATTGCAGCAAGTACAAATAAACAGTAAAGAGGATGTTTGATAGAATTAAGCCGTTCAAGGTTTACTAGGAGTCCAATGCTGGGGTTTGAGGGTGGAATTTGAGCCTGGAATGAAGCAGTGACTGAACCAAGCACCTCTAGTTGCTACCAATGGCTGCAAATGGCTTTATTTAACTCTAGGATAATTACCAAAAACTAATATTGAAGAATTATTCAGACCCAGTTGGAATTCCAAATTCTTGTCAGGCAAGATTCCCAAATTATGTCTCTTTTCCTCAAAGAATTGCTGCTGCTGCCCAAATCTGATATTTTTGTCACACCAAACCAATTGTGATTACTTATTATTACCACAACAATGAATTTACATACCAATAGTGGTGCCAAAGCCCTTTAGTTTATTTATTAATGGATCCCCAGGCAAGAGAATGGTACGTCTGGCCAAGGGAGCTGTACAGCTGGCATTTGTGGCTCATTTCTTGCTGGAAATCACACACAACTTGCTCAGATCTGCAGATTAAGACCAATTGATGCTGCTGTAGGTGTGTTCTTTGCTGACTGTAATCTCTAATGGTCAATTTCTGAGAAGATATTGTTGTTGTAATGTTGCTGAGGGTGTAGGATTCCGTCCACACCATCAAATAATAGAGGGTTTTTGTCCTCCCTGGGCTGCCATAGCTGGATACGTGCTGCTGCAGTCCTCCAATGTGCAAAGGTTGCAAAAATTAACAAATCATGAATGCCCAAATGAATCGTACAAGCCTCTTTAATCAAATCGAATCCTAGAGGCATCATAGAAAGATTCTTTGGAATCTTTTATTCTCTAAAAAGTGATGCCCACATTAGAGGGGATCTCCAACATGAATAAACAACCACCTTTTAAGTTATTGAAGTTCGCCTAGGAAGGTGTGCAAGGACTTTTAAAATAAAGTCGTTTATTATGTTTTATTAGTAACTTACAAGTTACTTTATTAGATTTCCTATTTTTAGAAAATGACTTAAGTAACTTTTATATTATAAAGTTACTTTATTATACCCACCAAAGTCAAAAGAAATGACTAATCTAAGTCCCCTTTGGCTAGCAAATTCATCTCCAAACATCAGCTTCACCTGTGGAGATGGGTGACAGGTGAATCTGAGGTCTGAATGGCACTAGAGAAGAGGGGACATTACACACGGATAGGCACTGGATTTACTGTCTGTTAAGGATGGTTTCTGAATCTCATCATAAAATTTATTTAATTATTCTTTGATTTTCTGTTTCAAGCGGTTGAGGGGTTTTGTTTCCTTGGTGTATGGTTGAGGTTCCCTGCTTCTTTGGGACATCACCATTGCTTTTTGTTATCTCAGAATGTTTCATAACGCTGCGGGATCAGTGATATGTGTGTGTTAATTGTATACAGGGTCCCCTGTTTTGTCCGAGAAGAATCTACCAATAAGTATGCCCGTGTATCCATGAAGGTTTTAAGGATACCTAGAAATTGCTTGATTCAAGTAGGAACACCCTCCTGAGTTTGGTAGAGCTCGAAGTGAAGAAGGTCGGTGTGGGCCTTGTTATTGTTGGGATTTTCCTGTTCTCAATCTGTTGATAGTTTTGAAGATGCATCAAAGGTCCTCTCCCTGACCTGAGCTATATTGAGATCCTTAGGAATGCAGGTTGCAGGAAAAAACACCAACAGAGTATATCCTCATTATTTGAACTCCAAAATCATTTTTGATGCCAAAATCATTGTAAGAACCTTTCTGTTTGGTTCCCGCTCCTCAGCAACTTATTTCGTTTTCTCTTTTTGATGTGGGTGGCAGGGCGATTTCATGTGTGTTGTAAGTCTTGGTGGGCACGCAGAAATGGTTTGGCTGGTTCTTGGTCATGTTTTTGTAGTTATGCTGGTCTTCCCCTGTATGGGAATATCTGTGTTGTCTCTCATTTCCTATAGTTGTTTTGGTATTCTCTTCTGTTGTAAGGAGTGTTTTGCATGTCATGGGGAAGAGCCCCTATTGAACCCTCTCTGTGATAGTACAAGCAAAACAATTCTTTTTCATTTCTGTTAGATCTGAAAAAGCTACTTTGCGTGTAATGACCAGTGCTTCCTAGAATAATATATATTCTCTTCTTATGCAGGACATGTGAGAGAAATTGTATTTTGTGTAGATTCTGTAGGGGCATCTGATATGTTAGGGCTCATCATTATTAATAGACAGAAACAAAGCAGTTCACTTTGGTGTTAGATTAATTTGTCAATTCACTTGCACACAATACTTATTTGTTCTTAATAAAATTAAATTATATGTGTCTCAAATCACTGGGTATCTATCAATATCATGGTGCAGATTTGGTTGCCTCCTTTTTAGTATGCAAAATGGTTCTACGTGATTTGAGAAACAAGAAAATGCTTTTTTTTCCCCAAAATTAAAAATGTGTAAGTACTGGCTGTTTAGGACAGATAAATTTGCTGCCTGGAGAGAAGTGCCAAAGTGTCTGGTGAAGGTGTGATTGCCCCAGTGATTGCAAATATACCACGCCATTTGTCTGTCTACCATGATGTTTGTTTATGTATCGTGGATAATGGTTAGGACTCTTCAACGAATGGTAAAATATTGCTGCAATTGCATAAATACCATGGTGGTGATTTCATACTGTTGGAAGTGGCAAGTTCACTATGGCACAGAGTCACTGGCAACTGCTGGGGAATTTGAAAGGGCATGACTTTTGATGCTTCCAGTGCATGGGAGGACCATGCCACGACTAGAAGAAAGGTTAGGATTACATTGGTTCTTCTTGGAAGTTTTGGAGAAGCGTAAGACACCATTGTTGAGCACCAAAAAACACAGTTCCAGTTCTCAGTGAAAAAGACCGGGGGTTGAAACAACCATCAAAGTTGTGTGATTCTTCTCATTTTAACAATTTACAAGTAATAAAATAGGCAAAAGTGTGATCGACACCAAGTTGGGTTTTCTCCTCCATAATAGGGGTTTGCCAGGGGAAAGTTAAAGCGTTAAGTGTGTATGGTTTTGTTTTGCATTTATATCCAGTTTATGTGAACATAGTTCAGCTTCGAAATAGTAAATAACAGTTATAAACAAGAGCACAATAAATTTTACTGATTTGTAATCCACAAAGCATAGTTTTGTAGACGATTATGGTTCACTTCATTTCTTATGTTTTGATGAGGCATGTGCTCTTGTTTATGCTATCTTATGTGTGGATTCTTTCACAGCATGAACTCTTCTAAATTTTTGAAGATTTTTCTTGAATTATAACTAACTTTATTATACAGGCAAATTTGAGACAGGTAATTGCCTTGGTGAGGCATTGTTTAAGGCTGTCTCATGGCATCTTTTGTATAAAGAATCAAAGCAGCAACTTGTACCATGGGCAGAATTTCTAGTGTAGGTGCTGAGAAGTGATATCCATAATGGCAAACAGCAAATGTAACAGGTTCACAAACCTAACCTTAGTTTCAGCTGCCAGATTTCAATTTATAAAAATGAATTAATGCTATTTGATTATGTATATTCTAATTTTGATCCCAGTTTGTTTATTATCTTTGGGCCTTGGCCTGTTTAGTAAATTTGGATTTTCTTTAATTGCTCCAACATTTTTTTCTCTGTGTATTTGTAGAGAAACATGTGCTGAGTAATTATGAATTAATTTTTGTTTCATTGGTAACATGCAGTGGAACCCTGAAGAAGCCAAATGAGACAATGAGGCTTATCATTACTGCAACTTTTGGAATTGTCTTGGGTTTTTTTATCGGGGTTTCATTCCCACGTATGGGTGTTTCAAAGGTGACTGTTTAAATTAATATTCCACTCTGGTTTAAATAACATTAAATTTGTTTTCAACTTGTGTCATTTTATGCTTTGTTTTTTTTCTTCTTGATCAGATAAGATATAAAAATTTATGTAAATTAAATATTTTTTACGATTTAATTTCCTGTAGCCCCAAATTTTAGAATGCATTCACACTTCATTGCCGACAATGCCATTCGAAGGCAAAGATGTTGCCTAAATGTCAACAACCATATATAAAGATGCATGACTCTCAAGCACACATGTATCTGGAAATCTTTGGAATTGTCATTGTTACATTAACATTATCCAACAATCTATTTGTTAAAAAGTGCATCATTTAAATTCAAACAGTGTTACTCTAAAATATTCTAATAAGAGTTTTCTGTATGTATTGATTAATGTCACAACTTTGAAAATGTAGGCAGCCATACACATGACAATGTAAAAACAAAAGGCCATTTTTGTTTATTAGGAGAAATGTTTGAAGATATTTAATGAAGCATGCCAAGATAAGTAAACATGGAAAATACGAAGATATTAATGAAGAATAAAGAAGTTGAATTGCAACATGTAGAATGATTGAAGATATAAATAAAGTACGCCAATTGTAAGATATTAACTTAGCATTCCAAGCTGAAGATATTAACAAACTTTATGACAATAAAGTAACAGCAAAGAACATACATGATGGGAAATGTTTTCAAAGAAAATCCAAGGCAGTGATAGTTCAGTAGCTAATTTATAGTTTAAAATAGTTTTAAAATCTATTCTAACATCTCCATGGTGTGGGAAAAAATTAAATTATATGGTGGACATAGCAAACATTTTTCTGTTGAAAATTGAAATGATTGGTCTGACAAAAAATTTGTGCAGTCTCCAACTTCTAATTGTAAAGTGCTTATCAGCATAATTTTTATTTTAATTTGATTTAAATAGATTGAAAAATGTTTACACATTTAATACCAGAAGCTCTTTTAGTTTTCACTAAATGGAATGTAGAAATCTCATGTCTTTAATAGATTCCGTTTATGAATTTTGCTCATTTTGTTTTAATTGCAGTTCAATTACTCAACTAAGTTGTTTGGATCTACATTTGAACTTCCATTCCCAGAGGATAGAAATTCAGGCTTAGAAACTCAAGTCATGCTGGGTCATGCCTGGACATCAATGTCTGGTTCAAATAATAGTAAATCTGCACAGGATTCTGGATCTAAGAGCAGCTCTAAGGTATTCCTTTGCACGATAATTAAGTTCTGTTCTTGAATTGAATTTATCATTGAGGTTGTATTGAGATTTGAAACAATATATTGTTTGAAGTTCTTTCTATCAAGTTTGTAAGATCTCTCTCCAATTCATGCCTTCTTGATTTGTGCTGATACCTAATAATCAAAGATCTGTTTGTCACCATTGTATGACTCATAGTAGAAAAAATTGTTAGGGAAAAAATCGGCAAACCAAAAGTATAAGATTATTTAAAAAAATGGGTAAGAAATTGGATTTTAAAAAATCGTAAAAATTTGTAGAAAAATAGACACAAACTACGTTTTTTTAAAAACTTAAGGGCATTTCCATAGCATAATAGAGATATAGAGAGTAAATAAAATAGAGTTTAACCCATGAATTGTAGAAAATAGATTTTGTTGTTTATATTCAGATTGCTGATTACATAGGCAAATATTCATTTAACTTTTTAAAAGGGTAGTCACCAAATACACCAAATAGTTGTCTAAGTCTGAGATCAAAGATTAGCTAAGTCTATGAAGTAGCTAAGATCAAAATTTATCAAACTGAGATCCAACTATTGTTAGGAATTTAGTAAAAGTGGAAGCCATATTGAAGTGATCCAAGACTTTCATTGTGATTGATGCAAGGAGTTTTCTAGGGTATTAGCTAAGTCTATGAAGTAGCTGAGATCAAAATTTATCAGACAGAGATCCAACAATTGTTAGGAATTTAGTAAAAGTGGAAGTCATTTTGAAGTGATCCAAGACTTTCATTGTGATTGAGACAAGGAGTTTAACCCATGAATTGTAGAAAATAGATATTTGTTGTTTATATTCATATTGCTGATTACATAAGCAGTTATTCATTTAACTTTTTAAAAGGATAGTCACCAAATACACCAAATAGTTGTCTATGTTTGAGATCAAATATTAGCTAAGTCTATGAAGTAGCTGAGATCAAAATTTATCAGACAGAGATCCAACAATCGTTAGGAATTTAGTAAAAGTGGAAGCCATTTTGAAGTGATCCAAGACTTTCATTGTGATTGAGGCAAGGAGTTTTCTTGGGGTAGTTCAATATTTGAGAAGCTTGTCAAATCATATTCCATAGTTGCAATGCTTTTATATTCCCTGATGGCAATTGGTAAGTCTTTTATATGGGGTAGAATTCAACAAAAGGCATTTGTTTAGCTGAAGTAAACGATTAGCAAGTCACTGGTTTTGGCAATACCTATCTTGCAACTACTATTTTAGGTAGAGACAAATTTTAATGGTTGTGTGTTGGAGGCTCTTTTATTACAACTATTTTAATTTGTTTGTTGTCATTCAAATCTATTTCATGGAGCACTTTAGATATATTGCTCACATAATGAATTGCATGTCTTTGTTTGTAACTATATATTTTATAAATTAAAAATCATATATCTATATCTACATATATTAAATATGTCTTTGAACGTTTAGTGTTGTGGTAGAAAAACTCCTTTGGTGAGGTAGCCACCAAGGTTCAAACCCCTACTGGGCCACTGAGCTCGTGGGCTTTCTACCTTTGTTGGGTCGTTAAGCTCATGGGTTTGAACAAGTGAACTATGGGAAATGATGAACCCCTCGAAAATGGACAAAATAACAAACTTCGTCAACGTTGATTCCACATTGACTCTGATTTTGTCTCAAACCAACCCTATTTCTAAGCAATTCAGTGATTTCATGCGTTTTCTAGGGTTTTGCAAGTTTTAACAATGATTTTTTTTCACTTTTTTGCCATTTTGGGGTTTTGAGCATGATTTTAACGTGATTTAAATGCAAAAAAACTTTGAAAATTGGGTCAACGCTGTTGGTTATCATTAGGGCCTGGCGGATTGCTATTGCCTTGGGCAACATTGGAATCCGCCAAAGGGGGCCAGCTCCTTCTCCTATATATAGGGCCAGGCTCTATACCTCTCGGCTCCGCCAAAAAGTCTTCACGCCACATCCAAACTCACCACGCCTCCTTGATAGGGGCGACCCTATCCATTTCGGTTACAAGGAATTAAATGAATTAATATGTTTAATTGCAAGAAGGCCGACATGATTAAGAAGTTTGCTACTCCTATAAATAAAGCATACACTTCACACAACATCAATTCAATTCAGTCTTTTGCAACAAGGTGCGAAATATACTAAGGAAGCGAAATTGATATTCAAGTCAATTAATTTACAGCGAACTATACTAAGAGGTGTGCAGATCAGTAACAGAAGACAGCGAACTTAAGCAAGGCAGCATATCATCTTCAAGAGATAAAGAACTCCATAGAAGGGTTGCTGCTACCATTGTTACATACAGCAAGTCAGATTAGAAGAACTGCAATTCATGACCTCCATTAGCAAACTAATTGTGAAGGCCTCTATGTCATCTCCCTCGTGACTGCAACATCTATACTCCAGACAAGTGTGTAATTATCAGTTGAATTCAAAACCATAATCAGATCTGTGGATCTTTTCAGGCTGGGTTTTTCCACCCAGGAGGTTTTCCCAGGGTATCTTTGTCTTCTCTTTATGCATTCATTTTCTGTTTCTATGCTTAAATCTGAAAACAATAAATCTAATTAAACCTAGTTATCAACAATTCTAATTTTCTAAGTGTTATGTAATTTGAAAGTACTAAAACTAACAAACGCTCGGTCAACGATTTTTTCATGAATCGGGATTTTTTCGGGGAATAAATCAGCTAGCTCTAGGATTCGGGATTAATCGGGTATAATCGCGATTTTTTGCAGACTATTGCTTCATTGGTATGACTAGCTTCTACTTCTAAGTTATGACTTATTGCTATGCTGTAAATGCTTCTATATTGAAATACTACAAGTCAATTCATGTTTTTCCATGGAGTTATATGTACCGTTTTCCAGGTTTTTTGTTTGTTTTAGAAGTGTCAAAATGAAATAAATTAGTTTCATAAATATGTTCTTGGATATTTGGTTATTGCTCATTATGACTATATATTGCATCAGTCTTTCTACATCTGGCTGATCAGGTATGGTTTCTACATCTGTGTTCCAAGTGTGCATTGTTGAACTACATTGCCAGTTAAATTTCTTCATTACTTTTTTTTCTTGTACAATAACTTGTTTATTGTTGTTGAATATATAATCTATACATCTGGTGTCGTTGTCTGTACAAATTACAAACCATGGATGTGGATGGTGACATTGAAGAAAATCTGTTTGACAGAGAATTGAAGGATGACCAAGCAGTTGTATATGCAGAGCATTTGACCCGACAAAGTCCAAAAATGAACGAGAAAACAGTTGGTGTAGGACTTATCCTTCTTGTGGGGCATTATCATGCAAGAGTTATTAAGAAAGACAGGGAAAATCTACAAGTAACACTATAACAAGTTGAAAAGAGGTTCTTATCAACCAAACACCAGGCCTACTGATAGCACACTTGCCCAGATTATTTGCTGATGATCACTGGATCGTAGAAGTCGAGAATAGCCAAGCACAAATCTGCCACAGATGCTAGAGTAGAATTCATCCATGAAAAGCTAAAAAAGAATGTCATTGTTGAAGTGATGAATGAAGGGAAGATTGGTCAGTCAATGTCCAAAGCTCCCAAAAAAGAAGGGTAATGGTGGGAGCCCCATTTTGTATGAATTATAGTAAGAAGATCTGCATGTCTAAGGAAAAGGAGTATAAGGAATGCGATGCCCCTGGAGGTAGACATGAGACTTCTACCTTGAGAGGTTATTTCCTGAAGAGAGCTGTCATATCTCTAGACTTGACTTCATGCATAAAGTTGTTTCTTAGGATGATCCCATGCTCTTGGCAGGTTTGTGCACCATTAATTTTAGGAAAATGATGGTCAAATTAGTTCGAGTCATCCCTCACATTACTGCAGCCATTTATGCCCTTCCCCATCATCTTTCATTTATGCTTTTGACTGGTGGTGTTGAATGCCTTCGATGAAATGTCTTGATGGAGTGCCCATTTCTTGGTTAAGTTCCTTTCCTATGGGTCAAGTGCCTAGAGGTCCTTGTTCTCCTCTGTCAGGGTAGTCCCTTGCTCTCATTTGTCTGGAGAGAGCATAAATGTTTCTGGATCATGTACACTTCCTGAGAGAGATGTTTAGGAGGCTTGGGGTATATCTGGGTTTTAGTTTCAATGAATTTGCTATTAGACATCCCTAATATGGACATGGCCTTTGCAACTCAAGAATTAGGGGTGGTGCATGCAATTGAATTGGAGGGCTGCATTGATGCTTAGATTGTCAGCCGAAGCCCTCTCAAGATTGTCTTGAGCATTTAGGTGACAATAGAGAGGGCAGTGGGGAGCAAGAAAAGCACGGAGCAGAGAGAATGGACAATAAGGGATGTGAACAAGGAATAAGGGGTGGTTTTATGTGAGCTTTCTAACGAAAATAGAGAGGGCAGTGGGGACCAAGAAAGCACGGAGCAGAGAGAATGTTCAATAAGGGATATGAACAAGGAATGTTCCCATTCACATCCCGTGGGTGAAAAGACACTGATTATATCAGGCATTGCATGATCTAATTGCATAGATAGATGCTAACAATGATATCTAGTGGATGGTTGGCATGGTTGACAGGACATGTGTGACAAGGTGGTGGCAGAGAACGAAAAGTTTTATGAGTTTACTAAATAACAGCAAGACATGCAATTTTTTGACCTCTTTGATTGAATAGATTGGGCATCCATGCTTGAGCTAGAGCACTCTGATAAATGGCTTAACCTCTATTCTCAATGGGATAAATCCATCCACTCAAGGGATATCCATGCTTGAGCTAGAGCACTCTGATCAATGGCTTAACCTCTATTCTCAATGGGATACATCCATCCACTCAAGGGATTGTAGAATATTTACATTATTTAGATCATTTAGGCTCAGGCTGGATGGGCACAAGCAAGTGATGATCTGACAGAGGCTCGTGATTATTTGAGTGCTGATAGAGACAATTTATATGAGGATATTGAGGCATTCTTGGCATAGTGTTGGCGTGTATTTTGTACACAATCATACACAGAATAAAATACCAATAGGCATCTTATCCTCTCTTGAGAAAATAGTCTCTAACTGCTGAAGATCTGCCAAAAGGATCAGTTAGATGGACTCCAAGGTTCTTTTAGTGGGGTCTCCACGTGTGGACAAGCGTTTTTAGTGGTATGATGTGATTTGCTGTCTCCTCCAAGGGGTCTTACGTATTCAAAGCTCGAAGATTTTACTAATCTAAAAGGAACTTTCAAAAAAAAATAGCAAAGGATAGGGTTTAAGAGGTCTAATCTAGCCTAACCCTATGAACTACTTAGCATGAATGAGATTTGGCAAGACTCAACCAACTTCAATTTTGCCATAAGATAACAACTCAATTGAAATTAGTGCGATCTTCTAAGGTAATAATGATGTTCAATGCATCAAAGACCAAGGACACTACTACGAAGGTACATATCCTGGATACGAAAATGCTTGAAGGTTAGGGACTCAAAATGTTCTCCAGTCGACCACGCAAGGCGTTCCTACAATCAGCAAGAAGCTAGTGGTTTGGATTGTGAATCCTACCAAATATCAAATCTCACACTTAGTCTTTCAAATTAACAAACTACTTCGATTGAGCGTGATTCAAGTACATCCAACAACCATGAAGATAACTCAAGAAATTTGCAACAAAACACCATAACTTCAATATTTTATTGATTTCCAAGTCATCATATACAACAATTGCTTGAATTTCTCTCTTCAAGACTCAATCTTGCTACAAAATAAAAATTGCTTCTAACTCTAATCTCTCTTATATCAACTATTGACTATTACTCTATTCCTCTATTACACTATTATCAAATGAAATGAAAAATGGGGGTATAAATAGCATCCCCAGTTACAATGAAAGGTCCAGATTGAAAATAAATCAATGGACAAGATCATGACACCTAAGCCCTAATTAGGGTTTGTTACAAATGACCTCCTTTTTACTGAACAATATTAAATACATAGCCAAATATTAAATTTGGCACAAAAATCTAGGAGGTATCAACCAATGAGAAATAAGATGTCATGTCATCTGCAACAACCTTTCATCTAGAATCTTATTCCCTTTCCAATTCTCTTTCTTAGCATATGCAATGAATTTTGTCACGATTCCTTCGATTTCTGTGATTGGAATCTCGGGAAGATTCTTGATACTCTCTTCTAAGTGGATGACCTGATCGAATGCATCTAGAAGAGCTGCGTCCCAAGTAGGTTCAAGTTCCTTTGTTCTATCAATCAGGAGCATGGTAGCATACATCTGATCATACTGCTCATCTGTAACATCTGCGTCCTTTCGAAAGATGATCTTGATTCTATCCTCAAATTCTTGTATATCCACATCTGTCTCGACCTCGATCCTTCTGCCAAGAATGGTACGAAGTACCTCAAATACTCTGTCTTGGATCGGATTGATCACCTCCTCAACTTGACCACATCTAACACTGATGTCCTCGAAGAGAACACTCTTTATATGAAGTAAGGTTGACCACTGAAACAAACTGTGAGAATCACCTTCTAAGATCCTCTCCTGCGTTAAAATTCTTCTGGATGTGTGTCTTATTACTTTCAAGACAGGGATGACAACGTCCTTGGTATGGGCAAATGCAGCTACTGTTGCCATCAATCTGTGAATAATCTCAAGAACTTGGATAGCCTGATGAATGATCTTCGACATCCTTGTAACAAACTCTATGGCCACTGTATGAGATCTATCCATCCAACTACATGTACGCTGGACCAGGTTCCTGAATCTTTCTGCTTCATTGATCGATTGAAGGGGCAATGCCTGCACTGGTGATCTAACTGGATCCTGACGTCCCAAAGGTTCATTGATGTGACTGAAATATGTCCTCCATGCACCGACCTCTCTCTCAAGCTTTCTATTCTTTTCTACTTCTTCTCTAAGCTTGTCCTTCAATGCCTCAAATGTGTCGGTGGCATCATCTAAAGTCTGCTCTGCTGTGGATGGTCCTAACTCAATAGTCTGTATATGATAGTCTTCTGCTAGGATCTCACCCTCATATTTGTCTGCTGCCGGTGTAGCTATCTGCAGTTTTCTAGATCCAGTCTCATCTCGAATCATCTTGGACATCTTTGTAGCCTTCTTCTTCTCTGTTGTCATATGTGAACGTCCCACAAGGCTCTCTAAATCAATTGCACTGTCCTCGTCTTCAATTACGATCACCTTAGTCAATCTTTCCTTCAACCAATCTGGGATATTCGATCTTGTCTCTTGAACTTGGATTTCTTTATGTACTATTTCTTCCTGTCTGGGAGGAGATGTTACTTCATTATCTTCTTCTAACTCATAATCTTGGAGAGATCCATCGGATGAAACATGCTGTGCCTGTCCTTCCTCCTGTCTGTCATTCTGTACCATCGATTCCATGGACTCTTCTACTCGAATTGTACTATTCTCTGGTCTAGAAGAAGTAACTGGTACTTGATCTTTGTTGGCCCCTTGCTTTTTCTTGGAAGGCTCTTTCTTTTCTGATCTTTCCTTTCTCTTCGAACCTCTCGAATGGAGATTGCCCTCACTGGCACATCGAAGGTTACTTTCACCTGAATTCCTAGGATTAGGATTGCCTTCACTAACACTTGCTCCACCTTCGGCTGGCTTTTCTTCCAAAGTAAAAGACATAGCTATGCCTTGCTCTCTCAACTTCTGATGCTGAACGTCTACCCATCTGCGAGTACAAGACAAGACTGGTGCCATCAAATCATCTAAATCCACGACCTCAGGTTCATTCCAATTCAAACTAATTGTTTTGCTTTCTCTATCATATGAAGATTGGATGTGCCTGCCATTGTCCTGAGCTTGGTCGGCCACTCTATAAATCCTGCATTTCCTGATGAAATCCAAAGGCAATCTAGAATGTATCTTTCGTTTCACTTCGAGATCATCTAGGAGGTTCATCATAAAATCTTCAATCTGGTGCTTATGTCTAAATCTTCTACTGACCGTCTCCTCTAAATGTCCATGGGGATCAAAGCTATTCCTCCAAGCAAAAGATGAAAAAGAATACAAAGCTAACTCCTTCTCTGCGTCATCCATGGCTAAGACATTAGGACATACCTCGACTGAATTACCCAAAATAATAGGTACCTGAATTCCATTCTAATGTCTGTGTCTGAATGCCTTCACATATGCTGCCAACTGCCTTGTTACTTCAAGTAACACAATTCTGTCTGTCGGGTACCTCGGCAACATGTATGGAGGTAAAGGACATCCATGCACTCTAATGTAAGTGAACTTGGGAAACTGAATGAACCAAGCACCGTACCTCTTGATGAATTCCTGGGCATCCTGAGACAATCTGTTGTGAATCCCTCCTTGCAACGTCCTTGTGATGTTCATCGTGAAAGTATCATTGACTAATTTGTAGTTCTTTCCTGGCGGATGATGCAAGTAGGTATAGGATTCACAAGCTCTGACCTCGCCGGGTCCTCTTCCAATCACTCCTCTGTGAGGTAGTCCTGCGTACTCAACGCTCCTGATTAAGGCATAGATGACGTATGAACTCATGTGGAAGGACTTAGTAGCCCTGAGTCTTCTCAACTGTACGTCTAAGCAATGGCTAATTATGCTAGCCCAATGTATCGTACCCTTCGCTTGAACAATCACCTGGATGAAGTAAAACATCCATTTCTCAAAATAGAAGGCATGAGGTGCTCCTGTAACTCTGTTGAGCATGGTAATCAAATCTCTGTACTCCTCTTGGAAATCAATCCTGTGTGGTGTGTTCGGTACTTTGCTCAGACGGGGACGACTCTTGAGTAGCCAGTTCTTGTTGATTATGCTTAGGCAAGCATCTGGATCATCATCGTACACTGATCTGGCTCCTTCAATGCTCTTGTATATCATGTCCCTGTGCTCTGGAAGATGGAAGGCTTCACTTATGGCTTCCTCTGAAAGGTACGCCAAAGTGTTTCCCTCATTGGACACAATTGTCCTGGACTGTGGATTGTAGTGACGGGCACACTCGATCATCAACTCGTGGCACTGAATAGCTGGAGGAAAGCCGGCCGCCTTAATGATGCCACTCTCTATTATTCTCCGAGCGACAGGTGATGGCTTGCCGATGTAAGGGACCTCTCGGAACTTCTTCGTGCTAAAGTTCCCCAAGTTTGTATCTCCAATGTTGCTCCACTTCGACACGATCTTGGTCTCCACTTCTTCGGTCTTCTGATCTTCTTTCATGAGAGCCGAGCGGCTGGTGGATGCTCCCGCCTTTGGGGTCGCCATACCTACACAACATTTCATTATAAGAACTATGTTTTGCAATAAATAGCGTAAATAAGAGAGACAAATTTTTAGGAAACCTCATGATAAGTCTCTAGAGTTATCATTTCCTAAAAAACAACGATTGAGCCAAGAGATTCAAAATTTCAAAATTTCAAAATTCGAAATATGACGATGAATGAATAAAGCAATAATAATTAAATCGCCATACCTCGATAGAGAGCTAACTCTAGAATGCAAAAACAAAATTCGCCTAGGCAAAAATTGAGGTATAAAATAATCTTCAATATGATCTCCTCAAAATTGACTTCGCCACCTCTGGAGAGAACGTGATCTTCAAGTATCGCCTTAGACGTGGTCTTAAATGATCTTCAAATTCGCCTTTGACAAATCGCCCAAACAAATCCTCCAAGTCTTTAGCAAATTCGCCTTAATGTATCCTCAAGATCGCATTTGGTGTGGTCTTCAAATTCGTACCACCTTTTGATAACGAAGCGCCACCCTTGGATGAATGAAATTCGCACCACCTTTGGTCTTCAACGCAATTCGCACTCCACACTTAATGATATACTTCGCATCACCTTCGCTTCTCCTCAAGATCGCATGTGAAGGATAAAAATAATGATGTGAGAATGAACATTTCACTCCCCTTATAAATAGAGCGCTCATCCTTTCACCCCTTAGGCCGACTTGACAAATAAAACCATTTTTTAAATGATTTGCAATAAAATAACAAGGCCGACTTGCTTAATTGGGCGTTTCAAATCGATTTTTATATTAATTAAATAATTAATTATTAATGCCTTGCGTTTTTTAAATGAGAATTTCGATTTTTAATAAAGGCAAAAAATAATTAATAAAAGATAACGCCATATTAAATGCTAAATAAAATGGATATTCAATTTTTAAATTGATTTAGCATTTGAGGAAAATTCGAATTGCTCACTTGGCGCCAAAATTGGAAAAAGGAAGGGACGTACCTCATCGCTCTGGTCCCTTGGAGAGGGACAGGAGCGATCCATGATTTTGGTCTTGATTTTGCATTTCTTACGTCCAACTCCTTCATCTTCGTGTTGAAAATCGATCATCATGATGAGTCCTTTGAATTTGATCATCTTGCATGCGTACTTAAAGGCCTCTTGAATGTTCATCGCCCTTGTCCCTTGGAGAGGGACAGGAGCGATCTCCAAATTTCTACGTCCATCTTGCATCTTTTAACTTCGATCTTTATTGTTGGCGAATAACATCCTTTGTCCGTGTCTTTTGCGCTTATTCCATTTGTCTTCATTATGTGTTTGGACGCATTAAAGGGATCATCGCCCTTGTCCCTTGGAGAGGGACAGGAGCGATCCACGTTTTCTCCTTGACCTTGGCAACTTTAAACTTCAATCTTCGTTGTGATGTCTTCCAAACGATGTCCCTTGCCTTGCTTATCCTCGCCTAGCTTTGATCTACGCGTGCTTTTGATGATATCGCCCTGGTCCTTGTCCAAAGGACAGGAGCGATGTGAGCTTTTACCTTGATTGGCAATGTTTGGACGTTCAAAACCCTTGCGAATTATCTTCAAACGATGCCTTGGACCATATGCTATCTTATGACGTCTTGACTTAGCTTGAACTTGAAGCAAAACGAGGAATCCAAAGCAAATCGCCCTGGTCCCTTCCTGAGGGACAGGAGCGATATAGTCTCCATGCTCAAAATGATGATCATTTTACGTTCAAAACTCTTGTATATCATCTTTTATCATACCATGGACCTTCTAAAACATTGCAACATCTTGTCCTTACGTAAAAACTTGCATGAAATGGCCAATGCATCTAACATCGCCCTGGTCCCTAGGAGAGGGACAGGAGCGATCTATGTTATAGGGTGCCAATCTCTTCATTTTAACGTCCTTTGAGTGCTTGCGCATGATGAAGACGCCTCGAAATGTCCCTCGCCACCTTGTCTTGACTTGTGTCGACCTTGAACTTGCATAGGAAGTAACATCGCTATTGTATCGCCCTGGTCCCTTGGAGAGGGACAGGAGCGATCCTTCCCTTGTGGCCTTCATCTCACTTTGCCAGGTTCCAAGTTTATATTCAACGGACTCGTCCTTCTTCACTCCATTCGTCCATGCCTTGACATCATCTGTAACTTTGCAAGAAAAGCAATTATATCAAAAATTGCTCTGGTCCCTTCTTGAGGGACAGGAGCGAACTAGGCATTTAACACTGTTATGGACGTCCCAAAAATCTTCAATTTATATTCAACGCATTTATCTCATGTTTTCCCTTGTTTTTGAACGTAAACTTGCCTTGATTTTAGCTCGGATCTTGCCTAATGAAGGAAATCGCTCTGGTCCCTGGGAGAGGGACGAGAGCTACAAGGTACCTCGCCCTGGTCCCTTGGAGAGGGACAGGAGCGATTTGGTCAATATAGGTCATTCTCCTTCGTTTTTGCATATCAAATTATATTCATTTGGCAAGCATCTTCCCTTGGACGTCCTCAAATCATTAAGTTTTCGAAATCTTGCAAGGACAAGGCGAAATTTGAATTGTAGCTCCGGTCCTTCACTGAGGGACAGGAGCGATTTTGCTCCTGGAGGCATTTCTGTGCTCATGAAAATCTTCAATTTATATTCAATGGAAAGATCTCGTCGTTCTCCATTACTTCCAACTTGAAATTTGTCTGGACTCTGCAGGGATGATGAGATATTTGAAAATGAGCTCCCGTCCTTCACTAAGGGACAGGAGCGATTTTGCTCCTACAGGCCAAAATAACATGATTTTTCACATTTTAACACTTCACGAGGCGAAAACAAATCAATCCCAATGCCCAGGATCAAAATCAAAAAGGGTCAAAATTTGGTCAAAATATTCAATCGGACAAAAATTCACATTTCACTTTCAATACTTAGACAAATTTTAGCTCTGCATTAACATTCCAATTGAAAATTAGACCATTTTGGCGAATTCATTGCATTCAAAATTTGCATCCTAGAAAAGGAAGCTCAAAAGCTCTCAAAAACGACTGGATTTTGGCTTGAAAAGACAGAATTTAAAACCCTAAGGTTTGACCCTAAATCCAGACGACCAATTAACTAACAAAACCCTAAAAACGAAAGCGAAAACGAGCGAAAAACAAGCAAAAAGAGGGGGTCCCCATTTGCGATGGGGCGATGTGTGAAATGGTCACAACACATAGGAACAGTATTTAGAGGATGATCTATTAGTAGAGAATTAAGGGTTCTGAGGATGGTGTTTGGTTGGAGGCAAAGATAGTTCATGGTAAGAGGTAAAAAATGGGAGGTAACATAGCTTTGAGGGCAGATGGAGGAAAAGTGAGGGTGTAGATATAGATAAAAGAGCTTTGCCCAAAGCTCCACAGTACCATGAAAGCTGCATCATGTGTATGCAATAGGTGTGCATCAAGATTAGGATCAAAAGAGCAAACAAGGTGAGGTGGCAAGCTTGCAAGATTAGCTTACTTGGTGAAAGTTCTCGATGGAAGATTTTCTCTAGTCTACTTCAGCATCAACAGTTCATCTTTCTCAGTCGTTGAAATTGGCTACTACTACTTCTATGCTACTTCGGATGGTCTCAAGGGCACTACAAGCTTCCTCTCACTCTCTATTATCTTCTTTGAATGTTGGCAAAGATGCCAACCAATTTTGTAGAGTGGGTAAGCAGATGTGGGTGTCTATCATATTTGTACCAGGCCTCTATTATGTTAGTATAGAGTAAAATTCTTTAGTAAGCACATAATCCTTATAAGATATTTTGGTTTATTAAAGGTTTGAGATTTCTGAAGGCGTCAATTTTAGCTGGATTCAATTGTGTTTTGTCTTATGTTGTCTTATAGGGGTAATGTACATGGCCTACTTTGATTTAATATCAGTCTATGACTGTTACACATCTGGTGGTTGGTGATGGTTGGGTGCAACCATCATACCTTTTAGGATGACATGGGTACATGTAGTACAAAGACATGGTGTAGGAGCTCTCATATGTGTACTTTCTCCATCACGTTTCAAGTGTTCATTGTTGATGTACATTGCCTTATATATAGCTCCATATAGTTTTATAATTTGTTTAACGTTAGTTTATTAGCTTACTATAATTGTGGCAACCATTGCATATTTCGATTAAGTAACTTACATTTTTTGTGTACAATTGTTTTACATTGTTCATTTGACAACATTGATTTATTTTCTTTCTTTCTAATTGCTAAGCAATTATGTATATATTATGGGGCTTTTCTCTCCACACTTAGAATGCTAAATTAAAAATTTGATTGTCATGAGAGAATGTTGTAGATGCTTTTGTTGATGGGTTGAACATATTACAAACATTTTAGAAAGAAGCTTTGTGTTGCAAAATTAAAATGAAATGAAATGCAGAATGATTGTAACATGTTTTGTAGGGAAATTAGGTGGGCCCTTTCACTTCTTACCTTATATATCTCAAACTGATTTTAAAAACTATCTCAAACTGATTTTAGTCCAGTTTGTATGTTCAAGTTGTTACTCGTTGAAAAATTTGTAACTATGAAGTAGATTTTCAGGCATGTGTTCATTTGGTCTTTTGGTTGCCATTTACGGAATTTAAATGTTGAACGTAAAATGTTACTGGTGTGCAGTGAATTCTCTGTTGATGCATCTTATATATTTTCTTCTAATTAAATGTGAGCACATGTTTGGCTGCTGAAAATGATGGAGTTACTATGTAATGTCACCTACTAAGGAGGCTGCCTGTTTCCCAAAGGTTGACATTACATTATTATGCATTATTATCTTTAAATTCGTATTACTAAACTAATGAATAAATTATTATTGATAATACATTCAATATTTATTATATTTAGATCCATCTTAACTTCTTTCCTAACCCTAACGAGGGATGGGGATTTACTGTCATAGGGTGCTGACACCAATCTACAAGGAGGCTCCCTCAAGGTTTCAGGAATCTGTCCCTACCCATCTTGGGCTCACCATCACTTGTGAGGATTTACTCGCTTCTCCCTACACACACCAACCTATCCACTCATAGACATTAGCAAATGAATTAAGATGGGAGTCGTGAATATAATAATCTTTATGTATTAAGAATTAACATAAATGTAATTAAGTATAATTCTGATTTATTATTATCAGCAAATACAAAATTTAAAATTCTATTGACAGTACTTATTATATACTTTATACCAGAATCTATAACAAAATTTATATTCATTATCTATAGACTATAACCGAATGCAAACGCAGCATAGCATAAATGTAAGCCAATTTATGATCATGGGTATGATACAGCAAACCCGTTTTACTATTCTGATTATTGATAGTAATTTTTTCTGATTTTCCCTTGATACAGATTTAACCTCCTTATTCACTTCTTCTCCTTCCATGCCCTTCCTCCACATAGAGGTTCTCCTTAAATACCTTTCAAGGAAGATGAATGGACATCTCTCTTACCCTTTCACCCAAACATTATGCCCCTTGCAACTTGCAAGGTAATTGCTGCCCTTCACCATTTATCCCCATGCGCTGCCTCTTATCATTTGTCTTTGTCTTAATGTAATCCACGTTTGCTAATTGCAATTGCTGATTGTATGGAGATTAATAATATTATTTCTGAAAGCTTCTCATACCACGTCAGACCTCATCACTCTATCGCTGCCTTTGGTGATTTAATTAATTCAAACATAGGGCGATTTGATCATGTTTACCTCACTGGGTAAACAGGAAGAATACAGAAATCAAACAGCAATGCACAATGCAAATACCAAAGAAGTACCAGAATAAGCTTGCCATTAATGTCAAAAGATGTTCATATTATAATCTGTCGTCACATTACATGTCCTCCAACACCCGAAGGTGGTACAATATATGTCAGCCGAAGGGGTGCGACACAACCGTCGCGACTCCAACTACCTACCCGTCGGCTAACTGACTATCAATAATTAACATTACTAAACTATACATTTTTTCCGATAACATCATCCCCCCCAAAAAAGAAGTTGTCTCCGACGACGAACAACAAAATGGAGACAATGCATATATACACCCAAAACAAAGTCAAGGAGGGGGCTAAGGAAGCGTCCCTGAAGTCGAAGGCTGGGATGCTGGTGTCTGGGCCGCCAGGCGGGCGCGAAGGTCATAAACCTGCTGAGTGCGTGCTGCCACATCCTGCTCCGCCACCAACACCTTCTCTAAAGCCGTCTTCACCATATGCGCGGCTTCCAGCAACTCCTTCTCCTTGGTATCCGCGGACTCTGTCATACCGACCAACTGAGTCTGCAACAAACCCCGCTCTGCAGTAACAGCATCCAACTCCTGCTGCACAAGGCTCCGCGCACTCTGCTCCTCTGACAGGCGGATGTCAACCGCAACCTTCTCTGCACGGACTGTCTCAAGCTGTGCTAACAACTGCGTCCTCTCGGTTGCCCACGAAGCCTGCTGTCTGGCGAGATCTCTCTCTATCTCTACACGAGCAGCCTCGCGGACCGCGGACTCATGCTACGTCTGTCGCAGGGCATAGTAGGCATCCCTGTAAACCTGCTCAATCTGTCGGATGAGAGTAGTCACCCTACTCTCCACGACGGGCTGAGGCACACTCCAAGCCTCGAGCATCGCATCTGTCTGAATAGCTGGCCACCCCTGTGACTCAAAGCATGTAGCAAAAGCTGTCGAACAGCCTGCCCGCATAAACTGGAGGACCTGCTCTAATTCCTCCACAACCTGCTGCAAAGCTCGCGTCTGAGCCGTGGCCACCACTCGCCGACCCCTCGTCACCATGTCTGCTAAGTAAGCCTCAATGTCCTCCCCATCCTGCCCCGAAGGCAGGGACCCCGATATAGGTGCAGGAGGCTCGAGTGGGACCGAAACTGCTGCATCCTGCTGGCACAAAGGTGTCTCCTCTACCCCTGCCTGCTCCTGGATAGCAGGGACGACTTCTCCTATCTCATGCCCTACTGCTGGTACCGGTGTCTCACCCGATGAATCCTCCGAGTCTACCACCTCCGTCAGAGGCTCTCGCCGAGGTGAGAACACAACAGCTCCTACTGGTGGCATCACCGTCATCTGAAATCGCCGGGTCAGCCAACTCCCCATCGCCTCCACTGATGGATCCGTACTGAACGCCTCCGGGCCTCTCTCCCCCTCTAAAGTGTGTCTCTCCAGGGGCTCCTCCAACAAAGAGGCAGACACAGTCACTACTGCCTCGGATCCCACAACGTCCAACCGCACCTGAGGCTCTGCGTCGACCACCTCCCTGTGCTCCTCCTCTGCCACTACTTGCTGCGGTGATCCACACGACTCCGCCATGCCTTCTGTACGTGCCTCTATGGCCGGAGGCGGTCCCACGGGTGGCGCACTAGCCTGCGGAGGTGGTACGATGGAAGGTGATGCCACCTGCTGCATTGGCCCAAGTGCAATGGGTGTGCGGCCCTCCCCAAAAGCTGGAATCGACGTGCCTTCCACTCCCTCGGATGACCTCACAAGTGTGCCAAGTGGTAGTGAGGGTGGCGCAAACAAGACTCGCTCCCCCGCAGGCTCCATCCTCCCTTCTTCTGTCGCCCTACTGCTACTATCCTCCGCCGAATCGTCTTCCTCTGAAGCCTCTTCGCTGCTGGAAGTCTCTCTTCCACTATCAGGGTCTGCCGAGGGGGTCTCTACTATCCTTTTCCGTTTCGCGGAAGAATGGCCAATGTCAAGGTGTCTCCAATGCATGATAGGAGGCTCACCTACAGCCAATGGTCTCTGTGGTTGTATCTCCAATTCTGCCTCCGGTACTATTTCTCGCGTGTCCTCCAGAAACAATCTGATGGCATAGTGGGGCATGTAAAACGTGCGATGCTCCATCCTCAAGAACTCGCCCATCCGCTCTGATAACAATGTAGCCCAATCATACACAACGCCATTCAGGAGTTCATTCATCAATATGATCTGCGGGAGAGCGATATCCGATGCCCTACCAGACCCCGTCAACCTGCTCTTGAGGACGTCCATTATGCACCGCCAATGGCCCTCTGCAACAAAAGACCTACGCATCCCACGGCTCTTCGTGGCATCAACAATGCTCTCCAATTCCGCTGTGGTCAAGTCTCGGGATACTCTTTTAATCCAATATTCTTTTTCCTCCCGCGTCATCTTCTTAGCTTTCAATTCCACTTTCTTGCCATGCACTCCTGGAATGCCAAACACTCTCGTGAAATCTGCCGGTTTGAAGGATATCGTGATATCCTTCCCAAGGTACTCAAAAGTACTCGTCCGTGAATGGCTATCAAAGGTATCAACCATGAACCGTAATGCTTCCTCGTACTCACGGATAGCAAACACAGGCATTTGGATGGCCCACTCCACTCCTGCTTTCCGAAGGCTCTTCTTCACCAAATCGTCATCTGGTGTATCCTGCCACCACTTCCTGCATTCGGACCCATTCAATCCCTCAAAGGTGATATTATGCGGAGTCCATGTGTTCTTCCCTCTTGCGGCATGCTGCTGTGGTGTCTTTTTCTTCTGCGTGGCATCCATTGTGCTACCTGCTATGCGTACACCCGAAGGGAGAACTCGCTTATCCTTATTCATGTGGTTGCCCTCCTGCAACCGTTTTTTCCAATTTCTTTTTCCTGCAGACTCCATTATCTCCCTGTAACTGATTTGTTTTAGAAAAAATCTACCCTTCGTAACCGCCCTCTCTTTTTGGCTGCCGCCGTGCGGCTGGTCTACCTGTGGCTCTGTAGTTTACGTTTGGCTTGGCTGCATGGGATTGTGCGGCTTAGTCTCCCAGTGCCAAAATCTGCGAAGGCTTTCAGACCAAATTACGATAAAACCAAAAACAATGTCAACTCGTCCACGTGATGCCACTGCAGTAAAAATTTCCCGTTATTTCCAGTGCCCCCCTTTTTTCAAATTCCTGAACGAAGGACCATTTCAGAGATTGCGTGGGGTTTTATCTTCGTGCGGCGTGGTCTTCTTCGTACGGCGTTTTGTGCTTTTCCGTGGCCTTCGGTGGTGTGCGGCGTGGGCTTCTTCTATCCTCGGTGCTCCTTTTTCCCTTTGCACGGCGTGGCGTGGTGTGCCTTTGGCGATGTTCCTTTCCTTGGCGTCGCGTGGTGTTTCCTTCGTTCCCTCGGTGGTGTTTATAGCTTGCGCGGCGTTTTTATTTCCACAGGCCTTCGGTGGCTTCCACCGCACCGTGGCTTCCACCGTCGGTGGTCCCACCGCATGATGGTGCCACCGTCGGTGGTTCCACTTGGGTGCTACCTGCCGTACATAACTTTGTCTTGTCATTACTTTGTAATTAAATTAGCTGTAACAAACTTTCTTTTATTGTGGCCACTTTGTTTATCTTAATCACTCCCTTTGTCTTATGTTAATTGTTGCTTTATCAATTATCATATTGATTGCAATTTCCTCCCAACTTAATCCATACTCATTAACAACCTTTAATTACTGCCTTTCAATTCTCTTATTTGCTGACATCTTTCCTTTATAAGAATCACTGCAATAGACTTGATGACTACACACTAATTTGTCTTTGCTGTTTATATATAAACATCATGAGTACAGTCAGCCACCTTTGGATGATAGGTGTTATAGAAAATTGTGAAGTCTTAGCATTAAGACAATTTTCTAAGTCTATTTATTTAATCCTCATATGGACTGTTATGGTATAGCATTAAGACAATTTTCTAAGTCTATTTATTTAATCCTCATATGGACTGTTATGGTATGGCCTGATTGGGGTCATGACAAACTATGAATCAACTCTAGTAGTGTCTTACCACAAGTAGCCTTACCTTTAGGAAAGGGATGCTAATGATGTTTGCCAAGTACACAACTTTTCCAAACTCCCTTAGTAGATGAAATTTTTAGAAGATCAATCATCATGCCTTGTGTGCTCAATTGTTGAAGATACTTGTAGCTCAAGTAACGATATTGTTCATGCTGAATTATGTTCAAAGAATCAACATGAGCTATATGAGTTGATATTGAGGAAGATTCAAGATAATTGAACTTGTATTAATGGGACCTATGATAAACTCTCCTTGGAGCAGCAACTTTCGAGTTTCTCAAGATCTTGTAGCTCTCAAATAACCACATTATGTGGAGTAAAATCAATTGTCTTCCCATCCCCAAATTGCAAATCTTGTACACATAGAGAAGGTTAGTAGAAATCTCAGGAACAAAGAGCAGACCCTCAATGCAACCAATTGCCAATTGAACAATGCATGACCCCATAACCGAAATCTGTATAGAGTTACCCATAACAACTATTAGAAAGAGAGAAATTGATCATGTGAATTAGTCATGTTATGAATGCAAACTACATGCCAAAAGGCCTTGCCCTTTGCTTGTGGAAGAGGCTTTAGAGACAGAAATCTTGTGCCTTTGAATGGCTTTCTCCAATGCCTAACTTTATAAAACAATGAGACTCATCATGTTTCACTTTGCCACAAAAGTACATTTATCTCTTGATTTCTTCTTTGTCATGGAGCAAGATTAACTGGACTCGGAAGAGGGAGTGGATTTCTTATTTGATTTTCGCTTCAGTTTGGAGGGAGTCTCACTACTTCTCACTACTTGAAGTTGATTCTGTTTGAGGTTTTTGTTTATTCGTTCCTTTGTCTTTGGATGGTTGATCCATCAATAATTGACTCTTAGAACTAGGAAGAGCATCCATTTGAATCAGTTCTTAGGGAATCTATGGTAGACTAAAGATTAGAAGAGAAGACCTGAAAAGTGGGGTTCGTAAAATTAGTTCCTAGGGTATCTATGGTGGACAAAAGCGTAGAATAGAAGATGTGAAAACAAAATCAAGAATATACATTCCTTATTCGTCTTTATTTTTAGGAACCTTTTAATTTGGACAAGGTCCTGAATCTTACAAGAAAATCCTCAATTGAGGGATAAGCATTTAGAACAGGTGACATCAATTCTGCCTGTATTGCAATGCACAAAATTCATCAATGGTTCCAAATAGAGCATTAAATTAATCCCATACTTAAGTTATGTACACTTCACAATATGAAACATGTTGTCTAAAACATGCAGTCTTATTAAATTCATGGGGCCTCATTAAGTTTGTATTTTAATTTTTCATATTCCCTTGTGAATGTTATATTTGATAATATTTGTTTTTGATTAAAAAAGCAGTGAGAACTAGGGCACTGACCCTTTACATAGCAGAACTATTAACGAGACCACAATGCAAAAACAACACTATAACAACATTAACAACAACTAACAACAAAAAGAGACCAAGTCTTAGAAAATAAAAAACAACAGTAGAAAACACAAAAACAAACTACGGGGGCGCCTTTCGCACCCCAGTGGCATCAATGGCACTGTTCCATTCATTAGACAGGAACTTATACAGGCTCCTAGCCTCCTGCTTATCCTCCTTCGTGTCCGTAGTACGTTCCCTCAGCAGAGAGAGGGTGAGCGCCGAGCTATGTAAAACCTGTAGATGAAATTTATTAAGGCCCGCAATTTGGGCATCCCAGGCCTCCATCTTGCTCTTGAGCCGATTGACATCGTCCATGATAGCCTGCAATTCAAGCACAGGGCCTAGGTTCTCAATCCTCTGCGTGATGTCCAACACGTTCGTGCACAACTTTTCCATTTGCTCCAGAGTAGGGACACCCTGGGGGTTCACAGTAGCCATGTCATCCATAGTCTTATCCATCACCTTGACCACATCTTCAGTAGGGGAACGATCAATATTATTGCCCAGGCTCATCAGGGGAAGAGAGTTCATCACTTGTTTCGCCATCTTTAAATCTGAGTCCAAGTTATCAGAGTCCAGGGCTTTGGTATCAAAATTTTCCTCACCCATGACACCCATAGCGCCCATGTTCATAGGGGCCCTATCCTTAACATCAATAGAGCCCTAGGTTTGCATCTCAGAATTGCCCATGCCAGCGGCACCAACAGTGATCAAAACCATGGGGTCCTATTGTGACGTATTCACACATCGCCCCATTGCAAATGGGGACCCTCACTTTTTGCTTTCTAGGGTTTGTTTTCTAGGTTTTTTAGGGTTCTGTCTGTTAGCCTTTGCATTTTGAGTGTCGCCAAGGGGATCACCTGGATAGCAGGTCCTGCTTGAGTGATGTCCTGATCCTGAAATTTGATGAAGTTTGGAAGTCCTGATCCTGAAACTTGGCTAAGTCTGGAAAGTCCTGATCCTGAAATTTGGCTAAGTCTGGAATGTCCTGATCTTGAAATTTGGCTAAGTATGGAAAACTGAAAATCCTCCAAAAACTAGATTTTGCAATATAACTCCTGGAGGTCTGAAACCACTCTCAAACATCTTGAAAGTATATATGGAATATAACTTAAAGTATAAGTGAAAATTATCCTGACGGAGAGTTCAAAAAGTCAAATTTCGCTCCTGACCCTTCCTGAGGGTCCAAAGCAAATTTCGTGCCTGACCCTTCCTGAGGGTCCAAAGCGAATCTCGCCTCTGACCCTTCCAGAGGGTCCAAGGCGAAAATCAACCGAGGACTCATTTCTTGCCTTCTTTGACCAAATTTTGACTTGCAAGGCATTTTGAAGGGAAAGTTGGAAATGTTTGAAAACCTTGAAAAGATGATGGATTTTGGCCAAGATTGGGAATTTCGCTCCTGACCCTTGCTGAGGGTCCAGAGCGAAAATTTTATATGAGCTTATTTTTCACTAATTTTGGCTAACTTGTTTTGTGCAGGGTCTCCCAGAAGGAAGAGTGGACGTCACTTGATGCAATTGAAGGTTTGAAAGCATGAAAATTGATGTATTAAGGGCAACAAAGGCAAATTCGCTCCTGATCCTTGCTGAGGGCCCAGGGCGAAATTTTGAATAGCTCTCATCTTGCATGGAAAAAAGTCAAGTTTTGGACATAGATGAAACAAGGACAACTCCCTTTACCCTCCGGAGAAGTTTTAACTTAAAAGAATAAAGGATTTTGCCTAAAACCAAAATTTCGCTCCTGACCCTTGCTAAGGGTCTAGGGCGAAAATCTTAGTAGAAGACATTTCTTGCCTTGTTTGGTCAAATTGAGGTGATTTTGAGTTTGAAAAAGGAAGAACCAAGCCTAGAAAAGGAAATTCGCTCCTGACCCTTGCTGAAGGTCCAGGGCGAAAATCCTAAAACCTATCTTTTCCTCCAAAATTTGAGCAAGGCCAAGCTTAGACATGGGTGTGAAATGACATTTGAATTGCCTTGAAGTTGGGTTGGATGGCTAAAGATGCAAATTTTGATGCCCAAGGGAAATTCGCTCCTAACCCTTGTTGAGGGTCCAGGGCGAAATATTCAAATCCTCCTATTTTCCTTGCATTTCAAGATTGGATTTTGGTTTTTATGACTTGGATGGGAGAAAGATATGTGTGTTATGCCTTAGAAATAATTTGGAGCTAAAAGAATGAAAGAATTTGCTCAAAAAACTCAAATTCGCTCCTACCCCTTGTTGAGGGCCCAGGGCGAAAATTGCAAAATCAACCTATTTCCTTTGAGTTTTGGCTAAGGCAAGGATGCACTAGGGTAAAAATGGCCTTCAAAAACATGATGAATAAGGATTTGCTTCCAAAACTTGATGATTCTAAGCGAGGTAAGAAAAATCGCTCTTGACCCTTGCTGAGGGTCGAAGGCGAAAATTTGAAATCCCCTATTTTGCCTTGCAGGAACGAACCAAGCTTGGATGGAGTGGAAGAAGAAGACCTTTGCCTAGCCTTGAAGGGTGGATTCAAGAAAAGTTGATGAAGGAGTAAGCACAAATTTGAAAAATCGCTCCTGACCCTTGTTGGGGGTCCAGGGCGAAAAAATCCTAAATGCACTTTTCTTCCAAAATTCAAGTGAAATCAAGCCCGAACTCCAGTAAAAGATGCCATTTGGAGTGCCTTGGTGATATTTTGGATTTGCAAAAATTGGATATTCAAGGCCTAATTTGAAATTTCGCTCCTAACCCTTGCTGAGGGTCCAGGGCGAAATTATTGTCAATCTTCATTGTGGCCTTAATCAAACTTTGATATTCCTCAAATCCCCCAAAATTGCAAACTTCGAAGCATTTGAAAAGATTAAATTCGCATTAAATTAAAGGCATTGGCAATTTAATAAATTAATTTTTAGGCCTTGAAATAAATAAAAAAATTCCCCTTGGAGGCATTGAAATTAATTTTGAAAATGAAAAAAATTAAGTTGGGCGCTCAATATTTGTTAGTTGCCTTTATTTGTCAAGTCGGCCTTCTTAGTGGTTTTTATTTTATTTTAAGGCTTATTTGCTAGGTCGGCCTCATGGTTGATTAGGGTGAGCGCTGTATATAATGGGGGAGTATTGCTTTAAGTTTCAAATCATTCATTCATCGTTCTAAGTGCGAGATTGAGGAGCAAATTGGAGAGGCAAATTTCTTGCTAGATTGAAGGATAATTTTCAGATTTTGGAAGGTATTTGAAGGCGAATTTCCTGATTTTGAAGAGGCTAGTGGAAGGTAGAGCTCTTTTGAAGACTAATGGAGGCGTAATTCATCCAAGGGAAGACTACAATCTAAACCTTGTCTAGCAAAATCCAGTCTTTCATCATTTTCGAAGGTCTTAGAATTAAGTACTCAAGAGAAGGTATGGAAATCATTTTGATATTCTTCGTCAAGGCTTGTTTTAATTTCATAGCAATTTTTGAAAAGAAGTCTAAGACTTGAGAGTTTGATTTTGTTGATTAATTAATTAGGAAATGAAGAATTCTAGATTTATCATGAAATTTCCTAATCAATATCTTGAATTTTCCCTTTGGAGAGTCTTAATTTCTACATTTTAAGATATAATGCTTATAGACTAATTTTGGAATTTTTTGTGTAGGCATCAAATGGCGGCCTGGAGTCAGAAGATCTATTACTTGGTAGACTCTCATCAAAGAAAATCAAGCGAGATCAAGGACGACCTCCTCCCGTCTAGCATGGACAAGGACGACCTTCTTCGGTCAAACATCATCAGGAATAACCTCTTCTAGTCCAGCATCATTAAGGGCGACCTTCTCCATCTATCCTCCAATCCAGCATTCCAAGGTGAGGTACATCATCATCCTGCACATCAAAGACAAAATAAGTCAGAGCAAGGGTTCGTTGAAGAAGCAGACAGTTTCAGAAGAGTTAATTAAAGCTAGCTTCTCGGCAACATCAAGTTGAATATCTACCAAGTTGCAAGTGTTAGACGAGGTGGCATCCTAGTCATCACTCCTCCTGTCGGATTGGTCCACCTCAGCATGTCCAGATTCAATGTACCTGACTCATTAAAGGTGGCGCAAACTTCGATGTACCTACCCCAGCTATCCATTGGTCGAATTTTCCAGAGAAGACATGTGTCCAATTAATACAATTATTTCATTGGTCAGAATTGAGTTTGTTGTAACAAACCCTAATTAGGGTTTTCATTGTAGAATCTTGGCCATTGATCTCAAATTGATCTTAGCCATTGAATTGTATTAAGGGCACTATATAAGCCCCGACTCTTCATTTTGTAAAGGCTAATAGGAAATAGAAAGTAGGGAGTGAATAGTTAGAATAGTGAATTAGTCAGTTAATCGTATAGCAATTAGAGTAGAGTAAAGAGAGAAGGCAAAGATTGTTGCCAAGATGTTGTTGTAAAAGACTTGTAAAACTTCATTGAAGAAATGGTGAAATTTATGGGTCGATTCAACAATTTGCATGGTCTCTATACTTCTCATATTTGATTTCGTGTTACTAGATGAGTGGAAGAAATGTGTTTGATTGATGGTGAAATTTGTATATCCATGCTACTAGCAGTTTGTTGATTGCAGACTTGCCTCGTGTAGTCAACTGGAATCATTCAGCTTAAGCTTGACTTCAATTGTCGCTTCTTCATTGATATGCATCAGCCTGATGGTTACTATGCCTGTAGTGATGATCTGAACATCATAAAGCTTTCCTTCGAAGATCGCACTAACCTTGTGGAGATGGTCCTGGGATGTCAAGACAAGACTTAGTTAGAATTTCATCAAAGATCATTCATTGCTCCTACATTCTTAGTATCAGAATTAGATCCTTTCCTCGCCCTCGTCCTTTTTCCTTTTATTAAAATCTAAGCTAGTAAAATCCTGTGTTCCAGCAATATTCAAAGCAAATCAGATGTTTAGGTCGTCAAGTGTAAGTCCCCTTGTGATTCCAGCAAAATCACATCATACCACAGAGAGCTTATCCACACGTAGAGATCCTACAACAAAGAACCTTGAAGTCATCCCGATTGATCCTTTTCGCGACATCTTCAGCATTCAGAGACTTTATTCAAGAGAGGATAAGGTACCTTTAGGTATTTTATTCTATGTTTGGTCGTGTACAAAATACACATCAACATAATTGGCGCTAGAAGGAGGGCATGATCGCGATAAACACCTGAACAACTCAACAAAATTAGCAGTGCCTGACAGCAAATGCGAACTCTTGAATGCAACGAAGATCAGTGGAAAGCCTTTTTCAACGCTCGACGGAAGTGATACAGAGAAGGAAGGTGATTGCTGGATTGTCAATTGGACTTGCGAAAACAAGGAATCAAGCTGGAAGCAGTCGAACGTTCAAGTTGAATCTGAGATATTCAAGATCTCTCTTATTCCAGAAAATCCAAAAAAAAAAGTGAAAAATAGAAAATCCAAAAAAATCAAAAAATCAAAAAGTCAAAAAAGAAAAGATTTCTTATGGAGCGGCAACAGTTTCACGAGGAGCAACAAGTTGATTTTCCTGAACTTTGGTGGAGATTAGATACACAGCTTTATCCACGCAAACTGTCCGAGTTTGCAAAGCCCGGGCAGTGTCGAGTCCACGAGATGGAGGAACATGATGAAATGCATTGCTTGAGGTACTTATCAAGGATGGAATCGGTAGCGCAGGGAAAAATCTTCTTTTGGGATGTCCCAAGGCCAGAAACAGAAGAAGGCAGCTTTAGTGTCCCAGAGAGCAAGGATCCTCTTCTAAGCTTCATGTGGATGATCGAGAGTCATCTCATTTTGAATGGTGAAATGCGTTTAGAAGACATATTGCTACCATTGTGGTGTAGAATTCACAACTCACCTCACTCTGAATTTACTTGCTCAGTATGTGAAATGGCTATCAATCAAGTCAAACCAGTTTGGAATGCCAACTTTGTCCGAGGAAGAATGCATCATGAACAGATCTTGGGGTTCACATCGAGAACCTATGAACAAGACATTGCTCCAACATCTGAATGTGAGAAGGATCAGTTGTACGTTGACGATACAAATGCACTTGAGGAACAATGTATCACAATGGATAGCTCGCCATGCCTTGCACCTGAAAAGGAATACCATGAAACAAAAGTTGAAGAATCGGTTGAGAATACTCAAGCAGTGATAAAGGAAGATCCAGGAGTTGAACAAACAATTAAAGGAGAAGATGACTCATTCCTTGAAGAATTCTCGTTTATGCTACAAAAGGAGATCCTTGAGATTGAAATACAAGAGGTTTCAAGTAGCATCCTTCAAGAGGACAATCAAGTTGACATATTGAATGAAGAATTACAGATCATCATAAGTGAGCCCAGGTATGAAGAACAATTTAAGGGGGCACTTGAGGACGTGCTCACTCTCATAATAGTTGAAGGGGTGTTGAAGGATCTTATAGAAGAAGTACAAATGGAATCACTGCCAAATTTTTTTCTAGATAAGCAAATTACTGTGAGTGATATGATCCATCATCAGCTCCGACCTCCCGAGCTAGAAGAAGAAAGGCCATCAGAGATTATATTTGATCAACTAGAGGAAATGTTTGAGGCTCAATCCATCAGGGAGTGCTTGGTTTTTGAAGACATGCTCACAAAATTTCATGAAGATGCCTGTTTTATGCAAGATATCTCAGTGAAAACAGGGAATCTTGAGTTATTCGAAGGGGCGCTGAGCTTGTTTCAAGAGGAACTTCCTAATCAAGATCAACACACTTTGAATGCTCGTGGAATTATTCATCATCAATGGCGACCTCCTGAAGCAGCTAGTGACCTCACTTCCGACAATACAGTTCCGTTTGAGCCTAAAATATGCTAGGTTGTCTCTTTCCTTAATCCTAGCCTTGAAAGTTATTATGATTTTGATTATGGGGGTTTTGGGAAAACAACTTGCATCTGGATTGATCATGGTCCTAACGAATTACTCCAGTTGATCATTTTAAGTGAAAGCTTGCTTGAGTATGAGAAATGCATGGTGAGAGCTTGCTTTTCTGTATTTAAGGATGAATTTGCTTTGTTGAGAACCATCACGTTTGCCATGCTCCTGTTGCACAACTTGAGAAATCATGTAAAGTCATGTACATATTTCGCTTCCTTGAGTCGTGTTGAGTCTAGGGGTCTTGTATATAGGTTTAGAGTAGGTTTTCTTTTCGCGTTTTAGATTAGCGGTCTTTTGAGCCTTGTTCTTAATTTGCCTTGAGTCATTTGACTCATGATCTAGTGTGGCTCAGGTAGTTTAGTTGTTTTGCTTTCTTTAGTTTGCTTTTGGTGTGCGCTTTAGTTTAGTTTGCCTTGGGTCAATCTGTCGGTCGTTTGCTTTAGTTTAGGTGTCTTGAGTGGGAGCCTCCATCTTGTGAGAAAGGCGTTTGTGTTGTTGCTCACACACTGGCAATATCCTGGATCTTATGTTAGACTCATTTCTTAGATATCTGCTCATGAAGTGCTCGGAATCCGAGGTTGTTCCTCTCCAGCTTTATCATCTGATCAGGACCTGTATTTGACTTGGAAGGGAATCATTTTCTGTATCTTGATGCCGACATCTGTTGATTACTATATCTTCACACATTAATAGACTCCGAGTCATTATGGTTTTCAGGCAAAGTTGTGATTGGTGAAAAATCTAAAATCTGACTTCAGTGCCACTGCAATCCTTGAACCCTAGTAAGCTTCACTACTTACAAGCCAAAGGAATTGACGGAGTGAAAAAGCAAATATCAACATCCACATCCACATCCACAGCATCTCCATCAGGGGCCCCCATAGTGGTATTAGGGTCCTCTCCCTCCTTGTCCTCAATGGGGTCCTCCGAGTCAATATTTTTGATCATAGGGGTCTTCTTTTTGGGCAAGCTTTTGGAAGCCAATCTGGAGGATCTCCTTTTAAGCTCAGAATCAGGGGAAGGATTGTCATTCTATTCATCCTTAGAGGACGAATTGTCATCAAAGACAATACGTTTGCGTTTAATAGGGGTTTTGCCTTTGCCCTTGGACAGGGAGCGGGAAACGCTGGGAGAGGCGGACAAAGTCAAGCTGGGGGAGACCGCAGATAAAGAAACAACAGAGGCATACACAGGCAGAGACATGGAGAAGTTCGGCGTAGCAAAGCCTTCATGAGGATACTGGAAAAATCTGGGGAAGGCCATAGATAGGGTGGCAAGCTGCTGAGGAGTAGGCATGGGGGGTTGAGAGAGCGAGAGGTTCTGGGGGGGGGCAAAGGGCCTCATGAAATTTGTTATTTGCCAATCTACTAATTGTTTTTTTTTAAGTGGGTCCTTTAAATATGTTGTGTACCGCCAAGGAAGGTATTAGGGAATAGTCGGGTCAATTGTAATCCTTGGCCGACCATCTCGGGTCTTCTTCTTTGTAATAATTGTATGTGCGAATAAAGATATATTTTAGTGTCGTGTCTGGTATGCATTGTCATGTATATTATTATGTCCTGTATTTAATTTATTAGATATAGCAACAAACATTTTGGCGTCGTTGCCTTAAAAGAAATTGGGTTAGTCTTGAGTGATTCATGCTCGTAGACCTCAATAAAGGTGAGAAGAGGCCACAGGGTGGTCAAGACCAAGCATTTGGGTGATCTGCTGACCCTTTGCTGGAGGGAGTACCATGACAAATCAGTGCTTGGAAGTACTCGGAGTGTTGGGACGATGGAGGTGGACGTGTAGAGGATGTGTGTGTGGCTGAGAGTGCATGGAAAGCACCAGAACAGTCCACCTAGGTTCGACACACCTGGAAGTACCTGAAGTGTTGGAGACGCTGGAGGTAGACATGTAGAGGACGAGCGCGTGGTCAAGAGTGCAGGGAAAGCATCAAAATGTAGCAGTCGGAATTGTCCACCCAGGTCCGACACACAAGGGAGTAAGCAGGCGAGAAACCAATGCGCACAAACTTGCCCCTCGTCAAGGAACCAAGAATAAGGGGGGCTTGAGCTGAAGACTTCAAGGAGGAGAGAGAATAGAAACGGAGGTGACCAAGGTGCGGAAGACACAAAAGGTGGACGCGTAGAGAGCTTGCGGGTGGCTGAGAGTGCAACAGAGGCAGCGGAACGCGTAGAGAACAACGGTTCAATCTTACCGAACACACATGGTACCTTCAAAGTGAGGACAATGTTGCACAACCAGAATACGTAGGAGAGACAAAAAATCTCGAAGTTCATAGGAGATGGATTAGAAGACCCCGTACCACATTGTAAGACATGTATAACGATATGGGAGGCGAGTGGCCAAGATGACCACGATTATTGGTTGAAGGCATTTCTCACCACCCTTCGGGGAATTGCTATTGACTGGTACATAGACCTAAATGCTAAGGACAAGGCCGGGTGGAGTGAATTGAAGAAGGCATTCGAAGAGGAGTTCAAACTCTTGAGGGATGACAACAAGATCGTGGCCGAAATTATAATACCAAGCAAGGGAAAAATGAAAGTGTGAGTGCTTACAACCATAGGCTCAAAGAGTTGTTAAACAAGATGGAACACCAGCCAGCCGATGAATTGAAGAAGAGGTGGTTCACTGAGGGATTGATCCCGTCGTTGTGCAAGAAGGTGAAAGTAGTGCCTTTGTCCTCGTACGCTGATGCTTACAATTGGGTGATGGACATCGAGAGTGAAAACAAAGTATCCTCCCGAGGGAAGAGGAAGACCAATGACGAGAGCATCGAAGGTAGCAGTGATGAAGAATCCAAAACCGTACAAGCCCTTTGACATGATATGTTGAGCACGATGAAAGAATTGAAGGCCAAGAAAAGAACCAATAAAGAAAGTAATGAACTATGGTGTACTGAGTGCAAAATTGAGGGGCACATGAAAGATAATTGTCCTAAAAAGATGTTTTGTGAGATTTGCCAGGTGATGGGTCATTCAATAAAGGAGTGTCCATATAATTTGAAGGCTAGAAGTATGCAAGTACTCTTCACATAGGGAGAGTCCAGCCCATCGAAACCACAAAATGTATCACTTGGCGACAATGGAAATCGAGGGCAAAACCAAATATAGTACGGCTCCAAAGGACGTCCTATCATACAGTGCCGACAATGTAGTGAATTGGGGCAGTTTGTGAGAGATTGTCAGAATAAGAAAGACAACATACAATTATTGTGCAAATGGTGTGGACCAAGGAATCATGAAGACATCGATTGCCCACAATAAATGGTATTAATATGCTGGATGTGGTGGAGCAAGATGAGGCAATTCTGGTAATCACGAGAGCACAAGCGAAGAAGGCGATGTATTCATACTCTTGTACGCAGAAAGGAGGACTCCAAGAAGCTAGAGCCAAAGTAGAACAAGTGTTGGCGAAGGAACGAGTAACAAGTACATCATTGCGGGAGTTAGAGAAGAACATAGTTCGATAGGTGCTACAGACAACCATACCCATCAAGGTGGTAGACCTTCTTCAAACTATGCCACAACTGAGAATGGAAATTACCAACACAATCAGTAACAACACAGTCATCCATAAACAATGTAAGCCACAAGAGGAGGAATTGACGAGGAAACCACCACGCGAAGGGAATGAGGCTAGTGATCCAATGTTGCTGATGGTGAGCATTGCAAGGAAGCCGACAATCGTCGAGATGGAAATAATGGGTAAGAAGTTGACAAACACCATTGTTGATGGAGGCTCGAGAGTAAACGAATTGTTAGAAGACACTTGGAAATGTCTGGGGAAGCTGATGCTTTGGCCGTCAACCTTCCACTTGGTAGGTGTCGACCAGCATGGCATCAAGCCGTTTGGAACATTGATGGCACAAAAAGTAATGATTGGGACACAATAATTTTTCTTGGACTTTGTAGTCTTCCCATTGCAGAAGAAGGCGTACGATGCACTCCTTGGGAGAGGATGGTTGATTGTGGCCAAGGAAAATCATAATTGGAAGAGGAACACACTCTTGATCAAGAGTGACGAGAGGAAGTATGTCATCGACTCGAGGAACCAAGCGGTGAGTAAAGAACTGGCATCCTCCGACTTAGATTCCAAGGGTGGAGAGTTAGGTATGGACGAAGGGAGGAAAGTCATGGAACCCAACGATGAAGGGGTGCTTGAGTTGGAAGACTGCTCTGAAGATGAGACGAGTGACCTGAATAGACTTTTCCACTGGCAAATGGAGGAATAGGAGGTATTTTTGCCAACATGAAATTTTCTTGAAACTACAACTCTCGGTGAAGAGCAACCGATGAAAGCATGTAAAGTTATTGATGATACATTTGGTAGTACGGAGATGGAAAGAGGAAGGGAAAATCCTACAAAGGAAGAATAGATTCGGTACGAACCTTTACCGTACATGAGCAAGCCGTACGTGAGGAATGAGTCAAGGCCGCAAGTGAATAAAAGTTGCAAGCCATATGTGGAAATGCCACTTGAGCCGTGGTTTAACACTGCAAAATCTCGATTTTTTGACTTCATCATTATTGCTTCTGGCGTCTTAAAAAATCAGAAAAATTATGTGCGCCATGGAGTTTCATGTGGTTCTAAAGGTCATAATTTGGGCTTGGTGATGGGGATGTTGCCCCTTGACCCCGTCCTGTATCACGACAGGTAACGCGCCTTAGGCATTGCTCGAGACCCCGCGAGGGGCGCTGCCCCCAAAACCCCGTTGGGGGCGTTGCCTCCAAACCCCCATTTGATTTGGCAGGTACAGTACAAGTTGGGGTTGTCCAACCCAAGTCATTGTTTGTCATTAGTTTTCTTGAATATTACTTGATGTTTACTTGTCATCTGGAAGATGACTTTTTCTTTTGGGGGGGATGATGTAGTGGGCATAAAATGGCTATCGTTATATTTGATAATATTTGTTATCTGCCAATTTATTAATTGTTTGTATTAAGTGGGTTGTTAGTCACGGGTAGTTAATGTGTTCGTTGGTTGACAGTTGTGTTCCTCTCGACAACTGTCAGGTCCTTTAATACCGCCAAGGAGGTAGTAGGGAATAGTTGGGTCAATTTAATCCTTGGCCGACCATCTCTGGTCTTCTTTGTAATAATTCCATGTGCAAATAAAGATATATTTTACTGCCGTGTCTGGTATGCATTGTCATGTATATTGTTATGTCCTGTATTTAATTTATCAGATATAACAACAAACAATTTTGTTAGGAGTTAGTGTTCACATTGGTTAATATTATGTGAATGAATGAGGTAAGGTGAGTTGTACTAACAACTCACGTATTTATTATAAGTGTTAGGAATACTAAATTTTTAGATTTGTAAGTGTGTTAGCTAAAATAATGTGTGAAGAATTAGATTAGTTTGTTTGTGTTAAGAGCTGTTAGAGTCATAGTAGCAAAAATCATGATTAATCTTAAAAATTAGAAACCAGTAGGTTTGTCGATTTTAACCCCTTCAAAAATCATGTTTTTCTTTAATAAATTGTTGATTGTATTTTTCAACATGTTTTTTGGCATGTAAAGGCATCATTTAAAATGGTGAAAAATTGTGTAAAATATCGCAAAGAAAATACTAGAATTACCTTGCACAATTTACCCACACCATTTTCATAGTATTCAACAAATGAAACTCAAAATTTTACTTTTGTTTCAGGTAGGGCAACATGATTTATCCACTACAAGCCTTTGTAGGTAGGATCACACAATTCAATGCTTGTTGATAGTCGAGACATGGCAAGAGATGGGCTTGCCTTGGGTTTTTCTTAAGCTTTTTTGTTGCGTATTTTTCTTTCATGACATTTTAACATTTACGGTAAATTTAAACATATATGATACAAGAGTTGATGTTTAACATTCTCGACTCGATAAATTGGTGTTTCCTTAAAAAAATTATTTAAATTTTTTGATAAATTAGTTAATATTTAAATTTAACATTTAAATAAATTTAATAATATTTTCATTTAATATTTTTCACAAGTTTGAAAAATTGATGTTTAATAAATTAAAATATAATATTTTAAAATATTTAATTTAATTTTTAAATTATTAATATTTTAAATTCAACAAATTCAAATATTTAAATTAAGTTTAAGAAATATAGGATTGTTTTATTTTAATATTAACAAATGTATTTATTTTTGGGCCGACAGGGTGTGGGGGAGTGTTGAAAGATGAAAATGGTAGGCTTTTAGTGGCGGTGGCGCTCCCCTTGGGAAGTTAGACCAACCACCAAGTTGAAGCAATTTCAGCATACCATGGTTTGTGTCTTGCTAGACATTTGAACTATAGATGTGTTAGGATTGAGGGGGACTCAAATAATACTATCCAATGTCTTAAGGGTATACAAAAACCTTCTTGGACCATATGTAATTGGATTAACTACTCCATGGAAATTATAAAGTCTTTTGAAAAAAATTATATTCCTCAAGTCTATAGAGAAGGGAATGGGTTTGTCGGTTTTTTTGCAAACTACGGGGTTAAATTTGATAATATTATGTATTGGAAAGAGGATGACTGTTTGGGGGGTGTTGGACAATTGATTGTCTATGACAGGATACATGCGTGGAATCCAGATCTTTCTAAATTCGGATGAGGTTGATGTCATTGATTTATTTGTTGATCATGTAGAGTTTATTAAATATGATGAGGTGGAAGTGCTTGGAAGTGTGTTGTAATAATTTGCTCGTTTATTCACACACTTTCTGGGCTATTTTCTTCCTGGCCCTTACTGGCAGAGGTTTTGAGTAGGGTTTAGACCATGGGAGCAGATAGAAAGCGCTTGGAACCCATAAACAACTTTGAGGTGAAGAAGAATGCGACTATATGGAGGATTCTGGAGAAAGGGGGTGTTACGACCTTTCTGGAGAAACTCCATGGCTTTGACCCTAAGGTCACTGCCTTGTTTACTAAGGGTTGGAAGAATGGCCACATTACCCTCTTCGGCCAGAATTTTTGACATTGCCGAGGAGGTCACTGCCTAGGTTATGGGTATGCCGATGGATGGTGTCAAAGTTTACGAAACATTTTGAGGTGGCTATCAAGAAATTTCCCAAGGGCAAAGAAAAGGATAAGCTGGTGAAGCATTCCAATGGTAGGTATGACTATGATTCTATCAAGTCGATTTGGGTAGCGACTTTGAAGGTACTTATTCAATATTTTTCCTTGGATGGTCGCTTTAGTAGAATTTATGGCTACCATTTTGTTCTCCTCAACCATTTTGGACACAAATTAGAATTTCTTTCCTGTTCAATCTTTTGTCCTTGTTGAATACTAGCATTAGGGATCATAAGAAGAACCCTAATAACACTGTTTTACATGAGGGGCTTTTGCTGCTTATCTATGAGTATTGTAAGACTTTGCCCTCCCCTTCAAAATCAAAATGGAGAATTTCCCCTGCTTCTTCTAAGAAAGCCATGGGTTTTGAAGATGAAGGGTCGGACAATTTGTTTTCAGAGGAAAATGGCTGGAGAATTGATGATGATCTTGATTTTGTTTCTTTGGTGCGGGAGGGCAAACTTCCTAAAGTTGGGAAGAAAGATGTCAAGAAGAAAAGGGTCTGCCCTGTCTTTGCTAGGAAGGAGGATTCTGACCCCTCCATTCACAGTGATTCTTGAAATCTTATGCTTGCTACCAACAAAGAAGGTAGACCCCTTTCCCACTGGACTTGAATGCTGATTCCCCCCTTCTCAAGTTGGAGCAGGAGAGCCCTAATGATCTCTTGGGCATTGCAAGGAATGTGGCAGCGGATAATTTTAGAATGAATAAGTGGGTTTTTCATGAAATCAAGGATATCCACCTTAAGTTGTGAGCTATCACCAGCACTCAGGAGAAGAGAATGGAGGCTCCTTGGGATGAGAATGAGGGGAGAAATATTGTTGCTTCTTTGCAGAAGGCCGTCAAAGATGTTGAGACTATGAAACTGGATTATGAGGGAAGAATTAAGGGCCTAGAGTCTAAAGTGAGGCATATCATTGACAATATCATTACTTTGGTTTCCTTCAGCCATAACGTTATCAAGAGTAGTGCAGATAGCATAAACACCATGTTGGACAGATTTGAGAAAATGCACCAAAACAAGTTACAGGTGGTGGACATGGATGCTGTTGACAAAGGAAAACAACTGCTTGATGAGAGGGGTCCTTGCAAACGCACTCGTGGTAATTGGAAGAGGGCTGCTAACCAAGCTGTCCAAGACATTCAGGATATCAAGAAAATGGCTTTGAATATGTCCCAACTTGAAGCTGAAGTTGTTGAGGCCTTAAAGAATCTTAATTAGTTCTCTTCTTGTTTGTTGGTCTCCTTTGGTTTTTTGCTGTTAGTTGGCTGCCGTTTCCTTGTGTTTTTGTTGATGGCAGTGTTTTGTAATAAGGCTTTTGGGTCCCTTCGAAACCTGTTTGATCCTTAATGAAAAAACAAATGAATTTATTTCAATTAAAATTTGAACTTATTAACATTTAAAATTTATTATAATACTACAAAATTTAACATTTACGATGAATTTCATATATTTTTTAATTTTTTATAAATAAAAAAATCAATGTTTATTAAATTAAATTTTAATAGTTTAAAATACTTAATTTAATTTTAAAATTATTAATATATTAGATTTAGCAAATTCGAATATTCAAATTAAATTTAAGAAATATAGCATTGTTTTATTTTTATATTAATAATTGTAATTATTTAAATTCAATTTTAAACTTATTTATATTTTAAATTTATTATAATTTATTTAATTTTTTTATAATTTTGATTTTCTATGAATAGAAATTAACAAATATAAATATCTAAATTAAATTTTAATTTTATTACTTTATTTTATTTAATAAAAATTTGCATGAGACGAATTTAATATTGAAATCTTTATCAATTTTTTTCCACTTGCCAAACATCATTTGAATTTTATTGTTACCCAACACAAACATGAATTTGGACCTTATGACATAGGTTCTAGTTATAAAGAAAACTATTATTAATCTACTTATATTTTATTGATTGAGTATGTTGCTGGTTATGGCAGTTCAAAAATGAAAAAAGTGATGGCTAGGAAACCTATATAACATAAGTATTAATTATTAATTACAGTGATAAATGCCTTCAAATTTTGAAAACATGTAGTTTTTGTTTCTTTTTTTGCACATTTTATATGTTTGTTTTTTAAATCCAAAATTTTCAGAAAATCTTGTACTTTTTGTTTGCTATTTTTTTCCCCAACAATTTTTGCTGCTATGGTTAGAACAACTCGTCTATGTGTAGCAGTAGTTTTAGGAGATATAACGACTCTCCTACAATATAGGATATAAAAATCCTATACATATGTAATAGCTTATTGAACGAAATAGAGAATAGAAACATATTATTCATTGTGTAAATTTTTATACAGCTTCTATCATGGTATCGGAGTGGAAACCTCTAATCTAGGAGATCGATTTATCTTTTTATCTTTTTACTTTTCAGTAAGAGCACGAGCACATATCCTATGCTGAAATGTATCAAAGTGATCAATGAAGAAATGACCCTTGAAACAAGATTGTTTAGGTTCATGTATGCCAGATGCTCAATGTTTGGTGAAGAATGTTACCAATGGTGATCAGGGTAGTGTGGGTTGTGGTTGTGATTAAGCTAGCAACTTTGTGTGGGAGAAATATGGGTGTTAGAGATTCAATTGAATGCATGATCAACCATCCCATATGATTTGTTTGGGTTCATGCACAAAGGGCACTTAGAAATGATAGCAAGGGATGTATTGCACAAGATCATAAAGGAAATCAGTCCATCTCACATTAGTTTCTTTCTAAGCACATGGGAGGCTTGGATTTATGTTCTCCACGAGCTCTAGTGGGGCAACATCCACTGCATCCTTGACAATAAATAAGCTCATTAAGCTTGTGATTATTTGTGATCCTTGTAAAGGAGGTATGGTGGAGTTGAGTTAGGTGTTGGGAAAGGACTTTGACATCTGGTTAATTTTATCCTTGCACTTCTATTCTATAATTTTTATCTTTGCTATGGGACTTGGCATCGATCTAATTCATTCACTTCTAGAATTTGTATTTGATGCTAAGAATAGATTAGATGTGAGGCTTTACCATGGTGTTCGCAATATTCAAAAAAAGGCATGCGAGGAAAAATTCAAGAAATGATAATCTTCATGGGTGAAATTAATTTTTGTATTATCTATATGCTTGATGATGATTGGCTTGAAAAATAGGACTATGCATGAGAGGCATTTTGCAAGGCCAAACAAATACAAAATCTTTTGACCATTGATGAATGCGGTCTTCATGATGCCTTTAACCCATTTGGCGAGGTTGTCAAGTCCATGATTATAAGTGATCAGGAAACTGAAAGGTCCCTTGGGTTTGACTTTATGACCTTTAGTGATGAGGAGAAGAGGATGGATGCCATGGAGGCTATGAACAACAAAGAGTAAGATAGGAGGAATATTTTAATGGGGGAAATGGTGCTAGCCACCACTAAAGTTCTAAAAATTAATAATATACCACAATATGAGCAACCTTATACCCAAATTTCCACCCAAAGCCATATCATGCCTTCTCTCCTTAAATATAGCTGATAACTAACTACATTAGAAATCAAAGTCAAGTCGATTAAAATTAGGCAAGTCATTTGGTTTAGTTCTAAAGTATATGTTCTCAAGATTGGAAGATCAATTCTTATTACAATTTATTTCCATTTTATTAGTTCTGATAGAGATATTTTTGTCTTGTAGTCTAGAAGTCAAGAATTTGTTTTTTGAGATGTTAATTGTTGTGTTATTACAAAGTATGTCTGTCAAAATAAGAGTGTTAAAAAATTATAAAAAATAAAAAATCACCTCAATTGTAAGTAGACACATCATTGCATGTATGTGATGTCCATCTGGTGGCATTCTAAAACCGACCCTCACAGCCAAATTTACTAAGTAGCAAGCCTATTGGAGGATGGAGGCACAAGAGCTTGGAAGATATTCAACGACCTCGCATAGTGACTGGCGATGTAGCCGTGAAATTGTATTAGTGACAAAACTATTTGTTCCAAATTGACTAATGTCAAGGGTAACTTCTAGTGTCAGTTTCCTATGCTGTTGGAGATTGAGTGGCAATGGTCAACAATAGTGATTACAATCAAGAACACTGAAAACAATCCTTTTCTAAATTTTGAAAGGAAGAGAATATTAACATCATTGATGTAGTAAACAGTTTTATAGGAGATCAACTAGCTATAGATCCTCTCACTACTAGACTTTGTGGAAATGTGGTTGGCTGTTGATTAGTTCACTGAAAGTGAAAGCAGGATAAGTTCTCGTATGTAGGTGATCATGTGCAGCAAGACCTAAATGTATGCATAGGCATATGATTTTGCTTATAGTTTGTGTGATGTACTTTCTCCCCATTTCCACAATAAGTGAGGTGGTAGGAGTTAATGTTACATGGGTTAATATTGTGTGAATAAATGGGATAAAGTGAATTGTAATAACAATTCAGATGTTTATTGTTGGTGTTATTGATATTACATTATTAGATTTGTTAGTGTGTTATCTAAAATAATACATGTGAAGAATTAAATTGGTGTGTTTGTATTACGAGTTGCTAGAACAACTTGTCTATGTATAGGAGTAGTTTTAGGAGGTATAACAGCTCTCCTATAATATAGGATATAAAAAATCCAATGCATATGTATTAGCTTATTGAATGAAATAGAGAATAGAAGCATATTATTCTATGCATAAACTTCTATACGGCTATTTTTTTGTCACATTTTCCATAGTCCCTTAGATTGTAGTAGTTGTACTTTTAATTTCGGTGTGTGGTAATGATGTGGAGTTAAGAGTTCAATTGTGTGAGATTTAGCCATTCTGACGACAAACACTAAGGATGCAAAAAAGACGAATGTGCACTTGAAATTGTGCCTTACAACCTCCCATATATGATTAATGCAAAAACTAAAAGCTTCCCTAGAAAACACAAGGTGTACTAAAGTGCAAAATTTGCAAGTGCAAAGCTGAGAATTAAAATCAACCATTCATACCACATGGTAATTTTTAGAAAATTCTAAAAGAATGGCTTGCCAAACTGAAATTTTGATGGCACAACGAAATCCTTGCAATTTTCTAATAAATTAAAATATTTTTGGCCCAATTTTGATATCATGGGCAAAAGTTATGCCTATTGAAATAAATGAGCAACAAAGGGCTTCAAATTGAAATATAGTTACCTGCAGCAAAATTTGAGAAAATTAGTTGGACCATTGCAAAGAGGATGAGTAGAGATTTCAACACCGTTAGGAAGTAGAAAATTCGATGCCTTGGGCAAAAGTTATGTCTTGTCAAAGGATCTTTGTGCAAGAACATGGCCCCTAGGGCTTGACAGACTGGTTCTGGTAGGTTATTGGCAAAGTCATCAAGTAATATAGCGGCTGTGCAAGGGTATAGATTACTGTTGAAGATGGCAAGAGGGAGTGCAGCCCCAACAAAGTGTAAGCTGCTAGGCGTTGGGGTCGAGAAGGCTTCTACACTGTTCTACCAACAAAATTTGTCAGTTGTACTATATATAGATTGCTACAATTTGTGAGCTCTGTGAAAAGATAACCGCCATAGAGTATTTTTCTGCTTATGATCTTTGAAAACCACCTGGTACCTATGCACAAGGTGAGGTGGTAGAGAGAGGCTGAGCCAAAATAGGCTTGCCATGTATACAGTATGGAGGATTTGATAATACAACGATCTGCAAACCTGTACCCCAATAAAAATGATTTTGTTAAAAATAGAGACTTTTAGACAAAAGTTGCATGGACATGGATACAGATACAGATATGGATATGGTATTGGATATGAATATGGCCACTTTTGAAGACCCCCAATATGGATATGACTGGATATGACATTCATATAAAACACATACACATATATTTAATACAACTGTTTAAGTTATTAAAGGAGATTTTCATTTCTTTAAAAGCAATATAGACACATAATTGCTACATAAATAATTACAAGTTGATTTAACAATTTACAATATGCAAAACATGGTAGAGTTGCATTGGAAGATAACCCAAAAAAATGGATCACTGAAATAGAAACACATTTCATTTGTCTTCCTTATTTTGTGTAGGTTTTGTTTATACCAAAAAATAAAATTGCATGATTAATATTTTTAAAAAATTAAGTTTAGGAAGATTTACATCAAATTTTTTAAAAATAAAATCACACAGTATCTAGCACGATTAAAAAATCAAGGTTTTTGGGCGCTTGTGGGTATGGTATCCTTTGTGTATCCATATCGAATACGGGGATACATGCGCCCAGGGAGGGGCAGAGGCGTATCCAGCTACTTTGCTTTTAGATTTGCAAAATACATATACCTTCGTATGCAAGGTAGAAGTGTACATTGATGATTTAGAAGTGATACAATGCTTGCATGGGGATGGTACAAATGATGTCCGAACTGTATAGACAGTATCGTTGCCGTATGACCAAGACAACGGAGGTTCTCAAAGATGCCTTATCTATAATAGATTGAAAACATAGCGAGTTTATTGTTGATCCATACAGATTCAGGCCTTCTAGATTCAACTGTGAGGTCAGATTTGAGCCACCATGCACTAGTTAAAGGTGCTTGACAAAATCTAACAAACAAAGAGAAGTGGGTTTGCAGATTTAGAGCTTTTATACCTTGTTGAAGTCACCTAAAAGACTCATAGGAATTGAGAATTCTCTACAATACCAAATAACCTTCTTTCAGAGATAAGCAAATTAAATGCTATAATTTCAATACTGATACAATGCAATTGTTTATAGAAACCCTTGTATATAAAGGTAAGGGTGAAGAAAGAAGGTAGATAAGTGACTCCCTGTTGTGACGTATTCACACATCGCCCCATTGCAAATGGGGATCCCTACTTTTTGCTTTCTGGGGTTTGCTTTCTAGGTTTTTAGGGTTTGTCTGTTAGCCTTTGGTTTTCGAGTGTCGCCAGGGGGATCACTAGGATGGCAGACTCTGCTTGAGCCAGGGTGAGTCTGCGGGGCCCTAGAATTAGGGTTTCTTTGAGAGTCTTCCTTAGGGCCTGGTTTTGCTCGTGTTACTAATTGTGTCTTGCTTGGTGAGTGAGTATCATTCTTGAAGGTCCGAGCTAGGTCAAGTTGGTGAGTGATGAAGTCTGGAATGTCATCCTGATCTTCAAATGCCCTGAAATTTGGCTAAGTCTGGAATGTCCTGATCCTGAAATTTGATTGTCTAGAAAACTGAAGAATCCTCCAAAAACTAGATTTTGCAATATAACTCCTGGAGGTCCGAAACCACTCTCAAACATCCTGACAGTATATATGGAATATAACTTAAAGTATAAGAAAGAAGAAAGATATATGGAATATAACTAGTATATGGAAATGTGAAAATGAAGTCAGGATTTGAGCCCAAGGATGATTTTCGCTCCTGACCCTTCCAAAGGGTCCAGAGCGAAATTCATTTTTCTCCACTTTGCTCTTTGACATGACCAAGTTTGTTGACTTCTGGGGCGTGATGGGAAGGTTTTGATGCACATTTGTCTTTGAGAGGAGATTTGAGGTGACAAAATGATGGAAACTAGCCTAAAGTAGGAATTTCGCTCTTGACCCTTCCAAAGGGTCCAGATCGAAATTCTTGAAAACCTCATTTTCTCCCTTGTTTAGACCAACGTTCTAGTTTTGAGGTGATGGGATGTGAAAATGTGAAGGATTTTGGCTAAGATTAGGAATTTCACTCCTGACCCTTCCAAAGGGTCCAGAGCAAAAATTCTTATAAACCTCAAATTCTCACTTGTCAAGACTAATTTCTAGTTCCTAAGGCATGTTTGGAGGTATTTTTAAATGTTCTAGCCTTAGGGAGTGAGTAAAGATGAAGGATTCTAGCCCAAAAGATGAATTTCGCTCCTGACCCTTCCAGAGGGTCCAGAGTGAAATTCTTGAAAACGCTCATTTTTCCCTTGGCTAAAGTCAGGATCTCGGTGGACATGCAAGAGTAAGGATCTATGTTTGCCTCCCAAAGAGGATTGGAGTTGAAAAGGTCAAGAATCAAGCTCAAAACATGGTCCAGAGCGAAAATCCTTATATCTCTTGTTTTCTTCCTTGTTTTGGCTAGGCGTTGACATGATGGGGGATGAATTGGTATGTTCTTGCCTTGAGAGGGAGTTGGATGATTTTGAAGATCAAGATTTTAGCCTAAGAGCGATTTTCGCTCCCAATCCTTCCAAAGGGTCCAGAGCGAAATTTCACTATAAACCTCATTTTGCTACCTTGTGTGGGATTCAATCCTTGTTCCTTAGGTGGAAAATGATCTAAGTTTGCCTCTTGAGGTGGTTTGAAGTTGGAAAAGTGAGTGATCAAGCCTAAATCATGATTTTTCGCTCCTGACCCTTCCAAAGGGTCCAGAGTGAAGTCTACCTAAAGCTCATTTCCTCCCTAGTTTGACCAAATTTTGATTTGCAAGGCATCTTGAAAAGAAGGATGGACATCTTTTGCCATTGCAAATGTTTGAAAGCATTGAAAAGTGAAGGATTTTGAGCCAAATAGTGAATTTCGCTCCTGACCCCTCCAAAGGGTCCAGAGCGAAATTCCCAGAAACACCTATTTTTCCTTGGATAAGGTCAAGTCCTTGGGTTTTTATGGCGTGGGTGGAAGTGAGATAGCATGTCTTTGCCTCTTGAGGTGGTTTGGAATTGGAGAAATGAAGTGAGTGATCAAGCCTAAAAAATGATTTTCGCTCCTGACCCTTCCAGAGGGTCTAGGGCGAAAATCTACTTAGACCTCATTTCCTCCCTAGTTCGACCAAATTTTGATGTCCAAGGCATGTTGAAAGGGAGAATGAACATGTTGTGGCCTTTGGGAATGTTTGAAAGAGTTGAGGAATGAGTGTTTTAGCCACGGAAGGAAATTTCGCTCCTGACCCTTCCAAAGGTTCCAGAGCGAAATTCCTTACAAGCATATATTTTTAACCTTGCTTGAGCTTAAAACCTTGTTCCTAAGGCGAAGAGAGAGGAGAATTTACCTTGCAAAGAAGATTGGGATTGAAAGAATGATGATTTTGGTCTAGAAAGGGAAATTCGCTCCTGACCCTTCCAGAGGGTCCAGGGCGAAACTGTGCAAAACCTATCTTTTCCCTTCGTTTCATGCCAAATCTAGTGTGGATCATGATTAAAAAAGGCCTTAGGAATGACTCCAAATTGTTAATGGTTATCAAGATTCAAGGAATTGAGCCAAATGATGAAAATCGCTCCTGACCCTTCCAAAGGGTCCAGGGTTTTCCCTTTCAAAATCAAGTCAAACTTGGGTTGGATGTGAGAGGAGAAGTGTTTTCTAGCCTTTTGAGGTGAATTCAACTTGAAATGACTAAATTAAGAAATTCGCTTCTGACCCTTCCAGAGGGTCCAGGGCGAAATTTCACCAAAACCACCTTTTTTCCAAATTTGTGACAAGACAATTGCAAACTAAAATGAATTGGGATGGAAGAAGTCTTTAGGAGTAACTTCAAGTTGCTAGGAAACATTGAAATTGAAGGAATTGAGCCAAATCAAGAATTTCGCTCGTGACCCTTTCAAAGGGTCCAAAGTGAAATTCTAAAATCCACCTATTCCTTTCACATTTAGACCAAGCCAGGCCTAGACAAAGATGATAGAAGCCCTTGAGATTGCCCTTGAATGGATTTTGGTCTCCAAAAATGATGATTTTGGGCTAGAGGAAGAAATTAGCTCCTGACCCTTCCAAAGGGTCTAGAGCGAAAAACACTAAAACCATCCTTTTCTCCAAATTTTGTGCTAAGTCAAGCCTAGACTAGGGTGAGAAAAACTATTTGGAATGCCTTGGAAAGATGTTTGACCATCAAAAGTGTGAATTTTGAGCTCAAATGAGAATTTCGCTCCTGACCCTTCTAGAGGGTCCAGAGCGAAATTTCGGATAGGTCCTGTCCCTGGCTAGGTTTTTTGAGCGAATTCTCCTTTTTGGGCCTTGTGAAGATCAAACCATTGTTGCCAAGTTGAGGAGTGGATTCAATATGAGGGAGTCTAGATGAAGTGAGGTGAAGAAAATGAAATTGGGTGTGAATAGGCAAGCAAAAAGTGAATTTCGCTCCTGACCCTTCCAAAGGGTCCAGAGCGAAGTTCATCAAAATCACTATTTCCCCTTTGTGTCAAGACAAGATTTTGATTCCTAAGGCATGAAAAGACAGGAGGGAGGTTATTTAAGCCTTGCAAGATGAATTGAGGTAAAGGAAGTGTAAAATGAAGCCTAAAGAAGGAATTTCGCTCCTGACCCTTCCAGAGGGTCTAGGGCAAAATTCCCATTATCACCTAGTTTGCCCACGTGAGAAACTAAAAGGATGGATCCCTAGACTTTGTTGGACTAAAACAAGCATATGCTCACCTTTCGGAGGATTTTGAAGTAAAAAATGGAGTAATTGAGACCTAACCAAGAAAATTCGCTCTTGACCCTTCCAGAGGGTCCAGGGCGAAATCTTTTGAAACTCCTATTTTTCACCTTGTTTGGGCCAAGCGAGGAGCTGGTTGTGAGGTAATGTTGAAAAGAGGTCTAGGTTGGCCAGGAATGCAAATTTCGCTCCTAACCCTTCCAAAGGGTCCAGGGCAAAATTCTTTTAGGGCAAGCTTCATTTTAATACCTTTTGTTGATGACTTAAGGTGTAAAATACTATGTTGAAATGAATTTATTATATGTCCTTAATCATCTTTTGGTTTGTTTTGCAGAGGAAAGAAGACCAGATCAAACGACCTCCTCCAGTCCAACATCATCAAGGACGACCTCTTCCAGTTGAGCATTTCAAGGAAAGGTACACCATCCATCCTGCACATCAAAGACTAAGGGGGTTGAAGCAAGAGTTAATTAAAGTTAGCTTCTCAGCATCACCAAATTGAATATCTCCCAAGGTGCAAGTGTCAGACAAGGTGGCATCCCAGTCATCACTCCTCCAGTCAGATTGGTCCATCTCAGCGGGTCCAGATTCAATGTACCTGGCTCATCAAAGATGACACTAACTTCGATGTACCTACCCCAGTTACCCATTGGTCGAATATTCCAGAGAAGACATGTGTCCAAATAATGGAATTATTTCATTGGCTAGAATTGAGTTTGTTGTAACAAACTCTAATTAGGGTTTTCATTGTAAAATCTCGGCCATTGATCTCAAATTGATCTGAGCCATTGAATTGTATTGAGAGCACTATATAAGCCCTGGCTCCTCATTTGTAAAGGCTAATAGTTAGTCAATAGCTGATAGTGGGTGAATAGTTAGTTCATAGAGGTTAGAATAGCTAATGATTAATAGCAAATAGAATAGCAGTTAGAGTAGAATAGAAAGAGAAGGCAAAGATTGTTGCCAAGATGTTGTTGTAAAAGACTTGTAAACTTCATTGAAGAAATGGTGAAATCTATGGGTCGATTCAACAATTTGCATGGTCTCTATACTTCTCAGATTTGATTTCATGTTATTAAATGAGTGGAAGAAACATGTATGATTGATGGTGAAATTTGTATATCCATACTACTAGCAGTTTGTTGATTGCAGACTTGCCTTGTGTAGTCAACTGGAATCATTCAGCTTAAGCCTAACTTCAATTGTCGCTCCTTCACTGATATGCATCAGCCTGATGGTGTCTATGCCTGTAGCGATGATCTGAACATCATAAAGCTTTCCTCCGAAGATCGCACTAACATTGTGGAGATGGTCCTGGGACGTCAAAACAAGACTTAGTTAGAATTTCATCAAAGGTCGTTCATTGCTCTTACATTCTTAGTATCAGAATTAGTTCCTTCCCTCGCCCTCATTTTTTTTCCTTTTTAAAAAAAAAAATCTAGGCCAGTGAAATTCTGTGTTCCAGCAATATTCAAAGCAAATCAGACGTTCAGTCATCAAGTGTAAGTCCCCTTGTGATTCCAGCAAAATCACATCATACCACAGAGAGCTTATCCATACGTAGAGATCCTACATAACAGAACCTTGGAGTTACTCTGACTGATCCTTAGGCGAGATCTTCAGCAGTCGGGAACTTTGTTCAAGAGAGGATAAGGTACCTTTAGGTATTTTATTCTGTGTTTGGTCGTGTACAAAAGACATATCAACACTACCTCACGTGCAAAGTAGGTATGTAATCAGTGTCTACCAAGTGTTATATGCACATGACTTGAGTTAAAAAGAAGAAAGAGTACCTAAGTAAATCCAACTAGGCATGAATAGGACTTAAAAGGTAAATTGTCTACTAAATGAGACATTCACACTAACATTATGCCCCAACCTTTTGGCCCAGTGATGTTTTCCCAACTAGTAATCAAATTATGAAACTAAAAACATGCCTTCAAAAAACCTGTTTGGTTTCCAATGATGAGCTTAGGGCCTACCTTGCTAACTCTATTACCCCAAATCTTTGCCAAAATATCATAAGCCACATGAATGAGGTGATAAGTCTCCACTTTTTCACTCGTATTGTATTTCCCTCATTGGGAATGGATTTGGTAACCCCTTTATTGATGTCCTTACCCAAAGACCTAACTTGAATGGCCTCTTTATAAACCTTCAAAAGTCATTGGCTATTCAATCTTTATTAACTTCAAAAAACTCAGCATAAAATCCATCAAAATGAGGCAAATTTTCATCGTCTAGTCAGTCAATGAGATAATTAATCTAATTAGGGACAACATCAATGGCAAAAGATAGATTATCATTACTAGAAAATTTTCTTGGAACAACTTTAGTACTTAGATATCTTTTCTTGTTGATAGTCTTGGAGGAGCCTTACAGCTAAACATTCTTTATAAACAGAAAAGAAGGCTTTCAGCAGGATTGGAAAAGGTAACAACCCTAATATCTACTGCTGAGTGTTTTTACTGTACTATTTGTTATTTTGTCCATTGTCTAGGCTATTTAATCACCTGAATTCCAAGGTAGATGATTGATTATATCCTTGGTTTGTATTCTAGCATTTTCTGTTTTTCTTTGATTATACAGTTATGCATTTATCAATCATTGTAATAATGTTTTCCTAAACTATTTTTAATTCCTTCAACTTATCATATCGAATAATTCAATCACTTCTTTTTGAACTAATTTGAGATAAAGATTCCCCCTTTGTGAAGTCCAATAGAATTTGTTCTATATACACAGTATAAGATATACATTAGAAAAATAAAACTAAAATCAATATCATATAAATTTTTTAAGCTCACAATCTGTGGGCATCTTTTGATGGCCATTAATGTGTATGATTGGTTTTTAAGGTTATATTTCTTGTAGCTTTTTTATTTCACATTTTAAATCTTTTTCCATGCAAGTAACATATATACATGTTTTGAAAAAGGATTCATATTTTGCAGATTTATGTACCCGCAAATCCTCGTGGAGCAGAGACACTTCCTCCTGGAATTGTTGTCCCAGAGACAGACTTATATCTCCGTAGATTGTGGGGTAAGCCCAGTGAGGTGTGTTGCTGTAACTACTTTGAAGCTGTGTTTTTGTTATTTACTTACCTTGATTTGGGAATATTCAACTCAACTTGACATTGCCAGATCAATCATGTTGTCTTAATTGAAGGTGAAAAAAGAAAATGTATGCTGTCAAAATCATACTTTTGTAATTCCCTGACTGGAGGAAATGCATGATCATACTGATTCTTCTTATTGAATTTTCAGTATCTCAATTTTTTTTTTGTTTCGACTCATCTTATCAATCTCCAAACCTTGATCTGTTCGGTCTTTGGAGCATCCTGGAAATTTCAGACCTTTTCTGCATTCACTGTTAGTAGTTGTTTCATACAATGTTGATTGGGGTTTGCAGGACATTGCATTCAAACAAAAGTACTTGGTGACTTTTACAGTTGGCTTTGAACAAAGGAACATTGTTAATGCTGCCGTTTCAAAGGTATGGGAGAAAATTTCTCTTACATACAGTATACTAATTTTACAATATATTAGCTCATTACACCTGTAAATGATTAACAGTGCATAGGCATTAATGTTCTTTTCTTACCTTGCCAGTTCTCAAAAAATTTCACTATTCTACTGTTTCATTATGATGGGAGGACAAGTGAATGGGATCAGTTTGAGTGGTCAAAGCGAGCAATTCATGTCAGTGCAAGAAAACAGACAAAATGGTGAGATTATAATAGTCATGTGTAATGTAGTCACATTTTTCTTGCAGTAAACTGCTTAACATGACAAATTTTCTTTGGTTGAAGCTCATTTTTACTAGGCTCAAACAATTTTCTACTCAAAATTCTTTTAATTGGTAAGTTACTCTTGCATGGTAACCAGTGGATGAGATGCCATGATGGGGGTATCTCTTTGCTCAAGGTCACCTGAGTCTTGCAACCACCCTTGTCTCTTATAAATCCAGTATTTTACTATATTTCAAGGTCGTCACATAAGACAAAAGAAAGAAAGCGGTTTTTCTTATGTTGGAGTAGATAATGATGTGCTCTGAGTGGAGGGATGGTCATGTACTTGGAAAAAATGGAATTTCTTGTGCATATTTGTTGATCCCCAACTATAGATTCCTTTTAATTGGAAAGCTTCTGGCAGAAAATTGTGTGCAAATTATTGTATTTTCAATGTCACTATGTAATCCATCACTGGGATGTAGAGGAAAAATGTGATGTAGTTGTAGATCTAGGTCTAGAAAGAGAATGTGAGAGAAGGGACATGCACAATGATGGCCTTTATGAGAAAAAACAATAAAAACAAAAGTATAATACCGAATATAAAAATAGATAAATGTAATGGATACAACTATCGTAAGTTGTGATTATTATTTTTAAAAATGAAAATTATAATATAATAAATATTATAGCTATAGTTATTATAAATGTTAAGAGAAAATATTGATGATGATTTTTTATGATTATAATTGCTAATTTTTATTGAAATTATTATATTAAGAATAATATAAAAATCATAATTAAGTTAATAAAAATTGAATCAAGATACTAATTATTAAAATCATGATTGTAATATTATGTTATTATAAATACTATAACTATAACCATATTTTTGTTATAGACATTATAATGCTAAGTAAATTGTTTTTAATGATGATTATATTGTGATATTAAATTATTATATTAAGAATATTATAAAAATATAATTGTTTTATACCAATAAAATTAAGAATAAATAATCAAAATCCTGATTGTTATGGAAATGTAAATATTAATTTTTTCATCTAAGAGATAATATCTTGTGAGATTATAATTAAAGGAATTATGCAAATAAAAAGAAAGAATAAAACTTACAAAGAAATAATGAATTGTAATAAATAAATGATGAAAATTATTTGTAGCAAAAAAAAAACTTAATCTCATAATATATTATCATAATATCATAATTATTGAAGTCGAGAGACAATATATGAAAAATATTATAATCTTAGCAAATTGGAAAAAAAAGTTATGTGCATATAAATTATAATTAGGCATATTGTGATATTAAGAAAATAATAGACAGATATAAGGAACTTGATGTAAATATATTCTAATATGCTAGGATTATAATCTCAGTCTTGTAAGTGATGATAATTCTTAATAGGAAATTATGGAATTAAAAGAGTAATAAATAAAATTATGTAAATTCCAAATGAAATTGTGAAAAATCAACAAGATGCTAATAAAATTGCAAATAATAAAATTAGAAGTACAAAATAAATTGCATTATAAAATTGTTAAAAATATAGGAAAATACAGGGGTTAGGGGGCCTTGGGTCGATTGGCTAAAGCATCCTGTTGGAGGCAAGAGGTCACAAGGTCTAGTTCTCAAGCAACAACCTATGCAAATTTGAAATAACAACTTTTACATCTTTGAAGCAGAAAAGAAAGGAAAAAGTTTGCAATTTTTCTTTTACAACATAGATCCGAAACTTGAATTGATCAGAGATCTATGCTCTATGAGCAAAATTAGTAGATACAACTGAAACTTAAACATTTCAAATTAAATGAAAAGAGCAGTTTAGAAGATACATTTTTCCAGATGCCAATATTTTGAACTTTCATAACTTTACCATCAAACCAATGAGGAAGGAAAGTTTCATCAGGGCACTTTTCCGCTCATTCACTGACTTACTAGTTCCCCGTGCCATATCCGATTGGATTGGCTCAACCCTTCGCAGGGAGGTATTTAGTTATATTTTTTAATGCGTTAGTTATATTAGTTACATTAGTTATAATTTATTAGAAGTATTACGTATGTTTAAAAAATAAACAAAATTATTTAAGGCGAATTTAATCCGATTTTTTTTTTCAATTTTTTCCTGTAGGAACCTCTGCTGGTTCTGACTTAAATTTTTAGTTTTAAATACTTAGGAATTTTGTCAAACACTTTGCAAACAACCCCTTTACTTGCATGTTTCTATGTTTCAGTCTGATAAAGATTGCTTGAAATGATGTCAAATGTGATTTAAATGCTGTCAAATGGTTACTCAGATGTCTAGGTAAAGAACCATAATGCAAATGCAATTCCTTTTGTCTTTATGAATGCATATAGATGACCCACACTATGTAAATATGCACCTACAACAACTAGACATTACTTCAAACAGTTGGCATGCAATCTATTATGCTGTCTATGAAGATTATAACCATAGGCATTACGTCAAACATTTATCATGCAACCTTTCCTTCCTTTCATTGATGTTCTACCTCATTACAATACTAGTATGGAATGAGCAGCCTAGACTTACAATGATTTCCCAATGCTACACAAGTCTGATATAAAATGATCATCTACAGCAGCCCCCTTAAGGTTTCATATAACAATTCATTGCTTAGGAAACAACACTACAATGCATGAAGTGACTATGAAAGAACCTGATTATGAAGTCTCCTCAATCAATGAAGGCCTGGCATCCCTAGCTCATGCAATGAGGACTCCTGGATGCCAAATCGATGCACAAAGGTAGCCGCCCCTGTTTCAAACTTGAAGCTTTATACAATGAATTATTTGCAGCCTTTATGCCATCTTTTGTGCATTAAACATGATCGTCTAAACCTTAGGAAGGCAGCGCCCAAGGTAGTAAGAGTAATCGTTGAATATTATACTCACAATCTGCAAATAGATGAAGTCTGATATAAGAGTTGATGGCTGTCAGTGTGTTTCTCAAACCCACGATTTTCTCCCGAGTGAATATGAATATTTGCGCCACCAATACCTCCAATAATTTGCTTGTTCGATTCCAAAATTCCACTATTAATCCAGATGTGAACTCCGTTTGAATTAACCAATCTTGAAAGAATGGGTTTCCGTCCAGCCTTCACTAATTCCAAGGGTTTTCGTCCTTGGTAAATCCAGTCATTGATTTCCAGCAACAATGGAGAAATAATCTCAATATCCAATTCTCATAACATGCTCTTGAAGGAAGACAGGGTTTGTTTATAAAGACTCCTCAAACTCCAAATCAATCTCCATGCTCAATGTGGGATAAATCTTCCTTTACTTTTAATTCCTCCTTTCGAAGTAGCTTCTTGAACAAGCTGAAGAGCTTTATTAATTAAGATGACTTTATATTGTCATTTTATAAAGTCACTTTATGAAAACAACTTAAAAGACTTTTTAACCCCCCCTTTTAGTCATCATATCATAAAGTCATTTAATGCTATAATGGCCCCACTCTTAATGACATTTTATAAAGCTAAATAATAACTTTATAATATAATCATTAACAAATAATATCATTAAATGCCATTATAATTTTAATATCTCATTGATTACTCATTATCTCTTTGTTTCGTCTGAACCTGGAGGTCAACCATTGTTACCACTACACATCGAACTGCTTTACTAAAAATAGTAAGGGTCCCTCTCGATCAAATACTAATTTACTATAAATAGTAAATGTGTGAAACAGAGTCAAATTAAGGCCAAACTGAACCAAACGAAGAGCAATCCTGAACACTTTTGACCTCCGGAATGGGAATAAGCCTTTTGCACTGCCAACTGGGACCCTCTAACCGTCAATCTTAGCCTACGAGGGCCAATAATAGGCTAATCCAATCATAAACCATATCATCTCAAAAAGAGGACATTACATTTCCCTTGTCGAATTTCATCCGAATTTTATGGCTCGGTGAGCTTCAGAATTGATATAAATTTTCAATAATCATCTAACAGCAGAATTAATTTTAGTGATGTTACCAGTGTTATGTCTCTCTCTTGGCCCTTCTGTGGATTTGACTTGCATGTCTCAGTCATATTCCGCGAACTTCATTTATTTTTTGAGTTATATTCTCATACGAGGTTTCTGTTTTAACCTTCTCATAAATCGGTTCTTAAAGTATTAGGAATTTTAACTAACCCCTAGATTAGGAGAGGTAAAATGGCTTAGACCCGCCAGCTTCCCATGTACTCTTTAAGTCTGGTAAGAATCTTATGCATGACACGTCTCTGCTGTCATTGCAATATCTGAGTATATTTTTTTTTATAACTGATATGCTAATTGCATAAGGGATACTGCTGTTCCGCTCTTACCCATTTTCTTTCCTAAGCTTGGTTTTAGTTTCATTCACATGCTAGTGAAGGTTAATCTTAGTTGGTATAATCAGCCTCACAACGGTACTATTTTTCTGTTTTGGTTAATTCTGAGACAGCTTAAAATAAGAGGGTGAACTCTTCATAATACAAGTTTTTCTGGTATGCATACCCTCAATTCTGAGTGGTATTACTTTGCATATCCTTTACCAGTTATGTTCACCGTAATTTTCAGGTTATAATTCCACACACTTTTATATATATATATATAAGTAGTTTCAGATAGATAGACATTTATGCCTGTTTACACATTTTCAAATTAAGAAACTAACCCAGCCATACTGTACCTTCTCGATGTACATTTTATTTACTGCCAATAAAATTGTTCTCAGCTGTTTACTATAAACACAATGTATCATATTGTTCCAGTTGTCAAGGGTTTTTATTTTATTTTCTTTAAACAAACCCTATGAATGCTGTTACAGTTGCACTATATTTCAGTCTTGTCAACCTTTCCAAATTTCCCTGAATAAACTTTTAATATGAATACATTTCCCCTGAATAAACTTTTAATATGAATACATTTCCCATGTATTATAAGAATTATAAGAATTTAATCAGCCTCACAACGGTACTATTTATCTGTTTTGGTTAATTCTGAGACAGCTTAAAATAAGAGGGTGAACTCTTCATAATACAAGTTTTTCTGGTATGCATACCCTCAATTCTGAGTGGTATTACTTTGCATATCCTTTACCAGTTATGTTCACCATAATTTTCAGGTTATAATTCCACACACTTTTATATATATATATATATATATATATATAAGTAGTTTCAGATAGATAGACATTTATGCCTATTTACACATTTTCAAATTAAGAAACTAACCCAGCCATACTGTACCTTCTTGATGTACATTTTATTTACTGCCAATAAAATTGTTCTCAGCTGTTTACTATAAACACAATGTATCATATTGTTCCAGTTGTCAAGGGTTTTTATTTTATTTTTCTTTAAACAAACCCTATGAATGCTGTTACAGTTGCACTATATTTCAGTCTTGTCAACCTTTCCAAATTTCCCTGAATAAAATTTTAATATGAATACATTTCCCATGTATTATAAGAATTTAAGCAGTCAAAACATAACCATTCTGAGTGTGCACAATCATGCTGTGTATACACAGCCATCGCTGTGTGTTATCATTATGTGCATATATATATATATATATACTAAGTTGCCGGTTCGGGTTCGGGTTCCGGTTCGGGTTCGAAGAACCCGGTACGCCGGTACGGCAAAATTTTGAAAAGGGGTTTGGGTTCGTTTGGGTTCGTTAGTACAAAAACATGTAAATTTATATATATATATATATATTATATATATATATATCAAAGCCTATAAGCATGAATTAAAATATGCATGTCACATAGCATCATATGAACAACAAAACAAACATAAACTTGTAATCATAGCATCATGATCATACCATAATTGATAATAGCATCATATACATCAAGTTTAATATCAAAATGACAAAATATTCAAGTATCATTGTTTCAACTTTCAAAAATATAAACTTAAAAGTTTAATCATCAAATGGATCATCTAATTCTTCATCCTCCTCCTCCTCCTCCTCCTCATCCTCATTGACATTGACATTACATGAGCCAATGCCACTTGCACTTGCACTATAAGTTGGCTCAATTTCCGAGTCATCAAGTGTCAATGCAAGAAGCTGAGAACCAGGAGCATCCAAATCAGTATGCTCTGGCTCTATATCCCACATCTTTGTTTCCCCTTGTGTGTAGTCATGTTGTTTGTGTGAAAGAAGACGTAGGTTGGAATGCACATATACTAAATTCTCCGCTCTTTTTGATAGCAGCCTATTGCGCTTTACTGAGTGGATGAAAGAGTATGTGCTCCAATTTCTTTCTGAAGCAGATGAACTAGCAACCTATGAAGACAAAGTAAACAATTAAAGTTATACATTAATAAAAATAAAATTACTAGCAACCTATGAAGACAAAGTAAACTATAAATAAACTAAAACTTGTAAATTAAAAATTTTAATTAATTAAACTTACTTGTGATAAAACTTTTATAGCGAGGGGTTGTAGGTGTTGGAAGCATGTGCCATGGAAGTACCACCAGCTATGAGCATCTTTCTTGGATCTATGACGAAGTGCATCAACACTTAGACCATTCCCATTTGCGAATTCTATGAACTCATTTGTAACAACATCTCGCAAATCATCATCGGGATATAGTCTAAGAAATGCTGCCTTATACCCATCAGATACTTCTAGATCTCTCCATGGTGGAATCCTTCCTGGTTTATCAAGAAACTGATTGCTATAGTACTTAGGTGTCAAGGCATAGGCAAGAAGGTGCAAAGGAGTGGTCATCTTATTCCACCTCTCTACAATAATTAATTCCAGTTCTTTGAAGAATTTCTCCTGAGGATCATTCTCTTTTTCATTTATAGTGAACTTTATTTTTTCAAGCATTGAATCAATGCCATCATAAATCTCACCTATGCAAGGCCTATCCATGTCTGTATAGCGAATCATGCTCATGATGGGCTCAGTGATACTTAGGAGATATGTAACAAGATCCCACCATTTCTCATCCAATATTCTATCCCTAATTTTTCCTGCCCTCTCAGTGCTACTTTGCTTCCATACAGTCCAATTGGTGCTGATCACCATATTGCATAGTGCCACTCTAACTTTCACAAGTCGTCTTAAGACGATTGTGTTTGATGCAAAACGGGTCTCAGCAACCTATAACACAAATTAATGCCAAATTATTAAAAAATAAAGCCAAACTTTAAAGAAGAATACACAATATAGCTTACACAATGATATTATTAACATTGAAAATTCAAAAAAATCAGAAAATGTAAAATTAAATTACTATTTCACTTACCTTCAATAGCTCCAAATTCGAATAGGTTCTAAAAATCCCTTGAGACATGTGGTGGTTTGTGATGAACATCTGGATGTCCTCAGCCTCTGCATACACATCTCTGATCCATTTTATTTTTTGCCCAATCCTTTGTAGCATAAGATTGAGCGAATGTACCGCACAAGGTGTCCAAAAGATGTGATCATAGCGTTGCTCAACCAACAAACCAGCAGCTCTACAATTTTTTGCATTGTCCGTTATGACTTGGACAACATTGCGGGGTCCCACAGACTCAATGGCAGAGATGAGAATTTCTGCAATAAATTCGCCATCTTTTATTTGGCCCTCACAATCCACAGCTCTCAAAAACATTGCCCCTTTAGGGGACACCGCTATGACATTGATCAAGGGACGGTTTTTAGCATCTTTCCACCCATCTGAAACAATTGTTACACCTGTCTCAACCCACGAATCCCTTATGGGTTTCAATGCATCTTCAACCCTCTTCACCTCTTTCTCCAATAATGTTCCACGTACCTTCTCATAACCGGGGCCCTTATACCCTCTTGGTGCCTCATTAACACTTTTTATCATTTGCTTCCAATATGGGGAGCGAACAACATTGAATGACAAACCATTTGCATAAATGCACCTTACTATATCTTGATCAGCATTGTCTCTACTCTCATTTTGGAATGCGGTTTCTAAAGGCCCTTTTGTTCTTTTACGTGTCAAGGGTGGTTCACTTTGAGGTTCATTTGTGGCAAAGAAGGGGTGGTCTTCTACTACAATACTGGGATTAGAAGGGCCTTGCATTCCCCTTGTTTTCTTTGATGCGGTTTGGTTCAATCTACGGGCTTCCCTCTCTTCTGCTGCCTCATGCTCCCTAATATATTTCATCACTATCTCATCTGGTATAGGTTTACCATTTTTGCCAGGGCATTTTTTGATGCCTCTTCCTTTTATTCCACACAAATGGCCTACCACTCGATAATATGAACTATTACGTTCAATATCACATCCATGGCATTTCCAACGGAATCCCCCACCTCCCGGAAGTTGTTTTATAATGTCCACATATTTCCATAAGGGAGAATTTGGATCATTTCTTTGTTTTGCAATTATTTGTTCATTGCCAATGGAGGAAGATGTAGATGCCATTCTAGTTCCTATGGCAAGAAATAAAATAAACATATTCAAAAACAAAAACTAAATAATGAAAAAAAATTCAAGTTTCATGTTTGACAATTTGTGAAACAAAAATAGTTGGAAAAAAATGTTTAAAAACCTACCTCTTGCTGCCAATGGAAGCTTGAAAATGTATGGAAATGATGCTGCAACACTTGTTGAAGCTTCTAAAATCAGTCTTCAACTCCTCCTCTTTGATCTTGGAAGCCAAATTTTGTTCAACCTCTCTTCAACCTGCTCTCATAAAAAATTTGTTTGCAACACAAATGAGGTGAAATGTGTCAATAAGATGTTTTAGAAGTGTTTTTTAGGTTATAATTTTCGCTTTTTTAAAGGCGGAATTGAAAAAAAAATAAAATTTGGTTTGTTTTTTAACTTATTGGGCCGCCCAGCCACGCGGGTTCGACTGGGTCCGCCCGGGTTCGACTGGGTTCGACCCCGGGTTCGACTGGGTTCGACCCGGGTCGAACCCACCCTGGGTTTTACGAACCCTGGTCGAACCCGGGTCGAACCGGACCCGTACCACGGACCCGGTCGAACCCGGACCCGTACCAGGGCTTCCCAGGGGCGAACCCTGCAACTTAGTATATATATATATATATATATTTTGCTTTTGTCAACAATAAGGAAAACACAGCTATATGAATATTTCCGTGTGCTTTTATAAATCCCTACTCAACAATAAGATTATACCATAGCCGTGTTGTATAGCTCTCTATGCAATTAATTTTTTCCCATTTCCAAAAATAAAAATATTTCCCATACTAGGTTTATACAGAAAGCATGACCTGGATAATGAAGATAGAGGCGACTGCATATGGCTTCCTTGCACAACGCTCAACTCTGTGAACCCTCTGAGCTTTCATGAATGCAGAGCTCCTATATTTTGCAGACCAAAAACCCCCCAAAACCGCACACAAGAATGTCTATCGCTCTCCTAAAAAATGCCCCCAAATACTCCATGCTATAATCGTTTCTCCCAACCGATTCCTTTCCAGACCTTCACACCAAAAGACTTCCCCCCCCCCCAAATAATCACGCCCCTTTCATGTACTTTTTCTTGGAAGAGAAGATAAAAATTATTCACGCCCCTCTTTTAAACAATGCCATGTTTTGATTGCCCATACGGTGGTCATTAAACTCGTATTTTGCCCCATAATATTTGTGCATTAAAACATTTATATTACATTACATACCCCATTCGATACGTGGCTTTATATCTAAGCCAATATGTATTATTTGGTGATTAAAGTTACATTAAACTTGCACCCATCAATGAATTTATAAAAGACCACCTCAAAGGATTGGTCAAAATATTTAATACCAATATAATACAATAAAAGGCATGAATTTATATTTATTTTTATACATATATATTAAATTAATATAAACATGTATAAATTATATTAAAGCATGAGCGATAAAATGATTAAATTCCTTAATTAAAATAAATAATAATAAATTAACTTGGAATCCAATCTACGACTTAGATAATAGGTGAAGAAAACAAATCATTTTAGGCCGCCTTGGCTTTGGCCTGCAGAGTGTTTTGTGGGTTGGTCTGCATTTGTTGCTATAGTATCTTTTGCGCCGAGGGAGATTTTTATGGCTGGTAACTCGCCGGGTAAAGAGAATGCGAGCGCTTCTCAAACCGAGCCCTGTCCGATCGAAAGTGAGCAGAAAAAAACGTTCAAGGAGGCCCTAGTGGAGGCAATCCATTAGCCAAAAGATGCTGCATTTCTTCCCGTGCCGCCAGATTCTGCAGACTGCGATGGAGAACAAAGAGGTAAGGGCTCTACACCTGTTAGGCTCACTATCAAACCTAATTTACAGATGTTTCAGGCTATTGCAGATGAAAAGGTTAGGCTTAAGAATTGTGCCATTTTTCTTGCTGCCCTAGATATTAATAAAATTCCCTCTCGAAATTTCTTGAATTCTTGGCTTAACTCGGTGTGGGTTAAAAAAATTGGTTACTCATTTTCTTTCTGTTGAATGTTGCAGAGGGGTTTGTTGTTATTTTCTTTAATAACCCTCTTCACCAGAGAGATGTTATGCATAAACAGTTTTGGACAATAGGAAATGGTTGCTTTAGGGCTCTTGCTTGGTCATCTGACGCTTGCCAAAATGAAATTTTAGCCTTGTTCGCTCCTCGGTGGCTCACTATACACAATGCCCCTCCGTTTTTGTGGCATTTTATCCCTAAGGCCATGGAAAATCTTGGTTGGGTCCTGAAAATGGACCACTCTGCGGCGCTTTTCCCTCACCTTGATGCTAGTGTTTTGCTGTCTATTGCCTCGGGTATAGACCTTCCGGAGGCTATTGAGTTTGATCTTGACAAGGAGAAAATTCTGTGCCCTTTAAAGTTTATGGGCGGGCTCAATGCGTGTTTTTTATGCCGTCTTGAAGGCCATGTAAGGAGAAATTGTCCTCTGCTTAAAAAAAGTAAACTTGCTTCTCCTATTAAGTCTTCTTCTGAGATCGACGGTGGAAAGGAGGCGACCACTGCTCCTAATAAGTCTCCTACTGATACTATTACTCCCGGCATTTCGGCTCCTTGCTCTCCGTCTTCGGAACCGCCTCCCTCTGCTTCTCATCTTGGTCCCCCACCCCTCCCTGCTTCTTCTAGTAGCCCAAATGCTCCACCATCTTCGGCTGATCGCCTTAACCCTAGAAGTGAGAAGGAATGCCAAACTAAAGGGAAATTGAATGCTCATCAACTGGTTATGAGGAAAATTAGAGAAATTAGTGCAGTTTGGAAGAGAATTGAAAATATGTTTCAAGATAATCCCAAGCAGTTGGAACTAGAGAGTTGTCCGGAATCTCTTGGCAAGGATTGGCCTGCCTCCGAGCCACGCTCACCCTCTGCTAAGATTGATGATATGGGGCAAGCGCATAAGGAGGTGTTGCCCGAGGCTTTGGCTAAGGGCAATGAAGTTGATAAACTAGTGAAAGTAGTAAATAATGTTGAGGCTTTTTTTGAAATCAAAAGGGCGTGTGACCCTAGCATTCCCTTGGTTGATGTTCTCTTGAAGGTAGAGCCCTCGACCCCCCCCCTCTTACCTTGTCCAATACCCTCAGCTCTGCAGGAGATGAGTTTGGATCTGGGTGCAAGATCACCATTGACAAGGACGGTTCAAAAATACCTGCAATAGGATGGATGTAAATGATGAACCTCCTAATGAAAGACAGGATATGGATCAAGACTGGGCCATAGTTCCTTAGAAGAGAAACTCTATCAAAGATGAATTTGAAAAGCTAATGGCACAGTATGGGGCAGAGAAGGAGCATGTCAGGAAAAAGAAGCACTCCGAGCCCTCCAAGAAAACTATCCCCCCTGCCCTTGGGGCTGATCCAATGTTCGAGTTCAAGAAACCTAGAGGTAGACCACTAGGATCTACCAATAAAAAGAAAACTAAAAAAGGAATGCCTAAATGCTTTAACACATTTAGGACACCAATGGACACCTTCTCATGAGCATTGGAATGAGCCTGAACTGTGTGACCTGGAATGTAAGGGGACTAGAGTCTCCGGACATAAAATATATTGTTAAAAGATTTGTGAAGATGCAAAAGAATCTAGACATATTGATGTTGCAAGAAGTTAAATCCGTCCACTTTGCACTGGAAATAAACTTGAAGTGCATATGGAGGGAATCCAAGCACTTTGTCACAGAACACCCCAAAGGTAAGGGGGGACTGGCAATCCTCATCTCTAACAAGTGGGAAAAGAAGATCAAGAGGTGGGGGTGTTCCCCTTGTAATAGGGCAATTTGGATTGTCTTCAACCACAAGGATCTCGAGTTTGGGGTTATATCCATATATGCCTCCAATGATCACAGAGAAAGGACCAAACTCTGGAAATGGATCTCTCAATTAAAAGACCTGCCTTGGATCCTAGGGGGAGACCTCAACATGATTGAGCATCATCAGGATAAAATTGGAGGATTGCCTCTAGAATGGAAGCCCAAAGAAAGATTTTTTTGGAATAGGATGAAAAATAAGTTCGGATTAATGGACCCCATGGCAGGGAATAGGGTGGTGCATAGAGATATATGATTCACATGGTGTAATTTCCAGCAAGGAAGAAGAAGAATCTATAGCAGATTAGATCGGTTTTACTGCCATAAAGACTGGTTCAATGTGAGAAACTTTGTAGAAAATTGCTGTTTAAAACTGTTGCCCTAGTCCCTTTCAGATCACAATCCTGTCTTGGCAACGTTCCCACTCAGAGATCTCCCTCCCCCTTCTCATGACCCCAAAGACTCCTTTGCTCTCAACTCCTCACTCTTAGAGGATGAGGATGTTCTAGCTGCTTCGCACATGATTTGTCAATTTAACAGATACAACCCAACTTTGACATCTGAGATTGACAGATGGACCCAAAATTCTCAAAGCTGGAAAACACTCTTCCAAGTTGTTGGCAGAAAGAAAAGTAAAGATAGTAGGAGAAAAGAGGGCATTCTTTATGGTAACCTTGTGACAGCAGAAGGGATCATTCAAAATTCCCCTGAGAATGAGGAGGCTGCTGAAGTTGTAAGATGTACCAGAGATGAGCTTAGAAAGATACAAAATTTTAAGGTTAAAGGTGCTAAAGTGAGAGCTCGTATGAGTTGGCTAGAGTTAGGGGATAAGGGCACTAAATACTTCTTTAACCTACTTAAAACCAAAAGGGCCAAGGAGTATATAGACAACATTTGTGATGAAGGGGTTGAGTACATTGATTAGGAAGGGGTTGCCTCGGCTTTTACTAAATTCTATCAGAATCTCTTTTGTTCAAACGACCATGGGAGGGAGAATGAAGAAGCTAGAAGGAGACTAGGTGAGCTGATACCTAGTTTAGTGAGTAAAGAAGATGAGGCAATGCTAGGAAAAGAAATCTCTAGTGAGGAAATCAATAACGCCATCCTCTCTCTCAAGGATGATAAGGCTCCAGGCTCTGATGGCCTGCCTATTGAATTCTACAAAAAGAGCAAAGAGTGGATAGGAAAGGAACTATGGCTGCTATACAATGAAGCTTGTGATAGGGGGTCATTAGGAGAATTTATTAACAAAGGAGTGATTAAGTTAATTCCTAAGGAGGGAGATAGGACTAACATCAGAAACTGGAGACTTATTACACTTCTGAATGTATTAAATAAGATTTTGGCAAAAATTCTTGCTCTAAGGTTGGAGTCAATCCTGCCTAAGATTATCAGCAATACCCAGACATGATTTATCAAGGGCAGATATATATTAGAAAATCTCCTTACCTGCTGGGAAGCCATGCACTGGGCCCAAACATCCAATCAACAAGGTACTTGCCAAAAACTTGGTATGGTTTCATGGCAGGTGAAACTTGCGAATACTCAGGATTGTGAAAAATGCTTAAGTACTTAGCAACTTGTCGAGTTTGCAATCTATGCATGGAACTACTTTGTAAACGGTGTGGACTTCGAGACCATGCTGATGGTGGATGTGCAAAGTAGAAGATGACCATCAATATGATTGATCTAGAGAGAAGTAATGGAATATTAGCCTTTACTCAAGCTGAAGCAAAAGAGTTTGTGTACTTGGACCCACTTACAGAAAAAGAAAGACTTTATGAAGCAAGAGTTGAGGTGGAGCATGCCATAGATAATGAACATCGTCACACAAATACACATGTAGGTACAGTAACAAATTGATTGGATTTGGATAAAATTATTGCAAGGTAAGTACATCAACCTATCATACTAGTTAAAGTAGTGCATTTATTGCAAAGTATTATCAAACTTAGGAATGCTATATAACCAATACTATACTTGAGAGGGATCAGATGGTGGATGCTACCCTCCATGTAAAATTGGGAAGTGAGAATAATTAGGATTCCATTAGGTCCCAAAATAGCACTTCCAAATCCTAGAGCTTATTTCCACCTTCAAGGCTAGGGGTTTGTCTTCAAGAAGGTGAAAAGAGGCTCATCAAAACACTCAGGTTGGTTAAAGGTTAGCATATGAGAATAGGTAATCTCTCATACTCTTTGGGTTAACTTAAACTCAGGAAGGTATTCCTAGAGGTATGCCTGAATAGGCATGTAAATTAAACAAAATGAACATTTGTATAACCCACAACAGCCATACCCAAATGTATCTTTAGCCTGAATAATTATCACCAAGTCAAGTTTAACTAGTTACAAATAACCTCTGTATAGCTGATTCAAATACTATGCATATGTATCTTAAGATGACAACCATAATATGATTCCTTAAGATAATTTCTTTGTAGACGCTTTAACATTAGTAGAACATGAACGTGTTGTAAATGATTCATTGATAATGAAACATTTCATTTCACCCAATATTTATCCCTGGTTGTATTACTGAATCATAAACAACAATATATCAATCTACTTCTACTTCCAAAACTACCATTGAATGAATTTGATGATATTAATGGGTGTGGAAGGTCAATATTTCTACTAATTGGTGCCTTATTGGGTAATGGAGTTATATCCAACATGACCATCAAAGAACTATTAATAACAAACGTATGATTTAAAATAAACATTTCTGCTTAGTAATCCTTCTTTGAACTCATTGATATTCATTGACAACACGAGACCATTGCATATATTGATTAATTAATAAATTTAAATGTTGCAACATTTTCAAATTCTCTGTTATAGCTACAACAACAAATTTGGTGAAAGAAAGTTTATAAGAAGAGGGCCTATCACACCTCTTTCTCCGCAAACAATCCCAAATATCAATGACCAGTCAAGGAGACAATTGTTTACATATATTTGCTACAGTAGCTACCTCGTTGCAATTTAGAGAGTAGTTTGAATGATGGATAAACCATAGGTTGCAAACTCGAACTCGGAGAGTACTCTACAAGCCCAAAATTTTTAACTTGGCAGACACTCGGCAACTTAGAAAGTACTAAAACTTAAAATTTCTTAAAAAACCATTTTTTTTTTTGCAAAATTCAGTTACAAAATGTATTAAATTGAAAATTGACATCTCAAAAGAGAAATTGCATGGTTTAATAGCAGAAACAATGTGTGAAAAACGTGTTTTAACCAGCATTTTACCCACGTTTTTTGTGTCTAAAAAAATGCGTGAGTTAAACTTGTAAAAACTTGCAGAGAAAAAAAAATAGAGTACTTGACAACTTGGAGAGTACTCGCAGAGTTTGCAAACTATGGGATAAACTAGCAAATACTGAAACCCAAGAGTATTCTGCATTGTGGCTAGCAAAAACCTAAAGGTCCAACTCTTGAGTGAATGAAGAAGAAGAACATGCTTATATAGCTTGGCAACCTAGGAAATTGAGTTGTGAAGGAGATGGTGCATAGATTTGATCCTATAGAGATCGCCCATGCTATAGCTGCCATTGTGATATATGTTGCATGTTAGAATTGTTCCTTTGAGATCCACAAACATCTAGAACTGTGAGAAAATCGCTCCTTATCCATTTACCATATCTATGAACATTAATAGTGTGTATTTGCATGCAAAGATGAGGGAATTGCTTGAAAAATCTGTTGAAACAGTGGCATGGAGATGGCTTATCAACCATCAGGTTGTGCAAGAGTAACTGTTGCACTAAATCTGGGTATGCACAAAGTGTAATTTTCTGTTTTGGATTCATGCAAACTTGCATATAGAATGATTTCTTGGGCATTGTTGAATTAAATTTGGTAGTTGTAGGGCCAAATCAGGTCACAAATAGAGCTTTGGGTCATTTAGGATACACCAGTGGAGTGCACAACAAAAAATGGTAGGAGTTTTAGGTAGTTAAGGATTGGAGGAAAATCATACAACATGCCAAGACTAGAGCATTGGGGGATTGGGAATCTGAATAACTTATACTGCATACCAATAGGTATTGGTTTATGGGAAAGTCAGATACTCTAGTACAAGCAAAGGGACTTAGAGAGGAAATGTGGACTTTCAGGAAAAGGCATGCCAAGGATGACAAGTTCGACATGAACACTTGGATGCAAAACTCTGAAACTCTGATTAACAACAATAAGAAATTTTTTATAAGGGCATGAACGTGTTGGTAGGATTGGTAGGGAGAGTATGCAAGTATGGAATTCTTGAAGGTCAGAATCTTCAACAAACACACAAAACCACAGGGCCAACACTTAGATTTAGCCAATTTTGGATTTATGACAACTTAGGTGGTTGATTGAAGTATAAGGGGGAAACCACTCAAAAAAAAATACATCTTTTGAACGTATGGGACCCATTAAGGATGTCTTAGATCGATCATAAACAATGGGTCAAATATGACTAAGAGACAAAATGGAAGGGACTCAAGAAAAAATCAACATTACAGGTTTGAGTCCCAACAGACTCAATAATCGAACTACCATTGTCAAGAGATCATGTGATTGTTTCCATGTCCCTCATGATAAATTTGACAAGGAAACTAACAATGGCACATACTATATATGGATTTGGCATGAATCTAACAACTACAATTACTAGTAGTGGATTTGGCATGAATGCACTTCCATAAGATACTTGGTGAAGCTGAGGTAAGTCAACTATTTGGTTGCCAACTTTATAGTTGGTAGGAGCAGACCAACAAGGAATAGAAGTGTTTGGAGTTCTCATGGGGCTAAATGTAATAATTTGAACTCAAGAATTTCTATTAAACTTCATTGTCATCTCATTATGTAAGAAGTCTTACAATGCATTGTTGGGTCAGGGTTTGTTGGTAGCAGCTGAAGTCTACAATAATTGGAAAAACAAAATATTCTCCATTGAAAATAAAAGATGGAAATATGTAATTGATTTGAGGAATTGGGCAATGAGTGAGGAAGTAACTTCTTTGGATTCATTACACTATTGTTATCCTTGCATGTTCAAGCTTATTGAAACTTGAAAGTGTCACCATAAATACATATAATGTAACCTTAACTGGTAGTGGACAATTTGTTTTGCTTGCAATTGTTAAGTAGATATGTAACATTTGTCAGGGATTGTTGCATAGATCAATCATATCTACCATCTCTACAATTGAAATTGATGGCTAAAATCATTAGAACAAGGGAAAAGATTGCTGTGACATTATACCAACCGTTTTGTTTAATTCTGTGCATAGCATGGATATTTGATGGATTTAAGGTGCGCAGGAAATTATCCTTACTTATACATGATATCACCGTGTTGTAATTGTAAACTGGTATAATGTGATAAGAGAAAAAAGTTAACTCTGAATATTTCATGGCTTGCAGGTGGTTTGCGAAGCGATTTCTTCACCCTGATGTCGTTTCATCTTTTGAATATATATTCATCTGGGATGAAGATTTAGGAGTTGAACACTTTGATGCTGAAAAGTAAGTTCTCCTACTCCATTTAATACAGAAGATTATTGTATTTGTAGCTTCTTTCATTAATGTAACAGATTATTAATAAATGTATGAGATGGTCTTTCACTGATGTCTGGAGTCTGATTGACTACTTTTGGTCACTTATGGACATTAATGTACTGATCTTATCCATAGCTTACTGGTGAGTTTTGACATCTGTACTATTCCTATCCCACACCGTACAGTTCTAACTAGAACTTGAGTGGGACTATATACATTGGAGAATGTCTTAGAATTAAACTATATATTTTCTTAGACACAATCGGTCAGGGAACAAAATGATTGCATGTGTTTTTATCTGTTTCTATAATGGCCACACACCTTTATCAGGCATATTTGAAATGAATTATCATCCTCCAATAGAGTTGAATAATAATTTAGCAAGCCTGCTCAAGTTAATTATTTCAATGAGTTATAATTCTCAAGTAGAATTGAATGATAATTTAGCAAGCCTGCTTAAGTCAATTATTTATCCCATTAGGAAGTCCAAAATTCTTGCATGTAGAAAATTGGCAGTGGCTGCACGGGTTTCTTTTATTAAAGTGTGAATACTGTTAATCTCTTTATTTTTGAGAGTATCATACAATTTCTGATTTCATTTACTTATTGGTCCTAATATTCAGTTTGGGTGACATTAGTGCATCGATAAGGCTCCATGTTGCTATTACTTGATAAGAAAAATATACTTTTCTTTTGCTGTTCATTCAGTGTTTCTAAAATTATTACTATTCTATTCAGGTTGCAAATTGAAACCGAATTGGATTCCCTTATTAGCTTCTCTCTGTTATGGAATGAGCCAATTATTTAGAATATAACTTGTTTCAAGCAATATTAAAGTCTCTACAAATGTTTACACACAATTAAGACCTGTTGAAATGAGAGATATATTCACAATGAATTCCCATGCTCATTATTCTCATCCTTTAGAAATCATGATGGGATAAATAAAGTATTATAGCAGCAATTCTTTGTCTGCATATCTGTAATTGAATGTAATGGCATTAATGTCTGGCAAATCATGCTTTTTTCTTTTCTCATTTCATGTTTGTAATGTAGAATTAAATAGGCTGATCTATATTGTTTAGATCCTTATGTTTATATTCTATTTAATTGTTTGAGGTACGTATAACATGAGTCATATTCAATATAGGTACCTACAACTTGTTAGGAAGCATGGCTTGGAGATATCGCAACCTGGTTTAGAGCCAAACAAAGGCCTAACGTGGCAAATGACCAAAAGAAGGGGTGATTCTGAAGTCCATAAGTGAGAACTATTATCTTCTCCATTAGTTTGTGTCTCTTTTTCCATGACCTATTTAATAAATTTATCCTTGTTAATCCTTCCTTGCCTTTTGTTTTCATGCTACATTTAACTAACACTATGCTTTTGTTCAGGGAAACACAAGAGAGACCTGGCTGGTGCCATGACCCACATTTACCCCCATGTGCAGCGTATGGTTTCATTTGTTCAAATGTTTTTGAGATTATTTTTAGAAGTTTTCCTAGGATGTGGTAAATGGCAAGCATTCTGCATGCTGCTTTTTATTCACTTTGTTTTGTAAACTATGCATAAGTTTACCAGATTTGCTATCCATATGTTATTTAAATAGGTGATTCAAACTGAGTACTTTTGTAACCAGGTTTGTGGAAATAATGGCTCCTGTATTTTCCCGAAAAGCATGGCGGTGTGTTTGGCATATGATTCAGGTATTGGACGAAGAGATTTTGTTGAACAAACACTACCTTACTTGCAATGAATGATTTTGTATTTAGGATTGTAGACATTTGGTAATTTCTTGTATAAGTCACTTTCAATTCCTTATTGTCATTATGGCAGAATGATTTGGTTCATGGATGGGGTTTAGATTTTTCTCTGCGGAAATGTGTAGAGGTGAGTATAATCTTGAGATTTCTATTCCTTTAGACATGTCATACATGCAAAAGCTATTTGTTTTGTTTGAGCATAGGAAAATGGCCCACTTTGGAAAGGGAGTGCCAAGTAGTTCAAACAAGTTTTGGTCCTTAAGTATTGATATTCAGTGGCTAATTCACCCATATGAATATTTTTTAATTCCTTATGACAGTTGATTATAATTTTATATGACTGCGCCTTATCAATTGCTTAAGAAGACAATGAATTTGTTCACAGAAAGAAAGATATTATGTGAAATGACCAAGGATGACCAAAAGTAGGTCAATCAGGCTCTAGGGTACACCAGTTTACAAAGAAATTTCTAGGCTGGATAATCCTAGAGAAGGTTCCATTAAGGGGAAGAACCCAAAAAAAAACAAAACAAAACAGCAAGGTACCACCAACATAGGTGGTCAAGAAACCAATATAAATAGCGAAGTAGGGGATACAAGAACCCCAAAGAGCATAAGCTGAGGAGTAGTGGAGAGAGAAGGGATTACTGTGTGCCTGGAATGGAATAAACATATAGCAAAAATCAACACAAGAACATATAATAACACACAAAGCTACCCTGGTGTTGTGACCATTTCACACATCGCCCCATCACAAATGGGGACCCCCTCTTTTTGCTTGTTTTTCGCTTGTTTTCGCTTTCGTTTTTAGGGTTTTGTTAGTCAGTTAGTTGTCTGGATTTAGGGCCAAGCCTTAGGGTTTTAAATTTTGCCTTTTCAAGCCAAAATCCAGTCATTTTTTGAGAGCTTTTGAGCTTCTTTTCTAGAATGCAAATTTTGAATGCAATGAATTCGCCAAAATGGTCTAATTTTCAATTGGAATGTTCATGCAGAGCTTAAACTTGTCTAAGTGTTGACCGTCAATATGAATTTTTGTCTGACTGAATATTTTGACCAAATTTTGACTTTTTTGAATTTTGATCCTGGGCATTGGAATTGATTTGTTTTCGTCTCGTGAAGTGTTAAAATGTGAAAAATCTTGTTATTTTGGCCTGTAGGAGCAAAATCGCTCCTGTCCCTCAGTGAAGGACGGGAGCTCAATTTCAAATATCTCATCATCCTTGCAGAGTCCAGACAAATTTTACGTTTGAAATAATGGAGAACGACAAGATCTTTCCATTGAATATAAATTGAAGATTTTCATGAGCACAGAAAGGCCTCCAGGAAGAAAATCGCTCCTGTCCCTCAGTGAAGGACCGGAGCTACAATTCAAATTTCGTCTTGTCCTTGCAAGATTTTGAAAGTTTAGCAATTTGAGGACGTCCAAGGGAAGATGCTTTGCCAAATGAATATAATTTGAGATGCAAAAACGAAGGAGAATGATCTATATTGACCAAATCGCTCCTGTCCCTCTCCAAGGGACCAGGGCGAGGTACCTTGTAGCTCTCGTCCCTCTCCCAAGGACTAGAGCGATTTCCTCCATTTTGCAAAATCCAGACAAGGGTCAAGGCAAGTTTACGTTCAAAAACAAGGGAAAACATGAGATGAGCACATTGAATATAAATTGAAGATTTTTTTGACGTCCATACCAGTGTTAAATGCCTAGTTCGCTCCTGTCCCTCAGGAAGGGACCAGAGCGATTTTTGATATAATTGCTTTTCTTGCAAAGTTACAAATAATGTAAAGGCATGGGTGGATAGAGTGAAGAAGGACGAATCCGTTGAATATAAACTTAGAGCATGGCAAAGTAAGATGAAGGCCACAAGGGAAAGATCGCTCCTGTCCCTCTCCAAGGGACCAGGGCGATACAATGGTGATGACCCGTCCCTCCAAAGTTCAAGGTCGTCCCTCCAAGGTTCAAGGCTGATCCAAGTCAAGACGAAGGGTGGCGAAGACATCTCAAGGCATTTCCATCAAGCACAACGTTGCAAGGGTCATCACATGGAAGGATTTGCACTCTATAACCCAGATCGCTCCTGTCCTTTGGCAAGGGACCAGAGCGATATCTACATAATGGCGTAAATTTCAAAAGGCAAACAAATTTCAAGTTACCAAAAGGGTCGAAAGGACATCATTCCACGCAATGAAGATAATTGCAAGTTGGCACAAACAAGAACAAGCATGTTATGATGAACTTCGCTCCTGTCCCTCAGGAAGGGACTAGAGCGATATTGATATATTAGATTAATCCATGCAAGATTTACGTAAAGACAAGGGTACACAAGGTTACATATGCTCCAGGACATCGTTTGAAGATAATTTGCAAGAGTTTTAAACGTCCAAACATTGCTAATCAAGGTAAAAGTCTCCCATCGCTCCTGTCCTTTGGACAAGGACCAAGGCGATACTATTAGAACACTCCCGTTCCTTCAAAGATCAAGGCGACGCAAGGTTAGGAAGTGCGAAGGACAACGTTTGAAGGACATTGCAAAAGAGATCGAAGTTTAAAATCGCCAAGACCAAGGAAAACATGTGGATCGCTCCTGTCCCTCTCCAAGGGACAAGGGCGATGATCCTTATAACATCGAAGGTACCTTGCAAAAGCAAGTGGAAATAAGCGCAAAGGACACAAGCAATGATATTTCGAAGGTCAAAGATGCAAGGTGAACGCAAAAACATGGAGATCGCTCCTGTCCCTCTCCAAGGGACCAGGGCGATAATGGTCATGGGACGCACTTGCTCGCACAAGGAAGAAATTCAAGTTCGAAGGACCACCAGATGATCGATTTAGGACGTGGAAATGAAGGAGTTAAACGTCAAAAAACGCAAGAATCTAGACCAAAATCATGGATCACTCCTGTCCCTCTCCAAGGAACCAGAGCGATGAGGTACGTCCTTTTATTTTCATATCTTTGGCGCCAAATTTAAACAATTCGAATTTCATTAAATGCTAAATCAATTTAAAAAATTGAAAATCCATTTTTTATTGGCATTTAATGTGGCGTTAAACATTTATTAATTATTTTGCCTTTATTAAAATCGAAATTTGCAAATTTAAAAAAACGCAAGGCATTAATAGTTAATTAATTAATATAAAAAAAAATCGAATTGGAGCGCTCATATATGGAGGTCGGCCTTGTCATTTCATTGCAAATCATTTAAAAATGGTTTTATTTACCAAGTCGGCCTAAGGGATGAAAGGGTGAAAGCGCTATATATTGAGGGTGGAAGATATCATTTTTACATAATCATTTTTTTTTTATCCTTCATGCGAATTGAGGAAAGCAAAGATAGAGCGAATATTATCCAAGGTGGTGAAGACACTCCAAAGGTGGTGCGAATTGCATTGAAGACCAAGGGTGGCGCGCTTAGACATTCCAAAAGTGGTGCGATTCCGAACCAAAGGTGGCGTAGACATTCCCAAGATAGTGTGAGGCGTGCGAAGTGTGTTTGAAGAGGTGCGAATTGCATTGGAGATCAAAGGTGGTGTGAATTCGAAGACCACACCAAGAGCAAATTTGAAGATCACATTCTCTCCAGAGGTGGCGAAATCAAATTTGAGGGGATCATATTGAAGATTATCTTTATACCTCAATTTTGCCTAGGCAAATTTTGTTTTTGCATTCTAGAGTTAGCTCTCTATCGAGGTATGGCGATTTAATTATTATTGTTTTATTCATTCATCGTCATATTTCAAATTTTGAATTTTAAATCTCTTAGTTCAATCGTTGTATTTTAGGAAATGATAACTCTAGAGACTTATCATTAGGTTTCCTAAAATTTATCTCTCTTATTTACGTTATTTATTGCAAAATCTATTCCTTATAATGAAATGTTGTGTAGGTATGGCGACCCCAAAGGCGGGAGCATCCACCAGTCGCTCGGCTCTCATGAAAGAAGATCAGAAGACTGAAGAAGTGGAGACCAAGATCGTGTCCAAGTGGAGCAACATTGGAGATACAAACTTGGGGAACTTTAGCACGAAGAAGTTCCGAGAGGTCCCTTACATCGGCAAGCCATCACCTGTCGCCCGGAGAATAATAGAAAGTGGCATCATTAAGGCGGCCGGTTTTCCTCCAGCCATTCAGTGTCACGAGTTGATGATCGAGTGTGCCCGTCATTACAATCCACAGTCCAGGACAATTGTGTCCAATGAGGGAAACATTTTGGCGTACCTTTCAGAGGAAGCCATAAGTGAAGCCTTCCATCTTCCAGAGCACAGGGACATGATATACAAGAGCATTGAAGGAGCCAGATCAGTATACGATGATGATCCAGATGCTTGCCTAAGCATAATCAACAAGAACTGGCTACTTAAGAGTCGTCCCCGTCTGAGCAAAGTACCGAACACACCACACAGGATTGATTTCCAAGAGGAGTACAGAGATTTGATCACCATGCTCAACAGAGTTACAGGAGCACCTCATGCCTTCTATTTTGAGAAATGGATGTTTTATTTCATCCAGGTGATTGTTCAAGGAAAGGGTACAATACATTGGGCTAGGATAATTAGCCATTGCTTAGACGTACAGTTGAGAAGACTCAGGGCTACTAAGTCCTTCCACATGAGTTCATACGTCATCTATGCCTTAATCAGGAGCGTTGAGTACGCAGGACTACCTCACAGAGGAGTGATTGGAAGAGGACCCGGCGAGGTCAGAGTTTGTGAATCCTATACCTACTTGCATCATCCACCAGGGAAGAACTACAAGTTAATCAATGATACTTTCACGATGAACATCACCAGGACGCTGCAAGGAGGGATTCACAACAGATTATCTCAGGATGCCCAGCAGTTAATCAAGAGGTACGGTGCTTGGTTCATTCAGTTTCCCAAGTTCACTTACATTAGAGTGTATGGATGTCCTTTTCCCCCATACATGTTGCCGAGATACCCGACAGACAGAATTGTGTTACTTGAAGTAACAAGGCAGTTGGCAGCATATGTGAAAGCATTCAGACACAGACATCAGAATGGAGTTCAGGTACCTATTATTTTGGGTAATTCAGTTGAGGTATGTCCCAATGTCTCAGCCATGGATGATGCAGAGAGGGAGTTAGCCTTGTATCCTTTTTCATCTTTTGCTTGGAGGAATAGTTTTGACCCTCATGGACATTTAGAGGAGACAGTCGGTAGAAGATTTAGACATGAGTACCAGATTGAAGATTTTATGATGAATCTCCTAGATGATCTCGAAGTGAAACGAAAGATACATTCTAGATTGCCTTTGGATTTCATCAGGAAATGTAAGATTTACCGAGTAGCCGACCAAGCTCAGGACAACGGCAGGCACATCCAATCTTCATATGATAGAGAAAGCAAAACAATAAGTCTGAATTGGAGTGAGCCCGAGGCCGTGGATTTAGATGAATTGATGGCACCAGTCTTGTCTTGTACTCGCAGATGGGTAGACGTTCAACATCAGAAGTTGAGAGAACAAGGCATAGCCATGTCTTTTACTTTGGAAGAAAAGCCAGCCGAAGGTGGAGCCAGTGTTAGTGAAGGCAATCCTAATCCTAGGAATTCAGGTGAAGGTAACCTTCGATGTGCCAGTGAGGGCAATCTCCATTCGAGAGGTTCAAAGAGAAAGGAGAGATCAGAAAAGAAAGAGCCTTCCAAGAAAAAGCAAGGTGCTAACAAAGATCAAACACCAGGTACTTCTTCCAGACCAGAAGATAGAGCAGTTCGATTGGAAGAATCCATGGAATCGATGGTACAGAATGACAGGCAGGAGGAAGGACAGGCACAGCATGTTTCATCCGATGGATCCCTCCAAGACTATGATTTAGATAATGATAATGAAGTAACATCTCCTCCCAGACAAGAAGAAGTAGTACACAAAGAAATTCAAGTTCAAGAGACAAGATCAAATATCCCAGATTGGTTGAAGGAAAGATTGACTAAGGTGATCGCAATTGAGGACGAGGACAGTGCAATTGATTTAGAGAGCCTTGTTGGACGTTCACATATGACAACAGAGAAGAAGAAGGCTACAAAGATGTCCAAGATGATTCGAGATGAGACTGGATCTAGAAAACTGCAGATAGCTACACCGGCAGCGGACAAATATGAGGATGAGATCCTAGCAGAGGACTATCATATACAGACTATTGAGTTAGGACCATCCACAGCAGAGCAGACTTTAGATGATGCCACCGACACATTTGAGGCATTGAAGGATAAGTTTAGAGAGGAAGTAGAAAAGAATAGAAAGCTTGAGAAAGAGGTCGGTGCATGGAGGACATATTTCAGTCACATCAATGAACCTTTGGGACGTCAGGATCCAGTTAGATCACCATTGCAGGCATTGCCCCTTCAATCAATCAATGAAGCAGAAAGATTCAGGAACATGGTCCAGCGTACATGTAATTGGATGGATAGATCTCACACGGTGGCCATTGAGTTTATTACAAGGATGTCGAAGATCACCCACCAGGCTATCCAAGTTCTTGAGATAATTCACAGATTGATGGCAACAGTAGCTGCATTTGCCCATACCAAGGACGTTGTCATCCCTGTCTTGAAAGTTATAAGACATACATCTAGAAGAATTCTAGCACAAGAGAAGATCTTAGAAGGTGATTCTCACAGTTTGTTTCAGTGGTCAACCTTACTCCATATAAAGAGTGTTCTCTTTGAGGACATCAGTGTTAGATGTGGTCAAGTTGAGGAGGTGATCAATCCGATCCAGGACAGAGTATTTGAGGTACTTCGTACCATTCTTGGCAGAGGGATCGAGGTCGAGACAGATGTGGATTTACAAGAATTTGAGGATAGAATCACGATCATCTTTCGCAAGGACGCAGATGTTACAGATGAGCAGTATGATCAAATGTATGCCACCATGCTCCTGATTGATAGAACAAAGGAACTTGAACCTACTTGGGACACAGCTCTTCTAGATGCATTTGATCAGGTTATCCACTTAGAAGAGAGTATCAAGAATCTTCCCGAGATTCCAATCACAGAAATCGAAGGAATCGTGACAAAATTCATTGCATATGCTAAGAAAGAGAATTGGAAAGGGAATAAGATTCTAGATGAAAGGTTGTTACAGATGACATGACATCTTATTTCTCATTGGTTGATACCTCCTAGATTTTTGTGCCAAATTTAATATTTGGCTATGCATTTAATATTGTTCAGTAAAAAGGAGGTCATTTGTAACAAACCCTAATTAGGGTTTAGGTGTCATGATCTTGTCCATTGATTTACTTTCAATCTGGACCTTTCATTGTAATTGGGGATGCTATTTATACCCCCATTTTTCATTTTATTTAGAGTCAGTTAATAGAGAATAGAGTTAAGAGTGAAATAGAGAGATTAGAATTGTAAGCAATTTTTATTTTGTAGCAAGATTGAGTCTTGAAGAGAGAAATTCAAGCAATTGTTGTATATGATGACTTGGAAATCAATAAAATATTGAAGTTATGGTGTTTTGTTGCAAATTTCATAAGTTATCTTCATGGTTGTTGGATGTACTTGAATCATGCTCAATCAAAGTAGTTTGTTAATTTGAAAGGCTAAGTGTGAGGTTTGATATTTGGTAGGATTCGCAATCCAAACCACTAGCTTCTTGCTGATTGTAGGAACGCCTTGCGTGGTCGACTGGAAAACATTTTGAGTCCTTAACCTTCAAGCATTTTCGCATCTAGGATATGTACCTTCGTAGTAGTGTCCTTGGTCTTTGATGCATTGAATACCATTATTACCTTAGAAGATCGCACTAATTTCAATTAAGTTGTTATCTTATGGCAAAATTGGAGTTAGTTGAGTCTTGCCAAATCTCATTCATGCTAAGTCGTTCATAGGGTTAGGCTAGATTAGACCTCTTAAGCCCTATTTTTTTCCTTTTTTTTAAAAGTTCCTTTTTAGTTTAGTGAAATCTTCGAGCCTTTGGAATCCGTAAGACGCCTTGGAGGAAACAGCAAATCACATCATACCACTAAAAGCTTGTCCACACGTGGAGACCCCACTAAAAGAACCTTGGAGTCCATCTAACTGATCCTTTTTGCAGATCTTCAGCAGTTAGAGACTATTTTCTCAAGAGAGGATAAGATGCCTAATGGTATTTTATTCTGTGTATGATTGTGTACAAAATACACGTCAACACCTGGAGAAACCAATGTGGAAAGAAGCACCAAAAGAATAAGGCAGTTTGCCTTCTCTTGCCACCATCTCCTTGCAATTTATCACTTCCCAAGTCGTCAAAGATACATATAACTATACTTGCAAGTGCTTTGTAGCATAATTTAAATGCACACTCACAGCTACACACAATTCTCTAGCACACATTTCAATCAAGAATAGAATCAAGAACAGAATCAGGAGCCCCTTATAACCTTTTTAAGGGCATATGCCCACAATTCAACAAGAAAGGCTGGAGCAAGAAGCCCAAAATCTAAAAATTGGACACATCATCTGCATCCATTACTCTCCCTAATCTTTTCTCATTGGAGATATGTTAGGATTAAGGTGTAATTGGAGAAATACTTTTTATTTAGATTCTCCTAGGAATCTTGATATTAGTTGTCATATGCATTCACGAGGGAGGTGGATCACAGTGGTGATGGTTATATTTGACTTTGGACTTATTTAAGGTACTTTACCATTTTCTGGCCAGTAGAGGAAGAAGTGGAAAATCTTGTCATAATGGATGAGACTCACATGAATTATTTGACTCCAAAATAGAGCTCTAGACTTCAAGATGTGAGCCTTTGGGGAGTTATTGCTCAAAGATGCTTTTGAAGCTACATTTTTTATTTGGGGAATCATTGATTGAGCCCATGGAATGTCTACGTGAAGTCATTGATTTAATTTACTATTCTTGGAAGATGCTCTCTTAGGTGGGTGTGGGTTTTTTGCATGATACAATGGTTTTGGAATCCATTGTTTTCGTGAAACCATTTATGGTTTTTGCATCTCTCTTTGCCTATATATTGGAGGTATGAGGTAGTGGTTCTAGCTTATTGTTTACAAGTAAGCAAGTGTTGTCGGAATGCTATCATAGTGCACAGTGTAGTGTGTTGATATTGCATCATATATATTGAGACTAATACATATTTGTCCTCTTTTGTAATTTTTTTTCCCAAAAGGGCTTCTCCATATAAATTCTGTGTCACTATGGTTTGCTGATTTCTGCATTTTTACATAATCTTTTATGGTAACCCTAAGTTAAGAGATTAATGTCAGATTTCTGTAAACTTTGAAGAAGACTTTATTGCGGTAGTTTCACCTTGGTTCTCGATAAAAATACCCTAAGTCACAAGGTTCGAATTCGACAGCCATGAAATTTGGATGAAATTCGACAAGGGAAAAATTCGAAAAAAAATTCGGATAAAATTCGCCTTATATAATTTTGTTTATTTTTAAATATATGTATACTTATAATAAATTATCAGAATAGCGACCCTTGTTGGAGAAAATCCGAGGGCGACCCAGCAGTTGCAGACACCCATGACCCAATAGATACAAAGCATATACAAAGAATACCCACGACCAACTGAGTTGTGTTTAGAGGCGGATAGCAGTGCTTTATAGAGGAAATTCGATTAAATTCGAACCTCGTCCATGAAAATCGCTGTATCCTGTGACTTAGAAAATACCACTACAAATGTTAGGAAGAATTACCATGACACAGCTGGAATCAACATGACACAAGTGGAATTCCTATAACATAGTAGAAACTGTTAACCAAGTGGAACTCCTATGATTAAGGAGAAGTTGTTAACTTGATGTTTCTAGCAGTTTTGTCACTACCAAAATTGTACAATGTTTTAACTCTGTTTGCTAGGAACCTACTTTAATTAAATTTGATCTCAAAGTGTTTGGATCACCTCAGAACCTTCTACAATTTGTGTAGACACTTGCACAACTTGTATACTTTATTTTTTGCTCGATTCATTGGATTGGGTGTGATTTAAGATAGTATTTTATTATTTTGAGTAGTTAATGAGAAAAGTGGCATAGTAATTTAACCTAATTAGCTTGCTTACGACTTAGTTTGGTTCACACCTCCCCAGTAAAGAAGGCCTTTAGTACTTAGAAGCTTAGAAGATCATGAGATGAGGGAATAATTTCCCCACTTTCTTTTGAACACCACTCGGCATTGCATGGAAATTGTCTTTTCAATGCCATTTACTGACCTTCCTTCTCTCGTTCCTTTGACGCTGTCATCTTCTATCACAAAATAACATCCTTGTGTATCTCTTCTTGATAGATCGGCTTAAGGCCTTCTTGTTATGGAATTTCACATGGACCATACCTAAGTGGTTTCAACTTCTTTGCTTTACCCTGCAGTCTTCTCTTATTCAAGCATTGATATGTAAATACAAATATGAGAAACACCAATCAATACGACATACTATACTGAATTTGCAAATGTAAACGAGAGCAAGATAATAACCACAAAATGAAGACAAAGGATTTACCTCCATGTGAAGATTCTTTTTGTCCATGGAAGTTGGCTTTCCCCTTACTGTTGGTATTTTCTAAATGATAAATTTTCTGCATGAGAATTTCCATTAGGTCCTTCATAGTCTCCATTGATTGAGATACCGCTTGCAGTCTCCATCTTGAGTAAGCTGGCTTCTTTATCAAAGAGCTCTTCTTCTCTTTCCATGCTTTCTAGTTCTCTTTTCCACCTGTGTGACTCAATGTCTATTTGCAAAGGTAAAAGATCTTTTCCACTTGATCTTGTTATGGGCATGAACCTGCAATATCACTTATAGCAACTTTGAAGAAGTGAAGAAACCACTTTGATACCAGTTGGTCTGAAACCTCAGATGGTTATACCATAAATTATTTTCCAAAATATAGATTTGAGAAATGAAATCAATACTGCATACCAAACTGAACTTGCAAATGTAAATGAGTGCAACATGATCTCAAGTGAAAACAAAGGATTTACTTTCAGAGAAATTTGTTGGAAAAACCTCAGCAAAATTTGAGATATTTACTCACTTAAAATTTACAACTTCAAGGTAATTACTGTATTAGGTCACTTGGCATACGCCCAACCGGATTCACCATAAAATTAGGCCTTAAGTTCACAAACACTAAACTCTCTTAAGAGTTTTGAGTAACCGACAAAGTCAATTGCAATATGAACTCACTTTTGAATCCACTATAGCCACTTAAATTCCCAACAAACTCTAAAATTGATGTTTATTTTCATTTACAATAGCATATATATGCTTCATAAGCTCATAGAAAAGTCCAAAAGTTGCCAAAAGTCAAAAAACAAAAGAACTTTGAATGCCACAGGACATTTTCTTGTCCCAGAGTGAAACTACCTCCTTGCGACAGGTGACTTTAAAACTGCCCCTTTTAGAATTGAGAAACAGATCCATTTGAAATGCAATCTTACATTCCTACATATTTCAAGTAGGAGAAAGCATTAAAATGACCATCTACACAAAAAGATGACATGCAATGCTGAGAACTGGCCACAGCTGATTCCTTAAAGTAAATGCAGAAAAATGACTTGAGGTACTTTATCCAAATTGCATCATAGTGGACTTAGTATATTTATCTTACTCGACCCCTATTCTTATAAACTTACTTGAAATGACCATGAACTTAAAGGACCCTCGAAACACCCTCAACTCAATAATTCTCAGCAAGGACCAGAGCATGTAAATTATTCAAGGGTCTACAGAGATTGCAGAAGGTTCCAAATTGAGCAGGACATCTTGAAATCAAATTCAGTTGAAGTAGCTTCCAAAGAAATATAGCAAAAATATGGTAGTGGTAGTATTATTTTGGGGATAAAACTGCAAAAAGCAACAGTGTGGTTCTTTTCTTGTGTCATCGATTATCATTCCCCCCAGTCAGTTTCAAGGTCATCCTGTCAGGATTTATGAACTTTACCCGTGAAGTTTTGCAAGATGTTTGTGTTTGCACTATTCCAAATTGTGCGTTAGAGGAAGGTTTTGTCATCTGAAGCACATGCCAGCATATATATAGATTACTGGTGGATGTGGGGTAACATTAGATATATTGGGTTCTTGTAAATTGTCATTGCAGGGAATCTCTCACAGTATAAGCCATTGTATTTCCTTGATCAATGCACTTCGTATTGTGCTTGTATAAGGTGTTGAACATTTATTAAGCTACAAATATAATTAATAATTTCAAAAAAATTGATTTGTTCAGGAGGTCAAAAATATCTGGTAAAATTTCTATAGCAATTAAAAAATCCAGACTGAACCATACAAATCTGACTCGGCCAAAGAATCCAAACCAAACTGGATTGAACAATTCTGGCAGGATTTGGCAACTGTTGGTACAACCACAAAAAGTATGGTTGAATTGTGCTAATATTTGTTCCAAATATTGTAACGTGTGGTTCCAAGTGGTAAGGAATAGCCTAAGTAAGTGTCAAAGTTTCCTCAAGTATGCTTATAAAATACTGCAATGCTTTGGACACTCGACTTAGTTTCTTGTTGGGATCTTGAAAGAAAAGATGTTTTTCAAGAACCACCAAACAAGATTAAAAATTGAAGTTATATAAACAGACACAAGCTTCAAGAAAGAAGTGTGATAGATCATCAACATTTTGGCCGATCCTATGTTGAATGCTCCATCTCAAGGATGAAATGTGTTGTGGATGATAGAATTAGAGCATCTTATATAGATAAGTCCTTATTGCATACACAAGATGCTGTGTAAAATGATCCCAAGACTAGAGCATTGATTAATTAATCAATTAATTCAAATGTTGGATAGTCTTTTAAAGGAATATTAGATAAAACAAATCTTTAATTAATTAGCTACAACTCTTTGATTAAGTTAATTATTGCTTTATGCAAGTAATTATTTTGATTAATTCTTAATTAATTAATCAACCAAAAAATTAATTAATTGTGGGACCTCAAGCTTGAATATGGCAGCTCACCAAGAATGACTTAAGCACAAGCCTGCTACACTATTTGAATCAATAGAATGTTTTCCAATCTCCATAGCTTCGCCATAGTCATTATTTATATGAGTGATCCTCCTTGGTAATGATGTCCACTTTATCAAGGCAAATTTGGTGTGTTGTCTCTCAGAGTGGGCTGAACATAAACAGCCGGTATTTTGTGGCTTAAGAGGGTTTTTCTCCAAAACTAAACAGCCATGATGTGCTGGCCGTCTAAGCTCTTTCCTCAGAATGTTCAACCAAAGTAGATTTCTGTGTCTTGTTGAGACAAATGCCCATAGAATGCTCTTTTATCTTTAATAAATTATTTTTCTTTTGGATGACAATTTTTTTATATATTTTGGGTCAATGTTTTATCTTACCCTTCATCACTCATCATTTTGAACAATTCTATTTTATCCTGTGCATTCCTATTCTTGTTCAATAGGATGAAAGTCATCTTAATCTTTATATGCTTCAAAGTTCTAGAGATTATTGGAAATCTTTTCAGTTTAAGGGATGAAAGCTTGAGGTGGTTCTGTTGTACACTCAGCTGTACATGGACAAGGATGAAAGAGCACTGTGGGGCATTCTTTTCAACATGGCTTAACTACAGTTGGTCTTCATAAACGACTTAAGATAGATGTAATTTGCTGAAGTGACCCTCCATAGCAATGACTGTAATTAATTGAATTAGTTAGTTTGTTAATTAATTATTGAATTAATTAATTTGGACTTAAAAAATGACTTGAGATCAAGTCATCATTTGTAAATGTGACCATAGCAATGCCTATAATTAATTGTCTAATGAGCTAGTGGCCCTAATGAGTTAATGAATTAAGTATTTTAATTAATTTTGAGAAACAGTTGATCAATTAATTAATTCATCTAGTCAGAGAGTTGTAACTAGTTAATTAAGGGTACAGCTAGTCCTTTAAATGGTTAGTTTACAGCTTTCAAATTAATTGGTGAATTCAATAATTCTCTAGTCTTGGGTTGTCTATGCAAGGAGCTCTAGTTCTGTAATCCTATACAACTCTTGGTTGGAGGACAATTGGATTGTAGGTGTGGCTCTAAAAGTAAAGACACAAGTTTGAATTTCCTATGTTGACCCATGGTATCGTACTAAAATAGTCAACATATATAATCTTCATCGCCAACAACATGACTATTGATAGGTATTGTGACGTATTCACACATCGCCCCATTGCAAATGGGGACCCCTACTTTTTGCTTTCTAGGGTTAGTTTTCTTGGCTTAGTCTTTTAGGTTCTTGGCTATTGATCTTTGCATTAGAATTGCCAGAGAGCTTATTTGAATAGGATGCTCTCGTTAGGATGAGATGAACCAATGGGTGGCCCAGGTCAGGGTCTCTTTGAAAGCCCACTTTAGGTCTGGCCTTGGTCTAGTTTTGGGGTTAAAGATTTCTTCACTTAGTTTGATGAAGTCCTTTTACTTTAGGCTTTGATTGGCATGGAACTGACCTATTTGTCCTTAGAAAATGCCTAATGATCAAGTCTAGACTTGAAAATTTGACAAAATTTATAGAAATTTGTACTAGAAGGCCAAATTCGCTCCGGACCCTCTCAAAGGGTCCAGGGCGAATTTCTTGAGAAAGAGATTATTACCTTAGGTTCTTACAGTTTAAGGTCTTGTTTGATTCAAATATACTTGTATACCTATTAGGAGGAGCATGATGTTGAAACTTGAACATGAAAACTTGAGCAAAACTGGAGAATTTGTGCTAGAACCAAAAATTCGCTCCTGACCCTTCCAAAGGTGCAGGAGCAAAGGGTCAGGAGCGAATCTCTCCTAAACTCCCTTTGCCCTCCTAATTTCCATGAAATCTCACTCTAGAATGATTAATTGGAAAGAAATTAGTTTGAATTCACCCTTGGAGATGCCTTGGACAAACTTGGACTTGGAGATTTAGAGAGAAAGTCTCGAATTTGAGCATTATTGCAAAATTCGCTCTTGATCCTTCCAAAGGTACAAGAGCGAATTCTCCTAAAATATATATTTGCTCCTTGTTTAGGTCAAAGTCTTTGTTCCTATGGCATGATTGAGAGAGGATTAATGTATTGATGCCTTGAAAAGGGCTTTGAAAGTGAATTGCATGCACTTGGATCATGGAGAAGTTTGAAATTTGAGCTTAAAGAAGAATTTCGCTCTTGACCCTTCCAAAGGGTCCAGAGCGAATTCTCCTAAGAACCTCTCTTGGTCCTAACTTGGACTATAACCCTTGCTTCCAGGCCTTGACTGAATGAAGAATGATCTATCCATGCCTTATAAATGAACTGGAGCAAACTTGACGACCAAAATGAGAGAAATTTGAGCCAAAAAGCAAAATTTCGCTCCTGACCCTTCCAAAGGGTCCAGAGTGAAATTCTTTGAGGTCATGTACCTTCCAAAGGTACCCAAGCGAAATCCTTAGAAAGGCCTAATTTTCAAAAGTATTGAGTGGACATCGCTTTGAGGGCAAATGGACTTGATTGAGATGGAGGAAGGACCCAAAAGCTAAGTCTAAAAGCAAAGTTGAAGGAAATGATGAGAGTTTGAGTGCAAATAGCTATTTCGAAACTGACCCTTCCAAAGGGTCTAGAGCGAATTCTTTTAAAACCTCCTTTTGCTCCCAATTTACATCAAGCCTAGCGTTGATTGAGGTTGATTGAACTTAGAGGCATCCTTAGACATGCATTTGAGTGAGTTGTGGTCACAAAGTGTGAAGAATTTGTGCAAAAATGCAAAATTCGCTCTTGACCCTTCCAAAGGGTTCAGAGCGAATTTTCTTGGAGGGTCCTGACCCTTCCAAAGGGTCCAAAGCGAAATTCCTAGGAGGTCTTGTACCTTGCCTAAGCCCTTGAGCGAAACCTATTCCTAAGCATTTTTGAAGGCAAATGACTTGTTTTTGATGAGAAAAGGATGCGAAATGAATTTCTATGATGGAAAATTGAGCAAAATGATAATTTCGCTCCTGACCCTCTCAAAGGGTCTAGAGCAAATTTTCCTAAACACCTATTTGCTCGTTTGGGGTCAAAATCTTTGTTCCTATGGCGTGGTTGAGAGAGGATTGATGTAGACTTGCCTTGAGAAGTGAATTGAAGCAAAGGAAATGATGAGTTTGAGACCAAATGACAAAATTCGCTCTCGACCCTCAAGGGTACCAGAGCGAATTCTTTTGCTTCAAATATGGACTAATTTCATGCCTTGGAACCTTAATTAGGATGTTATCATGCCTTGGAAACAATTGAAGTAAAGAAAAATGATGAGAAAGTAAAGGATTTGAGCTTAAAAGAGCAAATTCACTCCTGACCCTTCCAAAGGGTCCAGAGCGAAATTCTTAGAGGGACGTACCTTCCAAAGTACCAAGGCAAAATTCTTGAAAAAGCTAATTCTTCACCCAAAACAATTGAATGAATCCCCTTTGAGTAGATTTGAAGGCAAATTAGCATGATTTGGATGTGAGAAGGATTCAAAGGACAAATCTAAGACAAGATCATGAGAAATGTGAGTTAAATTGAGAAAAATGCCAAATTCGTTCCTGACCCTTCCAAAGGGTCTAGAGCGAAATTCCTTGGGAGAGAGGGTTTAGCTAATGAATTTGTGTTGAAGGTCTTCTTAAAGGTGATTCTATTGTTGGAACAATCCCAAGAACTATGAATTTGAGAGTGCTTTCATTTGAAAAGTGAGAAAACTTGAAACAACTCCTAATTCTCTTTTGTACCTTCCAAAGGGTCCAGAAGGAAATTGATCCTAGTGCCTTATTGTTGATGGTTTGAAGTGAGAAATACTATGTTAGAGTGAATATATCATGTGTACTTAACACCATTTTTGTTTGTTTTGCAGATCAACAAAATCAAGTTGGAGGAAGATCAGGCCAGGGCAAGGACGACTTCTTCAAACCTCATCATCATCAAGGACACACTAAGTGCAAAGAAGAAGACCAAAGTGTTAAAGACTTCAAGTGTTCAAGGAATTGCAAGCAATAGAGAAAGCTATCCTCAGGGTCCTCATTCTACCACATTAAGAGATCACGAAATGTCAGAGGAAGGATCATACAAACATTTCAAGGCGATATGAGCTACCAGAGAAGGAGTGTCTTGACCACGACTTCCTGTCACTATTATGCAAAATTAAGAAGAGGCCTCATCAAGCACAAAAGAGTCAAGGAGAGGTACATCATTCATCAAGTACATCAAAGACAGAAGAGGATCAACCAAGGTCAGTGCAAGGGAATGTTGAAGAAGTAGATAGTTTCAGAAGAGTTAATCAAAGTTAGCTTCTCATTATCACCACATTGAGTATCAAAAGAGATACGACGTTCCTTGACTAAGCAAGTGTAGGACAAGGTGGCATCCCAGTCATTGTTCCTCTAGTCAGATAGGTCCACATCAACATGTCCAGATTCAGTGAATCACGCTTATACATGAAGGCACAAACTTCGATGTACCTACCCTTGTTTCCTATTGGTTCTCATGCATTAAATGTAATTTTCTCATTGGCTAGAGGAGTTTGTTGTAACAAACCCTAATTAGGGTTTCCATCTTGTAATCCTAGCCATTGATTGTGAATCAATCAGAGCCATTCAATTGTAAAGAGCTCTCTATATAAAGCTCCTACTCTTCATTTGTGAAGGTTAATAGTTAGTTAATAGTGAATAATAAGAGAATAGCTAATAGTCAAGAGTTAGTAGCTAGAATAGAAGCTTAGATAGCAATTAGAGTAGATTAGGAAGAGAAGGCAATAAATTGTTGCCTTGATTGTAAATGAACTCCATTTTCATTGAAGTTATGGTGAAGTGTGTTGTTTCTTTGCAATATGCATGGTTTCTTGTTGAATCTTTATTTTAGATGGTAATGATTAGATTGAATGAAGGAAGTTACTGAATGCACTCGCGTGGAATCTACCTAGTCCAAACCACTAGCCTCTTACTGGTTGTAAGTGCGCCTTGTGTGGTCAACTGGCATTGAATGAGCTTAATCTCGAATTGTTATGCGTCTATTGTTCATGCATTAACTTGAATGGTGATCAGTGTTTGATGGTGTAACGATTTGAACATATTTGAAGCATCCCTTAGAAGATTGCACTGAGTTGGTGTCGGATTGTTCAACCTGATGGTGAGACTCAACCCAGTAGGACTCCACCTAGTCCTTCATCTACCTTCTTACATTCTAGGTCTTAGATTAGATTCTCTAAACCCTACACCTTTTACTATTTCTTTATTCTCCCTGGTGAGTAGATTGGACATCCAACAAATCAATCTTTTAGGCATACAAACGTAAGTCCCTTGTTATTCCAACATAATCACATCATACCACAAGAGCTGATCCACACGTAGAGACCCTACATATAAGAACCTTGGAGTCTTCTCGAATGATCCTTAAGCAAATCTTCAGCATCCGAGAGATTTTGTTCAAGAGAGGATAAGATACCTTGGTATTTTATTTTGTGTTCGCATGTGCATAAAAAACACATCAACAATAGGCTTACAAAAAAATAAATATCTGACACACATTTTATCATAATGATGGATCATGTAGGTTGATTCTTAATTTTGATGGTTTCAAAATTGTTTCACAGGTCTGTCTAGAAGTTGATACTAAGAATCAAGACTTGCATTTTAGCCCAATTAACAGGCTGTTTATTGAGTAATTGTATAATAATAATAATAATAATAATAATAATAATAATAATAATAATAATACCCCAAAAACGTTGGGAAGCCTAGATATTTCATCAAATAAAATGTTGAATTGATTTCTCTATAGAAATATAGAAAAAATAAATTAATGTACCAAAATCTATAAAGATAGTCAAAGGGAGCAGGAGTGATACTAAATAGTGGGAGTGCATTAGGCATTGTAATTCCGTTGAAGCTCTTAGTTTAAAAGAAAACAATGATGAGTTATTGACCAGTAAGCTAAAGCCAGTAAGCAGTTTACTAGTCAACTTTGTGCCCATTGCTAGTTTTTTTTCTACCAATAAAGGCTTGTTGACTGTGGATGTTAGGAGAGTTTCTAGGGAAAGTACCTGACTCCCCACTAGGATTGTCCAACCTTGTTCTGTCAGTCCTGAACAGGACTTTCATGTCTTTTGTTGGCTCTTCCATAGTGATAGATGCTGCTGCTGCCATTAGTTATTTTTGTCTGAGCTTTGCTACCAACATTGGACTTTGTTGTCTCTTCTCAAGATTACCTGCCTTTCTCTTCATTTGTTGGGATTTTTCTCTTGCAGTGGATGTTGTGCAAGTGCTTGATTGAGTGCATTCCCTCATGACAACCATGGAGGACTAATTTTTTTTAATGGTATCCAAGAGATGCAATTTTTGACAAAGTGTCATGAAAGTGTGTATGAAAGCACCGTATCTCCGTGGTTACCTGGTTGGCATACCTTTGTTAATGTGGGTGAGAAGCTAAAACTGAAGTTATTGCTAGAACAAAGGAGATGGTATGAAAACAAGCTTTTGATTACGGCTCTTAAGTAACAAAGAAGGAAGGAAATACTTCTAGAAGTTCATTTCCAGTAACCTTCCACCTATAAACTGTGAGAAAATCTAATCAGAGACAAATGAGGCTTCAAATAATACAACACAAAATAATATGTGCTTCATATTTTTGTATCAAATACATCACACTTATATAGGAGTTTAATCCCCTACATTATAGGAAACTCTCAAAACAGCTTTCCCATATATATTGAGTTGTTTTAACAACTCAACACATTCGTACCACTAATACAATAACTTATATAACAAACTATAATAAACCTACCAAATTATTATTTTATGCATCCTATGATGCAATATTTCCAACACCCCTCCCCCCCCATATTGCATTGTTCTCCAACTGTGGATAGTGGACCAACAATACTTGATGACCACGTTCAGTATTTCATCATAAGGTTTGAGTAGGGACATACACATCTACTCATGACAATCAATAGTGGAACTAGTTTCACTATACTAACTATACTTTCATCCATGGATAGGGACAAACACATCTACACCCATGGAACCAAGGATAGGGACTAACACATCTATCCAAGGTCTTACATCATGTTTGGATAGGGACAAACACATCTATCCAAGATCAAGGTTATGAACAGGGATACACACATCTGCTCACAATAATTATGATAGGGTACAAACACATCCAATTAGAATCACAACTCTTGTGATTGGGGATAAACACATCCATCATTTACATCATCTTGTGAATGAGGACAAACACATTCATTCACAAACAACCAACAATAGTGATTGGGGACAAACACATCCAATCACAAGTACAAACATTTGATTTGATTTAGAAAATATATTCATCCTCACTGTTTTCATGTGGAGGGTCTTCAATAGCCACTTAAAAAAGGCATTCTTCATCATCATCTGCAGCCAATGCCTTATTTGTATTTAGCTTGCCATCGAGAAGATCCTTGGCACGTTGAGTGCAATTCATAATAAAGTGTCCCTTCTTCTTGCAATAGTACCACAAAATTCTATCCTTGAAGAAACGATTTCCCTTTGATGTAGAAGAACTAGATTTGGAGGAATGGTTAGACCTATTTATTTTTTCTAGGGTAGTATCTACTTTGTTTAATGTGAAAACAATGTTGCCATAACTAGGAGGCATGCTATTTAACAAAATATCTTTTGAATCATCATCATCTACTTTAGCATTTATCCCAACTAGTTGATTCAATAGGGAGTGAAACCTACTGATATGTTGAACAATGTTATCACCTTCCCTCATTTTTAGCCTGAACAATTTCTGCTTTAAAGTCATCTTTGCACTCGTTGCTTTTGATCCAAACAAAGCATTCAAACCATCCACACTTCCTTTTAGGTACTTGTTAAGTTGATATGGTGGAGGTATGCATCTGACAGTCCAAGACCAGTCAAAGCTATTGCTCTCCGATCTTTGACATCAGTTGGCCTTGTTGCTCCACTTACTACATCCCATAGATCTTTTTCAATAAGGATCAACTGTAATTCGATTTGCCATGTGTGAAAATCTGAACCTTCAAATTTCTCTATCAATGTGCTATTTTTCTCCATTAAAACAAGGCGTATTTGACCCCCCCGCAATGTAAATAATATTGAAGGTGTCGGGTTCCACCAAAAATGCACCTTGAGATAATCAACATTTTTTACAAATTTGACACAACAAAAACAGGTAACTTTGACAGAACCTATCTCTATAAGAACTAATAATATATCTTGAGATACTATAATAACTATTACTAAAAATTAATTTATAATGGGTCTACCAAACCTAATAAGAGAAGGCTAACATGAATATATATGATCAAAGCATTCATTCCCATCCAAGTGGTTTCCTCTCATGGTGACTCTGCAATACTCCCAACAGTTCATTGGTAGCTCCTATTTCAAGTCATCAAATAGCCACAGTAGCAATTAGTCTTCCAACATCATGTGCCGCAACATTCAAGTTGCCACCACTGCTGCAAAATATTAAAACTTAATAATTCCTAGAGAAATTCATGCATCTTGTGGCGTGTTGTACAATGTAACAGCTCCCATTTGGTTCCTTCTTTGATGGGTAAGAATGGGATTATGAATGAAGATCAGTTATTGGCCTTCAATCTGAATGCATATCGCCTCTTCAACAAAAGGAATTTGATTCCGTTGAAGGGAGCTGCTATGTTTTCTCTATTGTAATAAATATCTGCGCTATGATAATGAATTCGTAGCTGGTTACATCATACATCAATCTCCAATCCTCCCTCTCCTGTGTGAAGGCACCAAGACTTGAAAGAAGTGGCTGGACTTCTTAGGGAGGCACTCAGATATGCAGGGAAGCTACAGTGGCCTTCGAACTTGATGGTGATTCGATTTTTATGTTGCTTTATCTCTTTATGAAGTGGCAAGACAGCTAGAAAAAGAGATATTTAGTCATAATAAATATCTCAATGCTTCAGCAAAAAAACAAACATAGACAAAACACCTTTCCCGTGATATTGAAGCCAAAAAATCTAGCTACGTGCAGGAGTATCATCTATTCCAACATGAATGCTCAATCTCTAACCAATTAAGACAGGTCTTTTCTTTATCTTGTTCATGGGAATCCTTTGAACTACATCAATTGCACCAATGTCAAGCACCTTTATGATGGAGTCGAGGTGTAAACATTTACTGCTGACTGCTTCACTCATGTAAATCATCAAAGAAAATGTGGTGCATTGCCACCACACAAATCTTCTCACAACAGACACCAAGCATTGCTCCTCCCACACATGCGCTGACACCTATATATTCTCCTTAGGTGTAAGTTCTAATAGGACTGCTCACAGATTCCACACTGGAAACTTCTTTTCATTGTTAGACATACTTTCATAAGCAATATATCAAATGCAAAATTCCTCCAAATTTTTTACGTTATGCTCTTTCCTTCCATCAAAATCTCACCCGCTCTGATACCTTGTGAGAAAATCTAATCAGAGACAAATGAAGCTGTAAATAATACAAAAAATAATATGTGCTTACTATTTTTCAATCAAATACATCACACTTATATAGGAGTTTAATCTCCTACATTATAGGAAACTCCCAAAACAACTTTCCCAAATATATCGAGTTGTTTCAACAACTCAACACATTCGTACCACTAATACAATAACCTATATAACAAACTATAACAAACCTACCAAATTATTATTTTATGCATCCTATGATGCGATATTTCCAACATAAACTGCATGGTATTCTCTAATTTGTGCTCTCAGCCTATATTTTGATTGAGATTTACCATTACACATTTCTCTAAATCCACATTAAACAATTTATAAGCATTATAAAATATCTATTAAAATGAAATTAAAATTTGCCTTACACTAAGCTTTTGAAGCTAGTTCTCAATGTAAATCTTTGAAGCATCAACATTTTAAGGAAAAACACAAATTTTAACACAAGGACAACTAGAAGTGAGATAAGGAGTCAAGCGTTATATGTATGTTACTATTATATTTATTGAATTTACACAAAAGAAGGTTATGCAACTTGTTGCGGAGTACATTGTGCAATTTAACTAAATCTGCTTATTTGTTATGCAAGTTTTAATTCATGTTCATTGAAAGATGACAGTTTATTTTTATCTTACGTAGCCTGCACATGAGAAAATTGGAGTTGTGGACTCACAATGGATTGTCCACCAAGTTGTACCTTCACTAGGAAATCAGGTAATTGTTGCTTTCCAGTCAAGTGACAAAATTGGTTTATAGGGTTATGTGCTGCTTAATGAGAACTACTCTTTCTTGCAGGGTCAGTCGCAAAATGGAAAAGCACCTTGGGAAGGGGTATGTGCATTCTGTGTTGTATTTTCTGTCAGAGCTCCCTAATATACAGAGAGTGTCATGTAATTTTAAGTTCTGTTTGGTTAAGTTTTGTTCATTCAGGCCCCTCAACTGCCTTTTGTCTTAATGTTATATTTCAGGTTAGAGAGAGGTGCAGGTATGAATGGTCACTCTTCCAAGAACGGTTGAATAGAGCAGAAAAAGAGCACCTGAGAGGAAATACTGCGAGATAGTGGAATTACAGCAGTTTTTTTTTCATAGATCTAGATAGTTTCAAGAGTTGTATATATTTGATAAGTTTGATTTTGTAACACCTTTGAGGCAATTCTTTTAGGGAGAGTTTTCACCACCCATCAATTTTATAACTCTCAATTGTTGTAAAGTGCCCATCCTATAAGTTAAAAAGTTAAAAACCCATTTTGAATAAAGGTTTGCTTTCTCTAGCTGCCAATTAAAGGCATCGATAGAATTTTGATGCACATAAGTTCAATTATGTATATTGATGATTATTGTAGCCTAAGCCTATGCAATATATTCTTCTTTTGGTAGTTGTTAACATTTAAATTAGAAAAAGACAATGGTTGAGTATATCAAACGATTGTAAGGCTGGTTGTTCAGCCTTCGTTTGGGGTCACACATGACAAAACTAGGGTAAAAACAAAATATAAGCTCCATAATTTGATTAGTTTTTACCCAATCACATATGCTATTATTCTTAGCAAGATGTCTATAGAGATGCAGGTTGGCATCATTTGAAGGATTAAATACAGCTTCCCTTTTCAGATATGTTAATTCATTTTTGTGGTCAGTGCATATTTTTCCAGAGAATTGTCTCATATAAAAGACTAACTTTTCACTCCAAACTCCGATGGACACTGATTGTTTTTTTGGAACTGTAGACATATCTGATTCTTTTTAGTCATAATAATGATATTGGGGCTTGTCAGAGTATACTCTTTGGTTGACTGAGATTTGGCAACCAAACCCAGCAAAATCTTATGGAAGTGATAAAATTAGTGATGTATGGAGTTCTCATCAATACCCTTCAAGAACTACATCTGTCATGAAGATGCAATACAAAAGTTCCTCCAAAGGAGATGAAGACTACATAGTCCCCCCATAGTGAGGTATCTCCAAAGCCACTGAAGAATGTATGTAGATAAAAGAAAATCCAATGCATACAAACAAGTCTCCCCTTAGGTAGAAAGAAGTCCATTGATGGATGCTGAAGAAACTCCAACTCAAAGAAGTAAGAAGGAAGAAGCCTCCAAAATGAAACTCTGAAAACTGATCAAGTGTTACCCAATCAAGGAAGAAGACAAAGGATGTGGAAACTCAATAGCAATCTGCAAAGAAGATGAGTCATCAAAATGGAGAGAGACCCCCTCAAACATGTCCTTAAATCTGCTGAAGAGGAATTACAAAAGAAATCTGCTATACCTGTCATGAAACCATTTTGCTAAGACAAATTTGGAAAACAAAGTGTCCTGCTCAACTGAAGGTCTGAAAACTGAGTAATCACTGAAGTTTGGAGAAGCAGGAGATGGTGGAACCTCATAAAAAAGCTGATGAAACGAGGTTCACAAACCAATATCATCATCTAAATTACTATCCACACTAGTTCAAGAACATTCACCATCAAGAACAAAATGGAAGAAAGTGTAGATTTGAGCATCATGATCAACCTTATCCATTTCAACAAGTTTTTTCTGAATGTGGAGTAAACTCAACGGACTTACCACTTTGTGCTGTTTGCTATACGAAAAGAAGTTTGTTATGAATAGCAAGAATGCAAAGAACATCGTGAAAACTACCATTAGGCACATCAACAACTCCTTTACCAAAAACATCCAAATAAACACCATTAGCCATCAAGATCCTCATTATAGAAGTATGATTTAAGGATGAAAACTTTTAGGCACATTCTGCTGTATGGTATGAAGCACCGGAATCAAGAATTCATCATATAGACTCATCAAGATGTGACACAACAAGAGCACAACCTTTCATCTTATAATCCCCATTTGAAATACTTGTTGAATATGTGGAGAAGATGAAGGTTGTGAAGAAGGTGAACTAGAAGATTGAGAAGGCAAATAAATATTATGTTCCTTGAGAAGCTACATCATTTATTATACTGTTTCTTATAACAATGTTGTTCACCATGCACAAGCTTATTACAATAGCCACATTTGGGTCCTTCCTTAGGCTTGTCCTCTTTAGAAGAGGTGGGAGGTTCATTTTTGTCTTACATTTGTTCTTCTTCTTGCCTTTACCCTTGATGATTGTGTAATTAATTTCTCAATTCTTAAGAAACATCAAGTCGATTGAGTTTTGTTTGTTCTCTAGTCAATCTATAACAAAAATCTCAGAAGAAGTCATAACAAATGAATCACATAACCCCCCCATAGTAGAGTAAAAAGTAGTAGAGAAGTATGTAACACAAATTTCAACTTAGACAAAATCGTAAATATACATTCCTTATCAGTTTTATCTTTCCCACATCTAGCCAATTGAGATGTTAATGATTTAAATTTTACCAAATAATCTTCAATGGTAGGAAATGTGTTAGTGGAAAGTGATGCCAATTTGGCTTCCAAGTGCATAGCATGTACTTCATTGAACCAAATAAATCCTCATCTCATACTCGTTTGGGAGTAGTAAACTTCTCAATGTGGAAGAACAAACTATTAGAAACATGCATGGCAATCAAACCCATAGCCTCATCACATTTGTTCGTGAGCAAATTTGTCATATTCCTCGGTAAAAGTAGGATATTGGTCATTCAAGGTGAACCAAAAACCCTTAGACCAAAGCAAACTTTGCATTCTAACCTTCCATGTGTGATAACTACGAGTAAGAACATCAAACCATGATTCAACCATTAGGGCCACAAGCACAAAGAGATAAAAAGAGACAAATATTTGATACAAATTGATCTAAAACCTCTCAAATTTAAAGCACAACAATTGAAAATGAAGCCCCTCACAAACATAACTTCTCAAGGTGATAGTATGTCCAAATAATTAGTGAATATGTGAAAATTACAAAAAAGTGAACAAATTATTACGCCGAAGGTGTATTACACTCACAATGGATGCATAAATATGTGTTAATAAAAATCAGAATCATTAAATTTGATGTGTTTGTGACACTTAAATGTATGAAGAGAAAAAGAAAAAGAAATTATTTATTTTCTCCTTTGAACTACCACTCACTCTGAGTATAATTATTAATTAATTCTATCCATCTCCATTATACTAATAGTCAACTTCACAATTATGTCAATCTAATATTATAATAACAATATAAAGATATGATAATATAATAATAATAATTGGTCTAAATAGATTTTTTTTGCTTTGGTGAACAAATTATTGTAAGAATTTGCCTATAGCAACTCAAAATCTAGAGGCCAAATGAATAGCACATAAGAGACAATAACTGTGACAAGAATAAACAATGACGAGAATGAACTGTATTCCTATCAAGATGCAAAATACCTAACTAAGTACAATATACATGTGCTTGCATATATAGGCAAGGCCATAGGGAAATGAGAGCACACAATCATGATTTGTGGCTTAATGAGATACAAGGGTAGGTAGGATAAATAATAGAATATTCCACTAAAGGTGGATTGTCCAAAGATGGAATGTGATAACAAGATAACACCACAAAAGGTGGAATTTCTACTACATCCATCTTCACTAAATGCACAATTCCCCAAGTGTTTCATATGCAAACTACAATGAATGCATTAAACCTAAGTCAACTTAAATAAAGTGTAATTACATGAGACAAAAATTATACCAACACCCCCCCTTAAGTGTAACTTAGGGGTATGTAGACTCAAGATAACAATGCAATATGGGTCCTAGCTACGAGGCCGTGTTAGGTATCCATGTACAAATGCAATGCAATCTCTCATAAGCAAAGAAAGAAAAAACCCAATGGGAAAAAACTCCTCGCCAAAAGAGAGATGAAAATACAAAAAAACTCTCAAAGAAGAATGAGAAGGACAAAACCCCATGTGAGGAAAAAGTCCCCCCCCCTAAGAGAGAAGAGAGACCAAGTATCTCCCCTTCAATGTAGAATGTGCACCAATGGTAAAAGCTCGAAATTGAATGAAGAAGCTGCTCCATGATCGTTGAACAACGTTCCTCCCCTTACGAAGAAACAAAACCAAAGGTGTATCCATGAAGTCTCCCCAATCATGAAAGGAAGATGTAGGAAGAAAACTCAAGATGTCTGGAGTCTTTGAAAGTTGCTAAAGTGTCCCTATGTCGATGCTGAAAGTTGCCCCCTCCAAATCAGGTGTACTAGTCCACACTGCTGAAAAGGACAATCCAAGATCTAGTGAAGATGAATGTAAAATATGATCCAAAAACTCAAGTGTCTCCTCTAAAGATAACGAGACCTCCTCCAAATGTTGTACATAAGTCTCCACAATCATGTCAAACTCAAAAGAATGACCATGTAGAGAATGAACAAAAGGGTCAGAGTGTTCCCTCACAACAATTGAAGAAGGATCATCTTCATCAAAGAGAAGATGAATATCATCAATGATGTCTCACAAATTTGTAATGTAGGACTCCCCAAACAAAGCTGCAATGTCTGTCAAGTAGTCATCCCAAGGAACTATATTTGGAAGACAAGATATATCCTGCTGCACTGAATCAGAAGAAGCCAAAACTGTAACAACATCTGCATCATCTGGTGCAATAGTAGATGTGAGATCAATAGGAGGAGATAAAATGCAAGGCTCAAGAACTGGATCACATGTGAGAACACCCAAGTTCAAGTAACCAAAGTTTTCCTCAATATCGAAATCCACGCAATAAGAGTGATCATCATGTGAAGAATCAAACTCATCAATAGGAACAAAATCTACAAAGGAGTACAACTGAGATGCGTGATCCACCACCCCACTAGCAATTATAGCTCTAGTCTCCAAGTCTCTAATGATAATTGAATCAGGGGTGAACTCCACAGTCTTCCTTGCTGCACCATGAGTGATTTGATAGAGGGAAAGAAGATTGTTTGTCAAGTGAGGCACACACAATAGATCATTGAAGGTGCCATCCCCAATATCAATAGATCGTTTCCCAATCACATTCATATTTGTATGATCCATCAAAATCAGTGGCATGTTGCAAGGCTCAAATGAAGAGAACATAGACAGTGAAGATGCCATATGATAAGAAGCTCTTGAATCTAGAAGCCATCACCTTGAATCATGACTTGTAGTAGCACAAAGAGCTTGTCCCTTTCCTTTTGACTGTGAGCAAGTGGAAGGAGATGAATCCTTCTTGTAAGCGGATGACAAATCAACATTGTTCTTGTTGATGATGTTTGTCAACTCATTAATTTGCATTGTGTTGCAACAATGCTCATCATGACCAAATCTCTTGCAATATGAACAAGTTGGTTTTTCCTTGGTAGAATATTCCTTCTTGGAAGAAGGTGAATTTCCTTGCTGTGGAGAGGATGGTTGTGCTCTATCTTGTTGTGGATTTGGTTTGAACTACTTTAGCTTCTTGTTGGAACCCTTTCCTTGATTCCCTTGATTAGCCACCAAAGCTTTGGACTTTGAAGACTTGAGAATTCCCATGCTCATCAACTTTGATTGCTCTAACATCAACATTTCTGCAAATATATCGAATGATGGTATAGTGAAAGAAATACCCACTGTCAAGCTATGGGTTTCAAAGCTAGAAACAAATGTTGCATATTCTAATGGAAGCTTTTTCAACAAATTGTAGACCAACTATGCATCCTTCTTGTCAATGCCACAATCCTTGAGCTTTGCTCTTAGCTCATTTACTTTAGTGACAAAGTCTTGGATTGTATCAAAAATTTTGGGATCCAACATTGTGAGATCATTGTCAAGTTGATAGCCCCTAATCTCATCAATTTGGCCATACAATTTACCAAAGATATCCCAAGCATCTTTAACTGTTTTACACTCGTCAATGTGAAAGATGAGATCCTTTGATACATATTTCCTCAAAGTTTCAAGAGCCATAATATTTTTAGTGATCCATTCCATGTGAGCATTAGGATCAGCTGGTGCCATGATAGTTCCATCAATATAATGAGTTAAATCCTTTTTCCATTAACTTACTCCAAGCATCAATTTTCCAAGAAGCATAGTTATGTGGAGTTAAAAGTGGAAATTTTGGAGAACCCCAAGGAACAAAATGAAATATCACAAGATAGAGAGAGACACATTTTGGAGAACCCCAAGCAACAAAATGAAAGATCACAAGATAGAGAGAGGCACAATCACACAAGATAGCCCCCCAAATTCACTCAATCAAAGAACTTCACTCCCCTCCTCTCCCTCGTCCCCCCACCCCTAAAAATGATGATTTGACACTTTATACTTAGTGCCTGTACAATGACTACTTGCAAAACAAGGCAAGGTGGACTTTTGATTTCAATCTTTACAACTTTCCAAAGTAGGCTATAGCAGACTCAAGTGACAAATGCAAAAAACCAAAAGAAGATCCTAGCATTATAAGTACCAAATGGGCCAAAAAATGACCATATGCTGTAAGTAAAATTCTACTCATAGTCACTACAAACTAATAGCATATATGTGAAGTAGATGAAAAATCATGCACTTTAAAAAAAACGGCACTTGGAAAAGAGGTCATATGAGCTTGAACGAAGCCTTTGAAGTTGCAAAAACGAGGATTACTTAGATACAATCGTGAAAATCTATATTTTCTTAAAAAAATGTGCATTAAAATGGAAAACCATCTACACAGTTATGGAGAGCACAAAATCCTATCCCAAATAAAAAAAATTGCATTGAAAAAAAAGATCATAAGCTTGAGGTATTGCCATTTGAAAATCACCTCTCAGATTTAGAAGCTCAACAGAGTGGGGCTAGCCAAAATCAAAGTTGACTTGCTCATGTCATCAGAGAATATACCATAGTAGGTGGAATATTTTTTGATTTTTGTTCAATGCATTTTTCAAATTTTAAAAATTGAAATTTTTTTTTTTTAGAGATTTAAATAAATTAAAAACAAAGTCTGTGAGGGCCATGTGGGACCTCACCCACACACCATACTCCAAAAAAATCTGCAATATTATGGTACCTGGACCATTAAAATTTGACCCTTCTGAAAAAAATTTGACTTTTTTCTTTTTAAAAAAGATTGCATTAGTGTTGTACGAGCCTGTGTAGTGTGTCAAAAGCGTTGAATCACAATTTTAAACTCACCCAAGCAATATAAAAGCTGTCTACACTTGAAAATGTCTTATTACACTAATTATATCCTTCCAAATTAATATTTCTTCATCATATTTTAATCATTCAATTTCATTTTAATTTATTAATCATTCAACCTCTCTTTCTTTAAATTAATTAAATAATTTTATTAATTTAATTAATTTAATTAATTTCAAATCTACAATTTTAATTAAATAATCTTTATTATTTAATTAAATTCAATTTTTGGTCTCCCACAATTAAATAATTTCCGTAAAGAGATTATTTAATTGTCTAACTCATGCTTTTCTAATTTAAATTTTCAAAAAATCAAAAATTGAAATTCTAATTTCAAATAATGTGCATGTCATTTATGATTTCAAAATCTAAATTCAAATAAAAGGCAACTAAAATTCAAATTTCATAATAATTTCTAACAACACATACTAAATTCCTAGCTGGCACTGACCCTGAGTTCAACTGTCAATCACTTTTTTTTGACTAAGCAATCAAATCAATCAACTCACCAGTTAACTTAGTTAATTCCTCAATTACCTTTTCTAACTCTCAATCAACTTTTTCGAACAGAGTCATCTAATCAGTTATCTCCTCAATCAATCCAGTTCATTGATTAATCGGTTCAGTCAACTCCCAATCAATTCTATTTCAATTGATCTCAACTGTTGATCAAATCAGTCTGCATACCAATCTTGACCATTCAAATTTCCCTTTGGAATCTATAAACTGAGCATCAATTCCTTCATTTTCTAGAACCACTTTCTTCGAATTTCTTGTGTTGTTTCTATGTAGGATTCCCAACGCAATACTGAGAGCCATTCGACCATGAGATTGAGAAGAGCAATAGAAGCAAAATATTGACTCAATAAGGGAGTTTTTGATTTATTGATTTTTATGCTTTGTTGATTTCGATATACTTTCATTGTGCTTACAGATTTGTTAATTAGATTGGATTTTTGTGGTTAATTCGGTAATCTAGTTAACTATGCTATTTTTCCCTCGTAAAACAAAAACCAACACAGTCAAGGCTTTCAAAATATACCAAATGCGATGACCAATCACAAGACACATTATTCTCAAAAACACTACAAATAAAGGCATCTATTCCCCCCGCAAGCAATATCAAATGCCAAAAAACCGCTGATGAGTACTGTCTACAAATGATCTCCCACCGATCTGGACAATAGAAGTACACAACTAAAACAAAGGCCAAAAATTGAAGAACCCACCAATGATAAAGGAATGCGGATTATGTGATAGATGCCCATAAAAGAGAATCATCACATGTGAATTGTGAAGGTGCCTGCAAAGCGATTAGACCTGCCGAAATGATGATCTTTCCTAGAATATAAGTTGTGCCAACTTACCATGGCCTATCAAGATGATAATACTGGCTAACTCTATCAAGCATATTCAAGACATGAACTAACAAGACATAATGCCTGATCTAGTAGAGATTGCAGTTTCCGATAAAAATAAATACTGGCAATGTGCTTATAATGAGCCAATGATAAGGGGTAATGATATCACATGTCATAAAATGTGTCGATCTAAAATAACGACAATGACCAAAGATGTCGATCTCCAAATATACGGGCCTGCAAAGTATAGTATATTAAATCAACTGTGCACAAAGAAAGACACGACTTGCAAGATAAATGAAGCAACAAGATCTTCGATACAAATTGCCACACATAGTAGACACAGTTCTAAAAACTCCAAACCAAAAATAAGATCACAATTCTGTAGATTTGAAAATATAATACTTCTACTAGAGAAGGAAATGCCAGATCATGAAAATAAATTGCGATCAGAAGAATGGAGCTCAAGCAATATGCAGATTTTGTGACCCAGTTAACCCAAACTATATAGTTCCCAAATAAGGTATTTCCCGGATTTAATATGATTTCGCCCAAATCTGACAATAATTCGTAGAATTAAAATAATAACCGAAAAATAATTCCTTAATCTGCTGTTGGGGAGGGGGCTAGATGGCCCTGCAACTAATTTTTTTTTTGCTACAAAAATAATTTTACCTGAGTATAGCCGTATTTGTAGTCAAAATTCATAGAAATAGTGTCCTGGACGCGATGGTGGAGTTAGATTTGGCCTAGGAAGCTTCAAAAATATTCTGCACCACAAATCTTCCAAGATGCCAACCTTTGCATGCATTAAGATCTCTGTAAAAATAACTATCAATGGCACCCTATAGGCTTTGATACCATGTAAGAATTTGTTAGGTCCCGAAGACAATTATGAGAGAGGGGGAGGAGGGGGGGGGGTGGTGAATCAGTTGTCCAATAAATTCAAACCAAAACTTAATGCTTAATGCCGGTAAACCAAACTTTATGCCGGTAGATAGTTTTATCAATTAATTGCAGTACCGGTAAAGATTAGTGCATGAAATAGAAAGACAATAACATCCACAACACATAACACAAATATTTGTACGTGGAAACCCTGTAAGGGGAAAAACCATGGTGGGAAGCCTTACCCATAATCAAATGATACCACTGCAGATAGTATGTGTGTACACTATGGAGTTTGCACATGCAGAAAGGCCAACTGCCTAGAGCTCACTACTCAATCACAAAATGGGAGTCACACCGACTACAATTGGATGGTTAAATCCAATGATAATGTACTGCTTAAAAGAGCATCTTCATATGCTGCATTCAGTACCAGTTAAGTTCTGATTATCTTCTCAAAACCTTCCTTCAATCTTCAAATAATGTCTACGTGTAGAACTCTGCTTATTTTCACATATACCTTATTACAATCCTTTTTCCAATCGCATATCGATCTCACAAATGAGATCTTACATTTATATCGAAAGCTAAGACCAAATGTGTAGGTCGACTTACAAAGAATATTACAATAAAATCAATTACAAATAAATCATTATGTGATGCATCATGTCGACTCAATGCATTTACAATAATAATAAATCATCTCCATAACGTGCTGTGGTGATCTGGAATAGATACGCTTGCCGATGCATAACCTGGACCTATTTGCCGGTAACAATAAATATGCAAACCCGAATAGATAAATAACCAAATTGCCAAAACCAAGTGATCAAATAATGTCTTCGACATAACCAGGTAGTCTCCAAGTCATTCCATGTGCCGATGAACATAACCAAAGATCTCCAAGTGCTGATAAGTGTTGACAAGTGTTAATAAGTGTTGACATCAATGACAAAACCATATCAACATATCCAAAATCCAACAATCTCCCCCTTTGACATTGATGACAACACAAGATGGAAAAACCATCAAAGTGCCAAAACAGAAATGCCAAAAACCAAAAATCAACAATCTCCAAAAGAGATCATTAACCAGAAATCAAAATACATAATGTCTCTCCCCTAGGAATAATCTCTCCCAAAAGATAATGTGTTTTTCCATAATATCTCTCCCCCTTTGACATCAAATGCCAAAGCAATACAAAAACCAGATTCAAGTACAGAATACCAACTCATTACAAAATACCAACTACTCCCCCTGAGAAGTAGCTCTCCTCATCAAAGCCGGAATAAAAGATTTCTCTGTTAATTTTGCTGGTTGATGACAAACATCAACTGTCTAAGTCTCTACCGGTGGGGGTAGGACTCCAAGCTGCTCTTTGAGATATTCAAAAGTATCCTTAGGCAAAGACTTAGTAAAAATATTTGCAATTTGCTCTTTAGTATTCACATAAACCAATTTCACTTCTTTTGCTTCAACATTCTCTTTCCGAAAATTGAATTTGATGGAAACATGTTTAATTTTGGAGTGAAATATCCGATTCTTAGATATATCAATTGCTGCCATATTATCACCGTAAATAGTTATAGGTTCCTTGCATTTTACCTTTATGTCCTTCAACATTTGTTTAATCTATAATACCCGTGTACAATTAGTTGCTGCTGCAACATATTCTGATTTAGCTGTTGATAGTGATGTACAACTTTGTTTCTTGCTCAACCATGAAATTAGTCTGCTACTAAGAAAAAATGCTTCGCCAGTGGTGCTTTTTCTTTCATCTACATCTCCTACCCAATTAGCATCTGTGTATGCACATAAATCAAAATCTTCATCTCTAGGATACCATAAACCAAGATTTGTAGTGCCTTGTAGGTACCGGAAAATCCTTTTCACTGCTGATTCATGATTTTATTTAGGATTACTCTGAAATCTTGAGACAATACATATTGCATTCATAATATCAGGTCTTGTTTATGTCAAATATAGTAAACCTCCTATCATAGACTTGTATCTAGTCAGATTCACAGGTGCTGAGTCATCCTTCAAAGATAGTTTACCAGTTCTAGTCATGGGTGTGCTTACCGGTTTAGAGTTTTCCATGCCAAATTTCTTTAGTAATTCCTTCAGGTACTTAGATTGACATAAGAATATACCTTTATCAGTCTGTGAAATCTGCAATCTTAAAAAGAATTTTATCTCTCGAATCATAGACATTTCAAATTCTTGCTGCATTTTATTAGAAAAATCTTTATACAATCCATCTTCTCCTCCAAAGATTATATCATCAACAAAAACTTCAATAACCAAGATGTCATCTTTAGTCACTTTGTAGTATAGATTGTTGTCAGCATTACCTTTAGTGTAACCAAGCTTCAAAAGATATTTGTCCAATCTAGCATACCAAGCTCTAGGAGCTTGCTTTAGTCCATACAAAGCTTTCCTTAACCTGCAAACCATATCTTTGTCATCTGTCAAAGAAAATCCATCAGGTTGTTTAATATAAACTTCTTCTTCAAGATCTCCATTCAGAAATGCACATTTAACAACCATTTGATATACTTTATAGTTGTTGTGAGCTGCAAAAGCCAATAATAGTCTGACTACCTCAATTCTAGCTATCGGTGCAAAGGTTTCATTGTAATCAATTCCTTCTTTATGTGAATATCCCTTACATACTAGTCTTGCTTTATTTCTGATTACCTTGCCATCTTCATTAAGTTTATTTCTGAAAACCCATTTAGTTCCAATTACATTTTTGTCTTTAGGCCGAGGAAATAATGACCAAGTGTTATTCCTTTCAATTTGTTCCAATTCATCTTCCATAGCTTTAATCCAATATTTATCTTCACATGCCTTATTAATTGATGTAGGTTCAATTTGAGAAATAAGACATACCTCTTCATTTGCCAATCTTTCTCTAGTCATAACTCCTTGAAATTTATTTCCAATTATCTGATCTTCAGAGTGGTTCAATCTTACATACCAGGGTGTTTTTACTTGCTGCTATTCTTTAGCAATTGTTGAATCCTCAGATGATGCTGGTTTCATTCTCTACCATTACCTTGAATAGTTTGAATCTCCCAAATGCTTCAGATTTCTCCCTGAGAAAAGTAACCCAACACATTCTAGAATAGTCATCAATGATTAGCATAAAATACCTATCTCCTTGTATACTTCTAGTTCTTGCTGGACCACATAAATCAGTATGAATTAAATCAAGAACATTGTTAGATTTCTCTAGAATACTCTTGAAAGTTGCTCTAACTTGCTTTCCAAATTGACATTCCTTACATACCGGATTGTGAGGTTTAACAATCTTAGGTAAATATCTTACTGCCTTAGTTGTGCTGATTTTCACAATGCAATCAAAATTTACATGACAAAGTCTCTTATGCCATAACCAACTTTCATCAATATGTGCAATCAAACATGCTTTCTCATTGTTATTCAAATGAAAGATATTACCTCTAGTCCGATTACCTGCTGCAATTTCCAAACCAGTTCTGTTTAGGATTTTGCATTTACCATTCTTGAATTGTAACTGAAATCCTTTTTCAACTAATTGACCAACACTCAAAAGATTATGCTTTAAGCCTTCAACATAGTAAACATTATCAGTATTGTGCTTACCATCAAAAGATATAGTTCCTTTTCCTTTGATCATACAAGCTTTATCATATCCAAATCTCACTAGACCTCCATTGTATTCCTAAAAGGTTAAGAATTTGCTCTTATCACTAGTCATGTGATGTGAACATCCAAAATCAATAATCCATTAATCCTTATCTTCACTTTTAGTTGCCAGGGCCTGCTCTACTGGTTGAGCAGTAGGTGTCGGTTGATTTTCTGTTATAGCAACAAAAGCCCATCCATTGTCTGCCGGATCCTCATCAGAATCATCAGTAACTCCTTCATCAACATAATAACAATATTTATCTCTATTCTTCTTAAATTTGTGTCTCTGATAATCAAGGTTAGGCTTATATGTTCTTTTAGCTTCTTCTCTTAATCTTGTATGTCTATCAGGACACCTAGAAGCCATATGACCAATCTTATTGCAGTTGAAACATTTAAAGGGTGCTTTACCTTCATACTTACTTCCAACTGGACCTTTAGGCATTTTCCTTGCAAATAGTTTCAAGCTCTTCCAGTTCTTCATTTTCCTTTTCGATTTCTTCAAGTTCTTTTGCATAAAAGACTTTCCAATCAGATTTCTCAGATGATGATAATGATCCTGCAGATGATGATGATGCTTTAAAAGTTAGATCTGTCTTAATAGTAGCAACAAGACCAAATTCCTCAAGTTCAAAAGCTGAAAGTTTTCCAACCAAAGTGTCTCTAGATATTGATGCATTAGGCATTATTCTCAATTCATTTATAGCAGTAACTTTCATTTTATATTTCGGTGGCAAAACTCTTAAAACTTTAGAAACAATCTAATCTTCACTTAAGGTTCCTCCACAACATTGTATACCCAAAACAATTTCATTTACTCTTTCCATAAAAGCAGAAATCCTTTCATCTTCTTCCATTTTCAGATTTTCATACCTGACCCAGAAGCATTCAAGTTTTGCAATTTTGACTATGGTATCACCTTCATTCAATGTTTTCAATTTGTCCCAAATAGCTTTAGCAGTAGATCTATCTGATAATCCCATGATTTGCTGATCTGACAATGCGCTCAGAAGTGCTTCTCTTGCTTTGTAATCATTTTCCTCATCTTTAGCCACGTTTGGTGGATTAGGTTGACCTTGAGTAGGAGCTGTATAACCATTCTTTGTAACATCCCATATGTCCCTTCCAATGCAATTGAAATGTGTCTCCATCCTGATCTTCCATATGCCATAGTTGGTTCCAGCAAGTTTAGGACTGTCCTTCCTGAAATAGTTAGAAGACATTGGATCTCCTCAAGCTGTTAAACTTCTGCAAAAAGAGGACTAGGCTCTAATACCAGTTGTTAGGTCCCAGAGACTACTGAGAGTGGGGGGGGGGGGGGGTGAATCAGTTGTCCAATAAATTCAAAAAAAAATTAACAACCAAAACTTAATGCTTAATGTCGGTAAACCAAACTGTATGTCGGTAGACAGTTTTATCAGTTAATTGCAGTATCAGTAAAGATTAGTGCATGAAACATAAAGACAATAACATCCACAACACATAACACAAATATTTGTACGTGGAAACCCTGTAAGGGGAAAAACCATGGTGGGAAGCCCTACCCACAATCAAATGATACCATTGCAGATAGGTATGTGTGTACACTATGGAGTTTGCACATGCAGAAAGGCTAGCTGCCTAGAGCTCACTGCTCAATCACAAATTGGGAGTCACACCGACTACAATTGGATGGTTAAATCCAATGATAATGTACTGTTCAAAATAGCATCTTCATATGCTGGATTCAGTACCGGTTAAGTTTTGATTATCTTCTCAAAACCTTCCTTCAATCTTCAAATGATGTCTGCATGTATAGCTCTGCTTATTTTCGCATATACCTTATTACAATCCTTTTTCCAATCACATATCGATCTCACAAATGAGATCTTACATTTATACCAAAAGCTAAGACCAAATGTGTAAGTTGGCTTACAAAGAATATTACAATAAAATCAATTACAAATAAATCTTAATGTGATGCATCATGTCGGTTGAATGCATTTACAATAATAATAAATCATCTCCATAACGTGCCATGGTGATCTGTAATAGATACGCTTGCCAGTGCATAACTTGTACCTATTTGCCAATAACAACAAATATGCAAACTCGAATAGATCAATAACCAAATCGCCAAAACCAAGTGATCAAATAATGTCTTCGACATAACCAGGTAGTCTCCAAGTCATTCCATGTGCCAGTGAGCAATATAACCTGCCGGTGACTGTGCATAAGTCATTGACTTGCCGGTGAACATAACCAAAGATCTCCAAGTGCTGATAAGTGTTGACAACAATGACAAAACCATATCAACATATCCAAAATACCAACAAAATTTTCCTATAGCAACCCAAGATCTAGAGGACAAATGAATAGCACATAAAATAGAATAAATGTCACATGAATAAACTGTATTGCTATCAAGATGCAAAATACCCAACTGAGAACATACATGTGTCTGCATATATAGGCAAGGCCATAGGGAAATGAGAGCACCCAATCATAACATGTGGGTGAATGAGATACAAGGGTAGGTAGGAGAAATAATAGAATATTCCACTAAAGTTGGATCGCCCACCGAAGGTGGAATGCGATAACAAGATAACACCACAAATGGTGGAATTTCATCTACAACCATCTTCCCTAGATGCACAATTCCCTAACTGTCTCATATGCAAACTACAATGAATGCATTAACCTAAGTCAACTTAAGTAAAGTGTAATTACATGAGACATAAATTACACCAACAATTATACTTGGGAATGAATCTAAAAAATGTGCATGGATAGAATGATAGAGCTTCTGATCACCTTTTAAATGTTGTTGGAATCATGTAAATGTTTCATCATAAAATTGCATCCCTTGCAATTTTGACCACGTTTTAGGCCCCTTACCTTGGCGATATCATCTCCCACGCTTGAACGAGATCCATCTATGCCTCCACCATGGAACTGGGCTTGATTTCCACATTGTACAACTTGTTTAGACCTTGTTTCAGGCGCCGATGGGCAGGACTATGGTGTGGCGCCCTTGTCCTCCCTCTTTGTGTGGCCCCAGAATGGGTCCATCTGACCCTTGGACCTAAATCATCTTTCAGGAATTAAATTCCCCCCCTTTGTCAGCCTTTGGTGAAGGGGTAATTAACCCTCCAAGGCAAGTATAAAAGGGGATCTAGTCCTCTCATTTTCATAAGCGAAAATTAGGAAAACAAGCTCATTTTCATAAGCGAAAATTAGGAAAACAAGCGAAAGGTTTCCATTATCGTCATCAAGCGTTCAAGTGTTCAAGTCTTCAAGCATCCATCAAGTCTTCTTCTTCATTTGTCTTCTTCATTCATCCATTGGAGCAACATTACAACATTCATTTGCAAGCATGTGTGTGTGTTAGGGTTTTGTCATGTTACATGCCATTTCATGCAACACTTGTGATTACATTCAAGAAGCAAAACATCCATCATCAACAAATTGCAAATATACAAGGTATACATTTCCACTATTTACATTTAAGCATTTGAAATTACTTTCTTTCAAGGTTGATTCCTCAATCGGGGTTTGCCTAAGGCAAACCTCCTTCCACAACCCTTCTTCTCTTCTTTTCTATGTACAAGTTGCAGGTGCGCGACTATAATTGCAGATTTAGGATTCATTTGTAGAGACAAAAAAACCCTTTTTTACTCGCGATTTTTTCAAAGGACCGTGCATAACTTATGCACGGTCCTGATGACTTTTCTTCAAATTGGCATGGCAGGTCCGTATCAGTCTGAATACCTCAAATCCAAAGTTACAGCGCAATCTCGAATGAGTAGCTCCTTATTTCACCTGTTTTGTCTTCATTTTTGCATAGTCAACAAATCAACTCTTCTACTTACAAAAGAGGGTAAATTGCATTGCACCCTTGCAATTCACTTAGTATTTAGATCCTTATTCACTCTATGGTTTGGATCTAGTGAATTCAACCCCACTTTTGAATGTAAAGTATCTCTCAAGTGAAAATCATCCTAGTGATTTCTTTTCTCTCTCCTAGGTGGGGAATCACTAGGGTTCAATTTTCCACTTTACATTTTGGTGAAAATGACGTACTACATCTTAATTCTGATTTCTTATTTGTTAGATCTGAATAATTGCAATTTGAGCTTTAAAATTTCATTTCCAAGTTTGATCTTTTTGTAAAATTTAGAGGTTAATTGCATTAAAAACCCTAATTTTTCATTTTGAGGAAATTAAGCACGTGAAGTATATAATTTTTATTGCTTGTTTTAGATCTGATTTCTATTTCAATATTGCAATTCAAATATGTCTTTTCATTCTGAAAATTAAGTGGTTAGACAACAGAACCCTAATTTTTAAGAATCTCCAATTTCGACCTTTGACTGCTAATTTGACCTATCTAGACATCTCCAAATTAGCTGTTTTTTTGGATTTTGCAATAAAATTATAATTTTTATCATCCTTGAAAAATTTCAAAAAAAGTTGGTTGGACCGTGCATAACTTACGCACAGTCCCTGGCTTTTTTTCTAAAATTTTGAGAGTCGGAATTGATTGTATTTTATTGCTTAAATCCATAGATTTGGCTAATTTTATCAATTGTTAAACCTCCTAAGGTCGAAAACAAATTCCAAATTGCATGTTTGATTTTCTTGCAATTTACAAAAAATCTAGATTTGAAATTGAATTTGTGCAAAATTTGGATCTTAATTCAATCTTTCAGATTTATCATTGTTTTCAGACTTGTCTTCTTACTAAAAATATTCAAAATTTCAATTCCCTCCTTTTGCCAAAATTCAAATTTTCAAAATCTATTGGTTAGGACCTAAAACCCAAATTTTTAAATTAAATTAGATTTTGTGCAAATTTCATTAATTTTTAGTCCTCTAAACATTTTCCAAGTTGGCCCTATCCATTAGGTCTGATATTTTTCAAAATTTTCCTTTAATTCATCATTTTTCACAAAACCCTAATTGGGTCCTATTTCAACATTCTAATCTTAAATTCACCTATCTAGAGATCATAAAATCACTCAAATTTTTGGAATTAGAAATAAAATCATCGTATCTATCATTCTTAAAAATTTCAAAAAAAGTTGGGAGGACTATGCATAGCTTACGCACGGTCCTTGGTTTTTTTCCCGAAATTTTGGGAGACCATTATGATTGTGTTTTACTGTTCAATTCCAGAAAATTCGCTGATTTTGTCAAATTTTGATCCCTCTAAAATAAAAAACAATCTCCACTTTCAACATTTCAATTTTCAAGATATAGTTTAAAATTCAGTGGTTAATTAAGAACAACCCTAATTTTAAATTTTAAAATTTCAATTCAACAACTTTCAATTTTTAAAATTAAGAGGTTTTTCAATAGGCTCTAATTTTAATTTTCAATCTCTTTTGGATAATTATCATCATTCCTGGAAACTGCACTATTCCTTCTTTAAATCAATTGGTTCATTTTTGATAAATCATTGTTCTTAGAATTTTGCGTTATTCAATTTTGCAACTTAGATTCCAAAATTCAAAATTCAAATTTTTCCTCCTAGCTCTCATTTGAATTGCATCGTGGATTGCATAATTTTTCAATTGTGTTTTTCAATTTTAGTTCATTGCATTCACTTCTTTCCTTGCAATCTAGAAAAATGTCAAATTTCTTTCTACAAGATGAAGCTATTAAGTTGAAAGGATTTAAAATATATGAAAATCCCCCTTTTGAGCCCTTAAATGATCGCTCTCCCAAAAAGTCTCCCCTAAAAGAGGACATATTGATGCAAGGAGGTACTTTTCACACTCTTCCTAATGATCTCCTTATTTGGGATGAACCATTAGAGGACGGTGTATATTATTCTCTTCATATTATCCTCCCTATGAGGGTACCATGGTGAAAGAGGATGATTTTAACAACACTTCACCTTCTATTCCTTCAAATAACCTTCCCCCCAAAGATGAAGCATTAATTACATATGATAGTCCTTTTCCTAATGAGTGTCTTGAACATAAAGATACCTTAGAGCAAGAGGATGATATTATTTCTCATCATAATGCTCCCTCTCCCAAAAATCAAGAGCCTAACAAAAATCAAATCAATTCCATTCATGTTCCTAGGAAACCAAAAATTCTTCTTGATTATCATTCTATGCCTTACACATATACTAATGAGGTAGTTGATGAGAACATAAGTGAAGCATCATACACTTTCTTAGTTCCTACAATCCTCTCTTCAATTCACTCAAATACACCATCTCCTACCAAAGAAGTTCCTAAAGAAGAACTCTTAGAGGATGATTGGGGGTCCTTAGATTTCACTCCTACGTTTTCTAGAAAGTCTAAGATGCCTGAATTTCATACTCCATTTTTTTTCTCTTAACACAAATCTTGAAATTGATTGGGCCTCTTTAAACCTCAATGCAGTTCCCCCTAAGAGTGAACCCTCTTTTGAACATACACATGGATGCAATGGACAAATGCTTGAATGTGAGCGACAAAGTCATGAGAAATCACACTTTCCTTTGTCAACATCTTCTTCTCCATTGTCTTGTAATTCCACACCTTCTTATCCTAATTTTGAGTTACAACAAGAAAATGTGTTGACAAATCTTCTAAATTCCAACTTAATATCTCCTCTTTGTCCTAAACAAAGAAGAAAACATAAAGAAAATTCTCAAACTTGTTCTTTTTGTAAATATCATCAAACCAATGGCCATTATACTAATGAGTGTCAAGCTTTGAAAACACAAATACAACATTACATTGATTCAAGCATGTTAAAAATAACATCTGACAATGAATGGCATATTCATCATGATCATTTAAAATAACATTCAAGTTCCTATTATGTTGCTCCTCACTATGTTACATAGTTAGCCTACCTATTGGGGGGCTCCTTGTCATTCATGGTGGTACAATTTTTGGTGTAATCATACTTAGTAAGCAACGTAATGGTCTATTTATTTTCGCCTCTATGCTTGGGGGGAAAGAATATTCTTTTTCCTCTCTCTAAGGTTTCACTATTTTTTTTATGGAGTACATTATTCATAAACTTGATGTCCTTTCTTGCATGGATTTCTCCTTCATGCGAGCGCATGTCTGTTCCGTGAGGGAGATATTTTCCTTGCTTGAAATGGTACATCTATTATGAACAATCTCTCCTTAGAGAACTTTTGTGAACCTTCTTCTTCTTTCTCTCTCTTTGCAAATTACCTCTTCTATTGTGTTATTCATAACTTAATGTCCTTTCTTGAATGGAGTTATCCTTCATACGAGCGCATGTTTGTTCCTTGGTTAAGATGTATTCCTTTCTTGAAATGATACGTCTCTTATGAGTAATATCTCTCTAGAAGTTGTGTAATTATTCTCATTGTCCTACACTTGGGGGGAAATAATCTCTCTCCCTCTCTCTTTCTCTAAGGGTCCACTCTTTCCTATTTTGTGGATGGTGTGAGTTTTATTACTTGATGCCATTCCTTGTGTGAAGTTGTTGTTTGCCCAAGGGTTCTCTCTTATACAAGAGGTGTAAGTCCTTGACTACAATCTCTTTCACACTTGGTAATGTACATCTATAATAAATTCACCCATCCCCATTGGGATAAAAGTGAGTAATCCTTCATCAAGAATCCCTTTCACCTAGAAGTAGGAGGAAGGATTGAATTCTTGTTCTCTTCTGCACGTCGTTCTAGAAGATGTTATATTTGTCTAAGACAACTCCTCTTGGAGGTAGATGTCTTTTGACCAAAAATCTCTTCTCCTCCAAGGATCTCCTTTACACTTAGAGCAAGATATCTCTTTTCAACTATCTTATCCTTGCTTGAAGAGTATTCCCTCTCTTGCTTGGATTTATGACATTGTTGCATGATGGATATCTTGTTGGTGTCGAAGGTAGGTGTACATAGGAACATGTGGTGATCAAAATGAATAAATCGAGATCAAATGACCTACATACCAATGAGACTCTTGGTGCAAGTATAAATTAATTTAAACTAGTTTAACTTCCCAGGGAGTGTCCCATTGTTCTCTATCACACAGGATCCATAAAGCCAATGTTTTGCTCTCAGATCATTGAGCAAATGACTTAGGAATGACAACTCCAAGAATGAGTGATATTGTGATCTATATGCATGAATGAATTCTAAGATCTATATGATATGTTAAAAACTATGATGCTTAAGCTAAGATTGAGATAGTGATATGATAAAGAGATTAACAAATTATCCTAACATGATATACTAGCATGAATATTCTATGATATGAAATGAAATGCTTCTAAATGTTATGATGATATTTTAACAAAAAGAGGCTAAAAATGCTTAGTAAATTAGACTATAATGTAGATGTATGAAACTTGGATATGGAGAATGAGGAATGAGAGCTCTATTTATAGAGAAAATAGGGCAATGGATGGTTAAGATTGAATAATATTACCAATGGTTAGGATTGAAAGTTACTCAATCCGGGTTTACAATTTTCACCAATGAAATGGTGACAACTGTCAACAAGAGGTGGCTTGAGAAGAGATGCAAAAGGCATTAAATGCCTGAGAAGACATGAAGGTTACCTTAGGAGGTAAGGTTGAAGTTGGGTTAGGGTCATCCATTGGATAAAGCTTTTACCCAAGGGGTAAACTCTTGTGCAAGGGTTAATAGGATAACTAGGGTCAAAGCCATGAGTGCTTGATGAGACCCTTGGGTTAGATGAGGGTTAAGTTAGAGAGAAAGTTTCTAACCACGAGGGGAAGGTTGAGTTAACCATTAATGGTTTGGAAGACTTTGGGGACAAATTTGTAAGAGTCCTTCCAAATTTGGGGGAACTCAACAAGTTAGCTTGTTGAAGAAATATAGTTTTAAATGCATTTAGAAGACTTTCCTCCAAATTTGAGAAGCGACTTCTTCAAATTTAGGGAAATGACATGATTAGGAGTTGATTAGGCCAATTAAGATAGTTTAGAAGAATCTAGAAGACTCTAGAAGAGGTTTAGGAGGCAAGTGGCAGATGTAGGAAAATGCAAGTGGGGGGATTTTATAAATAAATTAGATTTATTTATGTGCAAAGGTTAATTTAATTAAATATAAATTTAATTAAAAGAGAGAAAAGGGGATTTAATTAAATAAAGTGATTTATTTAATTAAAGGCTAGAAAAGGTTTAGGTGAATTTAATTAAATAAATTGAATAATTTATTTAATCAAATAGATGAAAATGAAGAAATTAATTAAATAGGATTTAACTAATAGGAGGGATGGGGTTAAAATAAATATTAAATATTTATTTAAGAAAGTGGTTAGATTTATATGTCTACATTTTGCCCCTCTTTGAAGTGACGTGTGTTGACATGTTGATTCAAAGAAAATTGTTGGATATGCTTGCCAAAATTTGATCGATATGATGTCGTGTGCCAAAATGTTTGATATGATGCCCCAAAGGTAGATTTGATGAACGATATTGATGATGCCCCTTCGGGAGATGAATCAAGGGTCTGGATGAAAAATTTGTAAAATTTGTCAATTTTGTGATCGTTTTGAATTGATTGCGATATGAGAATATTGACTGCGTTGGATACACATTATTGATTCATCTCCTAAAAAAAGATGTTGATAAGGTTAATAATGAAAAAGTGGGTACAATATATGCCCCACTTATTAACCCTTTGATTTACCCTATTAAAAGGTAAAAAGTGATTTTGAAAAATCATTTGCACACTTGTCTTCTTGTGATTGTGACACTTGGAGCTCTGACCACGATGTCGATTCCATACTCATCTCACCCATTCGAGCACGTCGGGCAATACTGGAGACCCGCTACATAAGGCCCACCAATTAGTGATGAAAATCCTTGTCTTTTTTGATTAATTTTGTGTATTTTTTCATCACGATTTTGTTTTTTTGGGTCGGATTTTGTCATTTTAGCACGTAGGGTATAGAGTTTAGCGCATACAAAACAAATTTTAGCGTGTAGAAAACCCTAGGTTAGGTTTAGCATCTAGGTGCCAGACGCTAGTGTGTGCAGGGGTAGAATAGTGCGTAGGGTCATTTTAGTGTATACGAAGCACATTATAGCGCATAGGGTGGAACAATTAGCGCATTGAGTGATGTAGCACTTTGAAGGAACATGGTGGTGCGTATGGAGTTTGTTCTAGCGCGTGGCTCTATTTTAGCGCATTCACATAAAAGTTTAGCACATGTGTGGCAGTTTAGCTCTTTGAAACTTTGTTTTAGCGCGTAGGTAAAAAAAAGTAGGTAAAAATTATTTTTGAAAATGCATTGTGAGTCCGATGAATTGGATTGCTTGTGTAGATGCCAATATGGGTCCGTCGGTTGTCTGATATGGGTCGTGATTTGATGTGAGTCCTATTTTTGTTATGATGCCTGATTCCGATATGTTGCTGGATTTTGATAGGAGTTTGTGTTCAATATGAGTCATTTGTCGATATGGGTCAAGTTTTGCGATATGGGTCAAGTTGTTGATATGAGTCGCTTTGATATGAGTCAAGTTGTTGATATGAGTCCTATTATCGATATGGGTCAAGTTGTCGATATGGGTCAAACCGATTTCATTATGATACTTGATGTCGATATGTTTCTGGATTTCAATGTGATTCTCGATTGATTGAATGATCTTTGATATGATATTTGTGTGATTGATATGAAATGTAATTTCATTATGGGTCATTGATATGGATTACGAATGTTGTTTTACTGATATGGAATTATGTGATATGGTACTCTGATTGATGTTGTTGGTATAATAATGTGTTTCGATATGGTTCTTGATTCCCTGATATGGTTCATTGATTGATTGATGAGTCTTAATATGATGCACTGATATGGTTTACTGATATTTTGTTGATATGATACTTGCTGATATTATTCGCATTTGAGTTGATTTTATTTTGATAAATTTGATTGAATTGAGAACTGATGGTGGATGGGTTTTTGATTTGCAGGCAGATCTTGGTGTGTTACAGTCTCAGGAGAGATTCCTGAAGCCGTGGACACTTATCTTGTGCTTATCATAGGCTGATCGAGATGTGATTGAGAGATGTGGTTTATCATCCTTACTAGACATGCCTTGGTATACCATTAACTGGGGTCTATTGACAACATTGGCAGAGAGGTGGCATTGTGATATGAACACCTTTCATTTGGCGACCGGTGGGACGACAGTTACACCAGAGGACTATTATTGGATCTTGCAGATTCCTGTGGTAGGAGATTTTCTACCATATGAGGAGACTGAGGAGGGTGGTACAAAGGCTCTCCGTTGGGTATTACATGATGATCAGATTAGTGGCTACGAGATCCCTTGGCAGGAGTTTTTTGATTTGGGTTATGCTCCTCTGCTGTGAGTACTAGCAGGTTTTATCGGTGGTTTCCTTTGTGCCGACTGTAGGTCGAAGGGACTGGCCGTTGGATCGAGATTGGTCCTGGAGGAGATGGTGACATAGGGACGTAGATTTGCATGGGGGTCCTGCATGTTGGTTCACCTATACAAAGAGCTCTGCCAGATAGTGTATCTCAGATACACTAGTCTATCAGTCAGGGTGACATTATTATAGGTGTGGGCTTGGGAGCATATACCGGTGTTGAGATCACTCACGGACAGAGATAGGCCAGTTGGTCATGCATATGCATATGGTTATACGAGTGTAGTTTTCCATTGTAAGCTCGACAAACTAAAGGATTGGCGCAATGCTTTAGATGACATCGATACGGTCATCTGGAGACCATATATGGATTGCGAGGTGTGGGCTGAGGATGGGCTAGAGATACGCTATGTATATATGTCTAGGTACCTGATTGTGTGGACACCCTTTATCATTGAGAGATTCCTACACAATGACGTTCATCGACAATATGATAGATAGTAGGGGATGCCACAAGGATCCTGTTTGTATACTCGTTGGCGGTAGGATGTGCCAGAGTGGGGGCCTACCCTAGATAGTGCAACAACCGTGGATGAGTACATGACCTTGGAAAGACTTATTTGGGATTATGGGGCTGGGGTAGTGGATGTTGGGATGATAGAGGAGTTCTCAGTTTACTTCATGGCACATGTAGTGACTCGTATATTTGATCCAGCAGATCCGTTGCTAGGTTTTGATGATGATGAGGAGAAGTGACTACAAAGGCGAGGGGGTCCTACGTGGAGAGAGGAGGATGAGGGAGAGGAGGGGGAGATGGAGGCAGAGGAGGTGGTGGAGGTGGAGATGGTGGGGGTGGAGGGAGTGGTGGTAGAGGTGGAGGTGGTGGTAGAGGTGGAGGCAACAGATGTGGTCTCATGCTTGGTGTAAGTGGGGGTGTGGGGATAGGTGTGATGTTAGCTACTATGGGAGGGATGGAGGGTGATACAGAGGGTGGTTGGTGACTCGCTCAGAGAAGGAGATCCAATGTTCTACCTCCACCAGCGTTGAGGACACTAGGGATAGGTACAGCTAGGACCACGACACAAGTACCTATTCATATTAGGGTGCTGAACCACCAGTAGGATGCTCAGATTAGGAAACTATAGGTCTTGGTTCAACAGCTGCATGCATAGGTGCTAGTATAGCAGCAACAAATTGTGCAACAACAGGCAGAGAGGGACATAACATTAGAGCATCAGGGTCGAGCAGAGGCCCTTGTTGACAGGTTGGACAGAGCCAACGTAGGCACTCCGCTTCGGGACACACTGAGGGAGATACAGTACTCGGTCAAGGAGGCCGAGTATTATAGATGCTTGTATGAGGATATGGTCCATCGAGAGCGTAGAGCTCCTAGCTACGCTACAATGGCATCCACCTGATTTGGACACAATCATTCAAGGACGGAGAGTAGAGGCATTACGAGGCCGACACGACGTGATCCATCTAGTGGAGATCCAAGAGTTGGGACATCTGCTGCTAGACCCTATGCCTCAGGAGATAGTCACACCTGAGAGACCTACTTTGTTGTATTGATCACCTTTGTTTTATTGATAGACATGATACTCATTTGTAAATTTTGATAGTTTTGTGAGATGTATATTGTATATGGAATTGATTTTCTTTGATCCACATGTGATGTGTTATTGATGATGATTGATTTATGATGCACATGATTTGATATCATGATACTATGAGGATGATTATATGCTTAGATGATGATGATGTTCTTGATCTTTTAATGTTGATTATTACATGATGATGTGAATGCATGGTTCATGATGGAATGGTTGATAATGTGATGATGTATTGATATGCCATTGATATGTATGGTGTTTACTTTGATATGAGATGTGATGTTTTCTGAATGTTATGATGTGAGATGTATCTTGAAAATGAGATGCAAATGATAATGATATGAGATGTATCTTGAAAATGAGATGTAAATGACAATGATAATGATATGAGATTTATCTTGAAAATGAGATGTAGATGATAATGATATGAGATGTATAAATGCAACTAAATGAATGCAATTGAGTATGAAATGCCAAATGATCATTGTAGCTTTGTCATTGTCATTCCTGTTGGTCACTTTGTTTGTGCTCTTTTTGTCATCATTGATCTTTTGATATGTTTAAAGTTAATACAAGGTTCATGGTATAATTAAACTATGATGACCTGAGTATAACTTACATTATTTTTGATATTGCAAGATGAAACAAGCGTCGAGGTATAATTGAACCAAGACAACCTGAGTGTTGCTTGCGTAAAACAGACAAGAGTTAACCATTTGTATGTGCAAAATGGAAAATATCTTCAATGATATGTTTCCAATCATGTTTCGATACAAATTTGCACCATATGAATGATCGCCTCATAGACAGAAAACCAAAGAAAATATCAGATTCCTTTGTTGCTTCTCTAGCTCAGTGCATCCTTGAGTAGCTTAGGAGATCTATTGATTCAAAAATCAAGATAAAAATAGTCAAAACTTCATGCCAAATGTAAAAAAATCATAATTCGGAATAGATCATCCATGATGTGTGTGTTGCAGTTGTAGTTGGACACTGATCCTGTTTCTAGTTCGATAAGTAGTTTTTGAGATTGGTTTCCTTAGTATGCTGTGATCCTTGTTTGTTGTCTGAATGCTAAAGCAAGATGAATGCTGCCCCCAATTATGGACACTTGTTGATGTGGATATATACATTTATCACCAAGCCATGGTGGGATATGATATGGATAACTGTTTAGAGAATCAAGGATAGTGACTACGCTAAGTATGTCCAGGATAATGTGTAATGCCCACCAAAATACCCTAGAGGAACTAAACAATAATATGCAAATGGAGATAATTTTTTTCTTAATTAACATCTAATAACAGCTAATGCAACACATAACATCTCCATCTATTTACATTCATTAACTAATTAACCAATATGAACATACATCATTGCTCATTTCATCAAATAACGCAAGCAAAAATAACACAACATCATTAACCTTTCCCTAGGGTACTTCAACATCATTACTTAATTCATCACCATAATAACATACTACACACATGATAGGTATATTTCATCTTCATCTAATGCGTCATATTCGAATTCCCTAACCATGAGATATGCAACCTACAACATTACTTATTCCTCATGATATGCATAATTTCCTTTCTACCAATGCATCTATATGAATCATTCATCTTCACTAGATCCAATTAACATCTTCTAACACATTCATTTATTAATCTAGGAAGGTTCCTCTTTCAAGATTAATTTACATTCTAACTTGCTTCTAAACATTCCATGAGATAATACAATTGAACCATAATGCAAGTCCGTTCTATTCCAACTATAATCCATTTATATTAATGATTCATAAGATCACATCTCTACAATACTACAATTACAAATATGTCTTAATTCTAATTAAAACTACAATTCATATTACAAATATAAGTACATTAAATACATCATGAGCATAGCTCCTTCTACTACAAGAATCCATCTACTATATACAAGAATATTACATTGCATGCATTTCATCTTATTTATTACATAAATCTGCTACAAGGTACTTCCATAGTCCATCATGAAGAAGAATCCACATCCACGTAAGAAGAATCCAAGAGAACATCCCAATGGCTAAAAAACACCAACCACCCGACCATGTGGAACCAAAGGAACCACCCCCCATGCTAGGAGATGACACAATGTCCCAACACACATTCTAAACCTAAGCTAGCACCTATAACCAAAGAGACTAACCACACAAGGACTCTCAAGCAATAACTTACACAATACAACAAGAATGAACTCCCAAAGGCATAAAACTCATCAAGACATAAATGCATCCAATAAGCATAATCATAAATCATAACGAGGAACACATGTAGGAGTGGAGTGTCATCACATGCCATCCTCATAACATAATAACACAAGGAACTAGCCTAATGGACATGTGGAGCCATCTCAACCTATGAGAGACTAAGGGAGATTAGCTTACTGTCTTCACGACCTTCTCATGCTTATCCTGAAACATCCTCCCTAGGACTAATTCATGAGACTCAAATCAATTTATCATCTTATTAATTAATCTAGCTACCTAACCCGTCAATTATTAGGTTATCATTTATTTACAAATCATGGAAAACTCCAATGTTCCCTGGTGGTCTAAACTTCATGCATCCTTACAAGGAACCTCATGCAAGCCTATCTCTTGTGACCTCGATCATCACAAGGAAGCCCACTCCTCTTAACATGGCCCAACAATAAATCACAAGAGGCTCTAACCAAAGTAAACACATGAAAATAACACTCAATGCAGCCAATAACTTCCACACATACTCTCACAACATATGCAAGACTACAACAACCTCAATATAGCAAAATGAGCCTCTTGGCCAACAATAAACAAAAACATATCAAGCCATCAAATGCTGCCATCAAATAAAAGATAAGATCACAACAAGACTTACTCACTTGCTGGTCCAAAACAATATAATAATCATCTCAAACATCCATGGCTTATCAACATGGAAGAGAATCTAAAATATCCACATTAAATAGAGAAATAAATATACTTAAAACCATCAAAATGCATAAAAAGTGATCAAACCCCAAACTGGAAAATATTAGCAAACCTCAAATAAAGCCTCTAGTACAAAAATCAACTCGGGACAATACCTAAAAAAATGACCAAAACTGAGAAAACACAGAACACAGACAATTTAACACTTTTATCCCATAGAACAACGCTTTCGTCCAATTGAACATCACTTTCATTCCGTAGGACAGCGCAAACATTTCCAGAATCGCGTATACATATCCTAAGATAGTGCATTCATTCCTAGATTCATGCTTATGCCTTCTGAGACAATGCTTATGCTATGCAGAACAACGCAAACACAATACATAACAACACTTTTATAGAAACAATACATTTACACAAATTTTATGGAAAACTTGGAAATCTTATGGGTAAAATAATAAAATCTAGACTTAACCAAAGGGCTCAAAAAATACACGAATAGTGACGCCCAGAAACAAGGAATACATAGGTATAAACAAGATAAATAAATTAGGAGTATAACTCAAGATTCAATCAAAATTTCTTCACGGTAAAATACATACAAAACCACTGCAAAACTCACAAAGAATCCAATGAAACCAAATCCAAACACTCACAAATTGAAAGACTCACAAAGGGGAAAAATATCCATTCAATTCTGATACAAACAAAGATTTATCAACCAAAGATTTTCACAATAATTTTCATAGATCCGAGAGACGACATGCATAGGAAAAACCAAATATATTTCTCCAACAACTATATGAAAAACTCTTATAACATAAAGTTTCTTCCCCAAATATTAATCTCCAACAATATTGAAACTATAGAATAACATAATACTTCAACCCAAGCCCAAAACACTTGCAGGCACAATGCATACACAAACCATTAAAATCAAAATGCAAATGTAAAGAACTCCAACCCGCAAACTAAAGTAATGGAATGAAGTTGAAGAAGAGATCCTACAAGCCAAACCAAAATCCAACCAAGCTCTAGCCAAAACCAAGAGTCAAAGAAATCTAAAACCAAGGAAGAATGCTTGCTGGAAAAATTTCTAGAGAATAGCCAACTTGGAAACCATCACAGGAATGAAAATAAAAAGCAACAATAATAAAAAACCCTAGCCTCAATCTCGACCAATAAAAATATTCCATTTTGGAATATATTTTACCCACCATATAATATATTTTATTCTCCCATTTTGAATTTAGCTAATGAGAGTAAAGGCTAGGTATAGTAAATATAAAATATACTTATCCAGCTAAGTGGGAATGTTTTATTATTATTTAATTTAATGTGTTCATACACCCCACTTATTAAATAAAAGTCAAACTATTAAAATAGACATAAGCTATAAATAAATAATCCAAATGGGGATTAAAATTAAATAAACCAAAAGCTAATTAAATAAATTAAAGAACCAAATAAATATAAGATATCAAATAAATACTAACTATAGAAAGTCAAATAAATAATTAAATAATCAAATACCATTAAAGATTAAATCTCAAATATAAAATAAATATTAAACACCGATAAGGCTTACCAAATATTAAATAATCATAAGATCAATAAACATTAATTATAAAATAAATATAAATGCCAAATAATTAAATATTCAAACTAATAATTTAAATACACTAAAATAAAAATCACTAAATATAAAACCACACATCAAGAGCCACACAATTACTCTAACATAATCAAGTAAATCCACCGACATAAACCGAACTCACAATACCAAGAAGACTAAGCTTACTAATCGACAAGGTGAATTATGCCAAGACACTGACTACTTATGGTGAACAACTTAGACCTAGAGTATGTGAAGGGAAACTCATGCCATCTTCAAACCACATAAGCCATTGGAACTAAAGACATGCTCAGACTTGTGAAACCAGGTGGAGTCAATGTCTAGTACTTGGAAAGTCCTGCAACCACAAAACGACAATACCACATATGCATATACATATATAGAACAAGCAAGTGATAGAGAATCACGACGACACATCCCGCTCACAATGAGTGATGTGGAATCATCTCTATCACGAAGACAGTCAAACAATAGTAAAAAACATCTCATAAACATCTCATCAAATGTAATCATGAAGTAGGGTTAGCGTAATCATAATCATCCTCAAAACCATGATAAATCTAATCTATCAATAATCCATCACATAGTGAGCATATAGAATCCATCGAGTACATATATCATCAAATCACATGATCAATTATGATAGTACCAACATCCATATAGATAATCAAAATAGCATATGTCCAATAGTGTCTAACATCAATAATAAGTAGCTGAAGCACATGAGTAATCATCATCCAAATCATCAAATATAGTCTAGATAAGTCTATCAAGCATAATATAAAAGTCAACTCTAGTCAAAATAAGTCAAATCAAGGGTGGACACTACATAATGCTGCGTGTATAAGTTTTCTGCGATGGCTATGGGGTTAGACCAGATGGATTAAAGATATGATGCGAGTACCGATAGATAGAGGAGGTATTCTCTCACAAATAGCATCTGTTGCCAGGTTTTAACCTCTTGTTTTTATTGCACTTTTTGATTTGTTTTTCCCTTTTTTGTATTTTTCTAATTTTTTTGTGTCACAAGGTTCTTGTTTGCCAGGTTTTCACCATAGTGATGATTTTTGATACTTTTTTGATTTTTTTCTTTTTTTGCTTGATTCGCGCATTGGATGACTCAAATGTAGAACTTCTTCAGATGGATGTTGTTGGTTGGTTCGTTGAGCACGTCCCCTTCTGAATTTGACAACTGATATGCTCCTGATTCGCAGGTTGTAATGATGACAAAGGGTCCTAACTAATTAGGTTCAAATTTCCCCTTCTTTTCTCGAGTTTACTAATTTCTGGGATTTCTTTTAGAACTAGATCATCGATTTTGAAAGCCCTTGGGATGACCTTATGATTATAGCTTCTGCATATTCTTTGGTGATATGCCTTGAGATGATTGAAGGCACGTTGGTGATGTTCATCAAGCAACTCTATCTCTTGTAACCTATTGACTAGATATTCCTCATCTGGAATGAGGCCTTTCAAGGATGCACAAAGTGACAAAATCTCTACCTCAATAGGTAAAATAGCTCCTGATCCATACACCAATGAATATGGTGTAGCTCATGTAGGTGTGAAGATACTTGTTCTATAGGCCCAAAGTTGATGATTGAATTGCACATGCCAATCTTTGCCAGCATCATTCACAGTTTTCTTGAGGATTTTCAGAATTTTTTTGTTTGAGGCCTCTGCTTGACCATTCCCTTGCGGATAATAAGGTGTCAAAAAGTGATTTTGGATATGGAATCGCTCACAAAGCTCTTGGACATCTTGATTTTTAAAGGGTCTTCCATTATCTGTGATAATGGAGCTAGGGATGTCGTACCGACATATGAGGTTATTCAAGATGAAGGAAGCAATCTATTTGCTAGTCACTGTAGTTAATGGAACCACTTCAATCCATTTGGTGAAGTACTCAGTGGTTGTGATGATGAATTTATTCCCATTTGATGAGGAAGATGATTTTTTTGCACTAGATCAAATCCCCATTGATAGAAAGGCCATGATGTGGTGAATGGTTACAACTCTTGCGCTGGTGCATGAATGAGGTTGCCATGAATTTGGCACTTAGGATATTTCCTAGCAAACTGATAGGAATCTCTCTCCATTGTTGGCCAGTAATATCCCATCCTTAAGAGTTTCTTAGCAAGAGTAGGACCACTTGAATGTGTACCACAAATGCCTTCGTGAAGCTCATGTAAGGCGGAGTCAGATTCTTTATGATCGAGGCATCAAAGAAGAGTACCATAAAGACCTTGGCGATAAAGTGTGTCAGTGGTTAAGGTGTAGCGGGCTGCTTCTCAGATAAAGGTTCTTTTTTGGTTGCGAGCTAAGTTAAGTGGGAGGGTATTGTCTTTCAGATAGTCATGTATTTTCTCATAGAGAGGGGAATCAGAACCGGTTAGGGCACAAATAACTTGGGATTCTAAATTGTGATAGGCTAGGGAAAATAATTGCTCCACTAGGAATTCATAGCTATTTTGTTTATCTGGAAGTTGTAGGAGTGAGGCAATAGTGGCCATTGTATTAGTAGCTCTGTTATCCAACCTTGGAATTTGCTTGAAGGTGATGTTCTCAAAATACTTCTTGAAATCATCCACCATACGTTTATAGGGCATCAAATTGTCATCCTTTGTTTGATAATCATTGTTGACCTGATTGATGACTAATTGAGAATCTCCATAGACTTTCAACTCTTTGATTCTCCATTCCACAACTATTTTGATACTAGTGACCAAGGCTTCATACTTGACAATGTTATTGGTGCAGGAGAACATTAATCTATAGGATTTTGGAATTGTGTGTCCTTCCGGAGTGATGAACAAGATGTTGACACCTGATCCATGTTTGGTATAGGATCCATCAAAGTATAGGGTCCATTGTTTGGGTGTGATAGTGAATACATTTGTATCTAGAAATTCCACCTGTAGTGGATTTTTGTTTGGTAAAGGTTCTTCTTCCAGTTGATCTACAATTTCTTGTCCTTTGATGGCTCACCATTCTATGTATTGAATGTCAAACTCACTTAGGATCATAACCCATTTAGCTAACCTCCTTGTGAGAGTGGCTTGCTAAGTAGATATTTTAGTTGGTCAATCTTTGCTAGTAGCTTGATTGTATGGGCTAGCATGTAGTGGCAAAACTTTTGAGAGGCAAACACCATAGCCAAACAAGATTTTTCAATGAATGTATAGTTGAGTTCATATCCATTCAAAGTCCCGCTAATGTAGTAGATAGCCCTTTCCTTTCCCGTTGGATCTTGTTGTGCCAGTAGGGCCCCTAGTGACACTTCTATTGCTGATATATAGAGGATGAGTGGCTTTCTTGCTATTTGTGGTACCAAAACTAGTGGTTTCATTAGATATTGTTTGAGCTAGTGGAATGATTATCCGCATTTGTCTTTCCACTTGAAAGGTACATTCTTATGAAGCAGATGGTTGAATGGAAGAAATTTATCTGCTAACTGAGCAATAAATCATTAGATAGATTGTAGCCATCCCTATAGAGATCTCAATTTACTAATGTTTTTGGGAGGTGGAATCTCCATGATAGCTTGAACCTTTACTAGATCCACCTTGATGCCTTAGTCTGATACTATGTATCCCAAAATTTTTCCGGATGTTACTCCAAAGACACACTTTTTAGGGTTCAATCTAACATTGAATTGTTCCAGTCTTTGAAAGATTTTATCCAAGATGTCCAGGTGTTCTGTTCTTGTGAATGATTTGGATAACAAATCATCCACGTAATCTTCCATAAAAGTGTGCATCATGTTTTGGAAGATTGTTGTCATGGCCCTCTGATAATTTTCCCCATCATTTTTCAAGCCAAAAGGCATGACGTTCCAACAATATGTACCCCGCAGACATGTGCATGTAGTTTTATCTTGATCTTTAGGAGATATATTGATTTGGTTATATCTAGAAAATCCATCCATGAGGGAGAACATAGGATTGTGAGAGTTGAGAAACATAACACCACAGGAGCCTAAAGATCTCGACAAGATGAACAATCTATTACAAAAAGAAGCAAGGAAGCAAATAACAAAAAAACAAAACACAGAAAATATGCTCAAAAGAATGAGAGCTCAATATTCACAAAAATGTGTAATATGATAATAGAATAATACAAAGGAAAAGAATCCAACCTCTAATAGATCAAGAAACCCAAAAAAGGAAAACCTAGGCTTGCACATAATAATTAATAAAAGAATTAATTATTATGCACCTAAAGTTAGCTTAAGTGTAAAAGAGATAAAGGGAACTTAAATAATTAAACAAATATTGTTTAATTAATCAAGTAAATACCCTAATACTCTAACAAGGATGTCTTGCTGTTAGATCGATAATGGTGTCGATGCTTGGCAAAGGAAAGTCATCCTTTGGACAAGCTTTGTTGAGATCTCTGAAGTCTGTATAGATTCTGATGCTTTTGTCCAGTTTGGACACTGACAAGATGTTAGAAATCCATTCCGCATAATCAATGGGTCGGATGAATCCTACATCAAGTAAATTCTTTAGCTTTGCTTTTACCAAGATGGCCAAATGGGGGTTCATCTTTTTTAATTTCAATTTTATAGGTTTAGCTCCTGGAGCAATGGACAAGTGATGCATGATAAGGTTTGGATCTACCCCTGACATGTCTGCATAAGACCCAACAAAATTTATTTGCTTCTCCTTGAATAACTGGATGTAGTTCAGTCTTTCTTGTTTTGTGAGTGATTCTGCCAGATGTATGATTTTGGCTGCTATTTCAGTGCTGATGTTTATTGATTGAGTTGGTTCAATCAATATTAGGGAGTGCTCCTGGTAATGTTTAGGAAGAGTGTTAGGTCTCCCATCCTCAGGTGCCTCAAAGAGGTTTTCACCATTAGAATTGTCCTTTGTTTTTACTTTTTTGCGATCTAATTCTGTCATAAATGGTTTTCATCATTAGATTGATTTTTAATTTTTTTTTTCTTTTTGCGACTGAGAGACTTGGCACTCCCCTAATTGCAAATATCATCATGTGGTTCACTGGTGGATAAATTTTTCGGATTAACAGAGCAGGGGTATTGAACAATGGCCTCATCATTTTGGAATATGGGTATATCATGGTCAAGTTCTTCCCACTCTATGAGGTTAGGATATATGAGTGGTAGGGAGTCATTTGGTGGGTCAAGATCATCCGTTGTGAGGGTCATGATAGAGACATTGTCATAGTTGTCTTTAGTAGGGGTAAGATCTATAACAGTCTCAAGGTTTTTGATGGTACTCTCCTCGACATTGCCTCTTTCGTATCGAAGCTGTTCGTTCTCACTAGCCTCATAGATATGTTGCAGTTCGAATTCAAATGATCTAGAGCTCGAGTCTTGTTCCTCATAAGGAATGGGTGTGTATGCATGGATTGTGTCCACCTTAATATCCCTAGTAACATTAGAACATGTGTCCCACTCATACTCATTGGAATCTATTTCAGAATCACTATCCCAAGTGGCTTCATTGAATCTGACAGGTATGTTGTATGGTGAGAAAAGATCACTGATAATTGGCACAGGTTTGGTAGCTTGTTCTAATTCGGGATTGGTGCTTTCTTGTACTCTTTGAATTTCTTCATACACAGTCTTCTTTCTTTGAGTAGCAATTTTCTCAGGTCGTGGCTCAGACTCGGCTTGATTAGGTTCTTGTACATGATGCATTTTTTTATAAGAAGCTTCCTCCCTTTGGATAGCAAGTTCTTGTTGCTTTTATTTTTCTTCACGCTCTTGGTATTTTCTTGTCTTTGTAGCTACTTGATGTAGTGCTTCTTGCTATGAATCTTTGTTATGTTTTATCTTTTCTTTCCATTGAGGTTTTTGATGGTGATCTTGCTTTTGCACAGGTGGAACATGTTGGTCATACCCAAGTCCTATTTTGTCTTTTGCAAATTGTGAATGAGGTTGTATGGGTTTTATGATGCCTTCTTGATGCTTGCCAATAGGACCTTTTACTTTGTACCCCATGTGTTGAATGATTCTGAACCCATTTCCATACTATTCTGTTGGAACAACCACTTCTAGGGCAGCAGGTCTGATTTCTTCCTCGTCTTTGTATAGCCAACTGAGGATGTCTTTGTCTTTTGACTCTTCTGCAAATGTGCCTATTTGTATAAATTTACCATCAAAGCTTTTGATGGGTTGTGCTACTTGATGTCTTGCTGTGGAAGGTTGTCCATGAGACCTTGGTGAAGTTGGCATCTTAGATAGACATGGGGGTTGAAAAAGGTACTCTTGCATGCCTTGGTCTTTTATTTTCATCTTTCACTCAAAGTTTATAGATAATGATTTAAGTTTTTCTTGATCTTGAGACGATGAGGAAGCTATGGCCTCCCTATTGTGTGGAACCAGGCTATCTTGAGTTGCCCCCATAGAATTGCAGTACTGAAAAGGGTTAGTATTTGCAGATATTGAAATTTCTTGTCCATTGTAGGGGAAGTTAAAACATTGATGATACGTGGAAGGTACCACTTGCATTTCATAGATCCATGGACGACCCAATAGTATGTTGTATGTCAAGTCTATGTCCAAGACTTGGCATAATGTGTCTCTTTGTACAGGCCCTACCTGAATGGGTAGTACCACTGTTCCTTTAGATGACCTTTTTCATCATCATAGGCTTTGATGGTGATTTTCTTTTTTGGATCAATAGATTTCTCAGAGAAGCCCAATGCACAAATAAACTTTAGGGTACATATATTGAGACCATCTCATCCATGTATGAGTACTCTTTTCACCCGATGTTTTTAGACTAGGACTTCGATATGGAGAGGGGTGTTATGTGGATGACTCAAAGAGATGTCATCGTGTTTAGAAAAGGATATGTTATGTGGCACCGTCATATGGGCCACCATGGCTTGGAATAGATTGACATCTAGATCATTTAGAACGGTTGTTTCAACAAGAGCTTTCTCCAAAATATCTTTGTGTTTTGGTGAGAGTTTGAGCAACTCAAGTATTGATATCTGAGTAGGTATTCTCCGTGGTTGGTCGACCAAGGTATATTGAGTCTTGGGGAGAGTTGTTTCTATTGATGTGTTCCCCTTCAAGACATATTTATGAGCCCTTGTCACATTTATCAATGCATGTTCTTGTTTATCTTTGATCTTTATGATATTTATTTGATTGTCATATGCTGATATATGATTGATGGTGTTTTCGTATATGTGATTGATACGAGCTCCTTTGTTGTTGTTTGATGTTAATGCTCCTCCCTTGTCATAATTAGGAAAAGGATTTTTGAAGGCTCCATGATCATCATTGGTTTTATGACCATCTATCATTATGTCACCATTATCGATTAGATCTTGAACCAAGTTCTTAAATCTTAGGCAATTATTTGTGCGATGCCCTTTGTTTCTATGATAATCACAATAGTGTGTATCATTCCACCATGGTGGTTTGATTTGGGGGTCAAAATATCTTGCAAGTGGTAATGTAATGACCTTATTTTCCAATAGCTCTTGAAACATAGATTCAAGGGTTTGTCCCAAAGGTGTGAACTTTCATCGATATGGTGTTGGTTTTGGATTAGCATTATTGTTATTCCTTTGGTTGATATTGTTGGCATTATTGGCATTAAGTTGTCATTGATGTCAACTGGTTTGACAAGGTCACCAGTAAGTAAGAAGTGGTGACTCATATAAGAAGAGCAAGACATATGATGGCAATGCACATGTGAGTGAGTAGACAAAAGGAAGGCTATCGATACACATGAATTGTGTCATCTGCTGGTAAAGTAGGCTTACTAGTATGGCACAAAATGGGATGAAGGTTGGTTGTTTGTTTGTTTGTGATGAAGAGGCAGAATGCTAAAAGAATCACAACAACATCCTATGAGCAGAACAAAGAGGATGACATGAAGACATACTAGAAGGCATGATGAATTGTTAGGAGGATGTGCTATTGGTAAAGAGGATATTTGTTGGTTATACCGGTAAGGTGAACTATGCCGGTAGTCAATCTTGGTCAACAAAGGATTTCAAACTGACATAGAAATCCAAGTAGAGGTGGATGTCGACAAAAATGATAGCTGGATGCTAGGTGGTGATATTGCACAGGTTGATGAAGTGTGCATCGACATAATAAGTCAGCAAGGAGGTCGAATTTTATGAAGAACCCACAAGTCACAGAGGATGCTAGAGGATTGCGACTCGAGGAAGGCAAGCTGGAAAGCGACTGAACTGATCCTGCAAGAAGATTTGATCTTTGTATCTATTTGCTGAAGGAAACAACGAAGCCATTAATGGCGTATGACAGAGAAAAGTAGAAAAGCATGGTGCAGACCTCCAAATTTAGAAAATGCACATTGGAACGCGAAGCTTTGCTGGTGTTGAATGATGTCATTAAGATCATATCCTTGGAAAAGCAGATTGAATCAAATTGGATTTGGTTCAAGTTGGAGAAGGCAAAACCTAACATGACATATTTTGAATGCGATTTTTGGCGGGAATCCAACATTATAAATATGTGACCTCGAGACAAAAATGCATGATGCTTGATGTGAAGAAGGAGGGTGAAGAGAGCTTGAGCACAAAAAAGGATCATATTCCTTAGAATTTATTCTAAGAAAGTTGTAGAGTGTGTTAGCAGGAAAACCGGTGAGAGGGTTTAACCGGCAGAGACCGAGTATCGATATACTATTGTAGGTCTTACAGTTGAGCCAAGAAGTGAGGTGTAATTGGTCAAGAAGGCATCCAAGTGTGACTAAGCGTGTTCTGAGGCTGAGAGAGAAGAAGAGAAGACTGTTTACCAACATAAATCTATTTAATCAAGAGTTGCAAAACTCATTTGCAACCAGAAGCTATAACTGTATCAAAATTGTATTTCAATATACATCAGCAAGTTGGAGTTTGGTGTAGGGGTTGGTGCCCTAAATATTTGTAATTCATTATTTCACTAGTGAGGCTGGATTGGAGTAGTAGTCTCCAACAATATTTGTCACTGAGGTTTTTACCATATTGGGTTTTCCTCGTACATCTGGGGTTGTGGGTTGCATTTGTGTTTGTCTCTTTTGGTATCCAGTTTTGTCTTACTGGTTTGACTATTTAGTGCTTAGGATAATAACCAGTTTTTAAAGGTTATTTTTAAAAAGAAAAGAATTTAGGAACCACTGATTCACCCCCCTCTTAGTGGTACATTGTGTTCAACACTTGGTATCAAAGCCTAGGTTCCCGGTTTAAAGATTGGGTAGATTTTGGTCTTAGAACACAATGGCAAGAAATGAGTCTGCCTCCTCAAAAGCTCCCATGTTTGATGGGTCTAACTATGCCTTCTGGAGCAGAAGAATGGAAACCTATATTTCCTCCCTTGGTTTTGATGTGTGGATGTCTGCCAAGAATGGGTATACTGTCCCTAGTGTTCCTCCCGCTGATCCAGGTGCCAAGAAGGAGTATGAGGACAATGCTAAGGATAAACATGCTATCTTGAGCAGGCTATCTGATAATGAGTTTGTCAAGGTCATGCACTATGCATCCGCCAAGGAGACTTGGGATAAAATGCAGAGGTTATTTGAAGGAGATGAAAAAGTCAAAGAGGCCAAGATGCAAGCACTAAGGGGCCAACTTGAAGGCATCAAGATGAAAGATGAAGAAAAGATTGCAGACTACCTTCACAAATTTGATGAAAATGTGAATACCATCAAAGGACTTGGAGAAGAAATTGTAGATGAGATTCTTGTCAAGAAGGTACTTAGGTCTCTCACACCTAAGTATGATACAAAGGTTTCTTCCATAGAAGAAGCCAAGGATATGAAGATCTTTACAATGGATGAGCTATTTGGCTCACTAACAACCTATGAAATGAGAACAATCGGTGATACATCCTCAAGGAAAGAGGCAACATTCAAATCCATCAAGAAGGGCAAAGAAATGGCTGTTTATAAAGGATCTAGTGAAGAATCTGATGCAAAGGTAAAAAACTTTGTCAAAAAGATCAAAAGAGGATCCGACAAGTACAAAGGAAAGTTACCAGTCAAATGTTTCAACTATGGGAAAGTTGGACACTTTGCTACAAATTGTCCTTATAATGAAACTGGTGGAGATGAGTCAAGAGGCTTTAGTAGATCTACTGGTAAAGATAAAGAAATAAATATCTACTAGCAAGGAAGAAGAGGCTACTAGAAGCAGAACAACCTATATACTATTGAGGATGATGCCACAGATGAAGAAAGTGCATAAGAAGATGACTACCATGAGAATGACAGAGAAGTTAATCTCTTTATGGCACTTGATGAACCGGTTGGTGAAGATGAGGAAGAAGAAGACATTGAGGCTGAAGTGGATCTAGAAGGTGAGCTTATAAGTGCTCTTGACGAGCTAAGTAAAGCAAGAAGAGAACACAAGAAGTTCAAGCTTGCTGCAGTAGATGAACGAGGTCTCTTGAAGCAATCCCTAGATGAGTCAAGTCAAGTTATATCTGACTTGAAACTACAGTTGGAAGAAGCCAAAAGGATATGTGAAGTTACATCCTCTGATCTAATGAAGAAGGAAAAGGAGCATCAAGATCTGGAAGTAGAGACAGTGAAGCTCAGAAAGGAGCTTGAAGAAAGTAATGAAGAAATAAAAGTGAGAAGCAAATATGAAGGCAACACCAAAGCTTTAGACAAGATGTTGAGCAAACATAAGCAATCCAAAGATATCGGTGGCTTAGGTTTTGAAGAAGGTCAAACTTAAAACAACAAAGACACATCCGGTAAAGTGATACAATTCACTTATTCAAATGAAGGTAAATAGATGAAGACATTCACTGCAAGCAAGGATACCGGTAAAAAGACATATATGCAGATGCTGTTAGAATTGCCACACAAACTGGTATACACAATCAATGAACTAGAGGCCAGACTCAATGTACTGATCTACAGATCCAAGGATAAATGCAAGAGGTGACCATGAAGGATTCACTAGAGTCAACAACATGAAAGGAAGACCCCCGGTAAGGCAATCGTTTGTAGGACCAAGGCAAGCTAACCGGTATGTTCCAAACTTTAATGGCTATTGTTATCGGTGCAACACATTTGGGCATAGAATAGCTGACTGTAGATTTACCAATAAGCCCACTATGAGTTATGAGAGTAGAAATCCTTTTAATGCACTCTAGGATATGAATGTTGTCTGTTATGAGTGCAATGGATTTTGTCATAGGAGTTTTGAATGTAGGAAGAATAAACCGGTGTCCTACAATAGTTTCAAAGATTCACTTTTAAATGAAATGCGAAATGCTATAACTGCCAAGAGTTTGGACATAAAGCAAAGTTTTGTAAAAATAGGAAGATCAAGCAAAAGAAGACAAATCCTGATCAAGAATCAGTAGTTGAACCAAAGGACAAAATAGCAGCTGACAAGAAGAGGGAAACCAAACCGATATGGGTGGAGAAAGAAAAAGAAAAAGCATAATCAAGTCAGATAGTGCAGACTTCTTTACATGATGAAAGGAAAAATCTATGGGTTGTAGATAGCGGGTGTTCCAGCCACATGATTGGTGATAAAAATAAATTTATCAAGCTTGAAGACTGGAATGGTGGTTTAGTAAGATTCAGAGACAACTCATCCATAAAAATGAAGGGAAAAGGTACTATAAATATTGATGGAAAATTGAAGGCACATGATGTATATTATGTGGAAGGCCTAAATAACAATTTGTTGAGTGTGAGTCAGATGTGTGACAAAGGTTGTAAATTCACCTTTGACTCTACTGACTGCTAGATAAAGAAAGAGAGTATTGGTCAGGTTGTGGTAGAAGGAAAGAGAATGGATGGAAATGTTTACAATCTGAAGGAATTCTATGAGTCCCAATGCATTATGAGACATGTTGATGAAAGATGGCTATAGCACCGAAGATTAGGCCACATAAACTTTGATAAATTAGTTGCAATAAGCAAAAAAGGGTGTGTAAGAAATATTCCACCCATCATCAAACCGGTGAGCACATTTTGTGATGAATGTGTGAAAGGGAAGCAGAGTACGGTGAGCTCCAGGATAAAAGAGCACAACACCTCAAGACCACTTGAAATTGTACATATAGATCTGTGTGGTCCAACTAGGACAAGAGCTCTTGTCGGTGAAAGATATTTTATGCTCTTTATTGATGATTATTCAAGAATGACATGGGTCACTTTCCTGCAAGATAAATCACAAGCATTTGATAGATTCAAGATCTTTAGGAAGATGGTGGAGAAGGAAAGTGGGTGCACGCTAAAATGTCTAAGATCAGACCAGGTTGGAGATTTCACATCAAATGAATGAATATTATTGTGAAAGACATGGGATTAGAAGAAAATTTTCAGCCCCTAGGACACCACAACAAAATGGTGTGGTAGAAAGGAAGAACAAGATAGTCAAGGAGATGGCTAGAACCATGTTAAATGAGGCTAGTCTGCCAGACACATATTGGAAGGAATTTGTTCATACTACTGCATATACTATGAACTGGGCTCAATTAAGAACAAACAACAGAATGACACCTTATGAGTTGTGGTATGACCAGAAGCCTTCAGTCAAATACTTCAAGGTATTTGGAAGTAAGTGTTTTATCAAGAGAGATATGGATGGTCTAGGTAGTTTTGACTCTAGGAGTGATGAAGGAATCTTCCTTGGTTACTCATCTAACAACAAGGCCTACAAATGCTACAACAAAAGACTAAGAAGAGTCATTGAGAGTGTGCATGTAAAAGTTGATGAGGATATGCACAAAGGAAGACAATCATAGGTAAACCGGTATGATAATTCTAGTGATGAAGGTGAGGAAGCTCAGTCAGATAGTGAACCGGAAGAAGCATCCAAGAAGGCTCCCAACTAGTATGTGTAGCTGAATCACTCAAAAGAGCAGATTCTAGGAAATAAGAGTGATGGTGTACATACTAGAAAAAGACTTGCCCAGAATGATGAACAAGTCAACTTGTACCTCATGACTGAAGTAGAACCTAAAACATTCAATGAGGCCAACAAAAGAGATGAATGGATGGATGCCATGGAAGAAGAACTACATCAGATTGAGAAGAACAAGACTTGGGAATTAGTCCCTAGATCGGAAGACAAGAACATCATTGGCACTAAATGGGTCTACTGGAATAAGATGAATGAAGAAGGTAAAATTGTTAGGCATAAAGTTATACTTGTGTGCAAAGGATACTCTGAAGTAGAGGGCATTGAATTTGAAGAAAAATTTGCACCGGTAGCTATATTAGAAGCAATTAGAATGTTTCTAGCCTTTTCTACCTACAAGGGTTATAAAGTATATTAGATGGATGTAAAATCTGCCTTCCTAAATGGAAATTTGGAAGAAGTGTACATGGAACAACCAGAAGGGTTTCTACTACATGATGATGAAATCTTTGTTTGCCAGTTGAAGAAGGCCCTATATGGATTAAAGCAAGCTCCTAGAGCATGGTATTCAAGATTAGATTAGTACCGGAAGGAGAAAGGATTCAAAAAGGGGAGTGCTGACAACAATTTATACATAAAGAAAGATGGAAACCACATGATCATTGTGGTTGTGTATGTAGATGGCATTGTTTTTGGAGGTAATAAGGACGCCCTTTGCAAAGAATTTGCTGATCAGATGTAGTCAAAATTTGAGATGTCAATCTTAGTGAATTGACATACTTCCTTGGTTTGCAAGTATTACAACATGTTAAGGGAATCTTTATCTCACAAACCAAGTATGCAAAAGATATGTTGAAGAAATTTCAAATAGAGGACTGCAAAGCGGTAAATACCCCCATGGTGACCGGAAGCAAATTAAGAAAGAATGATGAATCACTGGTGGTGGATCAAACATTGTATAGATACATGATAAGAAGCCTATTGTATCTAAGTTCTTCTAGATTGGATATAGTGCAGGCAGTGTGTATGGTGGCTTGATTTCAAGATGCACCAAAGCAATCACATATGAATGCAATTAGCAAAATTTTTAGGTACCTACAAGGAACACTCAGTCATGGATTGTGGTACCCTTAACAAGGGGAATTCATCTTGAAAGCATACACTGATGCTGGCTGGGCAGGTTGCATTGATCACTTTAAGAGTACAAATGGTGGTGCATTCTTTCTTGGTGACCGGTTGGTCTCATGGCATAGCAAGAAGAAGGATTCAGTCTCCTTGTCAATTGTTGAAGAAGAATACATGGCTGTTGCTATATGCTACTCTCAGGTGCTTTGGATGAAGCAAACTCTTGATGACATACAGGTGGACATTATTGATCCTATTCTCATCTGATGTGATAATTCGTGTGCCATCAACATATCAAAGAATCCAGTGATACATTCTAGGACAAAGCATATAGCCATCAAGTATCATTTTCTCAGAGAGAAGGTTGAAGGACAAGAAGTAAAGATGGACTATGTCCCTACCTGAGAACAAGTAGCAACCATTTTCACAAAACCATTACCAGTAAGTACTTTTGAGTACTTAAGACACAAGTTGGGAGTTGTGTCACCTGCTTTATGCACTTAAGATAGGAAAGATTTATATGGTTCAGGGGGAGTTCATAGTAGCATCTATAACTCTTGAACCACATCTCAGTACCGACTGCAATCACTAGTTGTAGCCTAAGGGGGAGCTAGGTATGGATCAAAGGGGGATTGTACAATACCCTTTGTCATTGTGTCAAAGGGGGAGAAATCTGCCAATATAAAGTGTCTTGCAATAAGTTGACATCAATACCAAAGGGGGAGATTGTTGGCATTATTGGCATTAAGTTGTCATTGATGTCAACTGGTTTGACAAGGTCACTGGTAAGCAAGAAGTGGTGACCGGTATAAGAAGAGCAAGACATATGATGGTAATGTACATGTGAGTGAGAACACATAAGGAAGGCTACCGGTACACATGAAATGTGTCATCTGTCGATAAAGAAGGCTTACCGGTAAGGCACAAACAGGGATGAAGGTTGGTTGTTTTTTTGTGATGAAGAGGTAGAATGCTAAAAGAATCACAACATCCCGTGAGCAGAACAAAGAGGATCTCATGAAGACATAGCAGAAGGCATGATGAATTGTTAGGAGGATTTGCTACCGGTAAAGAGGATATTTGTTGGTTATACCAGTAAGGTGAACTGTGCAGTAGTCAACCTTGGTCAACAAAGGATGTCAAACTGACATAGAAATCCAAGAAGAGGTGGATGTCAACAAACATGACAACTGGATGCCAGGTGGTGATATTACACAGGTCGATGAAGTGTGCATCGACATAACAAGTCAGCAATCATGTTGACTTTTATGAATAACCCGTAAGTCACAGAGGATGCCAAAGGATTGTGGCTCGAGGAAGGCAAGGTGGCAAGCAACTGAATTGAGCCAACTAGAAGATTTGATCTTTGTACCTGTTTGCTAAAGGAAACAACAAAACCATTAATGGTGTATGACAGAGAAAAGTAGAAAAGCATGGTGCAGACCTCCAAATTTAGAAAACACATATTGGAATGCAAACCTTTGTTGGTGTTGGTCAATGTCATGAAGATCATATCCTTGGAAAATCAAATTGAATAAAATCAGATTTGCTAGGAAACGGAACTGGCACAACTATATACGGACGGTATATAAAGTGGCATGAGCGATATAGAGTTTTGACCTAAGGTGGCAACTAGAGTTTCCCACCCATCTGATTGACTAGTAGGCAGTTGAAACGAGATGGTGGTGGGGCTATTACTTTTGAATAGAACCCAGGGCAATAACTATTCCCTCCTAAATTCTACCTAATTAATAAGCCTGCTAGAATCGAGTCGAGTAGTCAAAATAAACCCCCTATAATTGTAGGGGGACCTCCAATGGCATCAACTTGCTAGAGTAACAATTATAGTTGCTAGCCCTACCCCCATTCCCCTTCCTCAACCTTTTAAGCCAGATGGCCTAATATCACCCACTAGAATGCCCAACTTAGAATAGTAGGGGTACAGATTATGGAGAAGACAAAACCTAACATGACATTGTTTGAATGCGGTTTTTGGTGGGAATCCAAGATTATAAATATGTGAGATTGAGACAGAAATGAATGGTGCTTGATGTGAAGGAGAGTGAAGAGATCTTGAGCATAGAGAAGGATCATCTTCCTTCGAATTTATTCTAAGAAAGTTGTAGAGTGAGTTAGCAGACAAATCGGTGAGAGGGTTTAACCGACAGAGATAGAGTATCGGTATACTATTGTAGGTCTGACAATTGAGCCAACAAGTGAGGTGTAATTGGTCAAGAAGGCATCCAAGTGTTGCTAAGCATGTTGTGAGGCTGAGAGAGAAGAGAAGACTATTTACCGTTATAAATCTATTTAATCAAGAGTTGCAAAACTCATTTGCAACTAGAAGCTATAACTGTATACGTATATGGTGAAAATGGATAACAATAATAACGATAATATTGAAATGCTAAATGAATTCAACCACAAAACCCTAGCCTAACAACAACAAAGATCCACCATAACATATGAAGATTACCTAAGACAATGCAAATCAAACAAAATCACAAAGATTATACCTTCACATGTCCAATAGGGTTTTGATCTCCATTCTTCCTATCTCCATTGATCTTGCTTGATATATTATCTCTCAAATTTTATGTGCACAAGAGCTCAACAAAGACCGAAATGTGGTTGCAAGTAGGATCGTAGTGTAGTCAAGTCCTTAAGATCATTCATTAGGGTTTGATAATGAAGGAAGCATCTCCTTATATAGAAGACACAATAAGAAATGGAGGGATAAGATTGAGAGGTGTAAAAGGAGGTCGGCTATGATTAGAGGGTAGGTAAAAGAAATAATAAAATAATGAAAGGGGTAGGTAGTGTATGAATTAAGAGATGAATGACATGTGTCATGGGTAGAAAAGGTTAATGAATTAGTTAAATAAATAAAGATTTATTTAATTAATAGAAGAAGTGGGATCAATTAAATAAATAAGATATTTATTTAATTTAGGAAAAGGATAATTTAAATAAATAAATGTATTTATTTAAATGAGAAATAAGGCTAGAAGAGGATAAATGAATTAATTAAATAAATAAAGATTTATTTAATTAATAGAAGAATTAAGCTTAGATAATTAAATAAATAAAATTTATTTTATTTAGACTGGACAATTTTGGGTGTCTACATTTTGCCCCTCTTTGAGACAATGTGGCTTGTCGCGTTGTTTCAAAGAAGATAAGATGAATTGATACAGAGTTGCCCCAAGATGGGAATGATATGCCCCCTCGAGAGATTGGATGAAAATGTCTGAATAGATTGCAGACAATCTCTCAATAAGAAAGAAAGGCTAGAATAGACTGACCAGATAAAGTGACAAAGTCACGGGATAAAGAAGACTGACTTAGGAAACGAGGGCTAGGGCAGTCTATAAAATAGACCACGGGGGAAATACATCCTCATTGTCATCTACACATCCACAAGAGTAGAGTGTAGAGCGAAAATAGAGCAGCAACAGTCAGCAGTGATGACTTTCATTTACAGATTCGACCGCGTTCGTCGATTTCAGAGGCCAGCTGAGGCATGCGAGCTGGTAAGTACCACCAAACCTCCTCGTACTTTGACGCATTTATTCTTGTCATTAATGCATGCTAGGTAGAGCAATAAATGTGCTTAGAATAGGGTCCCAAAAAAATGTCAAAAATGTTTAAGCGCGTCTGCGTTGGTGCCAGGAGCGTCTATGCTCGCGAGGCACGTCTGTGTTTGTGCCAGGCACGTCTGCATTTGAAACCACATCTGTGTCAAATGCGGCTGCGTTTGTGATGGGCAGGCGCGTCTGTGCCAAGAAGGCACATCTATGTCGCCCAGGTGCGTCTGTGCAGAGCATAGGCACGTCTGTGTTTTTCAGGCACATTTGTGCAATTGTTAAGTGCGTTTATGTCAGGTAAGTGCGTTTGTGTCCAAAAATGTGAATTTGTGTCTTCTAGGTCAAATCGACAGTTCTGTGATGAACATACGCTGTCGATTGGATAAGCTGCTGAGAGGATACACTCAAGCAGGTTCTCTAGGGAAGACTAGAATAGATCAAGGCACTTTGTGATGAACAGTGAGTACCAAGATAGAGTACTTTGTGATGAACAGGGAGTACTTAAAATATGAGCAACACTTTATGATGAACAGGGAGTGCAAATGTGAGCAGCACTTTGTAATGAACAGTTAGTGCCACACATGTAGTACTTTGTGATGAACAGGGAGTACCACTAGGATAGAAGCAACACTTTGTGATGAACAGTGAGTGTCACTAGGGTAGAATGCCATATGCATTTAGATAAAAAGTAGCATTTTGTGATAAACAGGGAATGCCACTATGACTGACATGAGTGATTTGCTTGACTACAGGAGTATTTGCCTATGCTGGAGTCACGAGAGAGATTTTCGTCGACTTAGAGGTTGCGACCAGAGCTGACAGCTGAGGAGTGAGCGACTATCGAGGCTATGGGATTGAGACATGTTCTATATGTGTCTGAGTTTCGGGCGAACATGAGACTGTTGACTGTGCTGGCGGAGAGATGGCACTCCGAGACATGTACTTTTCATTTGCCGATGGGTGAGATGACAGTCACCCTTGAGGATGTATATAGGATCCTGCGGATACCGGTTGATGGGGAGCTGATCCCATATGATCGAGATGGAAATAGGGAGGCCCTGAGACGAGTGTTCCAGGGGCTCAGATTCTAGCAAGGCCAGGCGGCTCCGAGGGAGGGAGTTCATCATAGCCATAGAGGGCTCCCTATGTATCAGTATTGTACCATTTTTGTATGATGATGTAGACACCTGCGGGTGCTTTTGTAGACATATGATTTTGACATCATTGTATCATGACACTTTATGATATATATATATATATATATATATATATATGAGATGATTCATCTTTGTGGCAGCTATATGTATGTGTACCTATATGATGAGATGTTCTTATGTGATGTTTGTTTTATGGATGCAAATATGTATATGATGCAATCCAATATTTTTGTTCTTTTATATGTGTATGCATGATGCAAAATGTGAATGTATGTAATGCAGATGAATATGATAATGCAAATGTAAATTGTGCTAATAGGTATTGTGTGCAGGATGTGGTGCAATTGCGATATCTATATGTATGCATGAAATGCTAATATGTGGAAATGTAGGTGCAACTACATGAGATGCAAATGTTTTTGGTCTGTCATTATACTCAATCATGTGATAGCAGGCTACATGGACTCGAGAAGAACGATGGAAGGCAATCAAGAAGGGGGATGAAAGACAAAAGATATGAAAGTGAAAGAGATTCTTGGGCATTATCATCATTGAGCTTTATTATGGCACACAGGTTATGACAATCGAGGCATATGTTCGGCCCAGAAAGTCATTGTACCTGTTTGCATGGAGATAAGACAGTCACAAACAAGGAATGCCCCAGTTCACACTAGACTCACAGTGTCCTCATATCCTTTGGACAAGTCAGAGCATTACTAAGAGACAATCCACAGACAACAAATACAAATAGGTGACGATACCCCATCCTCGCCTTTCTAGTCAAAGACATCCTGGAGATAGAATCTCTAGTCAGAGACATCCCGGAAAAGATAAAAGACATGTCACCAAAAGATAAAATCAAAAGAAAACCAAGACTCGACACCAACATCCATTGTAGTCCTCAAGTTTAGTGTCTCTTGTCACTTGTATAAGTCTTATTTGATTGTGGTCACAATGTTTACTTTCACAAAAGGATAGATAGCACTGAACCATATGTTGTCTGAGTCTGTTGAAAGATTTGATTTGTTGAAGCCCATTGTTGTTGCTGTCTCATCTGAAACTGACTGAATCCATGAAAATGATACTTTATTGTGGAGAAGATGAAACTTTATTGCGGATCTGTGATGCAAATGTTGCTTTATTGCAGATTGTGCGCGGATAGACTAAAGGAAGCTGGAAGAAACTGTACTCCTTGAAGCATGTGATGTTCTTAGTTACACACCCATCACTAGACGTAGGATTTGCCTTAGCCACAGATAGGATCTGATTTATTATGGATGGAAATGGATGAAAAGGAATGTTTATTATGAATGGCTAACCAATCTTGGGTAGATCAATAACAAGCCATGATGGGAATGGGTAAATTTATTATGAACGAATAGGTTGTGAGTGTGTGCAAAGTGAAAGGATGAAAGTGAATCCTGAAGGAGGGAGGAGCAATGTCTCTACACATGGCACTGGTGACCCAGTTTTCACCATGGTACTTGCCCAGGGCGCCACCGAAGTGGTTTTCACCGTTGGACGAAATTATTTCTCTTTACTTTTTTTGATTTTTCAATGTTTTTTGTGTCACAAGGCGCCTTTTTGCTAGGTTTTCACCAAGTAACGATTTTTTTGTTTTATAATTTTTTTTTGTATTTTTGAATTTTTTTTTGTATTTTTGAATTTTTTTGTATTTTTCAAATTAGGATACTCTGAAGAGCTATGTGTAAAACCTGCGAAGGTGCATGCTGTTGATAGGATCCTCCAAAGGTTCCCCTTCTATAGTTGAGAGCTGATATGCACCAGATCTATATGCTGCTGTAATGATGTAAGGACCAAGCCAATTTGGTTCAAACTTGCCCTTCTTCTCTCTGTCTTGCTGATTTTTGGGGTTTTCTCCGAGAACCAAATCACCTACCTCAAATGTGTAAGGTTTGACCTTGTGATTGTAGCTGCGACTCATTCATTGTTGGTAAGCCTTGAGATGATTAAAAGCAGTTTGTCTTCGTTCATCTAGTAGTTCCAGCTCTTGTAAGTGAGAGACCCTATAGTCTTCATCACTGATGATGTTTTGCAAAGAAACCCATAAAGAGGGTAGCTCGACCCCAATAGGAAAGATGGCTTCAACACCGTAGACAAGTGAAGAGGGTGTAGCTCCTATAGGTGTGCGGACACTTATGCGGTAGGCCCAAAGTGCAGGATTATGTTGGATATGCCAATTACGACCAGCATCATCTACTGTCTTCTTTAGGATTTTAAGGATTGTTTTATTAGATGCCTCAGCTTGGCCATTACCTTGGGGGTAATATGGTGTGGAGAAATGATGGGAAATATGAAAGCGGTCACAGAGTTCACGAATATCCTGATTTTTGAAGGGATGCCCGTTATCAGTGATAATGGAAACAAGAATACCGTATCGACAAATGATATAGTTGAGGATAAATGTAGCAATTTGTTTTCCTGTGAGTTGTGTGAGAGGCACAGCTTCAATCCATTTTGTAAAATACTCTGTGGCAGTGATAATGAATTTATGACCATTGGACGAAGGAGGGTGAATCTTGCCTATGAGATAGAGTCCCGACTAACAAAAGGGCCAAGGAGACGCAAGTGGTTGAAGTTCTTGTGCTAGTGCATGTATGAGGTTGCCATGAATTTGGCATTGCTTACATTTCTTAACAAACTGATATGAGTCTTTTTCCATATTTGGCCAGTAATATCCAGTCCTGATGAGTTTCTTGGCCAAGGTAGGACCACTAGCATGCGGACCACATATCCCCTCATGCACTTCATGTAATGCAATTTGAGCCTCGTCGCTTTCTAAACATATAAGAAGAGTGCCATCTAGACCTCGCCAGTATAGCATATCAGCTAAGATGACATATCGAGAGGATTGGCGAATAAAAGTGCGACGTTGGTTATTTGATAGATCAGAAGGTAGAGTATTGTCACGAAGGTATGTGAAAATGGAACCATATAACTGGGACTTGGGACCGACAACACATATCGTCTCAGTAGGCATGATCTCATATGAAGGAACCAAAAGGTTATCCACCAAGAACTCATAGCGAGTCTTGTTTGGAGGTAGATCAATTAATGAAGCAATTGTAGCCATGGCATCTGCGACGCGATTCTGCTCTCTTGGTATCTGCTCAAAGTATATCTTTGTGAAGTGTTGTTTTAGGTCATCCACCATTTGTTTATAAGGCATTAATTTTTCATCTTTTGTTTGGTAATCATCAGTTGCTTGACGGATGACAAGTTGGGAGTCCCCAAAAACACGAAGTTCCTGGATCTTTCATTGAATTGCAATTCGTAATCCTGTTGTTAATGCCTCATATTCCGCTATATTATTAGTGCAAGGAAATGATAAGTGGTATGATTTTGGTATAGAATCCCCTTGAGGAGTTATAAAGAGGATGCCAGCTCCTGCCCCATGCTATGTGTATGAGCTGTCGAAGTACAATTGCCATGGCTTTGCATGTGACATTGTTAAAATAGATTCATCTGAAAATTCTGAACTTAGAGGAACATCATCTATCATGGGAGCATCTGCTAATTTATCGGCGATGGCTTGTCCTTTTATTGCTTTTCTGTCCACATACTCGATGTCAAATTCACTCAGGATCATTACCCATTTGGCCAATCGCCCAGTAAGTGTTGCTTTATTGAGAAGGTATTTCAATGGATCGATCCATGCAACTAACTTAGTCTTATGAGTGAGCATGTAATGTCATTAATTCTGTGAAGCAAAGACCACGGCGAGACATGCACGCTCAATTGGTGTGTAGTTTAGCTCATATCCCACCAATGTGCGACTGATATAGTATACTACTTTTTCTGTGCCCTCAACAATTTGTTGTGCTAAGAGTGCCCCCAGTGCTGTTGAAGTAGCTGATATGTATAGTAACAGAGGTTGATCTAGAACTAGTGGCATCAGAACTGGTGGATTTAGAAGATAATCTTTAAGCATCTGGAAAGCCTGTTGACAGTTATCATCCCATTTGAATTTGATGTTTTTATGTAGCAGGTGCTGAAAAGGATTACACTTATCTGCAAGTTGTGCTATGAATCTTTGTATGGATTGGAGTCTGCCTTGTAAAGACTGGAGTCAACTGATATTTCTTGGTGGTTGCATCTCCAAGATGGCTTTTACTTTTGCTGGATTAGCTTCGATTCCTCTTTTGGATACAATGAATCCTAGGAGCTTCCCAGAGGTTACTCCAAAGACACATTTCTTGGGGTTTAATCTTACTTTGTATTTTTCCAACCGATCAAAGATGACTGAAAGTATGTCCAAATGTGTATTTCTATCTATTGATTTTCCCAAGAGGTCGTCGACATAATATTCCATGGTTATGTGCATGAGATCATGAAAGATAGTAGTCATGGCTCTTTGATATGTAGCACCTGCATTCTTTATTACGAAGGGCATGACATTCCAGCAGAAAGTTCCCCAAGGACAAGTGAATGATGTTTTGTGTTGATCCTCGGGTGCGATCCTTATTTGGTTATAACCAGAGAATCCATCCATTAATGATAACATTCCATGACCTGTCGTGAGATCAACAATCAAGTCAACATTTGGTAATGGGAAGTCATCCTTTGGACAAATTTTGTTGATGTCTCTGAAATCTGTACATATTCTGATGCTGTGATCTGGTTTACTGATAGGTACTAAGTTAGAGATCCATTCAGGATAATCAATTGGGCGTATGAATCCGACATCCAATAATTTCTCAAGTTCTGCTTTGACTAGTAATGCCACTTGTGGATGCATTTTTCTTAATTTCTGTTTCACTGGTTTTGCCCCCGGTTTAACTGTCAAATGGTGCATTACCAAATCCAGATCCAATCCAGGCATATCAACATATGACCATGCAAAGTTGATTTGTCATTCTTTGAAGAAATTTATTAATTTTGACCTTTCGGACTCTGTCAATGATTGAGCCAGGAATATGTTGTGTGGAACCTCTTTTGTACCAATGTTTGTTTTGATAGTCTCCTCTACCAACATGGATGACTTTTCCTCATATGATGCTGGGAGAATGTCGAGCCTTCCATCTTCGGGTGCCTCAAAGAGGTTTTTGCCCTCAGATACGTCCTTTCTTTTTACTTTTTTGGGGTCAGACAGTGCCACAGTGTGGTTTTCGCCATAAAACCCTTGATTTATTGTTATTTTCACATTTTTGCGACTGGAAGGTCCAGCACCCTCACCAAAATATGCTACACTGTTGAGTTCTATAGTGTATCCCACCTTATGGTCCCTAGGAGGAAGATCATCTCGTATGCCCAGATAGTCAATAAAAGCTTCATCATTTTGGAATGTGTAAAACTATGCAGGTCCTTCATGATCCCAGTCAATGAGTTGGTGGTGAACAAGGGGAAGGCTGTTAATGTCTTCGAAGTTAGCGGGGCTAAGAGTGAAGATGCAGTTATATTCAGGTATGTCAAGGTAATTATTGAGGTCATCGATGGCACTCTCCTCATCAGTCTTGTTCACGAATGAATCCAAATTATCATCACTATTAGCGCATTCTGGGACAGTTGTTGTCATCCTATGTGATTTCAACCTAGAACCTTGAGACAAAGACTGTGTGGAATCCTCATGTGTTGTTTCTTGACCAACTCTGAACTTGTTATAAAATTCCTCTTCTTCTGTTGGTTCATCTGGCTCTCTAAATATCTCAGTGAGCTCGTAGTCACTGGAGGACTTATTTGAACCCCATTCCCATTCATTGGAATCTGTGGAATAGCAATCCTCTTGTTGAATTTTGGCAGCTTTGATTTGTAAGGCTTCTTCTATCCTTTGAGTGTGGACCTTAGAAGTTAAGAAACCAAGTCCTTTCGAGCATTCCTTTTTGAAAGTCAATTCAGGTTGTAAAGGTTCAATGATGCCTTCCTTTCGTAACCCAAGAGGGCTTTTTCCATGATACCCAAATTTTTGTAGAATTTTGAAGCCTTTGCCATATTTCTCACATGGTAGACTGATGTGATCTTGTGTGTCCTCTTCATTGTCTTTGTAAAGCATTTTGTATAAATCTTCCTCCTCCAGTTCACCCCATCTTTCAAAGGTAGTAGGGTCCCATTTGAGTATCATGATGGATACTTGCTTGTTAGGATGTGGTCTTCCATATTCTTTTGGGGAACTCATGACTTGTCGTAGGTACATGGTTTGATTTAAAGTATATTCCCCCATGCCCTTGTCTTGAAACTTGCCTTTAAGCTCACCTTGTTTTGATGTCGAAGGTTTTAATGACTCAGGATCAATGTATGCCGACGAAGGAACAACCTCACGATTATTGGGAATGATGGTCTCAATCTTTGATTTTAGGTTATTGCAGTATATGAATGGATTAGGATCACCGTTAATTGTTACCTCCACTCCATTATGAGGAAACTTAATGCATTGGTGATATGTAGATGGGACTGCTCTCATTTCATGAATCCAAGGGCATCCTAGCAATATGTTATAAGTGAGATCTAGATCCAAGACTTGACAAACCACATCCTTTGTAACTAGCCCAACTCTGAGAGGTAAGGTGACTGTGCCCTTGGATGAACGCTCTTCGTCATAATATGCCTTGATGGTGATTTGATTTGTAGAATTCACAGCTTTATCAGAATATCCCAATTGTTTAATAGTGCTCAATGTACAAATGTTTAAACCTGCTCCTCCATCTATCAGGACTCTTTTTATTCGATGTTTGTGTATGAAGGCTTCAACGTGTAGCGGTGCATTATGTGGCTGACTTACAGAGGCGTCATCGGCTTCTGTGAAAGTAAGGGAATGTGGAATGGAAAGGTATCCCACCATGGCTTGAAACTGGTCCACGTTTAGATCAGTAGGAACAGCTGTGTCTCTCAAGATTTTGTCAAGAATGGCCTTATGTGCAGGGGATATCCGTAAGAGCTCAAGAATGGAGATGAGTGCGGGGGTCTTCCCTAACTGTTCTACAAGATCATAGTTAGGTTTGGTTGATGAGGAGATGGTGTTATTGGCTGGAGCACCTTGCAAAGTGATTTTACCTTAGCGGGTTGTGACATTACATTCAGAGGTAGGTTTAGAAGAAGATCCAACACCTCTTAGGACAATCCTGGGTCTCCGAGTAGAATTCTCAGATGCTTTGTCCTTGATGATAATGGTAGAGACATAATTGTCCATCGAGATGTGATTGATAGTTGAATCATAGTTGTAGGATACTCTGGTATAGTTGGTTTGGTCATCTGTGGCTTTAGCTTTTCCTTTGTCATGTTTTGGGAATGGTTCCTTAAACATCTCATGTTCTTGATTGGATGAGTGTCCTTCAATTTCAATATCACCTCTATCAATGAGATCTTGTATGATGTTCTTCAGTCGATGACAATTTCCTATCTTATGACCCTTGCTCTTATGAAATTCACAATACTCATCATCATTCCACCAATTTGGCTTGACCTTTGGTTCATATGGAGGAAAATATGGAACTGTGATTACCTTGTTTGCCACTAGCTTCTTGAAAACTAACTCAAGCGGTTCTCCCAAGGGAGTGTATTTCCTTTGTGATCTAGAAGTTGTTTGAGTATTCACTTGATTGTTTGTAGAACATGATCCCGAAAAGATGAATTTGGGTCTTACTGTGTTGGCATCAATAACACCATCATTGACTATATTCTTGTTTTTGTTCCAAAATCTCGACTTGTCTTTTCCCTTAAAGTCATCTTTGTTTTCCTTGAATATCTTAATGACCCCTTGTTCAATTAGGACCTTCTCTGTTGCTAAGCCTTTTTCAATGACGTTCTTGAAGGTGGACAAACAAGCTTTCCTTAAGTCATAACCAATCTCTTTATTAACATTCTGGGTGAACATTTCTACCATTTGTTTTTGTGGAATTTCACAAGAGCATCTGCTGGCTAGATTCCTCCATCTTTGTAAAAATGATGCAAAAGACTCTCCCTCCTTTTGCTTGGTGTTGCACAAAGTAGTGACTGATATGTCTATCTCTATGTTGTAGGAGAAATGTTGAATAAATGCCTCTGATAGATCACCCCATGACTTAATACCAGGTGGGAGTTGGGAGAACCATTCCATAGCTTGATCACCTAGGCTCTGTGGGAATAATCTCATCAAATATGTCTCTTCTGCTGCTACCTCAATGCAGGCTATGAAAAACTGTCTTATGTGTGCCTTCGGATCCCCTTTTCCTCTATACTTATCAAATTTAGGCGTCACAAAGTGTGTAGGAAAAGAAGGCATTGGAATGCTCTTGTCAAATGGATAAGGACATATGTCTCTCATTGTGTATGTTGGCTTCGGTGTATTTATGTCCTCCATTTTCTTTTGTAAGTCTTTGATTTGTTGCTCCAAATTGTTCTTAGGTGGAGATCGACTTCTTGGACCATACCCCATGCTTGAGGCACCAATTGGAGGAGGAGCATGTTGCATATATGGATGATATTGATCATACACATGTTCATATGGAGGAGGCCTATAATGATGCTGCATATATGGACCACTTGGTATAGATTCATGTTGAGGAATTCCATATCTATTTTGTGCATGTATACCATACTCTACAGGCATGTCATGTTCTAATGTGTTGCCCCCAAATTTGACACGGGGTTTCCTTGTGTCCAAATTTTGAGCATGCCTTTGAATATCCAATTGCTTTGGTGGTTGATCCTTGGCATTAATATGTGATTGAGCATATTTCTCTGCATAAGACTTCCATAATGGTCTACGAAGGTGAGTATCATATGCTTGACCATGTGTATGTGGGACCTCTGGTTTTTGAAACAAAGATGATGGTGATTCAGGCACCATATGTGGTCCTCTATTGCCTCCACTAATAGGCCTTCCTTGATCCATGTTGGAGTGAGTTTGTTGCAAAGGTCTATTTTCCATTATTTGAGACATGTCAAAATCATGAGGAATCTTGGCTCCACTTTGTGCCATCATTTGTAAGAAGTATTGTCTATCCCTCCTCATTATTTCCTCAACCAATCGATTGAAATGGGGATTCATAATGGATTCTTCCACATCTGTTGAATGTACAAAAAAGTTGTCCATATTGTCATTGTGTGTAGCATTGTTGTTTGTAGTGTCCATGTTCTCAACATTTGGAATGTTTCTATAGGCATCCATGTCAGGTAATGTAGTATGATTAGAATTGAAAAAGATATCATTGTCATACTCATAAGAACTCAAGTTTGTGGACTCTTGAGCCTCTTTAGTTTCTCTCCTAGATTTTTGAAGACGGGTTTCAACTATGAACTAGGTATTGACCGAGATGTGTGAGACTAGATGAAAAATGGAAAAAGTATGGAAGACCAAGAGTTGGATGGAATGTAAATGAATCTGAGGTGTACTTGCAATGTCCCAAATGTAAGACCAAGTATGTATGTAGTAGAGTAGGTGTGACTTCCAAAGAGAGGATAGTTTCTCTTGATGAGGTAAGTTGACCTTGACTCTAAGTAAGACCAAATGAGACCCAAAGGTAAGAAACCTTGATGAGGGACCACTTAGCAAAGTGTTGTTGTATGTAGTGTGTTGACAAAGTATGATGAGGACAAGCAAGTGACCTTTTGACTCAAGTTTAGACAAATGTGAATGTAAAGTGAGATGTGAAGCAATGATGGAATTTGTGAGACCCAAAGACAGGTTGAATTCTAAATGAAACCTTGGAGAAATGACCTAGGAAGCTCAAGAATTCTGAAACTGACTGTATTTGTTTGCTGGACTGTAACAATTTTTCAATTCTGAACACAGATGCACCTTTATATTTCACAGACGTGGTTTCCCGACACAGACGTGGCTCTATTCAACACAGACGTGCTTCTGAGATTTTTTTGCAAAGTGTAATGTTTATTCTGGGAACACAGACATGATTCTGCCCTTCACAGACGCGGTTATACAACACATACGCTATTATGTCAGACACAGATGCGTTTCTGCAAAATTTGTGCAATTTTTTCCAATTTGTGAAGTTGTTTTGTTGTGACCAAATCTGACTGTTTGACTATTTTTCGTGACAAGAGGACACAATGTTGATGAGGACTCAATGTTTGCAAGTGTTTAGACTCAAAATGACTCCAAGAAAAGTGTGTTGTTTGATGTAAAAATATTTTGCATACACTTGAAGACACAAAAGACACAATGTTTTGTTGTTTGGTCTTGAATGTTTTGAATGTTTAAAATAAGTCAAGCACAATTCTTATGGCTGGCCAAGACAATAGTTGTTGATCCCACATAGGGTTTTACCCCCGAGGCTACGCTATTCTGAGCAGATATTTAGATGCTTGACCTCATTGGCTCCACCCTCGGCACTCACTTCTCGGGTCAGCCAAGCATCAGTCCCCACGAAAACTCCCAGTGGCAAACTTTGTATCTCTACTAAGAACCGTATGTGTGTGGGCCGCTACGAGAGGTCCGACCTCCTGCCCCAACAACTAGAAGGATTTGGGCTTCTAAAACAAAAAGGTGCTAGTAAGGGCATCCGCTCGTGTGGCCATACATGCGGCACTTTCAGCTCTGTAAATACAGAAGGCTCCTAGCCGGTAGGGGTTACGCCCTACAAATGATCAAATAAATTTGATCAATTGGGTTTATGGGGAGACATAGTGTCGGTATGAACTAATCAGCACACGTTATTCATAGTTTTCACCATGAATACATTTGTTTATAGTGGTTTGGAATAGGTGGGTTTTCCTTGCTACCACTTGGGTCGTTCTCTTCTCACTAGTAGTCCTAATGACCACATGGGAAGACAAGCCCTCTAAAGATTAAACAAAAAGAGCCTATTATTCAAGACACAAAAGACAATGATTCAATTTTAGTGCACCAATTGAAGTGTTTGCTAGTCTATGAAAACAAGGCACACAATAAAAATCCAAAAACCCTTGCCAAGGACCTGCAACAAAGAGTTGTTAGTAGTTTGGATTGTTTCAAATAATCACCCCTTCCTGCAAGCACACAAGTTAGGTAAATTTTAAATCCAAAAGACTTTGTGAAAATAGGGGCCTTCAACCAAACGATTTTGCTTTCAAGACAAGCTGCACCAATTTCGTTAGCTAGATCTGAAAATGTTAGCTTCAAAATAAACCAGATCTGAAACCCTAAATTCAAAATCCAAAACTGAAACAATAAAAACCCAAAATTTGAAACTGTTGAACGTAGAGGCGATTACCATCAACACAGACGCAACTTCATGACATAGATGCGGTTCTGTGAGGCGCAGACGCGGCTACAGAACGTAGACGCGACTTCTTGGCACAGACGCGGTTAAAAACACCGCAGACACGACTTAATAACAGAAACATGCTTCCCCGAAACCTGCAAAACAAAATACTGCTAGTAACACAGACGTGATTCCAGATGTCGCAGACGTGCCAGAAAATAAAAAACATGATCCGAAAGTGCGCAGACGCGAAAATATCAAAATGCTGCCGAAAATGTCAGATGTGCAACTTTAAAACACAAAATCTGCAACAAGGATGTTAAATGCAAAAGCGACAAGAGTCCCACCGGGCGTGCCAAAATGTATATGGTGAAAATGGATAACAATAATAACAATAATATTGTAAGGCTAAATGAATTCAACTACAAAACCCTAGCCTAACAACAACAAAGATCCACCATAACATATGAAGATTACCTAAGACAATGCAAATCAAACGAAATCACAAAGATTATACCTTCACATTTCCAATAGGGTTTTGATCTCCATTCTTCCTATCTCCATTGATCTTGCTTGATATATTTGCTCTCAAATTTTATGTGCACAAGAGCTCAACAAAGAACGGAATGTGGTTGCAAGTAGGATCGTAGTGTAGTCAAGTCCTTAAGATCATTCATTAGGGTTTGATAATGAAGGAAGCATCTCCTTATATAGAAGACACAATAAGAAATGGAGGGATAAGATTGAGAGGTGTAAAAGGAGGTCGGCTATGATTAGAGGGTAGGTAAAAGAAATAATAAAATAATGAAAGGGGTAGGTAGTGTATGAATTAAGAGATGAATGACATGTGTCATGGGTAGAAAAGGTTAATGAATTAATTAAATAAATAAAGATTTATTTAATTAATAGAAGAAGTGGGATCAATTAAATAAATAAGATATTTATTTAATTTAGGAAAAGGATAATTTACATAAATAAATGTATTTATTTAAATGAGAAATAAGGCTAGAAGAGGATAAATGAATTAATTAAATAAATAAAGATTTATTTAATTAATAGAAGAATTAAGCTTAGATAATTAAATAAATAAAATATTTATTTAATTAGACTGGACAATTTTGGGTGTCTACAGTATCAAAATTGTATCTCAATATACATCACCGAGTTGGAGCTTGGTGCTCCTTGGGTTGGTGCCCTAAAACAGTAGGGGTTGGTGCCCTAAATCTTTGTAATTCATTATTTCACTAGTGAAGTTGGATTGGAGCAGTAGTTTGTAGCAACATTTCTCACCGAGGTTTTTCCCATATTGGGTTTTCATCATATATCTGGTGTTGTGGGTTGCATTTGTGTGTTTGTCTCTTTTGGTATCCACTTTTGTCTTACCGGTTTGACTATTTAGTGCTTAGGATAATAACCAATTTTCAAAGGTTGTTTTTAAAAAGAAAAGAATTTAGGAACCAATGATTCACCCCCCTCTCAGTGGTACATTGTGTTGAACAAATATTGCCTTGATTGTTTGTTCTTTGTTTGTTGTTTTGAGGATTTGTTTGTGGATTAATGCCAGATAAGTTTAACACTAGTAGTTTTGTTTTAACGTTGTCTACAACACCATCATTAACAATATTTTTATTCCTTGTCCAAAACTTGGACTAGTCTGAGTCGTCGTCGTTATTTTGGTTGTTGTAGGTGTTATTATTTGACGAACTAACACCTTGAAGAACTTCAAGGACCCTTTCTTGATGGAGGCTTCCTCTACTTGGATGCCATTTTCGATCAACTTTGCAAAAGTAGGAAGACATTGGAATTTGAGTCGATAGCTCATTTCACTATTTAAGTTATCTATGAAGATCTCCATCTTTTCTTTTTCAGGTACGTCATGTGGATACCTTGAGACCACATGTCTCCATTGTTGCAAGAAGACCATGAACATTTCATTGTTCTTTTTCTTTGTGTTGCAAATGTCAAGCATGGTGATTTCATGTTGGGTGTTGTAGGAGTATTGTGTAATGCATTTGTTTACCAACTCATCAAATGATCTGATGGGAGGTGTGAGTTTTGACAACCACTCCATTGTTTTCCCTCCCAAACTTCTTGGGAATAGCCTCATCATGTATGTATCATTGTGAGCAAACTCCAGACTCATAGTACAAAATTCCCTGACATGATCACAAGGATCAGTTTTACCATTGTATTTATCATACTTTGGTATATTTGAATTTGGCAGGAAAGGTATCATGTTTAGCCTCCTGTCAAAAGTGTAAGGACAAATATCTTTCAAATAATACCTCGTTGTAGACCCTTGTTGCATATCTTGCATTTATTGTTGGAGTGTTTGGAGTTGTTGTGTAAGAAGAGCTAGGGCCATATTTCCTTCTCCGGACCTTCGGTGAGGAACATCCCCTTGTTCAGTAAGGTTGTCATGATAACGGGTATTGTCTTGGTTGAATGTATTGTCTTGATCATGTGTGTCTTCCTCTCTAAAATGCTTTTGATTTTGGGTATTTTAAGTATAGGTCCTTGCCCTTGTTCGTGAGTTTCTCTCATCAGTATTACTTAAATTGTCCATGTCAAAATTTGCAAGAATCCTGACTCCTTTACTACTTAGCATGAGGAAATACTTTTGCTTATCTGATTCGATAAGCCTTTCCATGAGTTTTTGGAAAGAGGCACTCTCATGACATTGTTGGAGAAGTTCTTTGGCGATCTCTGTTTCCCCTACATTCACATATTCATCAAAAGGATTGGACTCCATTGGTCGTGTACTTGATTTTGGTTGTGGATCCTTTCCTTTGTTTCTCTGAGATAGAGTGAAAGTGGGCATCAATATATCTCTATAGTTATCAATTCATCTTCTTCTATTGGGGTTCTTGGAGGGGTTGGTGGTTCAGGTCGAGTTTCATTGTAGGTGATAAGAAATTTTGGAAACAAGGCGGGATTGATCCTTCCTCCACTGTTAAGGCATTGATTGAAGGTTGCCTTTTGAATGTAAGCCCTGCTTCTCAAAGGTTCTTTGTCAAATTTGTTGGTTTTTCCTTGGATATACAACTGCATATGATGCAAGAATTCGTGATGTGATTTAAAAACTTGATGGTTGATATAAAGAAATTTACTCCTCTTGGTAAGTGTCTTAGAACTAGGTTGTCTCTTCTTCAACTTAGTCTTTTGATGAAGACTTGTTCTTCTCAAAATATGGGGAGTGGTCATACAAATGATGAATGTTGATGTTGATGGCTGATACAGATACTTTGTTTTGGATACTCAAGATTACTTGTCAAGTAGAGGTTTAGTTCGATTCATCCCCATGACAAAGTGTGCCAAATGATATGAGTCAAGTTTCACGATATAGAAACTTAATTTGGCAAATTGAGAACTTAACTGGGTATCATTTTGATAAGATTTGTTGGATGGTGGAACCTTTGATCACTCTATCCGATACTCCTTAATTTTGTTGCATGAATTCTTATCTCAAGGTAGTTGAAGATTTGATACTTCTTCCTAAAGATACTAGTTGGTTTTGGATATTTCTTTACTTATGATCCCTCTTTGCATTTTTTCCTTTTTGTCTTGGATTTATCAGAGGACCTAAAAGAATATCTGAAATTGTTGATAAAAATTTCACAAGGTTGCTGGTTTTCTCTTTGTTTTTTACTATTTTTGATCATGCGCTAAAAAAAGCCCTAATGTGCTAAAGGATGACCCCAAAGCGCTACATTCCATATTTGCTTATGATGTCCTTAAATGCACTATTTCTTACTGTCTGCTATCACAAAGGTTGAAAAGGTTATGCGCTAATATGTCCCTCTGAAGCGCTAATGTTTGGTCTGAATACGCTATACTATGGTTCAGATGTGCTAGATTGATACTCCAATGCACTGCAATGATGTTGGTAAGCGCTGTCTAAGTTTTCACCTATATTATACTGATGATGCGCTAATGTGAGTGATGGAAGCGCTAATTGTTGGTTGAAATGTGCTATCTGATGGTCGATATGCGCTAGGTGTTGCTCCCACGTGCTAACTATCATGATAACTTTGATTTGATGACTTTGCTGAGATGTTGAGAAATGATTTCTATGTTTGACGGATGATTTTCTGAAAAATGACTTGAAAATATAGTAGACAAAGTAGCAACAATTTTCCTATGCTAACAAATAGTGTATGTTCTTTTGAGGATGTTTTCAAATCCCAATGTTTTCAATGGTTTGGATTACAAACAAGACATATCAAGTAGGCTCTTTATTCAAAGGTCATTAAAAATATCATAGCCCACTAGTCTCGATACTCTATCAACTCAAACAACCTTGTCACCCCCTAGGGGGCGCCCATTTTTTTGCTTTTGTCCAGAAATTAATTCAAAGTGAATTGCTTCACAACTGGGTAGTTATCTTGGGAGATATATGGTGAGTAATCTTGGGGGAAGATTCTTCCCCATCCTTGCACTATGATATTGTCAATGTTTGGTAACTGACTTGGCTCAAAGTTTCTAATCCTAAGGTTCGTAATCAGGCTTTCATTCGGTCTTCAGTGATAAACTCCCTCGGGAGGCTTCCCAACCTTTAGAACAAAGACTTTACGTATCTTAAAGATACTAGGGGAAGACTAATCACTGCGCAAAATTGTTGGAGGGGATTTTCATAAACCTCCACATTTGATTATAGTGGGTTGGAATACTTGGCAATAAAGCCGTTTTCCACTTGGGTCGTACCCTTCACACTAGCCCTTTCGAGGATTTAGGAAGGAAGACCCTCTAAAGGACATAAGATACTTGAAGTAAAGAAAGCATTAAAGAGTGGGTTTGGCTTTTTGATCACCCAGTTAAGGGGAGATCGTATGGCTACCACTTTCGAGACACAAAATACACACTTTATTTTTATCCAATATCGCAGTTGTTTTTTAAAGATCTATTTAGAAGACATGTGGTTCTTTTTAACCCAGTATAGCAATGTGTGATGATAGCAAAAATTTTGAACCAAAGAGGTCCTGGTCAACCAAAGTAAATTTGTCAAATGAATAACAACGGTTTTGCAATCTTGAAAGCCTTTTGAAATGAAGTGAAAGTTCTTTCTAAATCTCCCAAGTGAAATATGAAATTCGTTTTAATTAACACCAAAGGAAAATGATGTTCAATTTTAATCCTTTGCAAAAATGGGAAATTTTGTTTTGTTCTTTTTAGAACCCAAAGAAAGATGATCCTATCTTGCATAAAAGGAAAGATTTGAATTTGTTGTTATTTTTATCCATGCAAGAAAGAAAAGTGAGGTTTATTTTAGGCACCAAAAAGAGATCATGAATTTCATTTTAGGCATCCAAAAGAAAAGGTGAGATTCATTTTAAATTTTTGCAATAAAAGGAAAAGTGAGTTCTTTTTACCAACTTATAAAGAAAGTAAAGAAAATAAACTAACTCCTCCTTTTCCTACACTGAAAAAAATGTTAGCACCTGCACACAGTTAGTCAAAAATTAAATCCTGATGGTGGGCTTCACAAGCCTAAATTTTTGACTCGGTTGAATTTTTTTTTGCTTCATTCTGAGCTATGCACTAAAATTTGGCACAGATGCACTAAAAAGTGGTTTAGAAATGCTAAAAGACAGTACCAAAGCACTATTCCGAGGCCTAAATGCGCTAATCCAGTGCTCCTATGCTTTGAAAAAGTAGAGAAGGATATGCGCCAGAAAGGGAGTGAAATGCACTAACGAATGGTTTCTAAGCGCTATCTAAGTGCTAAAGAGTGCAATGTATGCACTGAAGTTCACCACAGATGTGCTACAAGAAGTCCCAAATGTTCTATTATGATATTTTGGGGTGATTTTTGTGTTTTACCTGCACACAAAATGATGTTATTTTTGGGGACGGGCCCCACAGTGGGTGCCAAAGATGTACGCAAGAAAATGTGGTGATCAAAATGAATAAATAGAGATCAAATGACCTATATACCAATGAGACTCTTGGTGCAAGTATAAAATAATTTAAACTAGTTGAACTTCCCAAGTAGTGTCCCATTGTTCTCTATCTCACAGGATCCCTAAAGCCAACATTTTTCTCTTAGATCATTGAGAAAATGACTTAGGAATGACAACTCCAAGAACGAGTGATATTGTAATCTATATGAATGAATGCATTCTAAGATCTATATGATATGTTAAAAACTATGATTGAGATAGTGATATGATAAAGAGATTAACAAATTATCCCAACATGATATACTAGCATGAATATTCTATGATATGAAATGAAATGCTTCTAAATGTTATGATGACATTTTAACAAAGAGAGAATAAAAATGCTTAGTAAATTAGACTACAATGTAGATATATGAAGCTTGGATATATGGAGAATGAGGAATGCGAACTCTATTTATAGGGAAAATAGGGCAATGGATGGTTAATATTGAATAATCTTAACAATGGTTAGGATTGAAAGTTACTCAATCTAGGTTTATAATTTTCACAATGAAATGTTGACAATTGTCAACAAGAGATGGCTTAAGAGGAGATGCAAGAGGCATTAAATGCCTGAGAAGACATGAAGTTTACCCTAGGAGGTAAGGTTGAAGTTGGGTTAGGGTCATCCATTGGATAAAGCTTTTACCCAAGGGGTAAACTCTTGTGCAAGGATTAATAGGATAACTAGGGTCAAAGCCATGAGTGCTTGATGAGACCCTTGGGTTAGATGAGGGTTTAGTTAGAGAGAAAGTCTCTAACCATGAGGGGAAGGTTGAGTTAACCATTAATAGTTTGGAAGACTTTGAGGACAAATTTGTAAGTCCTTCCAAATTTGGGGGAACTCAACAAGTTATCTTGTTCAAGATATATATCCTTAAATGGATTTAGAAGACTTTCCTCCAAATTTGAGAAGTGACTTCCTCAAATTAGGGAAAGGACATGATTAGGAGTTGATTAGGCCAATTAAGATAGTTTAGAAAATCTAGAAGGCTCTAGAAGAGGTTTAGGAGGCAAGTGAGAGATGTAGGAAAATGCAAGTGGGGGGATTTTATAAATTAATTAGATTTATTTATGTGCAAAGGTTAATTTAATTAAATGTAAATTTAATTAAAAGGGAGAAAATGGGATTTAATTAAAAAAAGTGATTTATTTAATTAAAGGATAGAAAAGGTTTAGGTGAATTTAATTAAATAAATTGAATAATTTATTTAATCAAATAGATGAAAATGAAGAAATTAATTAAATAGGATTTAATTAATGGGAGGGATGGGGTTAAAATAAATATTAAATATTTGTTTAAGAAAGTGGTTAGATTTATACGTCTACATTAGGTATCCTTGTTATACTTTCCTTAAGATATCAACATTAAACTATGTTGACATCTTAAGGAGGGGGCACCCACACTGCTCCTTTTGTATTATATTTCTCTCGCATATTGTATCTCTTATACAGTGGGTCAATTTCAGAACCAGAGGGCAGCCTCTTAGAGTGAGATGTCGCCACTTTTCTCTTATATAGTGGGTCATTCTCAGAACCAGAGGGCAACCTCTTAGAGAGAGATGTCACCACTTTTCTCTTATACAGTGGGTCATTCTCAGAACCAGAGTGCAGCCTCTTAGAGCGAGATATCACCACTTTTCTCTTATGCAGGATGATTATTCTCGGAACCAGAGCATAGTCTCTTAGAGTGAGATGTCACACCTTTCTTGACATTTGTACTATACATCTTATACAGGTTGTAGGATACTCTAGCATAGACTCCTATGAGGTGCTTCGAACCTCACTTGCACACACACGCATGAGGTTGAGTGGAACTAACAGTGTTCTGACTCTCCTCCCTTACATGGATCACCTAGACAGACTATAAGGGCTAGTTTTCCATGTCCTTTTTTCTCCATGTATCACCTCTAAGTTCTAGGGGCGAGATGTCCATGGTTCCTTTTGTTCGTCTTTCTTCTCATGGATCACCAAAGTGTGTATTCATGTTCTCTCTCTTCTTCCTCTCATGAACTCATAGTTTTACTATTGATGGTCCATGGATGATGTCAGCTTTGCTATTTTATGTGATCATATGTGTTCATGAGATGACATTTTATGTTTCAAGAATGATATTAGTTGATTGAGACAATTTTCATATCGAGGTCTCTTCGGTTAGTTCACACGAGGTCTTAAAATATTAGCTTTTTTGCATGCCTTTTTATGTGCATTTGCATATGTTTGAGTGAGTTAAGATCCTAAGATTGGGGGCTTTGTTCCTCGAGATTAGCGACATGTTATTATCCTTTTGATCTTGCTCCGCATCTCTCATCTCCATCTCTCTTTCTTTTACTTTACCGATAGTATTGGCATAAGCCATACTCTCGCTAAAGTGGGGGCTAAATGTAGCATCATAAATTTGCACTCCTTGCAATTTTGACCACATTTTAGGCCCCTTACCTTGGTGATATCATCTCCCATACTTGATAGGGATCCATCTATGCCTCCACCATGGAACTGGGCCTCATTTCCACACTGTATAACTTGTTTAGACCCTGTTTCAGGCCTAAAAAATGAGTAGGACCATGGTGTGGCGCCCTAGTCCCCTTAGGACAGGGACGTGGTGCCCTTGTCCTCCCTCTTTGTGTGGCCCCAGAATGGGTCCATCTGACCCTTGGACCTAAATTATATTTTGGGAATTAAATTCCCCCCTATGTAGGCCTTTGGTGAAGGGATAATTAACAAAGAGAATTGGCAAAACATTTCTCCACTTCCTCGGGTGATTGTATCCAATTTTGACGATTTGGCAAGAATTCCTCAGGTTTTTGGCCTTCTAGATGTAATGGTAGGGTCAAATATGTCCCAAAGTGTTTTGAAGAATCAACTATGTTCTCAGATGAAACAAAATTCAATCCCAAATTCTCAGGCATATTGAACTTAATGGTAAGCTTAGATCTTCTACATGCACAAATAAAAGCAATAGAAACCTACAAAGCAACAAACCCCAATTTTGGTTCTTATAAACCTTTTCTAATTCTTCTAGTCACCATATGATGTAAGAGAAGAGAATACTCAAATTTACTAAAAACTACCATGGTCTCCCATTTGACAATAGCTCTACCCCTATATTCAAGAAGGGTTTTGCATGGGCAATGCTTTGATACCATGTAGGAGCTACAAACTCAAATATCACTTGCAAAAACAAAGATGCTTTCCATAAGAGAGTATGCATGAAATGAAGTTGCTTGACTATTGAGATATGTGGTATCTTACAAATGTACAATGACCTTGTTTATATAAACAAGGTGTGATATAGTATGAACAAATAACATGAGACAAATATTAAATGACCTAGGACAATATGTAAATAAGAGTTAAAAATATAAGATATGGATATAACCTTATCTAGACAACTAAGACTTCTAGAATAACTAATCTATGTTAAAATGTGAGAAAGTTCACTTTAAATAATCAATTAAAGCAAGACTTTATTCACTCTAACAAAGTACACATATACAAACAAATCTCTTACAAGCGGAGTAAAGGAGAAAACCTAAGGACAAAAACTCCTCTCCAAAAGAGTAAAGATGCAAATAAACATGTACAAGTGATAGGACATACTTCAACCATCCATTGAATTTTTCTACCACTAATGAACATTATATATTATCCTCCATATAGTAGAGAAAGAGAGATATTAGTTGCTCCCCCACAATTTATTGTATTTTTTAGTGATGGTGGACGCTTAACAAAGGATGATGATGATTGAAGAACACTAAACAACATTCATCCCCTTGGAAGGAATCGAAACCAAATAGAGATAAAATATTTCTTTCAATGAAAGAAGAAATATACTGATTTATGATGATGTCTTTGAACTTTTCTCAAGTGTCACCATGTTCACATGAAATGACCATGTGCAAATGAATGAATACGATCCAAATATGAATATGGTGTTGCAACAACTATGATGAAATTGCCATCAAAGAGGAGATTGATATCCTCAAGTGTGTTTTTCAAATATATAAGATGGTAATTACAAAACCAAATTGCAATATATTTCAAGTACTCATCCCAATGTATCAAATTTGGAAGACTATAATGTATCCGCTGCAAAGAATGAATTGAAGCAACAAGTGATGGAGATGGAAGCTCAATGTATTTTATCTAACTATATTGACCATATCATGATGATTTATCCATACAAGATGTTTGAATATGAACACCTTTAGATGGTAATGTTAATGCTAGACTGCAAGAATCCTTAGCCTTAAGACACTAAATCATAAATTAAAAAATATGAAACCTTTAAATCTATGTTAAGATTCAAAAAGGCCATTGAATCAATGAATTTCCTTATAGGAGGAGACAAACCATTAGGGAAAGCCTCAATGCCATCACAACTATCAAGACCTACCAAATAATAAAACTATTCTTCTATATCATTGTCATATGGTACTTATCACAACTATCAAGAGGCACAATAATCCCCATAATAAGATCATTTGGGAGTAGAGAGTGATGCAACTTCTCATTTGTCTCCCAAATTTTGGTCCAAAGGCTGCATAGGCACTCAATATGTGAGATGGAACATAGTGTCAAAATTAGCACTACTACCAATCAATCCAAGGACAAGACCATTTTTGTTTCCTCATGCTATCTTCTAATTAAGTATGCCTAGTTCAAGGACAATTCCATTGAGATGGGGCAAGAGATCAAGCACCTTAGATTCTTGAGGATGCCATTTTTTAAAGAGAGATGGTTCTATTTTTTAGGGAGATTATGGAAGGATGAATTTGAAAAGCCCACAATTTTACAATGATAGAGTCCTCATATATAGATTGGAGACTAATCTATACAAAATTTGAACCTTCACAACATAAAAATGACACCATATTTTTGTAAATTATTTGATGTACAAGTCAAAATAGAAGTGTCTTGCTAATCGGTAGCTAAGAAAAAATAGGAAAAATAAGATATATAGTGGCAAAGTATGCAAAACCAACTTTTCAACATCTACTTGTTTGTGAAAATATGATATCGTATTTTAAGTTATGCTCCATGAAGAAAACTCATTATAGCTTAAAAACACATGTTACTATTAGGGAAAGGCCTTGGTGGCATTATCGATTTGAGCAGAGTTGTAGTTGTTTATTACATTATAAACATGCTTTAAATATGCAACATGGGAAATTTGGATTTAACAAAAAGAAAACAAAGTTTCTTTGATATTAAACTTCACTACATACACTCAAAAATACTTAAATAGAAATAAATTGGTGAAAATATCTATTAACAAAAAATAATAAATTTAATAACTATTGAAATGGAAAATATGGATGACAAAGAATCAACTATTAAAATCTATGCATTTTGATCAAGGACATTATTGCATAGCGTTATCGTCTCATATGAATTGTGAACAAGAAATGTGAAGAAAACATGAAGACCTAACTCAATGATCTAACTAACCTACGAAACCCAGAAATGCAAATACAACAACACATATTATACAAAGATATAAAAGATAAACCAAAACAAAGACATAAATGATTGAAAGGAGATGAATAAATATTAAACATGCACATGCAAACCTCCATGCAATTGAATGTCTTCAAAATACCGTCATGCTGCACCTTTCAGAAGGTGAAAACATGACACAACTTGAACTCACCTACAAATATTTTTCATTAAAACATAACAAATCTTCTCAAAGAATCAATCTTCGAACATAAATTTTGCTCACACCATATAGAACGAAATATTTCCAAGCGTATTCCTAACATGTCTAACAGGTTGAGGCCAAAATATCGTAAATATTATTACTTTATTTTCATTGTGATTAAATAAATTCCAAGAGGTTCAACTAAGGTAATTTTATTCCCCCCTAATGTTAATATCCAATCATTAATTCACAATACTAATTTGGTTATTTTCCCACAATCAAAATAACCTACAGTTTAACGTTTAATAAATCAACTTTATTTAGTTACTTTTCAAGTATAGTTTCCTTTCATTTACTGACCAATTTATTATTATTTAAAAAAAAATTCTAATTAAAAGATTTCATTTAAATCAAATAACTAGTTCCTTTTAAAGTTATTTTTAAATCTCCAAGTGATGGGTACCTAGTATCATGGTCCCCCACCATGGTTCTATTTGAATTAATTGGTGTACTCAAAACTTAAAATATTTAATCCCAACTCACAAGGAATGTGCATAAAATATCAGCCATTGGATGGAAATGATTATGACCCTTGGATCTTAGGGTTTATAGGAACCCTAAAATCTAAAGAAAGGATAGGATAAAGTAAAAAAATCAAACCCTACCCTTCCATTTTGCCTTTATTTCTCTCAACCTATTGTGGAAGCCATTGTTGTAGGGATCTCAAGAGAGCTTGGAGAAATCATGGATTCAAGGAGGTTAACCTAGTTTGCCTCCCCTTCTTATCGTTTACAAAGGTTTATTTATGATTTTATTTTTATTCAATATGATTTTATGAGAAGAATTTACTTTTTTGAAATAAAAAAACCCATTTTCAAATGTCTCTAATTAAGAGAAGACTACTAAGCTCTATTTTTCTACAACACTTTACAACATTGTACATAATTTTTACAATGCATTTTCATCAAAATTCATGAGACATCTAGAAGGGTTTTCCCAAAGAACAATGGTAATAAAATTTGTATTCAATACTATGCTACTTCATTTAAAAGTCTAGACATATGAAAACCTTTTTAAGGCTTTATTCAGGAGCACATATCTGTCCCATGATATCCCAAGATTATCAACTTATATACTTGTCATGATAACATGAATAAAAAATTGCTGTATCTACCAATGGGATCTCACCTCTCAGCCATAGGGCTTAAGTCAGCCCACCCCGAAGCTCGGGAAGAAGGTGTGACCCAAGGTTTATCCAGCATAGAAGCACAAAAGTGATTATACAAAATTTTCCTTTCAGCAATAAAAATATACATGATTTCACATCACAGGAATAAGCATAATACTCCCAAACTATAACTATGGAGAAGCCAAAAGGATTCTCACAAAAAGGGTAAGATAGGGGCACCTCCTATGGTGTATAAATTTCTCCACCATAAATCTTTTTTCCCATAGAAATATTATCTTCATGCAAATTTAAAAAATCTTATCTCTATTCAAATTTCAACCAAGGGATAATCATATCCCAACACCTCATAAAATTATGGTACTCATACTCTTGTCCCAACATCACATAAAATTAGGGTATACATACCCTTAGCCCAACACGTCATGAAATTAGGGTATTCTGTAATGTCCCCTTCTCTGCAGTGATTAGTTCAATGGTCCATTGGCCTATTCCGGAGACCTGTATGCTATTTGGAAAGGAGAATTAGGGTTTCCAACTTTTGTGGAGTTTTGCTTGAGCTTTTTAAGGTTTATCAGGAGGGAATTCTTCAGTTCTGTCTATGGTTTCCTTTTGGGTTTTTCATGAGCTCCAGGGTAGCATAACATGCATTGGATTCTTTGGTGAAGTGAGAACTTACTATTTTTAGTAAGTTAGGGTTTGGCTGTTTGGATGATGCTGTCTTACTGAGCTTTCCAAGCTCTTCCTCTAGGTGCGAAGATCATGATTTTCGGAGAAGAATTTCATGACTTACTATTTTTAGTAAGTGGCGGTATTGAGTGTTTCTATTTTTAGCAGTCTCGGACAGGGTCCTGATTCAGTGCAGTTCTCTGGTCTTCATCACACAGCTTCATCCTTGATTTTTATGTTAATCAGTACCAGAGTTATAAGTTATTGAATTAAATATTATTTCCTTATCCTAAGGTTTAATATTTAATTATTTTATTACTGATTAATTGTGTTTTGGGTGACTTAGGGAAAAGGATAAATATATGCTACTAATATTATTATTTCCCTTAGTCAGGTGGCGTTGAGAATGATTAAACATGTCATGTTTATATTGTTTTAATATTGCAAGTTGTTCACCTAGCAAAAGTTTGAACTTTTCCTAGGGAGTTGGGAATAAGTGGACTCCATTTTGAGGGGACATGTTTAATTAAATTCAAATGTGTTGGGCATCTTGGAGGACATGTAATTTGGGCGTATTTGTGTGCATTTGCATTTGAATTTGGTGGAGCAAGAAGTTATAAATAAGAGCCTTGGGCTCTCATTTTGGTATCTTGAAAATTGCATTGTTATGCTGCCAGTTTGGCAATAGAAATTTGAGCTTTGAAGTGAGCCTTCCTAGCTAAGTGCAGTTTCGTACTGGCAAGACAATACCTAGCTATTTTTCCCTGTTCAATTAGTGTTCTTGGTGAGTTTGTTGAAGTGTGGGATTGCTAGATTTGCTGTGGTTTCGAATTTCAGTGTGTTTCTAGGCTGCTGGGAAAGTCATGGCTGAAGCATTCTTTCATTCATAAGTCTCCGATTGATCGCTTGCTGCTTCTGGGTATTGGCTCTTTGAATTTATATGTCCCAGGCAAAGGAATTTGTAAGTTTCTAGCATTAATCTCTGAGTATTCAATTTAATATTGCAAATCAAAATTCCCAGTTACGACATTTTTCTTTGTGTGGGCATTTGGAAGTGAGTTGAGTTAAGTGGGATGTTTGGTGGTCATTTTATTGGTTGTTCTTGGTTAGTATTGATATATTTATAGTTTAGGTTTGGTTTGGAGTGATTTGGGCGAGTTGTGAGAGTGTTTTATGCAATTTAGTGTGTCTTGGTGTTGCTAGTTATGCGTTTCCAGCTTGCTGTAAAAAATTACAGTTTTCCAGAAGTTAGTGTTTAGGTGTGCATTTAGGAGTGTGAGTAGACTAGTTGATCTAGGAGTGATTTGGAGATATTTGGGTGAGTTTGGGGTGAGATTTGAGTGTGTAATAACTTATTGAAGTTGCTGGCCTGCGTGTCGTTGCTCTTAGAATTTTATAATTTCATGTTGAAGGGATTTTGGGGAGTTAATACTTGTTTGGGAATATTTATCAGCTTGGACAATATTACTTCTCTATTCAATCTCTCTAATTCCTATATTGTAAGGTCAAGTAGTAGTACTACTAAGCATTTCTATTGTGTTGATTGCCCACTGCATAAGTGGAAGAGGTTGGCTTAGCCGCCTTCTTGCTTTGTAATTCAGTTTATGTACTTAGTCCTCCCCCTGAATAAGTTGTCGAGTGATAAGTTTTATGCAATTTTCCTCCCACTAAAATATGTGGTAGAGTGATACCTTAATGTAATGTCCTCCCGCTGAAATACGCAGTAGAGTGATTGAGTTTTGGTTTCTTGTTATTTCCCTTGGCTGGTTTACCGCTAAAAGCTTAGTTTCTATCCTGTTGGATAAGAAGAAGGGGTTGGTGGTGCAAGGCACTTATCACTCCATGGAATTTTTTTTGGTTTGTTCTTAAGTCTTTTAGGTTTAATTTCAAGTTGTAATAAATGGACCAACCATTTTGGACTTAATGAAGTCATGGTTGAGTTGTCCAAGTTTTTATTGTGTTCAGGATATTGATATCGTAGAAAGATGTAATGTTGGTGTTGTTCACAGTTCCACTACTCTAAGAATAGAGTCATCATGTAATAGGGTGTAATGTGTTGTTTAGGGTCTCCTAGGATGCATAGAGGACCTTTTTGGAGTACACTTGAGTGCAAGTTTGCATCCTAAGGATAAAAAGTTGTAAAAATGCTAAGCAACATTTGCAACATTGCAAAAGTTGCACTTTATGTTGTTGGTGGTGAAGAAGTTGGTTCTAACCAACTGAATCATGTTGTTTAAAGGAAAAGACAACATCATTGTACCGCTTGGAAGATTCAGAATGCAAGGCAAGTTTTGGTTGTAAGGAAAAAACCTTGTTTTACACCGTTTTCACTGTTTTTCTTTGTTTTGTTGTGTTGTACGGTCTAGTACAGACTTGTCAAAGGAATATAATTGTAGGGAATGAAGGATTGGTGAATCTACTTTCCAACAAGGTAGATTGAAAATTTTGATTGTGTCTGGTTGCAGAGATTCAAACCATTCTCTGTGACTAGGTGTAAAACCCTTGCAAGCTAGGGTTTAAGCAATAAATGGCTCTAACTTGAGCATCCACTGATGGCACCGGTTGAAATCTCATGGAATGATAGGTTAGGGTCTGTAAATATGTTTAGAGTAGGTTTCTTGGATTTGCAGGCCTTTGTGGTGATTTTACAATAATACCCTAGGCTCACACCTAGGAGTTGGTGAGACTAGGACAATATAAGAAGTGCGTTTTCAGAGCACACATGGATTGATAGAGCCAAAGTTGAAACAAGTTTGGAGACCCCATTGAATTACCTTTGAGAATCCATGATTTTTTTTTGTAGAGGTTTTGATTGGTGAAGCCTTCTAAGGCCAAGTTTGCAAGTCACTCGGGTAGGCCTAAAACCCTTGAAAATAGGACAGTTCTAGAAATCCCATGAGTACAGAGAACCTAGATGCCATTTTGAAATATTATATGTAACTAAGAAAAGGGTGCTCATAAATGTAATTTATTTGGGGCATTGTGTGGGTAGATTTGAAACTATGCCCTACAAACCGTAATAGGAGGGCTAATTGAATTAGGCCTGTTTGGAGCCCGGTATAGACCAAGTGACCTTGAGAAGGATTGATGAAGAGTTTAAAGGTGACCAAACCATTAGAAGACACCTAAGAAACTATGTCAATTCATTTTACCCTCATGGAACAAGTCTGAGAATTAAGATCCTTTGCAAGGGTTGTTGGAGCACTAGGAAGTTGTGTTAGGGATTGAGGTGGAATCCTCAATAGGAAGTGTTGATTGTTAAAGATTAGTGGCTATAACTTGGAAGAAAGCCAAAGAGGATTAGGCCTTGGAAGTATAACTAGTAGAACCCTTACCAAGTACCACTGGATGGGCTTGAGGAGTTAGAGGGTTGGAGAAGAGCAAGAAAGACAACTAGGTGATTTGGAGTAACTCTAAGAATCTCTGGATTAGATGGTATCAAAGCCACTCTTTTGAAACATTGGCGTATGTCAGACTATGAGGAATTATAAGCAAGTTAAATTCCTCCAAAGGCAATGACACCAGAAGCCATCTGACAGATGGTGACAGAGATGCTAGAAGGATTGAAGGATCAGGAAGGAACTAAAGGGACCTGAGATGCTAAGACGGAGAAGGGGAAGGTTAAGACAAAATGGGGAGATGAGATAGATGAAGAAGTGGAAGATGAGGAGGACCAGCCAACAGTAGAAATGCCTCAAGACCAAAAACTATTCTTGGATGTAGTCAAATCCATCTCCAAGGGTAATTTGGATGGATTACCCACCTATGGAGGAAATCTCAATTGAGAGGAGTTATTAGATTGGATAGAAGCATTGAATAATAATTTTGATTATAAGGAGGTAGCAGAGTAGAAAATAGTAAATGTATCCAAGTCAAGATTGAGGGGATTGGCCCTGATTTGGAGGAACATGATGCAAGAAGAAAGGGCACAAGTAGGCAAGAAGAAGATAATTTCATGGGAGCGTATGAAGATAAGGCTTAAATCTCAATTCCTACTAGGGGATTATGAAGTTCACATCTACAAGAGACTGCAAAATTTGAAACAAAGGGAACTAGATGTCAATGCATACACTGAGGAATTCCACAAACTAAGTTTGAGGGCTAGGAAACATGAGAATGAAGTGGAGAAATTGGCAAGATACATGAATGGTCTTAGGCAAAACATACAAGATGAAATAAGCATCCTCACACCAGACACTGTTCACAAGTATTTTCAATTGGCATTAAGGACAAAGGGAAAAGATCAAAAGGAGAAGTGAGCAAAATCAAAAGCATAGAGGTGGTAAGAACTTTAGGGGTAGAGGAACCTTTGGCAGAGGACAGAGTGCTTCAAGAAATGAAGAGCATCAAAACCAAGAAGGAAGTGGGGACTCTCAAAGAGGAACATATAGAGGATCCTTTAGAGGGAGAAGTAATTTTATAGGCAGGTTTGGAAGCTCAGGGAGGGGAAATACAATCTTCACCGGTAGGTGTTACCACTGCAACCAAGTTGGACATACCATGAGTAGGTGCCTGGGAAAACCCTTAAGTTCATCAAGTCCATACATGAGTGAGAGAAGGAATCGATTAGTGCAAGAGGAGGACACTCAAAGTGAGACCTCTCCAATTAGTAAGGTAGGGCCAATGACAGATGGGGAAAATTTGATGATGAGAAGAACAATGTTAAAGATACCCCAAGCTCAAGAGCCACCATAGAGGAAAATTCTATTTAGAACCACTTGTAAGTCACATGGCAAAATTTGTAAGGTGATTGTGGATTCAGGTTCCACAAAGAATATTGTCTCAGTTGAAATGGTGGATAAGATCAAATTAAAAAGATTGGCTCATCTCACCCCCTATAAGGTATCATGGGTCAACCAGGGTCAACATGTCTTAGTTGATGAACACGCATGGGTGGACTTTGAAATTTGTGAATACAAAGACAAAATTATATGTGACATATTGCCTATGGATGCTTGCCATCTGCTTTTGGGCCATCCATGGCAATATGATGTGAAAGCCTGTCATGATGGAGAAAAGAATAATTACCTCATCACCAAGTGGTAAGAAGTATCAAATGGATCCATTACCTGATCCAAAGGAGGAAAAACAAGTAGGGTCAATTTTTATGTTGTTGAGTGGCAAAGAGTTCCTTAAAGTGCTAAAACAAGAAGGTAATCAGGGCTATGCTACAATGCTAAAGCCTAAAGATGAAGCTAAGGTAGATCCAATGAGTGAAGTGCCTCAAGAAGTGCAAGGTTTAATAAAGCAATATGTAGAGGTTATAGGAGATGATATGCCTAATTCTTTTCCTCCAATGAGGGGTGTTAATCACCAAATAGACTTGATACCAGGGGAAAATATGCCTAACAAAGCTGCTTATAAAATGACACCTAGCCAAAATGAGGAGATTGCCAAACAAGTGCAGGAACTCTTAGACAAAGGGTTTATTAAAAAGAGTTTGAGTCCTTGTGTTGTCCCCACTATTCTAGTGCCTTAAAAAGGAGGAAAATGGAGGATGTGCACTGACTCAAAAGCAATTAATAAGATCACCATAAGAATCTAGTTTCCCATGCCAAGGATAGAGGACCTATTGGACAATCTAGGTGGAGCAAGCTACTTCACAAAGGTGGACTTGAAATTTGGTTATCATCAGATAAGAATCAAACCTGGTGATGAATGGAAGACAACAATTAGAACCAATGCAGACCTATATGAGTGGTTGGTGATACCTTTTGGCCTCACCAATGCACCTAGTACCTTTCAAAGGCTCATGAATGAAGTCTTAGTTGAGTTTATTGGCAAATTTGTTATTGTGTATCTTGATGACATTTTGGTCTTCAATAGGTCCAAGGAAGAACACCTTAAGCATGTGGAGATGGTCCTGAAGAAGTTGAAGGAGACTCAACTCAAAATCAACCTTGAAAAATGCGAGTTCTTGAAAATAGAGTTAGCTTACCTTTGTTTTGTCATTTCACAAGGTTGTTTAAAGATGGATCCAAGTAAAGTAGAGGCAATACTTAATTGACCTACACCTAGGAGCATAAGTAATGTTAGAAGTTTTCATGGAATGGAATCTTTTTATAGGAAGTTTGTGAGAAACTTTAGCCATGTTTGTGCTCCTATCGTTAACACCATTAAAAGAGGGATTAAATGTTAATTTAAGTGGACAAAGGAAGTAAATAAGGGGTTTGAATTGTTGAAAGCTAAGATAGCAGAGTTGCCAACCCTTAGATTGCTTGATTTCAGTCAGTTGTTTACAATAGAGTGTGATGCTAGCCAAAGGGCAATAGGGGCCATTTTGAGTCAAGAAGGTCATCCTATAGCATTCTTTTCAAAGAAATTGAATGAATCCAAGAAAAGATACTCGACATATGATTTGGAGTTGTACGCCATGGTGTAAGCATTGAAGAAGTGGCATCATTACTTGCTACCCAAAGAGTTTGTATTTTATACTGACAACCATGCCCTTAGTTTCCTTAATGGGCAAGATAAATTGAATCCAAGACACCTAAAGTGGGTTGAATACTTACAATCCTACACCTTCACTATCAAGCACAAAAAGGGAACTGCAAACAAGGTAGTTGATGCATTAAGTAGGAGAGTCATGACTATGCAGGAGATACAATTGCAAAGTGTGGGATTGACTGAGTTAAAAGACCTCTACAAGGATGATAAAGACTTTGCTGAGATATATGTAGTTTGTTCTGATTTTTCTAACACCTCACATGTTTCTTATTCAGAGTATATGATACAAGAGGGTTTTCTATTCAAGGGACACCTTCTTTGCATTTTCCAATGTTCTATGAGACAAAACATTATTCAAGAAAAGCACCAAGGAGGTCTAGGAGGTCATTTTGGCATAAAAACAACTATGGAGTAGGTTGGTAGGTTTTACCATTGGCCCAAGTTGCAATCAGAAGTGAGAAGGTTTGTAGAACAATGTACAATTTTCCAAAGAGAAAAAGGTTCATCAAGTAATGTAGATTTGTACCAACCTTTGGTCATACCTCAGAGGCCTTGGGAATGTTTAAGCATGGATTTTTTGTTAGGCTTAACAAGAAATCCAAGGGGATTTGACAGTGTGTATGTAGTAGTTGATAGGTTCAACAAAATGACACATTTCATACCTTGCAGAAGCACCAATGATGCCACCTATATTGGAGGACTCTTCTTCAAAGAGATAGTTAGTATTCATGGCCTTCCAATCAACATAGTCAATGATAGGGATGTAAAGTTCTTAAGCCACTTTTGGAGAACACTTTGGAGAAAGTTGGGCAAAAAATTATCTTTTTCATCTGCCTATCATCCTCAATCAGATGGTCAGACAAAGGTAGTAAATAGATCCTCAGGTAATCTATTAATATGCCTCACCAAACAACATGGGCAGACTTGGGATTTGGTAATCGGCTAGGCAGAATATGCATACAATGACTTAGTTAACTGAAGTACATGTAAAAGTCCCTTTGAAATAGTGTATGGTTTTCATCCTAGGGGCATACTAGAACTCAAGGATCTCAGTTCTATGACACCTAAGAGTGCACAAGGTGAGAATTTTGCAGAAGGAATCAAAGAAGTGCATGATAAGGTAAGACAAACCTTACAACAAAAGTCCGAGCAATATAAAATGAATGCTGATAAAACAAGAAGGAATGTGCAATTTAAGATTGGAGTTTTGGTCCTAGCATACCTAAGGAAAGAGAGACTTCCAAAAGGGCAACCTATTAAGCTATTGATGAAGAAGATTGTGCCTCTCAAGGTGGTGCATAAATATGGACATAATGCATATGAAGTTGAACTCCCTCCCACCTTGGGTATTTCCCCTATCTTTAATATATGTGATCTTTATCTATACAAGGGAGAATCATAAACACATCAGTTGGACACCTCATCACAGGGTACTGAAGATTGGGTGAGTGATTTGCCACCAAGCCAACCAGTCAAGTTGGAAAGTATCTTGGACACCAAGGTAATAAAGAAGACAAGGAAAGGGGTATACAAACATTATCTTGTAAAGTGGGAAGGGTTACCTGAATCAGATGCTTTGTGGATGTCAGAATCAAATATACTTCAGCATCATGTGGAAATTGCAAACCTCTTAACATAAGGGACTTGAGTTCTTTGTCCCAAGGGAGTATGGTGTAGGGCACCTATCACTCCATGAAATTTTTTTTGGTTTGTTCTTAAGTCTTTTAGGCTAACTTTCAAGTTGTAATAAGTGGACCAACCATTTGGGACTTAATGAAGTCATGGTTGAGTTGTCCAAGTTTTTGTTGTGTTCAGGATATTGATATCCTAGAAAGATGTAATGTTGGTGTTGTTCATAGGTGCACTAATATAAGAATAGATTCATCATGTAATAGGGTGTAATGTATTGTTTAGGGTCTTCTAGGATGCATAGAGGGCCTTTTTGGAACCTTGGAGTACACTTGAGTGCAAGTTTGCATCCTAAGGATAAAAAGTTGTAAAAATGCTAAGCAACATTTGCAACATTGAAAAAGTTGCACTTTATGTTGTTGGCGGTGAAGAAGTTGGTTCTAACCAACTGAATCATGTTGTTTAAAGGAAAAGACAACATCATTGTACCGGTTGGAAGATTTGGAATGCAAGGTAAGTTTTGGTTGTAAGAAAAACCTTGTTTTACACCGTTTTCTTTGTTTTGTTGTGTTGTATGGTCCAATACGGAATTGCCAAAGGAATCTACTTGCAGGGCATGAGGGATTGGTGAATCTAATTTCCAACAAGGTAGATTACAAAGTTTGATTGTGTCTGGTTGTAGAGATTCAAACCATTCTCCGTGACTAGGTACAAAACCCTTGCAAGCTAGGGTTTAAGCAAGAAATGACTCTAACCTGAGCATCCACTGACGAAACACGTTGAAATCTAGTGGAATGATAGGTTAGGGTCTATAAATATGTTTAGAGTAGGTTTCTTGGCTTTGTAGGCCTTTGTGGTGATTTTACAATGATACCCTAGGCTCACAACTAGGAGTTGGTGAGACTAGGACAACAAAAGAAGTGCGTTTTTAGAGCACACATGGATTGATAGAGCCAAAGTTGAAACAATTATAGAGACCCCATTGAATTTAGTTTGAGAATCCATGATTGGTTTTTGTAGAGGTTTTGATTGGTGAAGCTTTCTAAGGCCAAGCTTGCAAGTCACCTGGGTAAGCCTAAAACCCTTGAAAATAGGATAGTTCTAGAAATCCCATGAGTACGGAGAACCCAGATGCAATTTTGCAATATTGTATGTAAATAGGAAAGGGGTGATCATAAATGTAATTTATTTGGGGCCTTGTGTGGGTAGATTTGAAACTAAGCCCTGCAAACCGTAATAAGAGGGCTAATTGAATTAGGCTTGTTTGGAGCCTGGTATAGACCAAGTGACCTTGGGAAGGATTGATGAAGGGTTTAAAGGTAACCAAACCATTAGAAGACACCTAAGAAACTATTTAAATTCATTTTACCCTCATGGAACAAGTCTGAGAATTAAGATCCTTTGCAGGGGTTGTTGGAGCACTAGGAAGTTGTGTTAGGGATTGAGGTGGAATCCTCAATAGGAAGTGTTGATTGTTAGAGATTAGTGGATATACCTTGGAGGAGGATGAGGTCTTGGAAGTCTAACTAGAAGAACCCTTACCAAGTACCACTGGATGGGATTGAGGATTTAGAGGGTTGGAGAAGAGCAAGAAAGACAACTAGGTTATTTGGAGTAACTCCAAGAATCTTTGCATCAACTGGCTCGCCGACCGTGCATTGTAAGTTTAGTTTGGTTTATGGTGCTAACAATCCCTAGAACACCATATTCTCTCACTCTCCCAGATTAGGTTCTTGGTGAAGAAAAGGTGGAAGGGTTCCCTTTCAGTAGTTTGGAATATTTCTCTAACCTTAACGGGTTATGGTGTTTGTTTGTAACTCTTATTGCTAAAAAACAAAAAAAATTAAGAGGAATATTATAGTGGTATCAAAGATGGTTTTCCTGCCAGCTTGTGTGTTCAATTGATCAGAGCACAAGTTCTCCCTACCATCCTATTGGTTCGTGATTTTTTGGGTTGCATATCAGAGTTTGGTAGAATGTCTACAACAGACAAGTCTATATCTGAGTTGATACAAGAATTGACCACACTTATGAGAGATCGTGACATTAAAAGGGCATATGCTAGGATTATTGCAAAATCCAAAGGTTTTAATGGAGAAGTGCACTTGACACATCAAGATGACCGTGCACTTGAATGAGAAACCTTGAGACATGAGGAGTGTATGTTAGAGCCCCAAATTACTCCTCTAGACTTGCATGTGGTTGGTAGTGATAAGGATAAGTTTGGCAATAAGAACAAAACAATAGCCTAGAAACCTCATTTGGAATTATTCAATGATGGTCTTGAGACTAATGACTTCACAGAAGATGTAAGTAGAACTATTGTGTGGGTTGAGTTTGCTAAGGAAGAGAAAATGAAGATTGAAGAGGATACCGTCATTGAGATTATAGAACCAACTATGATAGATCAGCCACAAGGAGATGTGAATTCTTTTGGTTACCCACTAAATGAATCTAGCATTGTTTCATTAGCTTCACCTCATCTTGGCAAGGAGACAAACCATAGTTTGGGATTTGATGATTATGATGATGATGTTTACCAATTAACTAAAAATAATGATGAGACAAGCTATGAAGAGGAGGTACATGAGACTTGGGGCAGCCATGGAGTCACTGCTGATAGGTATGACAAAGATTCTGATTTTGGTATTAATCATAGAAGCAGTTCAATTTCTTTGGAAAATCAGTTTGTGATTTTCAATGATAACCCATTGTTTGAGATGGGTATAGTGAAAACATATGACAATCCACTTTTTTAGTGGGAAGATGAAACATCACTTGTTTCTAGCATTGCTCTTGGTGATAATAGCAATGTGTGGAAGTAGAAACTAAGAGAAGATTCGAGATCTAAGTTGGAGGATGCTTGGAGCTATGGTGAGCACTTTTTAACTAAACAAAGTAATCAACCTATTAGCATTTGGGATCCAGGTGTAAAAGAAACTAAGTTTGAAGAGGATCCAATATGGGATGAATTTACATTTGATCCTAATATTGTATTGGTTTTAAAGAACAATGTTTACATGGAAGATGGCATTGATGGTGTTGATGACATGACTAATTTATCAATGCATGTTGCTGATCTTGAGCACAGATGTAGTGACCTCATTGATATAGAGTTACAGTTCTTTGTTGAGGGTGATAAAGAAGAGGCACATGTGATTTGTGACAACCTAGAAGACTTTGATGCCCAGTGTGATAGTTGTGATTCTGTTATTCATTTTAACAATAATACCTTTTCCTTGAATGATTATGATTGGAAAAATGAATTGTTGGTGTCTTCTCAAAATGAAATACACACTTTATCTAGATTGGATGACATTAGAGGCCTAGTTGAAAAATTCATCTTCATGATACCAAGGGACCAATGTGAACAAAATGTTCCCTTTTCTGATTTGCACATGATCAAGAACACAATGGAAGGAATAAAATTGGTTTTCTTACACATGATGCATGATAGAGGTGTTGCCACCAAGTTTGCTGATGAGAATAAGAAATTGAGGGGATAGGTTAGTGAGCTCACAATTGAGCTTGATTCCACTAGGCTTTCTTTCAAAAGTGTCCAAGAGACACTTCTTGAAGCAAATGACCAGCTTTATGAGGCCAAACATTTAAGAGAGCAAGAGAATAGAGAAATGGCCAAGGAGATCAATCAGGTACTAGAGGAGCTTGATTGCATTCAGGAGGAGTATGATCTTTCTCTTTGTCCCCAAAGATCTGAAAAAAGTGATTTTGGAGCAGAAGAATGTTTGGGTGGAGCATGACTTCGATAGTAATCAACAGGTTAATTGTTCATTATTTGATATAGATGTTGATTGGACATTTGTTAATCCAGTTTTCAAGTTTGATGTGGGAATTCCTTTTGACTTCTGTGATGAGGGTGGATCACATTGCAGATTTTGGGATCTAGGTGCAATTTGCAACCATGAGATATTGTTTCAAAATTGGAGCATTGAACAAATGCATACTCTTGGGCATCTTCTTTGGAAAAGAATGGATTAGATTTTCAGATTTGGGCTTGCTGATTGGTTGCAAATTAACCACTTCACTTTATGGTTTTCTCTCATTCAGGGGAGTTGGTGCAATTTCTTTGGTCGTGCAAGTAATGGCTTTCAATTGGAGATTGCTTGGAGGTGTTTTCTAGCCTTGGACATGAGAAGATGTGTTGTTTTGGATGATGATTTCCTGTGTTGCAGCTATTGTTCATCTTCTTGGATGCTGATTTTCTTAAAATTAGATCTCAAGTCAATCATTTTAGACTTGGTGGGCTGTTGGTGTACTCTTTTTCAGACTTCACAGTCTCTTGGCAGAACGGGTTTATGGTCTCAGATAAGAGGTATGGCAAGTTGGGGCTATAAGTATCCGTGTATGGGAAGTGTTCAAGATCTAACTAGTGGCTATTCTTATGCCCTCTCTTCTACTTATGGTTGGGACAATGAACCTTTTCTCTCTATGGTTCATCATTCTGAAGTGCTTGAAGTAGGAACTATAAGAGATTTAAGAAGTCTCCATGGTTGTATCAGAATAATTCAATTGAGGCCTAGTAGATTCATGTGGAGCTATGGGGATGGGGTTATTGAGTTCTTGCAAAGGATTGTTTTCATCTTTATAGGGAGATTTGGAGAAGCCACATTTATAGTCATGGGTCCGCTTGATACCTTGGGGAGATATCTTGTAGAGTTTGATTGTGAGTTGTGTAGACTTTATTTCCTATTGCCCAAGATTGTGATAGATAGTGGCATTGTTGATATTGATTACTCAGAGCTTTATGGGCATGAGATGCTGCACGATAGTGATGTCAATTCTTCAAGATTTTTCTATCTGAGCATCATGGATGGTAACATTTTGGAGTTAAAAGGGAGGTTAGTGCAGTTTTGGCATGATGTTTTCACTGATGTCATTAGAGTGGCACAACATCAACATGGTGGGTTCTTCTTGAGACGAGCATGGGACCTTGGGATCATACTTGCTTTGGTGCCAATTAGTTTAAAATTTTTGGGAGTTGTGATGGCATTGATTGAGGATAAGCAATTTTGGGAAGGGCGTATTGTAATGTCCCCTTCTTCATAGTGATTAGTTCAGTGGTCCATTGGCCTATTTCGGAAACCCGTAGACTATTTGGAAAGGAGAATTAGGGTTTCCAACTTTTGTGGAGTTCTGCTTGAGCTTTTTAGGGTTTATCAGGAGGGAATTCATCAGTTCTGTCTATGGTTTCCTTTCAGGTTTTTCATGAGTTCTAGGGTAGCATAACATGTATTGGATTCTTTGGTGAAGTGAGAACTTACTATTTTTAGTAAGTTAGGGTTTGGCTGTTTGAATGATGCTATCTTACTGAGCTTTCCAAGCTCTTCCTCTGGGTGCGAAGATCATGATTTTCGGAGAAGTATTTCATGACTTACTATTTTTAGTAAGCGACAATATTGAGTGTTTCTATTTTTAGCAATCTCAGATAGGGTCCTGATTCAACGTAGTTCTGTGGTCTTTGTCACACAACTTCATCCTTGATTTTTATGTTAATCAGTACCAGAGTTATAAGTTATTGAATTAAATATTATTTCCTTATCCTAAGGTTTAATATTTAATTATTTTATTACTGATTAATTGTGTTTTGGGTGACTTAGGGAAAAGGATAAATATATGCTACTAATATTATTATTTCCCTTAGTTAGGTGGCGTTGAGAATGATTAAACATATCATGTTTATATTGTTTTAATATTGCAAGTTGTTCACCTAGCAAAAGTTTGAACTTTTCCTAGGGAGTTGGGAATAAGTGGACGCCATTTTGAGGGGACATGTTTAATTAAATTGAAATGTGTTGGGCACCTTGGAGGACATGCTATTTGGGCGTATTTGTGTGCATTTGCATTTGAATTTGGTGGAGCAATAAGTTATAAATAAGAGCCTTGGGCTCTCATTTTGGTATCTTGAAAATTGCATTGTTATGCTACCAGTTTGGTAATAGAAATTTGAGCTTCGAAGTGAGTCTTTCTAGCTAAGTGCAGTTTCATACTTGCAAGACAATACCTAGTTGTTTTTCCATTTTCTCTCAGTGTTCTTGGTGAGTTTGTTGAAGTGTGGGAATGCTGGATTTGTTGTGGTTCAAATTTCAACGTGTTTCTAGGTCGCAGGGAAAGTCATGGATGAAGCATACTTTCATTCATAAGTCTTCAATTGATCGCTTGCTACTTCTAGGTATTGGCTCTTTGAATTTATATGTCCTAGGTGAAGGAATTTGTAAGTTTCAAGCATTAATCTCCGAGTATTCAATTTAATATTGCAAATCAAAATTCCCAGCTATGGCGTTTTTCTTTGTGTGGGCATTTGAAGTAAGTTGAGTTAAGTGGGATGTTTGGTGGTCATTTTATTGGTTGTTCTTGGTTAGTATTGATATATTTGCAATTAGGTTTGGTTTGAAGTGATTTGGGCAAGTTGTGAGAGGTTTTTATGCAATTTAGTGTGTTTTGGTGTTGCTGGTTATGCGTTTCTAGCTTGTTGTAAAAAAATACAGATTTCCAGAAGTTAGTGTTTAGGTGTGCATTTAGGAGTGTGAGTATATTAGTTGATTTGGGAGTGATTTGGAGAGATTTGGGTGAGTTTGGGGTGAGATTTGAGTGTGTAATAGGTTCTTGAAGTTGTTGGCCCGTGTGTCATTGCTCTTAGAATTTCATAGTTTCATGTTGAAGGGATTTTGGGGAGTTAACACTTGTTTGGGAATATTTATCAGCTTGGACTTCTCTATTCAATCTCTCTAATTCCTATATTGTAAGGTTAATTAGTAATACTACTAACCATTTCTGCTGTATTGCTTTCCCACTGCATAAGTGGAAGAGGTTGGCTTAGCCGTCTTCTTGCTTTGTAATTCAACTTATGTACTTAGTCCTCCCACTGAATAAGTGGTCGAGTGATAAGTTTTATTCAATTGTCCTCTCGCTAAAATATTCGGTAGAGTGATACCTTAATGTAATGTCCTCCTACTGAAATACGCGATAGAGTGATTGAGTTTCAGTTTCTTGTTATTTCCCTTGGTTGGTTTACCGCCAAGAGCTCAGTTTCTATCCCGATGGATAAGCATAAGGGGCTGGCTCACCACTCGTGCATTGTAATTTCATTTTGGTTTATGGTGCTAATGATCCCCAAAACACTGTATGCTCTCACCCTCCCAGATTGGGCTCTCAGAGAACAAAAGGTGGAAGGGTTCCCTTTTAGTAGTTTGGAATATTTCTCTAACCTTAACGGGTTATGGTGTTTTCTTGTAATTATTATTACTAAAAAATAAAAATAATTAAGAGGAATATCACATATTCATACCCTCACTTGAAGGAGTTCCCCACCCATATTACCCATGCACAACACCCAACAATACAAGAGTACATCAAAGAAACACAACAACACACAAAAGCCCAACCCATTTAAATAACACAAAAGAAAACGATACAAACACATATGATACAATAAGAAAATGTAGCATCATGCCAACAAGGTAGAGATACCTACTTGGTAAATCCTTTAAGACAATTTCCCCTCGTTCAATCATCTTTCCTTCTTATTATCTCCGAGTGGTTTTCTGTTCTTTTCTTTTTCCCAAATTTTGAATTCAGAAAAGTTCTCTCTTCTTCTTCCCCACTACATAAATATAATAGGAGAAGAGAGACCTTCATGGGTAAAGGAAGTGACACTTGCCAGCTCCACTTCCCATCGATCTCAAGGAAGGGAAGATGGAGAAGATACCACCTCTTTTTATTTTGGATATTCCACCTGCACACATAAATAATAAACATGCACATGCAAACCTCCATTCAATTGAATGTCTTCAAAATAACTACACACATAAAGAATAGAAAAAATATTTTGGGCATGTTTGGGAACTTGCCTTAGTTAATTCCCAACATTGGTGTTTCCACCTCCACAATAGCCAAGATTGATAGATAGATAAAAGATAAATAGATAGATAAAAAGATAAATAATTTTGGTAAGGGATGTGATAAATCACCAAGATGTTTAGAGGAAAAAGACAAAAAAAAGTTATTACTTGATAGGCTTGATAAAAGTGAAAGGAAGAGCTATAAAGAAATTTTATGCAAGATGTAGGGATCTATGTGTGAGCTTGAGAGTGCACAAGAGAAAGAGAGTTAAGAGACATTCTAGGATGGATTGTCTAGAATGAAAAGTAGATTAAAAATGAGAAGAGGAGGGAAAAGAAAGGGACTGATGAGCTATTATTAGTCATTTTGAGCCATTTTCACTAGCCTGGAAATGTGATAAGTGGAAAACACTAGAAATGACCTTTAAATGATAAAATATCACATGTTACTAGTGATATTCATGGACATTTGTGTTACACACTATTGTCTAGACAATTTATACTAAAGAAGGGTGAAAAACAAGATAAACATGGGTATAACACAAAAGTGACATTGAAAGGTGATTGTTGAAAAGGAATTTTGAGCACAAAGTGAGAAGGAAAAGGTGGATGCAAGGGATACAATGAGTCTACACACAAACTAAGGGCATGGACACTAATGTGGATACAAAACATAACATGAAATTGCAAAGGCATGTAACTTACGATACTAAAGAATAAAAAAGAAAAACAATATAGGTGAATATGAATGACTATAAATTCATATCAATAATTGCATAAAGATATCACAATGCATTTCATTTATATGCAATTATATAGCTCTATTGTAGTGAATTTACATAACATGTCAACCGTTTCATAAGTACAATGAGAGTATATAAATTAGTTGACGATTGCTAAGAGCATCCAACCATCGACAACTACTGACTTTTTACCTTGAAATTAGTTGATGATTGCTAAGAACATCCAACCAAGCTTATTTTTGACCTTTTACCTTGAAATTGGTGTTATCTATTCACACAGTGGTTCAAACCTTTTCCTTGGGCTATGTACAAATGACAACCATAGTAGGATCTGTAGGTCTTGAGACATTCACATCAAAAAAATCCCACTAATGTCGATCTATAAGCAGATCTTCATCTTCAGATTATAACTCATTAATGTGTCCAATGCATTTTATATTTCCTATTTAAGGAGTCCAAAATTCTAGAGGACATAACTTGTGAACTGGGTGTCTACTTAACGACCTGTTTGATGCACCTAAAAGCTCGCGAAGTGCTTTATCACCTTGTAACCTACTACACCAGTTACGCCCACTTTTTAGGGTGTTTCAGAGGGTGTAAAGTCATAAAAATTAAATTTAAACCTTTCATCGCACCCTTCAAAAATGGAAAATATAATATCTTCAAAAGTAGCTATGATCTTGCGACAAAAAATTATTGGCATGCTTATCTAGCCAACCTGAAGCTTTGGGGAGACATAATTTCTCTAAAAAATACACTTCTACTATGTTTTACCTTTTATGCAACAGGGTCCCAAAGCTTGTATCCTTTGACACCATAATTGTATTCGATAAAGATACATTTCACAACCTTGTTCTCCAACTTTGTTCACTTCTCCTTTGGCACATGTGCATATGCCGCGTTGGTGCAGGAGCACCTGGAGTCTAGTAAATATGTTTTAAGTCTTAGGTGTTAGGGTTAGGTCTATTTTGATTTAATAAGATATGTTGAGACCATTTGTAATTTTATTTCATGTGTTTGGGTTTGTATGTCAAAATTGGAATCATGATTTTCAAATTTGTAAAGTTGCTCAAAATGTTGTCATTATTGTCATCGGGATAGCTAAACCAATAAAATATCATTGTTGTAAACGTTTTCAATGTTGTCATTGGGATAGTTAACCCGACAAAGCATCATTGTGGTAAAAAGATATCATCAAAATAGTTAATCTGATAAGGTTGTCATCAGGATAGTTTATACTATCAGGATTGCAAAATACTATTCTCCCGACTTTGCATGGCTATTCTAATAGACCCTCAAATGTCTTGTTCAACATAAGCTGTACCGAAATCAATGACATTGAGGTAGTTTGTTCTATAAGGATAACTTGAAATTGTTTCTCCACCTTGAAGAGTTATTTCGATGGGTGATCAAGAAGCCATGATTGGAGTTGCTATTCCGACATCAGTACCCAATGTTGATTTAGCAGATCAACATTATTGTTTCGACGGTGGTGTCCAACAGAGATTTGTTAGTTCGGTATTTCTATTCCGACATCTGCATTCAACAATGATTTATCAGATTTAGAATTTGAACAATCATGCAGTCCAATGGTCACCGCGAGAAAGTTCAAATTTGATATAAATTGTAAGAGCAATAGGGGAAAAAACAGGGAGATTCTGCAATGTAAACTCTGTAACTATTTTTTCAAATTTGAAATCATTGGCACCCAAAAAATTGGAACTTTACTTTCTGTAATTCACTCCATTTCTGCATTTTACCCTATTCTCTGTACTTATATATTGTTGTTTGGATTTAAACTACTTGGATGAGAACATGTGGTTATAGAGTTGTGTGTTATCTTCCATTTGTTGATGGTTATGATTCTGAACTGTTAAGATTTTGCAGATTTTCACGAAATTGCTTGGTTAACTAGGGTAACTAGGGTTCTAACAAGAATTTTGATAGTTTCTCCCTAATTCGATTGTTAGAACACCTTGAAAATTTTGGCGTGGACCAAAGAGGGCTAGAGGATAGATATAGTTATATTTATAGTTTCCAATTTGATGAGCATATGAATTTGTTTTGTTGCAATCTAACTGTTTAATTTGTAGCCGAGAGTCTCTGCAAGTGTATTTTGTGTTTCAAATTTTAGTAAGGTTGAAGGAAAGAGTCTTTGCATTGCATCAAGTGGTATCAGAGCAAGGGAGTAGATTCCTTGAAGAAGATACTTGAAGTTTGGGAGAAGAGTAAGTAACTGATTACAGACAAGATGCCTCCTAAGAACGTTTGTACTGCCAGAGAGATGCAGGATTTGAGAGAGAATAATACAAGGCTGCAAGAGTCCTACAATGTTGTGTTGGAAAGGCTTGAAGGCTTAGAGACTAATTAGAGAATGAATGTTGATTTGGGAGATGCGAGAAAAGAGGAAGAAGAAGAGTTCCAAGAAGCAAAAAGAGAAGAGAAATTGGACCCGGAGGAATAGGCGATAGTCAAATTTCTAAAAGTAGTTCAAGGTGACAAACATAAGATGAAAGTTGAATTGCCTACGTATGGAGGTAATTTGGATGATGACGAGTTTCTAGATTGGATTGTAGCTATGGACAATCACTTTGAATGTGAAGATGTTCTTGATGAGCAATAGGTGAAGATAGCAAAGACAAAGCTGAAAGGACATGCAATATTATGGTGGGACTATGAACAAGCTAAGATGAGAGAGGTAAGGCAAAAATAGTTTCTTGAGACAGAATGGTTGCTAAACTTAAGGGTAAGTTTCTTCCTAAAGATTATGAAGTTCAATTGTATAAGAAACTCCAAGGTTTGAAACAAAAAGAGTTGGATGTCAAAACTTATACTGATGAATTTTACAAGTTGAGCACAAGATCAGGTAGGATGGAAGATCAGGTTGAAAAGGTTGCTAGATACCTTGGTGGACTTAGATTTAACATTCAAGATGAACTAGTTGTAGCAAATCCAAGGATGGTGGAGGAATGTTTTCAATTGGCAATTAGAGTGGAAGAAAAGGTGAAAAGAAGACAAGATAAGTCAAGTAGGGGCAGAGGCAACACCTTTAGGGGAAGAAGAATATTTTCTACTTCAAGACAATCAAATGAAAGCCAAGAAGATGCAAACAAAAGCCATGAGTAAGGTGAAAATTTCAGAGGTAGAGGCACAAGAGGTAGATTTAGTCGAGGTAGGAATTTAAATATATTTTTCAGGTAGGTGCTATAATTGTCAAGAGTTTGGACACCCATCATTGAAGTATCCTGAGAGACAAAGATCTACATCAAGTGGTTTTGGAAAAAGGGGTTAAAAGAGAGTCCAAATTGTGCAAGAAGATGATAGTGAAAGTGTCAACTCTCCAAATTATGTTGCTGCTCTAGAATTAGGTGAATCATTGATGCTAAGAAGAACACTCTTGAAAGAATTTAAGGAGAAGGAGATAACTCAATGAAAGAGATTTTTCAGGACCACATGCAAATGTAAAGGTAAAGTGTGCAAGGTAGTAATAGATTCATGTTCCACTGACAATATGGTGTCTAGAGAGATGGTAGATAAACTGAAACTTGGAAGAATTCCTCATGAAGCACCATACAAACCATCTTGGGTAAATGATATTAATCAGTCACTTCTGGTAAATGAACAAGCTTATGTTGAGTTTCAGATTAGAGGATGTAAAGATAGGATACTTTGTGATATTTTACCCATGGATTGTTGCCATCTACTTCTTGGAATGCCATGGCAATTTGATAGGAAAGGACTTTATGATGATAGAGGGAATACCTACACCATTAAGAAGGATGGAATTTTTTTTGTATTAAACCCATTGTAGGATACTGAAGAAGAAAGAGGAAAGGCAACACAAATCAACTTGATTTGCAAGGAGTTGGTGAAGGTAAGTGAAGATGAGTTAGTAAAATTTGTAGTCACTCCTATGCTTAGAGATATCAAATCAGAAAGTTTGCAGGCTATTTCAGTCAGGGATGATAGAGGTAAGGTGTTGATACCTAAAATAGACCAAAAAAAAGGCCAAATATCAGATATATGTGCAGCCACAAGGTGGTGGAAGGAGGACAAATAAATCCTAGTTGGGACTCTAATCTATCCTATAGTGGAAAAAGAATTTGTTAAGCAGTCACGTTCTACAATAATAGAGCATTTTGGGTCTGATAAACATCGTGGATCAAGGGTTTTAATGATAGAGAACCTGAGGCATAAAGGACAAGTGATTGTACAAGGAGTTGGGAGTGTTTGGCGAGAGTCAAAGGACAAATATAGCAAGCATGAAGCAGCTGTGATGGAGAAACCAGTTCAAGGCACTCAAGCAAGGATGACACGTCGGAAGGTAAGAGATGGACAAGGGCAATCCAGTTTCCAAGGGACTTGGAAAATTTTCAAGCCCATGGTGTAGGAGCACCTGGAGTCTAGTAAATATGTTTTGAGTCTTAGGTGTTAGGGTTAGGTCTATTTTGATTCAATAAGGTCTATTTTGATCATTTATAATGTCATTTCATGTTTTTAGGTTTGTATGTCAAAATTGGAATCATGCTTTTCATATTTGTAAAGTTTCTCAAAATGTTGTCATTACTATCATTGAGATAGCTAAACCACTAACTGTCATTGTTGTAAAAGTTGTCATTGGGATAGTTAACCCGACAAAGCATCATTGTGGTAAAAAGTTGCCATTAGAATAGTTAATCTGATAAGGTTATCATTGGGATTGTAAAATACTGTTCGACCGACTTTGCATGGCTATTCTGATAGACCCTCAAATATCTTGTTTGGCATAAGCTGTACCTAAATCAGTGACATTGGGGTAGTTGTTCTATTGCGATTACTTGAAATTGTTGCTCCGCGTTGAAGAGTACCCAACGTTGCTATTCCAACACCGGAGTTGCTATTCTAGCATCGATACCCGTTGATTTAGCAGATCGACATTTTTATTCTGATGATAGTGTCCAACAGAGATTTGTTAGTTCGGTATTGATATACCAACATTTGTGTTCACCATCGATTTATCAGATTTGGAATTTGAACAATCATGTAGTCCAATGGTCACCGTGGGAAAGTTCAAATTTGGTATAAATTTTAAGAGTAACAGAGGGGGAAAAATGGGAGGATTCTGCAATGTAAACACTATAATTATTTTTTCAAATTTGAAATCATTGGCACCGAAAAATTGAAAGTTTACTTTCTATAATTCACTCTATTTCTACATTTTACCCTGTTCTCTTTACTTCTATATTGTTGTTTGGATTTAAAATTTTTGGGTGAGCACATGTGGGTATAGAGTTTTGTGTTATCTTCCATTTGCCAATGGTTCTGATTTTAAACAATTAAGATTTTGTGGATTTTAATGAAATTGCTTGGTTAACTAGGATACTAGGGTTCTAACAAGAATTTTGACAGTTTCTCCCTGATTCAATTGTCAGAGCACTTTGAAACTTGGGGTGAGGACCGAAGAAGGCTAGAGGATTTCTATAATTACAATTATGGTTGCTAATTTGATGAGCATATGAGTTTGTTTTGTGGCAATCTAACTGTTTAATTTGTAGCCGAGAGTCTCTGCAAGTGTATTTTTTATTTCAAATTTTGGTAATGTTGAAGGAAAGAGTCTTTGTATTGCATCAAGTGGTATCAGAGAAAGGGAGTAGATTCCTTGAAGGAGACACTTGAAGTTTGAGACAAGAGTAAGCAAGTGATTATAGGAAAGATGCCTCCTAAGAATGTTGGTATTGCCAGAGAGTTGCAGGAGTTGAGAGAGAAGAATACAAGGCTGCAAGAGTCCTACAATGCTGTGTTGGCAAGACTTGAATCCTTAGAGTCTAATTAGAGAAGAAATGTTGATTTGGGAGATGCGAGTAAAGAGGAGGAAGAAGAAGAGTTCTAGGAAGCAGAAGGAGAAGAGAAATTGGACCTAGAGGAACAAAGGATAGTCAAACTTCTAAAAGTAGTTCAAGGTGAGAAACATAAGGTAGAAGTTGAATTGCCTATGTATGGAGGTAGTTTGGATGATGAAGAGCTTCTAGATTGGATTGTAGTTATAGATAATCACTTTGAATGTGAAGATGTTCTTGATGAGCAATAGGTGAAGATAGCAAAGACAAAGTTGAAAGAACATGCATTATTATGGTGGGACTATGAATAAGCTGAGAGGAGAAAGAGAGGTAAGGCAAAAATAGTTTCTTGGGACAAAATGGTTGATAAAGTTAAAGGTAAATTTCTTCCTAAAGATTATGAAGTTAAATTGTATAAGAAACTCCAAGGTTTGAAACAAAAAGAGTTGGATGTCAAAACTTATACTAATGAATATTATAAGTTGAGCATAAGATTAGGTAGGATGGAAGATGAGGTGGAAAAGGTTGCTAGATACCTTGGTGGACTTAGATTTAACATTCAAGATGAACTAGTTGTGGAAAATCAAAGGACGGTGGAGGAATGTTTTCAATTGGGAATTAGAGTGGAAGAAAAGGTGAAAAGAAGACAAGATAAGTCAAGTAGGGGCAAAGGCAACACCTTTAGGGGTAGAGGAACATTTTCTACTTCAAGACAGTCAAATTAAAGCCAAGATGATGCAAACAAAAGCCAAGGGAAAGGTGAAGATTTGAGAGGTAGAGGCACAAGAGGTAGATTAGTGGAGGTAGGAATTCCAATATATTTTAAGATAGATGCTATAATTGTCAAGAATTTGGAAACCCAACATTCAAGTGTCCTAAGAGACAAGGGTCTACATAAAGTGGTGGTGAAAGAAGGGGTGAAAAGAGAGTCCAAATTGTGCAAGAAGATGAAAGTGAAAGTGTCAACTGTCCAAATTATGTTGCTGCTCCAGAAGTAGGTGAATCATTGATGCTGAGAAGAACACTCTTGAAGGAATTTAAGGAGAAGGAGATGAATCAAAGAAGGAGCTTGTTTAGGACCACATGCAATTGTAAAGGTTAAGTGTGCAAGGTAGTAATAGATTCGGGTTCCACTGACAATATGGTGTCTAGAGAGATGGTAGATAAAATGAAATTGGAAAGAATTCCTCATGAAGCACCATACAAATCATCTTAGGTAAATGATAATTAGTCACTTTTGGTAAATGAATAAGCCTATGTTGAGTTTCAGATCGGAGGATATAAAGATAGGATACTTTGTGATATTTTACCCATGGATTGTTGCCATCTACTTCTTGGAAGGTCATGACAATATGATAGACAAGAACTTTATGATGGTAGAGGGAATACCTACACCATTAAGAAGGATGGAATGTTTTTTGTATTAACCCCATTGCAGGAGACTGAAGAAGCAAGAGGAAAGGCAAAAAAAATCAACTTGATTGGCAAGAAGGATTTGGTGAAGGTAAGTGAAGATGAGTTAGGAAAAGTTGCAGTCACTCCTATGTTTAGAGATGTGAGGCCTCACCTCGACTCAATCTAACATTTCAGTGGATTTTATATTTAGACTATTATGGATACTTTATTGTGATGCATTTTGAAACTTAGAACTTATATGATTTTAGGATTTAGATAATATTGCTATATGTTGATAATTTATTTATATGCTTTATGAGATAGAACACTACATGATTGTTAGATAAGATGATATTGCGGTAATAAATGTCATTATTGAATTTGTAGAACTTTACTATGATAATAGAATTATGATGTATGTTTAAGTTTATGAGATTTAGGATGAATTGCTTATGTGAAATTGCTTGGATAAAGGATGTATTTAATTTGTGCGGATGTAAATTATATGCAAGTGATGATGTGTATTATTATTCCTTTGAATTATATTATATGTGAATATTTGAAAGTACTAATGTGTAAATTGAGATGCGTAGGAAGTTATCCATTTGACCATGGAAATATTACGGAAAACCAAACCTAGACTTATGTATGTTCGTAAGCCAGGGGTTGTCTATTTGGAGAGACAACACCCCGTTTGTGTTGTATTTTATTCGTAACAATATATGCTGCATGTGTGTTAAGTGTATTTAAGTTAATTATGTAAAATCCACAAGAGACGTTTTCATGTTTTAAATTGTAAAAGTGTTTTCTTTGTGCCACTTGACACATGTGTGGATTTAAGTTTAAATTTCATTTGTTGTCTCTTGGTGGGAAAGTGTTCAACTATAGCTTTTTCATTTAGTGTAACATGATGTCATAAATACCTTGGGAAAAGAATCTTTGGAGTGGTCAACATATGTTTGACCCGAAAATAAACTTCAGAGGGGTTTAAAATGGGTTAAATGAACACCTAGGGGTAGTTTAATAGGGTTTCCTAAAGTCCATAAGGTATACCTAAGGGTTAAGGGTAATTTTAGGCAAGTTTCTACTCCTAAGTGACCTTTTAGACACTCTAAAATTTGACTTTTCTGAGTTGTGCGAAAATTGAACTTAGAAATTTGAACCTAGTTGTAAACTTTCCTTTTCAAATGAGAGTTCTCTTTCCCATTATGTCTTACCTTCCTCTTTAGTTTTTAGAAACTTGTGAGAACTGAGAGAATGAGCTTCTTAAGAAAGAATTTGAAAATTTGAGGGTAATCACCCACTCTCCATTTTTGGAGACAAGATAATTTTTGAAAAGAATAGAATAGATTTGAATAGTAAAATTTGGCTAAGGGTAGAAGAAGAAGATCCGTGGATTTGGGCAGCTCTTCCTCAAATACTATCCTACCTTTGGGCAGATTAAGGTTGGTTACATTCTTCTTTAAATGACTTCTTTTTGCATGTATTTTGAAGGTATGTTGGTGTATGAAATCTATTTTCTTGTATGTCTTTTTTGGGAATTTCAATTGGTATTTTGTATTATGTTTTGTATGTGTTTTTGGGAGTTTTTTTTTCAAGACCTCTTACTCTTGGGAGAGAGGAGGATCTTGTGGGTGGTGGCAGTGACAACCCTCGAGTGAGAGACTCTTGTTTTGAAAGCGATCACAAGGGATTTTTGTGTGACCCTTGCTGCATGGCCTGTTTGTGCAATGGGGGTCATAAGGAGGGATATAAGGCTAGAATGCCTTGGGGGGAATAAGGAATAAGGGGTTGAAATTCTTGATGTACTTGTTGTGCCATGAGGTGGCTACATGTTTTCCATACTTGCAGTTCTCCTCAGGGTATTGGTCCACTACTACCCTTGAAAAGGTCATCACCAAAGTGTGGTGCAGTGTAGCCAGGATGGGAGTGTGTTTGAAATCTGTGTGTATTCTGTCCCCTATGTGTTTGCATGTTTGTATCCTGTCTAGGTCTTGGTTCTTTGAGCTCGGGGGTGGCTACCAGTTAGCCTAGGCTGGGAGGTGAGCACTCCATGGTCATATCCTTGGTCTTATTTGCAGGTTTTTGAAGGAAAGGGATTAGGACAAGAGGAAGTTCGATGAAAATTATTTGTTGTAGAATCCTTTTGGGAATATGTAAAATTCTGATTTAGAATGTCCTCATTTGAGTGACCTATTTGTATAAGGCCTACAATGTCCTTTAAAGAAATTCCTAGAAATGTAATAGTTTAGTTGTTATATTGTAAAAACATAAATGAAAAATCTGGATACAATTTTCTAAAGTGTTGATCTCTGAATTTTTAATGATTGTTAAGCATATTTAAAAAAAATAAAAAATGGAAAAGCAACTGAAATTATTTTATCCCTGTATGCTTGTGAAATAAATCCATGGAATAAAGATATAATTTAATGATTGTATGCATGTTGCTTTGAATGTGAATATTGCAGTTATTCTTCCAATTGTATGATCTAGGTTTATGGAATTCTAGAAAATAATAGTTATAGGAAATTAAATTTCATAATTAATTGTAGGAATAAAATCTAAAGTATTTTCTCTCTACTAATCCCATAATTTTAGTTTAACAAATTTTAGATTTATTAAGTTGCTATTAAATTTATTGTTTTCTGGAATTTACCTAGTTGCAGAAATAGAAATCTAAAGTAAATAGATAGTTGATTTAAATAGTTTCATAGTCCGGTAGTTGTTGTTTTAAGCTCAATAAATTCTATTAATTACTACTCTATAGGAAGTAAATCTGAAGTTAAATAGGCTACCTAGTTTTTTTTTTAAAAAAAAAAAACAATCTTTATATAGTGAGGTATATATTTATTTAAATCTGCCATTAATTAATTGCAGGAAAAAAAAAAATGTATAGTTATTTATTTTTCCTTGTTATCTTAGACTTTTATGAAATCATATTCATGCCTTTGATAATTAACAGTGATAAAAAAAAAGAAGATCTGAGCATTCAAATTAATCTAAGGGTTTAAAAAAAAAATACATATATCTAAATCCTACATTTGCAAAGTAGATTGGCCCAAGCATTATGCAATTTATACATAGAATATATATATATTTAAATAGAAAAAAAAGAGAAGAAAATAAAAAAAAAATATATATATATATATTAAAAAGCTCGAAACCACTATGTTAAACATAGTGGGACGATGCGGCTCCCACCACTGTGGGCAACCACAGTGGACGACGCCACTGCAGCCTCCCACAGTGGACGACCTGAAGGCCGACACTGTGGGTGACCACAGTGGTCGCCGCCACTGTGGTAACCCATAGTGAGCGGCACGACCGACACTGTGGGCGACCACAGTGGTAGCTGCCACTGTGGTAACCCACAGTGAGCGGCGCCCACTTGACCGCCGCCGCCCGCCTTTCACCAAACTGCCGAGCCTCCAAAAAAAATAAAATGGCCACCGCTCCACCATGAATAATTCGGCCACCCCTGCATAACAGTCAAACTCATTAACAAAAAAATAAAACCCTAGCCCGGGTTGGGCTAGGGTAGAAAAGAAAAGAGATAGGAAATTTTAAAATATGAGGTAATTTATAATAAGCACTTTTAGTTAAGGTTTGCATGAAGTTTATTTTAATAAGTGAAAACTTTTATAGTTTTTAAATATTTAATTATAGATATGTATTTTATACACACACACACACACACACATATATATGTGTATATGTAAATATATATTCATAGGTTGGAAATATAAGTAAATAAGGTAGGCTTTAGATTAAATATTTATTTTAAGTGTTACAATTTAATTATGTTTTTAATAAACATATGGATTTAATTAAAGAAGAAAATTAAATGTATAAATTTAAAGTATTATGAAGTTTAATTACTTTAGAAATATTATGACTAAAAGGGTAAGTCACTTCAATGAGAATAAAATTTATAAAAAAAAAAAAGGGAAATTTCCCTTATGAATTTTAATCAACTTTTTAAATCAAGTTAGTTTAAACCACATTGTAAGTAGTGTTAAATAAAATATGGACACTTACAAATCTAAGTGCTAGGTCTAATTTAATTAGATCCTATGATCAAATAATGGACGTTGGGGATTTATTGTTACCTACGTTAATTAAATTATTAATTTAGTTTATTTAATAAAATCGACGAGTCAATAGAACTATTCATCTAACCTTCTGTATCTAATTTTAAATTATTTTTATTTACTTGAGTTAGTAGATAAAGTTAACTCTAAACATAGTTAAGACCAAAACTTATTTAGAGCGTTTCGTGTTAGAAAACTTATTGTTAATTAGTTGTTAAATAATTAAAAAAAAAAAATCATTCTGTTTTTGCCCTAAATTTTGGGCATGACAAGAGATACCAAATAAAAAGGTTTGCAGACTATTTCAGTCAGGGATGACAAAGGTAAGGTGTTGATACCTAAAATAGACCAAAGGCCAAAGATCAGATATATGTGCAGCCATAAGGTGGGTGGAAGGAGGACAAAGCAATCCTAGTTGGGACTCTAATCTATCCTATAGTGGAAAAATAAGTTGTTTATCATTCATGTTCTGCAATAATAGAACATTTTGGGTCTGATAAATATGGTGGATCAGGGGTTTCAGTGACAGAGAAACTGAGGCATAAAGGACAAGTGATTGGACAAGGAGATGAGAGTTTTTGGCGAGAGTCAAAGGACAAATATGTCATGCCCAAACCTTTGGGCACAAATAGAATAATTTTTTTAAAAAAGAATACTTAACCTAGTACAACTAACTTATTAAAATAATGCAAAACTAGTTTAGTCTTAACTATGTTTTGAGTGAATCAAACAACTAAATTAATTAGGCGATAAATAATCTAAGTTGAAAGCGGGATAATAATTCTCCAAGAGAATTATTATTATCTCACCAATTAATAATTAAACACATTTAACAAAAATCTCTAATTAATTGATAAGGGTTATAATAACCCTCCTAAAGTCCTTTAATTGCCTAGGGTCTAAATTAATTTGCCCTAGCTCTTAGATTAAATAAACCTATTAAATAAAATTTCCATTAATTAAAATACCTTATAATTTAAAATTTAAAGAGGGGGACAACTTGACCCTACATATGTCATTTTAATTCCCTAAGGATTTATCCTTCCAAAGAGTTTTTAAAACATCTTATTAAAATGCTTCTTCATACATAAAATAATTGAAAATGAATTAATTAATTTTACAATTAACCATTTTGTATCCATTTAATATGTATAATTTACTTACATATATATATGTGTGTGTAGATAATTATACATCGAAGACATATATATATATATATATATATGTATATATATATGTACATATATGTATGTATATATATATGTACATATATCTATGTATATATATATGTACATATATATATGTATATATATATGTACATATATATATGTATATATATATGTACATATATATATATCTATATATATGTATATATATATATACATATATATATACATATATATATATATACATATATATAGGAGGTGTGAGGGAATGTAAGAATGCATATCTATAGCCCCCGCCCTCCACACACACACACACACACACATATATATATATATGAATATATTCCAAAGAGAAGGGGGGTTTTCTTTTCTTTTTATTAATTTACCTTTAAAAGAATTCTAAAAATTCACATGCTAACCCTAACTTCTTTTTAACACCCATCCCACACATATATATATTTTTTAAAACCCAAGTGTGTTTGCCCTAACCCGAAATTAGGGTTAGGGCATGTGTGTGATAAATTTTTTTTTTTTTTTTTTGGTGCTGTGTGTGAGTGTAATTTTTTTTTTTTGTGTGTGTAGGTGTGAGAGCGGCGGCCTGGGTTTCATTTCATGGCGGAGCCGAAGGGGGAGTGGCGGAGGAGAGTGACAATGGAATGTTGAACGGCGGGCGGGGTTTCCCCCGGGCATCACTGTGTTTAACCACAGTGCGGATGAGCGCTGTCCACTGTGGGTAAACATAGTGGCGGCTGGGAGCCACCACCACTGTGGTTGCCCATAGTGGGGGACCCGGTGCCATCCACTGTGGTTGCCCACAGTGGCGGCGCCGAGCCGTCCACTATGGGTAGCCACAGTGGCGACACGGGCCGCGCCGTCCTCTGTGCACAAGCACAGGGGTTCGACCCTCTTCCAAATCTGCTGGTGAAAAAAAATGATATATATATTTATTAAAATCTTCTTTTTCTCTAAATTGTTTAACATATATATATATATTTATATTTAATAACTTACTTAAACAAGTTTATGAGTCTTCTCTTTTCTTTTTCTCTCAGTATTATTAAGTCTGTATAATCATGCAAAAATTAGTAAAATAATGACAGTAAGCTATAGATGAAGGTTTCTATTTTTTTTTTTATGTTAATATGCATGCTTTATATATTTTTTTTTTGTTGATCAAGGCATTCTATTTGTTTCTATCTTATTTAAAAATAAACATTAACAGCAAGCTCTAATCTATCTATTTTCTTTTTTTTTAAGACTTAGATTCTAACTTTGGAAATGGAACACTAGTTAGCTTTATTTTTCTGCAACTAATAAAATGATAGAAAACAGTAATTTATAACAGCAACTACATTAGCCTAGAAAACATGTAAATCAACTTAAAGATAGATAGATTAAACCTATTTAACACAATTAGTATTTGTATTTAGCTCAAGAGGCCTATATGCATACTATTCCTATTTCCATAATTTTATTTGCATGAAGAATAAAAGGAACTTTAAATTTCAAAAGAAACATGAATGCAACAACTTTTATTTTTTTATTTTTTTCCTTTTTTTTTTGAAAACCATAGAACTTAATAAAACTTATGCATTTCATTTTTGCAAAAATAACTAAGTAAACTCATGCATTTCTTTAAGCATTTTTCTTTGAATACAATGAAGATAGCTTTACAAATGGGATTGAAACCCTACTAGCCTCTCCTTCACCTCTCCTTCCCATTGAATAAAAACTTAAACTAAATACATACATTTCTTTGCTTTTGGAAAATAAATACTGTAGACACCTAAAATTGTCATGTCTAATTAAATAAATATTTTATTTATTTAATTACTTTAGCTTAATTCTTCTATTAATTAAATAAATCTTTATTTATTTAATTAATTCATTTATCCTCTTCTAGCCTTATTTCTCATTTAAATAAATACATTTATTTATTTAAATTATCATTTTCCTAAATTAAATAAATATTCTTATTTATTTAATTAATCCCACTTCTTCTATTAATTAAATAAATCTTTATTTATTTAATTAATTCATTAACCTTTTCTACCCATGACACATGTCATTCATCTCTTAATTCATACACTACCTACCCCTTTCATTATTTTATTATTTCTTTTACCTACCCTCTAATCATAGCCGACCTCCTTTTACACCTCTCAATCTTATCCCTCAATTTCATATTGTGTCTTCTATATAAGGAGATGCTTCTCTCATTATCAAACCCTAATCACTGAGTCTAAGGAATCATTCTATGCATCCTAATCATTCATCCTAATGAATGATCTTAAGGACTTGACTACACTATGATCCTACTCGCAACCACATTCCGTTCTTTGTTGAGCTCTTGTGCACATAAAATCTGAGAGCAAATATATCAAGCAAGATCAATGGAGATAGGAAGAATGGAGATTCAAACCCTATTGGACATGTGATGGTATAATCTTTGTGATTTTGTTTGATTTGCATTGTCTTAGGTAATCTTCATATGTTATGGTGGATCTTTGTTGTTGTTAGGCTAGGGTATTGTGGTTGAATTCATTTAGCCTTTCAATTTTGTTATTATTGTTATCCATTTTCACCATATACATTTTGGCATGCCCGGTGGGACTCTTATCCCTTTTGCATTTAACATCCTTGTTGGAGATTTTGTAATGTGAGGTTGCAGATCCGACGTTTTCGGCAACATTTTGTTATTTCCACGTCTGCATACTTTCGGATTGCATTTTTGATTTTTTGGCGCGTCTGAGACATCTGGAACTGCGTCTGTGTTCTGGCATTATTTTATTTTGCAGGTTTCAGGAAAACGCGTCTGTGTTGTAAAGTCACGTCTGCGAGGGTTTTGGTCGCGTCTGTGTCCAGAAGACGTGTCTGTGTTCTATAGCCGTGTCTGTGTCTCACAGAACTGCGTCTGTGTTACCCAGTCACATCTGTGTTGAGGGTAACCGCGTCTGTGCTTATCAGCTTCGAAATTTTTTTGATTTTTCATTGATTCAATTTTTCGGATTTCGCATTTAGGGTTTCAGATCTGGTTTATTTTGAGCTAACATTTTCAGATCTAGCTAACGAAATTGGTGCAGCTTGTCTTGAAAACTAAATTGTTTGGTTGAAGGCCCCTATTTTCACAAAGTCTTTTGGGTTTAAAATTTACCTAACTTGTGTGCTTGTAGGAAGGGGTGATTATTTGAAACAATCCAAACTACTAACAACTCTTTGTTGCAGGTCCTTGGCAAGGGTTTTTGGATTTTTATTGTGTGCCTTGTTTTCATAGACTAGCAAACACTTCAATTGGTGCACTAAAATTGAATCATTGTCTTTTGTGTCTTGAGCAATAGGCTCTTTTTGTTTAATCTTTAGAGGGCCTGTCTTCCCGTGTGGTCATTAGGACTACTAGTGAGAAGAGAATGACCCAAGTGGTAGCGAGGAAAACCCACCTCATCTGAACCACTATAAACAAATGTATTCATGGTGAAAACTATGAATAACGTGTGTTGATTAGTTCATACCGACACTATGTCTCCCCATAAACCCGTTTGATCAAATTTATTTGATCAGTTGTAGGGCATAACCCCTACCGGCTGGGAGCCTTCTGTATTTATAGAGCTGAAAGTGCCGCATGTACAGCCACACGAGCGAATGCCCTTACTAGCACCTTTTTGTTTTAGAAGCCCAAATCCTTCTAGTTGTTGGGGCAGGAGGTCGGACCTTTGGTAGTGGCCCACACACATATGGTTCTTAGTAGAGATACAAAGTTTGCCACGGGGAGTTTTCGTGGGGGTTGATGCTTGGCTGACCTAAGAAGTGAGTGCCGAGGGTGGAGCCAGTGAGGTCAAGCATCTAAGTATCCGCTCTGAATAGCGTAGCCTCAGGGGTAAAACCCCATGTGGGATCAACAACTATTGTTTTGGCCAACCATAAGAATTGTGCTTGACTTATGTTAAACATTCAAAACATTCAAGACCAAACAACAAAACATTGTGTCTTTTGTGTCTTCAAGTGTATGCAAAACACTTTTACATCAAACAACACACTTTTCTTGGAGTCATTTTGAGTCTAGACACTTGCAAACATTGGGTCTTCATCAACATTGTGTCCTCTTGTCACGAAAAATAGTCAAACAGTCAAATTTGGTCACAACAAAATGACTTCACAGATTGGAAAAAAATTGCACAAAATTTGCAAAAACGCATCTGTGTCGGGCATAATAGCGACTGTGTTGTTTAGCCACATTTGCGAAGGGTAGAATCGCATCTGTGCTCCAATAGAAAACATTACATTTTGCAAAAAAAATTCGCAGAAGCGCGTCTGTGTCAGAAAACCGCGTCTGTGAAGTATGCAGGCACGTCTGTGTCCACAATAGAAAACATTACATTTTGCAAAAAAATTTAGAGAAGTGTGTCTGTGTTAAACAGAGAAGCGTCTATGTCGAGAAACCGCGTCTATGAAGTATACAGGCGCATCTGTGTCCAGAATTGAAAAACTGTTACAGTTCAGCAAACAAACACAGTCAGTTTCAGAATTCTTGAGCTTCCTAGGTCATTTCTCCAGGGTTTCATTTAGCATTCAACCTATCCTTGGGTCTCACATAGTCCATCATTGCTTCACACCTCACTTTACATTCACACTTGTCTAAACTTGAGTCAAAAAGTCACTTGCTTGTCCTCACTATACTTTGTCAACACACTACATACAACAACACTTTGCTAAGTGGTCCCTCATCAAGGTTTCTTACCTTTGGGTCTCATTTGGTCTTACTTAGAGTCAAGGTCAACTTACCTCATCAAGAGAAACTATCTTCTCTTTGGAAGTCACACCTACTCTACTACATACATACTTGGTCTTACACTTTGGACATTGCAAGTACACTTCAGATTCATTTACATTCCATCCAACTCTTGGTCTTCCATACTCTTTCCATTTTTCATCTAGTCTCACACATCTTGGTCAATACCTAGTTCATGGTTGAAACTCGTCTTCAAAAATCTAGGAGAGAAACTAAAGAGGCTCAAGAGTTCGCAAACATGAGTTCTTATGAGTATGACAATGAGATCTTTTTCAATTCTGATCATACTACATTACTTGACATGGATGCCTATAGAAACATTCCAAATGTTGAGAACATGGACACTATAAACAACAATGCTACACACAATGACAATATGGACAACTTTTCAGTACATTCAGCAGATGTGGAAGAATCCATTATGAATCCCTATTTCAATCAATTGGCTGAGGAAATAATGAGGAGGGATAGACAATACTTCTTACAAATGATGGCAGAAAGTGGAGCCAAGATACCTCATGATTTTGACATGTCTCAAATAATGGAAAATCAACCTTTGCAACAACCTCACTCCAACATAGATCAAAGGAGACCTAATAGTGGAGGAAATAGAGGACCATATATGGTACCTGAATCACCATCAACTTTGCTTCAAAAACCAGAGGTCCCACATACACATGGTCAAACATATGATACTCACCTTCGCAGACCATTATGGAAATCTTATGGAGAAAAATATGCTCAATCACATATCAATGCTAAGGATCAACCACCAAAGCAATGGGATATGCAAAGGCATGCTCAAAATTTGGACACAAGGAAACCCCGCGTCAAATTTGGGGGCAATACAATAGAACATGACATGCCTGTAGAATATGGTATACATGCACAAAATAGATATGGTGTTCCTCAACATGAATCTATACCAAGTGGTCCACATATGTAGCATCACTATAGACCTCCTCCATATGAACATGTGTATGATCAATATCATCCATATATGCAACATGCATCCCCTCCAATTGGTGCCTCAAGCATGGGGTATGGTCCAAGAAGTCGATCTCCACCTAAGAACAATTTGGAGCAACAAATTAGGGACTTATAAAAGAAAATGGAGGACATAAATACACCAAAGACAACATACACAATGAGAGACATATGTCCTTATCCATTTGACAAGAGCATTCCAATGCCTCCTTTTCCTACACACTTTTTGATGCCTAAATTTGATAAGTATAGAGGAAAAGGGGATCCTAAGGCACACATAAGACAATTTTTCACAACTTGCATTGAGGTAGCAGCAAAAGAGACATATTTGATGAGATTATTCCCACAAAGCTTAGGTGATCAAGCTATGGAATGGTTCTCCCAACTACCACCTGGTATTAAGTCATGGGGTGACTTAGCAGAGACATTTATTCAACATTTCTCCTACAACATAGAGACAGACATATCAGTCACTACTTTGTGCAACACCAAGCAAAAAGAGGGAGAATCTTTTTCATCATTCTTACAAAGATGGAGAAACCTAGCCAATAGATGCTCTTGTGAAATTCCACAAAAACAAATGGTAGAAATGTTCACCCAGAATGTTAACAAAGACATTGGCTATGATCTAAGAAAAGCTTGTTTGTCCACCTTCAAGGATGTTATTGAAAAAGGCTTAGTGACAGAAAAGGTCCTAATTGAACAAGGAGTCATGAAGATATTCAAGGAAAACAAAGATGACTATAAAGGAAAAGACAAGCCAAGATTTTGGAATAAAAACAAGAACACAGTCAATGATGGTGTTGTTGATGCCAACACAGTGCGACCCAAATTCATCTTTTCAGGATCAAGTTCTACAAACAATCAAGTGAATACTCAAACAACTTCCAGATCACGAAGGAAGTACACTCCATTGGGAGAACCACTTGAGTCAGTCTTCAAGAAGCTAGTGGCAAACAAGGTAATCATAGTTCCATATTTTCCTCCATATGAACCAAAGGTTAAACCAAATTGGTGGAATGATGATGAGTATTGTGAATTTCATAAGAGCAAGGGTCATAAGACAGGAAATTGTCATCGACTGAAGAACATCATACAAGATCTCATTGATAGAGGTGACATTGAGATTGAGGGACATTCGTCTAATCAAGAACATAAGATGTTTAAGGAACCATTCCCAAAACATGACAAAGGAAAAGCTAAAGCCACAGATGATCAAACCAATTATACCAGAGCATCCTACAACTATGATTCAACTATCAATCACATATCGATGGACAATTACATCTCTACTATTATCATCAAGGACAAAGCATCTGAGAATTCTACCCAGAGACCCAAGATTGTCCTAAAAGGTGTTGGATCTTCTTCCAAACCTACCTCTGAATGTCATGTTACAACTCATCGAGGTAAAATCACTTTGCAAGGTGCTCCAACTAAAAACACCGCTTCTTCATCAACCAAACCTGAGTATGACCTTGTAGAACAACTAGGGAAGACACCCGCGCTCATCTCCATCCTTGAGCTCCTACGCATATCTCCCGCACATAAAGCCATTCTTGACAAAATCTTGAGAGATACCGCCATTCCTACTGATCTGAATGTGGACCAGTTTCAGGGCATGGTGGGATACCTTTCTGTTCCACATTCACTTACTTTCACAGAAGCCGATGACGCCTCCGTAAGTCAGCCACATAATGCACCACTACACATTGAAGCCTTCATACACAAACATCAAATAAAAAGAGTCCTGATAGATGGAGGAGTAGGTCTAAACATTTGCACATTAAGCACTATTACACAGTTGGGATATTTTGATAAAGCTGTGAATTCTACAAACAAAATTACTATCAAAGCATATGATGATGAAGAGCATTCATCCAAAGGCACAGTCACCTTACCTCTCAGAGTTGGGCCCGTTACAAAGGATGTGGTTTTTCAAGTCCTTGATCTTGATCTCACATACAACATACTCTTGGGACATCCATGGATTCATGAGATGAGCACAGTCCCATCTACATATCATCGATGTATCAAGTTTCCTCACAATGGAGTTGAAGTGACTGTCAAAGCTAACCCAAATCCATTCCTATATTGCAACAATCTGCGCCCTAAATCAGAAATAACAATTCCATCCAATCGAGAGGCTATTCCTTCATCGACATATGTGGATCCAGAATCCTTGAAAGCTTCTACTTCAAAGCAAGCAGAGCTCAAAGAAAAGTTCAATTTTAAAGACCTGGGATGTGGTGAGTATATTTTTCATGTTGAACATCTCCCACTATCTCCTAAGGTATATAGTCTACATGGACAATCTATAAACAATTTGCAAGGAATTTGTTGTGAACCACCTAGTGTTGTGGCTACTAAGTTTGAATGCAAATCTCCTCTAGTGGTGCAAGCATCTCTTGATATCAATAGTCCTAAGAGTGGTTTCAGTGAAGAATCTATTGAGCGTATCGCCAGCCCTCTTGAGAACTCATATAGCTTTACCATATCATCCACTCATTCCATTTCCACTCCACTTCTAGACTTGGATCAACAAGAATTGCAAAAGCCCTTAGTCATTGGGGATCAAGAATCAAGCTTTGAAAAGAAAAATCTAAAAGTCAAAAATAAAGAAAAGTGCTTTAGTCCAAATCAAAATCAAAAGCTATTGGACTCTACAAAAATCAAAGTCAAGGATAAAAATCCTATGAAGCAAAAAGAAGAAGAGTTGATCTCCCCTAATATCAAAATAACTGGGGGCAAAAGTTCTAAAATTTCTAGTCAAAAAGCATACTTGTTGATCCTAAGTCTCCATCATGCTATCCTACTTTCACTTCTTTTCACAATCATAAGCCTTCATAACTCATCCACTTGTTCCACACATCTATTCCCTTCTGGCAATGCATCATGGACCTTTAATGGAGCTTCCTCAAGGGACTTTGTTATTAGGGATGCCCAAACTTCTTCAGGTGACATGCATATGGGCCTGTGTAGTCCACACACTAGTAATTCTATCTCAGTTCCTTCATCGAGGAAGACATTCAATCAAGCTACACATCATTCAGTTAAGGAACAATGCAACTACAATCACAAGGTCAAGCCTCACACATTTGAGGTAGGTGATTTGGTTCTCAGAGAAAATCCTAAAAATCAACAAGACAGAGAGAAGAAGGGCAAGTTCGAACCAAATTGGCTTGGTCCTTACATTATCACAGTAGCATATGGATCTGGTGCATATCAACTCTCAACTATAGAAGGTGAACCTTTGGAGGATCCTATCAACAACATGCACCTTCACAGGTTTTATACATAGCTCTTTAGAGTATCCTAATTCAAAAAATATAAAAAAATTTCAAAAATTTCAAAATACAAAAAAATTATAAAACAAAAAAATCGTTACTTGGTGAAAACCTGGCAAACAGGCGCCTTGTGACACAAAAAACATTGAAAAATCAAAAAAAGTAAAGAGAAATAATTTCGTCCAATGGTGAAAACCATGTCAGTGGTGCCCTGGGCAAGTACCATGGTGAAAACAGGGTTACCAGCGCCATGCGTAGAGACATTGTTCCTCCCTCCTTCAGGATTCACTTTCATCACTTCACTTTGCACACACTCACGACCTATTCGTTCATAATAAACTTACACATTCCCATCATGGCTTGTTATTGATCTACCCAAGATTGGTTAGCCATTCATAATAAACCTCCCTTTTCATCCCTTTCCATCCATAATAAACTAGATCCTATCTGTGGCTAAGGCAAATCCTACGTCTAGTGATGGGTGTGGAATTGAGAACATCACATGTTTTGAGGAGTACAGTTTCTTCCAGCTTCCTTCAGTCTATCCGCGCACAATCCGCAATAAAGCAACATTTGCATCACAGATCCGCAATAAAGTTTCATCTTCTTCGCAATAAAGTATCAATTTCATGGATTCAGTCAGTTTTAGATGAGACATAGCAGCACCAATGGGCTTCAACAAATCAAATCTTTCAACAGGCTCAGACAACATATGGTTCAGTGCTATCTATCCTTTCTATGAAAGTAAACATTGTGACCATAATCAAATAAGACTTATACAAGTGACAAGAGACACTAAACTTGAGGACTACAGTGGATGTTGGTGTCGAGTCTTGGTTTTCTTTTGATTTCATCTTTTGGTGACATGTCTTTTAGCTTTTCCAGGATGTCTCTGACTATAGATTCTATCTCCAGGATGTCTTTGACTAGAAAGGTGAGGATGGGGTATCGTCACCTATTTGTATTTGCTGTCTGTGGATTGTCTTTAGTAATGCTATGACTTGTCCAGGGATATGAGGACACTGTGAGTCTAGTGTGAACTGAGGCATTCCTTGTTTGTGATTGTCTTTTCTCCATGCAAATGGGTACAATGACTTTCTGGGTCGAACATATGCCTCAATTGTCATAACCTACTTGCCATAATAAAGCTCAATGATGATAACGCACAAGAAGCTCTTTCACTTTCATATCTTCTGTCTTTCATCCCCCTTTCTTGATTGCCTTCCATCGTCCTTCTTGGGTCTGCGTAGCCTGCAATCACATGACTGAGTATAATGACACACCAAAAACATTTGCATGTCATCTAGTTGCACCTGCATTACCACATATAAGCATTTCATACACACTGTAATGCCCCGCCAGGAAACCCCTAAGGGTTTAAGTTAAAAACACTCAATTAGAGTGTAAATTTTTTTTTTAAAAATGATAATTAAGAGCGTTAATGAAAAGTTACAATATTAAGATAGATTGAAGTTATCTCAAAGTTATCTCTAACTAGATAACACAGCGGAAGGCTAAAACAATCCTAAGGAGTTTCCTAACGCGATTACATAAGCTTACACCTAACTCAACTTGCGTCATTAGATCCATTAAACTAGATATTATAATTACGAGATAATGCATAGATCTTGACTATATATGTGTTCAATGGTTTGACATCTTATAATTTTAGGAAGCGTTCATTTACTTTGGTGGCTAGGAGGCCATTGAGAGGTTATATATTCAATGCTCTTAAATTCATAATTTCATTTAGAGGCCTCCAAATAACTTCCAAGCATTTAAAATAATGAAGTTCATTCAATGGGTTTAGGGTATTCATTCACAATCGATATCATCCTTTACTATTAAAAGTATGGTTAATCAGACGAGATTCATTCATTAAGGATCAACTACAATTAATAGAGTGAGATCCCTTCATTTGATTTCATGCATAGCCAACTAGTGAGTTGTAGTTCTTCTATGAAAGGTAAGATGTGAGTAGCCATAGAATTCATTTGGAGTTTTGATAATGCAAATAATTGGACTAATTTCATTAAGGTGGATATGCGTTAGGACACACGAGAGCATCCTTTAAATTAAAATATCGTTAGCTAGATGGCTTTCATCATTTCAAGATTTGAATAATTAAAATCATAATGACATTCTTCTATTAGGATTAAAATACAATTATCTTATTGCATTTCACTTTTTTTTTGTTGAATGAACTTAAATTGAGAGAGATACTTTTACTAAGATTTAATGTATAAACAACTAATCAATTATTTCCCATTTTAGATCAATTTTAGCAATCATGAGGGATTCCTTTTATAAGGATTGAAATATGGATATCTAGTTGAGTCCACACAATTATCAAAGTAATCTGGTGAGGATTATTGATTGTAATTACAACATAATTAACTAAATATATTCATCCATTATAGTGGAAGATAATTAACATGGCGTTGCTCATCTAAGAAGATAAAAGTAATTTCCTATGTGTTGATCATCCTTTAGATTCCAACTTAGAAATTATAACATTAATTCTATCTTTGTTTCCCCTACCCATTTGTTCAATTTACATGCTTAATAACAAGTTAATCCAACGATGTAACCTCACAAGATTCTTTCCACTATCACTACGTTTGATTAACCTTATCAAAATACTTTTTCCACAACTTTAATTACAATGTTTTAAATACTATGCCATCATCATAATTTACAATGTTTTATAATCCTAAATAACTACATTTATCCAGATGAATAATGTTATGCACTTAGATTTGAATTCATTAAATTTCCACCATACACTTATGCAAGAATACAACCATCCATGATAATTTAAAGCATAAAACAAAGTAAGCTAAAAACATTGCATAACACAGATATGATCTCGGAGTTCAGCCCTAAAGGGCTACATCTCCGGGTCTGCTCAACTGCAAGACCCCTTTGGTATTATATCGTTAGGAATACATGATTTATAAGTCTTTTACATCTTGCCACTTAGGCGAATACAATCAATATACAACAGACACTTCGATTGGGATATACATAATTGGTCCCTTCTAAAGCGGATCCAACTGACAATTCAAGGCAAGTACAGGTTCTAATGACTGACGATACTTTGACTAGGGGCGTAATTCGACTATGACCAACACATATAAATAGATAGCAGGGTCTGAAACAATTACATCAAGGTTTGCTGCCACTCTAAACGAGGCAAATACGAAACTTAAACTTACAACATTTTTCTTTAAAATGATACAATGTCAAAATCTACATGCATCCTACTAGCATATCGCTGAAGAAATAACAAATACACGAGGATAAATTTAGAATTCATACTCCTTGAAAACTTCTCATTAACATGTAATAGCAAATGTTAATCCAGAGTATAATTATTTCAAAGTTCCCCAACTAAGACCATATTTAATCTCTGTTCCAAATAATACTCCCGATTTGAATTGGTCCCCAAAATTAAATATTAACAAGTAAAAAAAAGGTCTAATATTCCATGATTGATGAATACTCCTTTTTTTTGTTTTAGTCAACAAATTTCAATATCCACAACTACGTATTTAACGTGGATATATATATATATATATACATATACATATACATATACATATACATATACTTTATTTATAATTATTCTTTTCTTTTTTTGTTGGCAAACCCTAAGGCCCTGTGAAACCACACTGTGGGACGCAGGTCCCTGCGAGCCACACTGTGGTTTCGCAGGTTCCCTGTGGCCCACATCATGGACGCAGGTCCCTGCGAGCCACACTGTGGTTTCGCAGGTTCCCTGCGGGCCACACTGTGGTTTCGCAGGGTTCCCTGCGAGCCACAACATGGACGCAGGGTTCCCTGCGGGCTACGGCGGCGCCGCGGGGAAGGGGACGGGTTGAGCTTCGGCTCCCCCCCCCCCCCCCGAAAACCCTAAATAAATTTTATTTTATTTTGTTTTCATTTTAAATTTTTTTTTTTTCTTTTGTAAACTTTCATAGTTTAAAACAAATTGTTTTTGAATGAGAATATTGAAAGAAAAATCATGCACAGACGCAGCCATTCCTTTTTTTTTTTTTTGTGTTCCTTTTTCTTTTCCAGAATGACCAAAATAACAGAATGGGGAAGAATTTCCAAATAACAGTTCATGATTTTCCCCCAAACACAACAAAAATACACAAAAAAAAAACTCTTAGATAGGTAAGATTTACTAACTCATAAGACAGTAACAAAAATCTTGATCCAATGACCACCATTATTTCAAACAAGAACTCAGATTTCTTTAGGGAGAATCAAACATATTTCTTTTGGTTTCAAATGAAATAAAAGATAACAAGAGACCTACCTCCATTAGCATTCCTGGCATGAATTTGAAGGAGAGCTCCACCTGCAACTCCAAGCAAGAGATCTCCATTCTTTTTCCCCAACATTTTTCCCACCTCCATTTCCAAAAAGATCCCCCCAAAAGAGAGAGCCCCCAAAATGTTTCAAAAGCTAGGTTAAAACCAGAAACCCTATTTTTTGCCCTAATTTTCAATTTCGAATTTAGACATTTATTTTTAAAATAAAATGGATGAAAAATGGAAACCTCTTATTCAATCCCTCTTATTCATTTTTCCTTTAAAATTAAAAAGCTTCCATTTCTTACTGCGTTTTTAAATTTTAATTTCTCACTATAAATTTTAGGCCTACTTCTTATTTCGAAACCGGGTAAGGCATTTTGATTAATTTAATTTTCTAAAAATCAAACTTTTATACTATATCGACTTTACAAGTGAAAAGAAAATAATTTCCTTTTAAATAATAAAATTTTACTCTTTTTCTTCCAACATGCAAAAATGATTAATTTATTTCTATTTCTCAATTGACTTTTAAGTTTTTCCTTTCCAAAACGCATAACTCATTAAATTCATTATTATCGAATTTAACTATTAAATTGACTTGCTATAACATAGTAAAGCGACCTTTTTAAATAAATGACTAATCTAATGCAAGAGTCTCATTTATTCAAATTCCTCAACTACAAATGCGTAAATGTTACAAATGCGTAAATGAGCACACTAACCCCAGTTAAATACCTTAAGCTTGCTACAATAATAATTTAAAGCAATCTCTTAAATTAGTGATTAATCATATAAAGGAAGCTACCCATTTAAATTTCTAAATTACTAATGTGCACGTCTACTCATAAATTTTAATTTAATACTTAGAACAACAAACTCCACTTACCTCGTGCAAGGCATGCAAATCGAGGAAGTCCTCCAAATCTCTTGACACGCATCCCAATGAAAAGCAAGCCCCACGAATCCACACACGATGCTCCCCTAACCATGGCTAAGGCAAGATGAGAGTTATATGACCACCAAATCCGAATTCTAAAGATGAAAGAGGCATACTCCACCTTGCAAATCCCAAAGGAGATGAACCTTGCCTTAGGCGGTGTTGTACCTGCAATCTCCTGCACCCATGAATTCATACAAGCATACATATACATATACATATTCAATGAAGGCGTTAGCTCGAGGTTTATCACAAGAGTTAGGAAATAATTACATATACACAAGAATCGATGCAAAAAGCACAATAATAGGTATGCACGATTATTTATATTATCTAAACTACACATTGCATCATGGTTAACCTACCATTCAAGAATGCCACATAGGAAGTCAATCAAGGTCAAATGGGTTTTAAAAGTCTGACTAGGGTATGGGCATTACACATACATATAGATATCACAATTGCATCACATTCTGCACACAACACATGTTAGAACATTTTATATTCTCATCATGTAAATAGTTATTTGCATTTTCATATTCATTTGCATTACATACATTTACAATTGCATTGGCATAATATGGTAAAACATAAAAGAACAAAAATATGGCATTTCCTCATATACACATTTGCATCCATAGCATAAAACAAACATCACATAAGAAACATCTCATCACATAGGTACACATGCATATAGCTGCTGCAAAGATGAATCATCTCATATATATATAAATAAAGTGTCATGATACAATGATGTTAAAATCATATGGCTACAAAAAGCACCCGCAGGTGTCTACAATACAAAAAAAGTACAAAACTAATACAAAGGGAGCCCTCTATGGCTATGATGAACTCCCTCCCTTAGAGCCGCCTGACCTCGGTAGAATTTGAGCCCATGAAGGACCCGCCCCAGGATCATCCCGCCTGTCTCCTCTATCTGGTGGTGGTGGAGGACCCATAACCCCACCACTTGATGCCTGTCTCCTCCGGCTCCCTCCCGTAGCTGTCACTGTACGTGATGGTCTATGGAAGCTCCTTGCCCGCTGATCTGCTAGCACTACACCATAGTAGAGGTCCCTCTAGTAGGCTATCTCCTCTCCTGCCCGCAGGACATAAGCATATCCTGCCCCTGTATCCTCAGCTGCCTGTCTCCCTGCCCTCAGTGCTATCTCAGCCTCTGTGTACCACTGGATAGCTTGATCTCGCTCTCGCTCAGTATCCCTGAGCCTCATCCTGAACCGATCCCTCTCCCTCTCCAGCTCTTGGATCTCATCTGCCTGGCCCTGACAGATCTCCCTCAGATCTAATAGCTCCTTCTCCACTGGGTCAACCCCCTTTGCCTCTACCTATGGCTCCTCCTCTGCAGGTGCTTGCCCCTATGCCTATACCTATACCTGTACTGGTGCCTATACTGGTACCTGTCTCTGTCCCTGTCCCTGTATCTATACCTGCCTGGGACCCTGTGCTGCTGGCACCTGTAAAGGCAATCCACCGTGACCCCTCACCACCCGAGCCTGCCTCTCCTCTCCACCCTCCCTTCGAGGTGCAACCCGCCTCTCTCCAACTACTCCCCTCCTCCTCCGTTGGCCTCTGCCCCCATCACCTCCACCCTCCTCATCATCTCCCCCCATCTCCCTCCAATGCCTCTCCTGGATCTGTCAACCGTGGGAATGGATGCTCTGCCCAATAAGCTATATACTCGGCATCCATGCCAGCATCCTCGATCTCTGGCCACATGTCCGAGGGTAGGGGTATCATCTCCACTAGCTGAGTCACTACCTGATCATACAACAGCAAGGGCCCAAACTGTGCCTGATCTCTAATTGTGCGGGCATACATGCTTGAGCCCCGGGGCATCCTCTGAATCCAGCCAAACTGTCGATCAATCCTATCTACAAGCTATCTCTCTAGTACATAGGGCATCCGCCCAATCAGGTACCTGCTCCGGAAGGTGTACGACAACTCAACTGCATCATCCTCCCACTGCTCGCAGCCTAGATATGGTCGCCATATGACCTCATCAATGTCGTCCAACACTCGCCGCCAGTACTCTAGCTTGCCAATCTGCGGCTGTGATGTGATCATATCATACAAATGTATAAAGTTGCGTCCATGACCCCTACCCCTGAAGTGTATCGGTTGGGTAATCGATAGATGCTCATAGGCCCATACCTGCAGCAATGTCACTCCGCAGCCCAATCCTACTGATCCATGATAAACAAACTAATGAAGCTCATAATACAAATGGGCCAGCACACATGGTCACGAGGCATATCTGGTGTGCTGCGTCACTAGTGTCTCCAGGGCTCCTCCCCAGCCCACAGCCAAACCCCGTGTCACCCTATCCATACACAGGAACCCACTGATAGCTCCTTCGATCACTACCGGCAGTGCTAGTCCTGTGGCTGTCATTGTGTCCCATGCCACGTGTCCTACCCTCATCTCCAATCCAGGGTCCTAAAACACCCATCTCAAGGCCTCTCTGTCTCCATCTCGATCGTATGGGATCAGCTCCCCATCGATCGGTACCCGCAAGATCCTATATACATCCTCTAGGGTGATTGTCATCTCACCCATCGGCAAATGAAATGTGCACGTCTTAGAGTGCCATCTCTCAGCCAACGTAGTCAGCAAACCCATGTTTACCCAAAACTCGGGCACATACAACACATGTCTCAAACCCATCTCCTCGATGGCAGCTCTGTCCTCGAGCGACAACTCAGGTCGCAACCTCTGCATCGACGGGAATCTCTCTTGTGACTCTAGCATCGGCAAATACTCTTGCAGTCAAGCAAATCAATCATGTCAGTCATCGTGGCATTCCCTGTTTATCACAAAATGCCACTTTTTATCTAAATGCATCTGGCTATCTACTCTAGTGACACTCACTGTTCATCACAAAATGTTGCTTTTATCCTAGTAGTACTCCCTGTTCATCACAAAGTACTACGTGTGTGACACTCACTGTTTATCACAAAGTGTTACTCACATTTGCACTCACTGTTCATCACAAAGTGCTGCTCATATTCTAGTACTCCCTGTTCATCACAAAGTACTCTATCTTGGTACTCACTATTCATCACAAAGTGCCTTGATCTATCTTAGTTTTCCCTAGAGGACCTGCTTGAGTGTATCCTCTCAGCAGCTTATCCAATCGACAGCGTATGTTCATCACAGAACTGCCGATTTGACCTAGAAGATGCAAATTCATACTTTTCAAACACAAACGCGCTTACCTGACATAAACGCGCTCAAAGACTGCATAGACGCGCCTGAAAAACACAGACGCACCTACTTGACACAGACGTGCCTATGCTCTGCATAAACGCCCCTGGGCTGCACAGACGTGCCTTCTTGGCACAAACGCGACTGCACATCGCAGACATGGCCGCAATTGACACAAACGCGGGTTCCAACGTAGATGCGCCTGGCACAAACACAGACGCTCCTCGCGAGAACAGACGCGCCTGGTTCCAACGCAGACGTGCCTGGATGTTTTTTGACACTTTTTGGACCCTAGTCTAAGCACATTTATTACCCTATTCGACATACATTAATGACAAAAATTAAATGCGTCAAAGTACGAGAAGGTTTGGTGGTACTTACCGGCTCTCCTGCCTCTGCTGGCCTCTGAAATCGGCGAACACAGTCGAATCTGTGAGTGAAAGCCATCGTTGCTGACTGCTGTTGCTCTATTTTCGCTCTGCAATATGCTCTTGTGGATGTGTAGATGACAATGAGGATATATTTTTCCCCGTGGTCTATCTTATAGCCTAGCCCTCGCCTTCATTTCCCAAGTCAGTTTTCATTATCCTGTGACTTTGTCACTTTATCCGGTTAGTCCATTCTAGCCTTTCTTTCTTATCGAGAGATTGTTTGCAATCTTTTCAGACATTTTCAGCCAATCTCTCGAGGGGGCATATCATTCCCATCCTGGGGCAACTCTGTATCAGTTCATCTTATCTTCTTTGAAACAACGCGACAAGCCGCATTGTCTCAAAGAGGGGAAAATGTAGACACCTAAAATTGTCATGTCTAATTAAATAAATATTTTATTTATTTAATTACTTTAGCTTAATTCTTCTATTAATTAAATAAATCTTTATTTATTTAATTAATTCATTTATCCTCTTCTAGCCTTATTTCTCATTTAAATAAATACATTTATTTATTTAAATTATCATTTTCCTAAATTAAATAAATATTCTTATTTATTTAATTAATCCCACTTCTTCTATTAATTAAATAAATCTTTATTTATTTAATTAATTCATTAACCTTTTCTACCTATGACACATGTCATTCGTCTCTTAATTCATACACTACCTACCCCTTTCATTATTTTATTATTTCTTTTACCTACCCTCTAATCATAGCCGACCTCCTTTTACACCTCTCAATCTTATCCCTCCATTTCATATTGTGTCTTCTATATAAGGAGATGCTTCCCTCATTATCAAACCCTAATCACTGAGTCTAAGGAATCATTCTATGCATCCTAATCATTCATCCTAATGAATGATCTTAAGGACTTGAAACACTACGATCCTACTCGCAACCACATTCTGTTCTTTGTTGAGCTCTTGTGCACATAAAATCTGAGAGCAAATATATCAAGCAAGATCAATGGAGATAGGAAGAATGGAGATTCAAACCCTATTGGACATGTGATGGTATAATCTTTGTGATTTCGTTTGATTTGCATTGTCTTAGGTAATCTTCATATGTTATGGTGGATCTTTGTTGTTTTTAGGCTAGGGTTTTGTGGTTGAATTCATTTAGCCTTTCAATTTTGTTATTATTGTTATCCATTTTCACCATATACAAATACAACAAAGGCTCTTTTTTTTTTTGGCTACAAAATAAATACATTTTTCATTGAAACTTTTCTGCAACTCAAAACAACAACAAATCTCTTCATCTTTTCTTTCCCATCCCAAGCAACCTGCAAATAGAATACAACTTGACAATGGAGAGCTCACCTCCCAACCTAGGCTTACTAGAAGCCACCCCCGAGCTTGGAGAACCAAGCACTAGACGGGTCACAAACAAACTAACAAACACTACAAACATAGGGCAAACATTCAACATACATTTTTCCAACCCAAGCTACACTCTCACCACAACTTGTGATGATCTTTCCACAAGTGGAAGTGGACCAAATACCATTGGGGAGACTGCAAGCATAAGACAACTGAAGCCACCTCAAGGAAAATCAAAATATAACAAATTCATCTCCACACCCTTATGCCCCCCAAAGGCATAAAAGCCATATCTTCTCTCCTTATAGCCCCCAAATGCATACACAAGGCTATGCAGCAAGGGTCACAAAGGACACCCTTAAGATCACTCTCCACAAGGAGAGCCTCTCACCCAAGGCTGTCATACTTCTTCCACCCCAAGACCATCCTACTCTCCCAAGAGTAGGAGGCCTTGGACACTCCCAAAACAAGAACACATAACAAAAAGAACAAGGGAAAGAAAATTTACATTTTTCTCTTACAAAACAAATTACATATACACATCTTCTCATACAATCATTTCTTTCTCTCAAACAACATAAACAACATAACTAAAAGGAAGTAAAACCAACCTTAATCTACCAAAAGGTATGATAGACTTAGTTGGGGATGAGTAGCCCAAATCCACACAAACTCTTCACCAACACTTCACCAAAAATTCTATCCTACAACTAATTTTCAAAAATTGCATTATCTCCAACAATGGAGAGTGGGTGATTGCTCACTAAGTCCCTAATCCTTGCCTAAGAAGGCCTCTCTCACACTTCCCAACCCCTTGGGTAAGGTGAGAGTTCCCATTGGTTGTTCTTCTCAACCTCTTACATGTTGCTAAAACTGGAAAGGGAAAAGGTGAGAGAGGATGGGGAAGAGAGTTTGACATCAAAAGGGAAGGTTGTCTATCCTAGGAGGAACCTTCTAAGTTGAATTTTCGCTCACCTTGGAAAAACCACTTTTTGAGGTGACTAAACAGTCACATGGGAGTAGTCACATGTTTAAAAATACCCCTAACCCATAGGTATCCCCTTTGGACCTTTGGAAAAGCCCTAAAACTGACCCTAGGAGTCCATTTGACCTTTTAGAAACCCAACTGAAGTTAACTTACGGGTCAAACTTGAGTTGACCACTCCCAAGACTCCATACCCAAGGCAAATTTGGGACCACACTCATTTGTTTGAATGGATTTGGTAGAAACAAAACTCCCTCCAAGAGACAAGTCAAAATCAATGACACTAATCAGCACATGTGTCAAGTGACACAATAAAATACAATATAAAAATCACACATGGAATTTGTCTCTTGTAGGATCACATATACATAAAATCAATTTAACACTCATGCATCATTTACTTTCACAAATAAAATACAATACAAACAGGGTGTTGTCTCTCCAAATAGACAACCCCTGGTTTAACAAACGTACATAGGTCTAGGTTTGGTTCTCCATATTATTTCCATGGTCACATGGATAATTTTCATGCGCATCTCAATTAACACATTAGTAGTTCCAAATAATCACAAATATATATAATTAAACACATGAATCCCATCACACATCAAACATTCATACATTTGACAATAATAATTCAATATCTCATACATTCAAATTCGATTCCACATAAGCATTTATCATAATCCTCAAAATTGAACCATTCATATAATAAGCATCCTATTTCTATCATCAAAATGAAGTCCTGAAATTCCAATAATGACATACATCGTTTCAAAATAATTCTATTCTAGTAACATATAAAGTTTCATAATCATAATGCATAAAATGAAGCATCAATATACGTCAATGTGATCCAAATCATGGAATCATATAAGTTCTAAATCCATAATGCATAAAATAAAGCATCCATAATAGTCTCAATATGAAAATAATAGAAAATGTCAGGATGAGTCGGGGTAAGGCCTCACAAAATATGGCAAGCATCAATAAAATGTGATGGAGAAACCGGTTCAAGGAACTCAAGCAAGGATGACACCTCAGAAGGTTAGAGATGGACAAGGGCAATCCGATTTCCAAGGGACTTGGAAAATTTTCAAGCCCAAGTGTATGGTACAGGAGCACCTGCAGTCTAGTAAATATATTTTGAGTCTTAGGAGGTAGGGTAAGGTCTATTTTGATTCAATAAGGTGTATCGAGACCATTTGTAATGTTATTTCATGTTTTTGGGTCTATATGTCAAAATTAGAGTCATGATTTTCAAATTTGTAAAGTTGCTCAAAATGTTGTCATTACTGTCATCGGGATAGCTAAACTGATAAAATTTCATTGTTGTAAAAGTTGTCAATGTTGTCATTGGGATAGCTAACTTGAAAAAGCATCATTGTGATAAAAAGTTGTCATCGAAATAGTTAATCCGATAAGGTTGTCATCGAGATAGTTTATACTATTGGGATTGCAAAATACTATTTGACCGACTTTGCATGGCTATTCCGATAGACCCTCAAATATCTTGTTTGGAATAAGTTGTATCGAAATCAGTGACATCGGGGTAGTTTGTTCTATTGGTATTCTTGAAATTGTTGCGCTGACTTGAAGAGTTACTCTGATGGGTGATCAAGAAGCCATGATCGGAGTTTCTATTCTGACATCGGTACCAAACATTGATTTAGTAGACCGACATTGTTATTCTGACGATGGTGTCCAACAAAGATTTATTAGTTTGGTATTGCTATTCTAACATCTGCGTTCAACAAAATTTTATCAGATTCAGAATTTGAACAATCATGCAGTCCAATGGTCACTGCGGGAAAGTTCAAATTTGGTATAAAATTTATGAGCAATGAGGGAGAAAAATGAGGGGATTTTGCAATGTAAACTCTGTAACTGTTTTTTCAAATTTGAAATCATTGGCACCAAAAAAATTGTATGTTTACTTTCTGTAATTCACTTTATTTCTGCATTTTACCCTTTTCTCTGTACTTATATATTGCTATTTGGATTTAAACTATTTGGGTGAGCACATGTGGGTATAGAGTTCTGTGTTATATTCCATTTGCCGATGGTTGCAATTCTGAACTATTAATGTTTTGCAAATTTCAACAAAATTACTTGGTTAACTAGGATAAGTAGGGTTCTAACAAGAATTTTGATAGTTTCTCCTTGATTCGATTGTCAAAACACCTTGAAACTTAGGGCAAGGACTAAAGAGGGCTAGAGGATAGCTATAGTTACAATTATGGTTGCTAATTTGATGAGCATATGAGTTTGTTTTGAGGCAATCTGACTATTTAATTTGTAGCCAAGAGTTTCTTCAAGTTTATTTTGTGTTTCAAATTTTGGTAAGGTTGAAGGAAAAAGTCTTTGTATTGCATCACTCGCAATAAAAACCTCTAAGATGTCTCAATGAAGGCTTGTGACATAACCATGCTTCCATAGGAATTTTATCAACAAGAGTTGATGTAGGAGACTTGTTAATCCAGTAGCATGTAGTGGCAACAACTTCAGCCCAAACTTTTTGCTCTAGACCAACACCACCCAATATACTCCTATCTTCCTGCATCAGTGTCCTATTCATTCTTTCTGCAACTCCATTATGTTGTGGAGAATACAGAGTTGTCTTCTATGTATTAATGTCACAGTCTTTATGATGATATGATGAATCAATAATGATGCGGTCAACTACTGAGAGTGGGGAGGGGTGAATCAATAGATGGAAAACAAACTAAAATTTTACCAAACTCAAACCCAAATCTTAAATAAATCACTAAACTAACCGGTTTAAACATAGTACCAATAACTGCAACTGCACTGTTAAGTTTACCGGTTGACTAGAATACCGATATAACAATGTAACAGATCTGAAACTCATATACCATTTAACCAAAATATCAAACCACTTTACTAACATTAGTAATAGCACATTTCGGATCACTTCCGAAATGTGCTATTACTAGTTAAACATATTAACCATATCTAAGTGGCTTTACTAGTTAAACATATTAACCATATCAAAACATAACCACAAAACCATTCACCACTTGACACAATGATTTTTGACGTGGAAACCCAAATCGAAAAAACCATGGTGGGGATGAATACCCACAAGTATTCTGAACTCTTTTGAAGTTCGCCTTGTTAGGAGCCAAGCCTTGTTAGAAGATTTATAAAAATGTCCTGTTAGGAACAAATCCAGTTAAGGACCACCCGGTTAAGGGATTTACTACAATACCCTGTTAAAGGCAATACCCTGTTAGGAGTAACCTCGATAGAGGATTTTAAATCCAATCTAATGGATCACCTAGTTAGAGAATTTAGAAAGCACCAAGCCTGTTAAAGCTTACCTGGTTAAGGGATTTAACTCTTGTAATTGTTAGAGAACAAAAGGGTTTTTTCTGATCTGGTAATAGCACTACTTTGCTTGGTCAGATCCATTTATGCTCCTATCTGCCTTCACAACATTCTATAGATACTCCTAGTTTGACAACAATCAAACTACCACACATAACCAAAATTTCCAACACTATTGCAAAACAACTCATTGACCTTATAAGCAATACAATAGGTCGGTAACACATCACAAAACCTAAGATCTCATAGAGATTACAAACATATCGGTTGAAACATGACCTTTGGATTACATAGTAATCATCTGCACATTGTCCTAGACAACCTCGACCGCTCCTGGATCACCACACATCGAATCTCGTAACTCATCATGCCTTTTCACTTCATGCAATGCACTTGCTCATTCCCAAGATAAAACAATTATCTCTACACACCAAAACCACTTTGAAACTCATCACGTACATCATGCATACATGGTATAATCATCTCTGATCACCATTCAATAATAGATCAACACAACTGATTCACCAAGATCCATCAGTTAGGGTTCAACATATCAACAGGTTAGGGTTACCAGCTGATCTCTTTGCTTCAATAGTAATACCAATTTCCTTCACTGCTCAACTACCGGTTGCATTACAACATGACTACTAGTTGTATTACAACATCACTACCGATTACAATACAACTCCATTACCCCTTACAATTAACATCAATGACAACACTTATACTTTGTTAATGCAATCTTCATTCAATGCCAACAATCTCCCCGTTTGGCATTGATGGAAATACAAATATCAATACCCTTTATTGTGATGATTGAGAGTAATGCACATACACAGGTATACAAATTCTAGTTTACATTTTTCCATGTACTCTCCTTCAATTGTATCTCCATGTCTTCAGTTGGTAACTGGCTATAGTTTTTCTCCCTATCAATCATACAGTTCATCTCCCCCTTTGACAACAATGCTAAAGCAAATACCAATAACAACTGGTAATCATTCCATGCTTCACCGATCTGCAACTAGCTGCTCCCCCCATGGAGTAGCTCCACTCTACACCAATCCTGCTTCAATATTTTCAATAAGCTCTTGGACTGATGTCTTCCACATCTGTTCAGTGAACTTCATGTAGGGGTACAACCCCTAGCCGACCTCTAAGATACTCAAAAGTAGTTTTAGGTAGAGGTTTAGTAAAGATATCCACTAGCTGTTCCTTAGTAGATACATGCTCCAGGGACACATCTTTACTCTGTACTTTCTCTCTCAAGAAATGATACTTCAGCTCAATATGCTTGGTTCTTGCATGCAACACTGGTTCTTTGAAATGTAAATTGCACTGATGTTATCATAGAATATCCTTACCAGTTCAGTAATCTTCAACTTGAATCCTTCCAGAATGTGTTTCATCCAGATTGCCTGGGTACAATTCATATAAGCTGCAACATATTCAACTTAAGCAGTTGACTGTGATATACAACTTTGCTTCTTGCTGCTCCAAGATACAAGCCTTCCTCCAAGAAAGAATGCACGTCTGATTGCACTCTTCCTGTCATCAACATTTCCTGGCCAGTCTGCATCTGTATAGACTTTCAAACCAAAGTTACCTGCATATGGATACCATAATCCATAATCAATAGTGCCTTTTAGGTATCTTAATATTCTTTTAGTTGCTACCATGTGTGTCTCCTTCGGGCTCTTCTGAAATTTGGAAACTAATCCAACTGCATGAGCAATATCCGGTTTGCTGTGAACAACATAATGTAGTTTCCCTATCATAGAACTATACTCCTTTTCATCCATGGATGTATAATTATCCTCCTTAGACAATTTACAACCTATAACCATTGGTGTCGCAATTGGTTTACAGTCTCCCATTCCAAATGTCTTTAATACCTCTTTCACATATTTGGACTGTGTGATAAAAATACCATTCTTTATCTATTGAATTTGCAAACCTATGAAGAATTTTATCTCTCCTACCAGAGACATCTCAAATTCACTTTTCATCTCATTTGCAAAGTCATCACACATGTCATCATTGCCTCCAAAAATGATATCATCCACAAATACCTCACTAACCAGTATCTTATCTCCTTCAGTCTTGAGATATATATTGTTGTCTTCACTGGTTCTCTGAAAACCTATCTTCACCAAGTGAGAATGTAGTCTTTCATACCATGCTCTAGGTTCTTGCTTCAAACCATAGAGTTCCTTATGTAGTTTGCACACCATATCCTTTGCTTCATTCAAAGCATAACCATATGGTTGTTCAATGCAGGCTTCCTCTTCCAATATTCCATTTAAAAATGTCAACTGCACATCCATCTGATATACTTTGAATCCTCTATATGCTGCAAATGCAAGTAGAGTCCTAACACCTTCTAATCTGGCAATTGGTGCAAATATCTCACCATAGTCTTCACCTTCTTCCTATGCATAACCTTTGCATACCGGTCTGGCTTTGTTTCTGACCACTACTCCATCTTCATTCAGTTTATTTTTGAATACCCATTAAGTACCTATCACATTTTTGTTCATCGGTATGAGTACCAATGACCAAGTATTGTTGTTCTTAATTTGGTCAAGTTCTTCTTCCATAGCCTTGATCCATTGATCATCTCCAAAAGCTTACTTTGCTGTTCTAGGCTCAATGGTGGAGATCATACAAGAATTCTCTCTTAATCTTCTTCTGGTTAACACACTAGCATCTTTATCTCCAATAATCTGATTAGGATTATGATTGAGTCTAATATACCTTAGAATAACATGATCATGGTCTTCAGGTTCTTCTTCTTCACTTTCTTCATCTTTTGCTTAATCTACCTTTTCAGGTTGAACTGGTGCTGCAGTATTCATTTCACCAACTTCTGGTTTCATCGGTTCTTGTTCCAAAACAAGAATGTAGGATTTATCTTCCTCCTTCTTCTTATTGATTTCTCTTGAATCTTCAAAAAACTCACCCACTCGGACATCACCACTTTCAATGATCTTCATTGTCCGGTTGTTGTAATATTTGTAGGCTTTTCTCTTGGTGGAGTAACCAAGAAATATGCCTTCATCACTCTTAGCATAAAACTTACCAACATAGTTACCTCTCTTGATTAAACATCTACTGCCAAAAATATTAAAGTAACTGACATTGGGTGATCTACCATACCAGTATTCATAAGGAGTTTTATCCTTACCTCTTTTAACCAATATCCAGTTCATAGTGGAGATAGCTCTGTTGATAGCTTCTCTCCAGAATGTCTTAGCAACACCTCCTTGTATTAGCACAGTCCTAGCAGCTTCAACAACTAATCAGTTGTTCCTCTCTACAAGACCATTCTGCTATGGTGTCCTAGGTCCAGAAAGCTGCCTCTTAATTCTATTGTCTTCACAGTATCTAGTGAATTCCTCTGAAGTAAATTCACCACCTTGATCAGTTCTTAAGCATTTAAGCTTTCTTCCACTTTCCTTTTCAAATAAGGCTCTGAATGCCTTAAACTTGCTAAAGGCTTCTATTTTGTCCTTCAAGAATGTGACCCACATCATTCTTGAGAAATCATCAGTGAAGATCATAAAATACCGATCACATTGAATACTCCTAGTCCTTATTGGTCCACAAAGATCTTTATGAACCAAATATAGTAAATGTTCGGCTGAGAAAGATTTTCCTTTGAAAGTTGAGGATTTCATCTTTCCTAACTGACATTTCTTACATAGAGCATTCACTGGTTTGTCCAACTGTGGTGAACCTCTTACCGATTTGGACTTGCTAACTTTTACAATGTTATCAAAATTTACATGACAAAATCTCTGATGCCAAAGACAACTATCATCTACTTTTGCAATTAAGCAACTATTGACTTTAGAATTTAGGTGAAACAAGTTACCTTTTGTCTACTTGCCGGTTGCAATCAGTTCACCTTTGCTTCCATAGATTTTGTACATCCCATTGTTGAATTCTAGTGGATAACCTCTGTCATTGAGTTGAGCAACACTTAAAATATTGTGCTTCAATTCTTCAACCCAGTAGACATCATCTGCACTGCTCTTACCATTAAGATAGATGGCTCCCTTTCCTTTTACCTTGCAGGGTGAGTCATTTCCAAATCTCACAATACCTCCATTAAATTCCTTCAAAGTAAGAAACTTACTCCGGTCACCGGTCATGTGGTGTGAACAACCACTGTTTATAATCCAATCATCAGAACTATCCTTGTAGGAGAATAATGCCTTCTGATCTGATATCTCCTCTTTAATGGAAACAAAGACAATGTCCTCATTTGCATCTTCTTCAGACTCCTCATCTATGATTCCTCCATCCACTGCAATGAGGCAATCTCTTTTACCTTTGCCTTTGCACTTCTTATACTTCTCACGTTTCTGCTCATTATCTCCATTTGGACAGTTAGCAACATCCAATCTTGTTACATGCAAAACACTTCAAAGGTAATTTACCTTTGTACTTACCAGTACCTTTGGGTAACCGCTTGGCCAAAAATGCTTCAAGCTCGATCAAACTGTCTTCATCATTAACTTCTCTATTGGATCTGGACTCATGACTGTAACTAGCTTCTCTGCTTTTCCTTACCGGTGGGTTAGAAACTGAACCTCTAAATGCAGATTCTGATTTATGAACACTTCCATCATAACCATTTACTTCAAATGCACTTAATTTACCAATGATAGAGTCAAGAGTTACCTTTGATTTATCAATAGACTTGAGTTCCTAAATGGTTGCAACTCGGATAGCATAGACCAGTAGAAGGATTCTCAACACCTTGCTAACCACTATGGTATCTTCCTGTTGGTGTCCAAAAATGGGTTTACACTGATTCAAAGGTAGAGACCAAGTTGTTTTCTCCTGATAATATCTATGGAAAGCCACTTCAAACTGTTTAATATTCTTCAGACTTGGACCAACAATGACAAGGATGCAAGATCATTCTATGCTTTAGGCTCTGCAAAACCAAGGAGGGTGGTCCCCATGATTATTTGTGATTTTATGTCACACTCACAAATAATGCATGAAATAAAATATATAATGACTCAACAATAAGGGAGAATGCTCAGGAATGGAAAATTCCTCCATGATCCTCAACCCGTTTGGAGCACGAGATGACCGATACATATGATAACGTTCATATAAAATGAAAGTATTATGATTTTCAACAAGTTATAGAAAACCAACGGTGATTTCAAATAGTAAATAAATACCCAGGCATTCACTTAACTACGATTTTGCCTTAGTCGATTGGGTATGTGAATTCATATTGCATTAGACTGTACTGACATAATTTATCTAACAACATAAAATCAAAGATAATATTACATTACAATATATCATATCTATAATCCCCACCCAAAACTACTTATCAAAATCCCTGTAAAGACCTTTATCACTGCAATTTTATTCAAGCATTTAATTGACCTACTAGACCAAAGTGTGAACAAAACATTACATACACCACAACAGTGCAATGAATGATAAAATCCTTGATAATACGCATTCAAAACATGATAGAACAAGACATTGGAGAGAAATAGGTTTGAATAATATATTTATTCATTAATTCCACTGTCTCTATAAGAATACAATCCATACATAAATCCAAGAACCTGCAAAAATCAAAGACACAAGACTCTTTTCTATTTTTTGCTTTGTAAAATGACCTCTTACAAAAATTTGGAACACATAAGGGACCCTAATTCCGAACCCCATCTCATAGCCATGAATTCCCTTTTATAAAAGACAAGGGAGAAAACAAGCTTTTGGCTAGAGGATACACCCGTCATCTAAGAATGACTATGCATAACCGCATTTTGTTATATAAAACAATCATCCTTGAACTTACTTATACTGGATCAAAATTTGCAGCTGCCTTCTTCAAAACTCATGATTGAAATTACCCCCATCTTGTTTTATGGGTTACAAAATATATGTCACTAGAAAACAAAAATAGTTATGCAGATGGTTTATAACTTTCTATTCATCATTTAAATACATGCCACTCCACGCGCTATACTCTTCATCAGATGGCCAATTGAAACTAATTACTTCATCTTCTTTTGCCCTATATGGAATATACTTAATGGCTACTTGGTTTGCCTCTCTTTCAAAAGTTTCAAAAATAACCCTGTAGCAATTATCTTATCCATACTATCTTCTAGCATATCCATATTTAGCCCATCACAAATCATTTCTACCTAGGTGTTGATGACTCTCTCTGCCTCTTCCTTCCAAGACTGCAAGGGTTAATTGCTCCCTCTCTATCTTCAATATTTGGCAGAAGAGTTTGTTCTAATTCACTAAAACTCTTCATCAACTCCCTTATCTTTCATTCTATATTTTCTGGCAGAATTTGGGATTCTTGCATTGATTTTACCAACAAATATGTTGGTTGGAGTGCATGTGGCTTCTCAGTATGAAATTTAGAAGCCATAGACATCATTCTAAGCTCATTTCCCCTTTGTAACCACCTTGTAAACAAGGGAATTGCCACTTCTTTATCATCATTAAACTTTTGAATAGCATCAAAAAGTAAAGAATATAAGGTATGAATATTGTTTAACTTGCTTTCAATTTTCTCGTTTAAATGATTTAGCACAGAGCTAACTATTTTCTTCTGCTCCTCAGCTGATTGTTTCTCTGATTCTTTTAATTTATTCTCTAATTCAACAATTTTCTCCAGAAGCTGATACTCATTTGGTTCAGTTGATCTTGTAGTATCAGGCTCATCATCATCATCATATGGGACTAACATCATGCCAGGGATATTAGTACTTATATTTAATTGAGCTACTTCTCCTATCTGGATCATAGGTGGTGACTCAGATGTTGATGGCTCAGATGACCCTTCAAGTGCAGGATATGAAACCTTTATTTTTTCTTGCTCTAGGAGTTGCACTCTTGTTTGCAACTCCACACATCTTTTCTAAGATGCATTATAATCATTAAAAAGCTTGTCAAATTTCTTCATTAGCTCAACCCTCTCTGCAGCTTCCTTTTTTGCATTCTCATGTGCCAGCCTAGCAACATCAACATTCAATTTTGTATCCTCTACACTTGATGTGTCAGCTGCCCTCTTGATAATCAAACTTCCCCTAAAGTTGGGGTTTAAATCACTGATGTTAGGCTTCCTAGGTCCTTCCTCTAGTGCCCATATAGCCAAGGTTGCATAATCATTTGCAAAGTCTGATCCTCTTAATGCTAACCTTGCTTCTTACTCCTTTGATTTCCTGATGGTGTCAAATGCCACTCCATCTGCTATATCCCATTCTGGTAGTATCAAGACTCCATCCCGACTTACAATTTTCCTACCCTCATCAACATTGATTTCCTTGAACTATTCCTTCATTTCACTTTTTACTTGCTCTTGGATTTCTTGGTCTAATCTGTCTGGCTTTTGGGCCTTCCTCTCAATAATCCTTCCTTTGTATTCCTCAACCTTTGTTTTCCATACCAATTGTAAAAAGGCTGGGCTTTTTACAAATGCATCATCCTCAAGGAAGCTATCACATACCCCTTTTCTTGCATCTTTAAAAGCTTTACCTTGAATATCCAAGGGAATAAGATCCAACTCCAAATTAGGAGGCAATACAGGAATACCCATTTGTATTTTTGCACTTGTTGCTATAAACCTGTCTCCCTCCACCTGAGCTTCATCTTACCTTACCGGTGAAATGAATATTGCTGATGGCGAGGGGCTTCTATCATAATCTTGAAGGTCAATGATCCTGACTCCTTGAAGAGGTTTAGTTGTTATCTTGGGGAAAGGCTCTGAACTCATAATTTTCTTACCCTTTCTCCTTATCAATCTCCCACTATCACTGCTACTATCCTCTTCCTCACTTACTTCTTCTCTAACTCTTTTGTGAGGAGACTCCTAAACAGGCCTTTCTGCTACCACACCACTTGCTCTCTGGGATATAGGAGGTTGTGAGCTTAATTGTTGCCGGCCATGAACTTCTTCAAGTCTAGCTAGCTTCTCCCTTAAGACCTTCATTAATTCATCAATTTTTTTCATAAAAGATTCAATCTTGGCATAGAATGGAGAAAAATCCTTTAATGGATAATATTGTGGATCCATCTTCTGAATAGCAGCCCATAATTTTCTAAAAATTATCCACTTCTCCTTTCTCCATTCCTGCATCGTGTGGTCAAATTCATTCCTGATTAAGTCCTCCAGAAAATTATGCACATGGGGCAACATAGATCCTTTTATTCTCTTTCCAAAAATGTTGTAAAAACCTTCAGGATCACCATTTCTAGTTATACTTACCCCCAAATGATATGGAGAAAAGATTTTGTCAAAATGCTCATGTTGTCCCTTTATAATCACAAAGTAAGGGATAATGGTGTAATCCGAGAAGAATGATCCTTTTCCTTTTAAATCTTTGTCCTGATTAAATCCAATTTGCCACATCACCTCAACAAAGCCCATTCTTAGGGGAACATTGAAATGCAGTACATGAGGTTGTCCGGAGAAGCCATAGATTCTAATTACACTACTTACAGAGTATGGGATAAAATCTCCTCAATTATGTTCAATTCTGGCAAGAGGTATTCTTTCTTTGGGTCTCTCAAAATCATGCAACTCTTTAGGAATCCTTGGTGGATTCACTTTCAATCTTTGTCTTATTCTAGAGGCAAAATTGTTGTCAAATTTTATATAACTAGCCTCTTGTCTATCCCGTGACATGTCTGTGCTCCAGAGCTGTACTGGAATATCCTGATTATCTATTGTCTTTCTGAGGTTCCTCAAAATAATTTGCATTCCTTGAAAGGAAAATATGCATGAGTAAAGAATACCAGGAGAATTTAACCCCAACCACCTGATTCTTAATGTATAATAACCCCTCATGAATCTTTTCCTCAAGGTAAGGGGAAAAGTCAAAAACTACTGTAAAATCCAGATGTTGTATTTGCATAGCCATGCACATGAAATTAGGTGGCATAACTATAATGGGACTAAAACCCAATACTTGGCAAAAAGAGAAGAAAGCAGTTTGGAAATAGGGAGAAAAAGCACCAATTGGGGATGAATCCTCTGAAATAGGGCCGATATGATATGTTGTACTTCCCGCTCTAGCTAAGTGCATTGAAAGGAAATTCTCTCTAATGAATTCCTTCATTTTGTAATATTATTCCTTCTGTTCATTTAAATCTATTGGTACTAGGCTAGGGGATGGCTCATATAAGTCAAAAATCTCTTGAAATTCTTCCCTTCTGATGGTTAACAAAATCTCCCCATCATTTCCTCTAATAACCCTTGAAACTGGGTCATATCTATCTGCAACAACCTTAAGCAAATCGACATCCATAAAGACACCTGGTACTACCAACTTGACCAAGTCATACTACCAAGGACTAGATAATTGCGAATTTAATTTCCTTTGTCCATACCATAATTTGAAAATCTCTAACCCAGTTGCCGGTATATGAGAATCCACCAAATGGAATTCTTTGTCAGTCAACCCTTCCCCTAGGTTTTTCCCATCCACATACCTCTTCCCCCATTGTTTATCATTTGTGGAAGGCTTTAATTAGTCCAAGAAATCATCATAAAGATTTCTTTTCATATAATCCACCTCCCCTCAATGCTTTCGTGCGGGTGACATTTTCTACAACTAGGGTTTTCCACTAAATCTCCCAGTCTAGGACTTATCACAACTTTTTTTAAATTTCCAGACCAATTTAAATAGATTTCACTATTTTCTTTGTGATATCTTAACCCTAGAACAAATTAAATCTTCTTTTTGCAATCTTTCACAATTTGTAATATCAATTTGTTTTAAGAACATATGGAGAGCTCAGATAGACTTACTCCTTTTGATTTTCGCTAGAAATGACAATTCCGTATCGCAGAGGGTTGCTTCAGTCTCCTTCAATAGCAGGAAATTCTTTAGATTTTTTATGAAATCGTTTGTGAATGAAAAACCTTTAAAAGTCTTTTAATTATTTGTCCAGGAAAGGATGTAAATGTCTCATCCATCATTAATATTCATGCGAGTGAAACAATGACTCCTAACTTTGTAATTAAGAAATTTGAAAACTAGCCGTCGATTGTCTTCCTAGTTGGCCAATCCAATGATCATCTCCTTGTTGACTCATCACTTGTTCTTTCATCTGTACCAATGGCCCCACAAAATCGTGACACATCAACAACACCTCATCTTTCTATCAAATTCCATCAGCGGCCCCACTGTAGATCTTTCTGGCCAATTCAAGACACATGGCATCATCTCGCGATGCCGTGGTTCGTAACCACCTTGCAACCTCTATTGTGGGAATATGAGGGCCATTCGATCTGTTCAATCTTTACCACTTTGCACACTACCCGTCAACTTCTTTAGCACTTAAAAGTTGAGCACCTTTTACCTTAGGATAAAACATCCTCGTTCAATCTGAGCACATGCACATTGATGGGACTATAAGTAGACTGACCTTTATCACTTGCAAACCGGTCTTACAAAGCTATTGACCGGTTGCTTTGCTAGGTTTCCGCCAATAACAAGCGACACAATCTTGTGATGCCGCGGTCATTAAAATCCTCACATCCTTAATTGTAGGGAAGAGCTAATTGTTGGATCTATCCTTTCTTTAACAAATGCTCAGGGTATTTAGTAGTTGCTGGACTTAGGAAAATGCAAGCGCATGCATAAATATTTTAAAAGGGGACCGATTGTTGTTCTCCATTTTGAAAACTTCTATTTCTTCTCTTTAAAAATGAAAGCTACTACCTCAGTGCTGCAATGGAAGAGAACAACAAAAGTTTTAAATAAAGACAACAATATGAGGTTCCAGACTTAGGAGACCTCCTACACTTTAAGCTTATAAGAGTTTGGGTAGGTGAACCCTTTTAAGACTATTTTCTCATAAAAATATTAAATGGTTTGCAGAAAACTAGTGTAAATTCATGCAAACTTTCCTTACTGACCAGTACAACTAAACCTAAATGGAAAGTTGATTTGACTTTTGAAAAGGATCACAAAATGCACCCAAAAAAACCAACAAGTAAACCAGTGCCTTATGTGGGCAATAGAGTCATCTACAATAGACTGCAACCTGACAAGAGAAACTAGTACACTAATCACAAATTCCTGATCTATCATCTCTGAATATGCCTGACATATACAGAGTCCTAAACTGCACTGGACTTCATCATCAAATCCACACCAGAGATACTGATATCAATGATTGTTCAAATTATATTTATATTTTCTTCCTTAAGAAAAAGATACAAAACAACTTCATTAGATGCCTAGCAAATCATTCAAATAAGCAATCCTTGATTACTTAAATGGAACGAACACCAGTACAATGACATAGAGACAATACAAATTTGAGTTTAATTCTCTAGACTATATATTTCATTCCTCTGTCAGAAGGTTACAAGTACTTCATTTTTGACTCAAAAATTGCTAAGGACATGGCCTGCATTAATTTTGCCAGAGTTCAGCTACAAAATTTTGTGTCCCCTTTTCTAGGTATCCTTGGTGTAATACCCTAAAAATGGTCATCTAAACCATAGGCCCCTAATCTCGACAACGTCACTAAGGTCCTAACCAAAGGCAATTAAATAAATCTTGAGCACATGATTAATTCCTAAAATCATCAAATGTCACATGGCAAATCAATCACTCAATATTAATTAAATATTTATTTAATTAATTAAATCATTCTAAGTAAATCATTTTAAACAATTATCTTATTTATTTTAATTAAATATCCTAGCATATTTAATTAAATAAATCAATTTGCCATTAAATCATCAAAAAGAGGAATTAATTTAATCAATTAAATCAATTGAGCACAAATCTTCAAAAATGGAAATAAATCAAAAAAGGAATTAATTGACAAAAAAGAATTAAAATTTGAGAAAAGAAATCAATTGGAGATATCTTGAAAAAAACAAATTAAAAATTGATAGATAATCTCAAAGAAAAGAATTAAAACAATTAAATATTAAAATTGAATGAAATAGAGAATAAATCAGTTTTTTTTCTGATTTAATCTTAATTTTAGTTCAATTTCCTTTAAATCAGTTTTTTCTTGATTTAATCTTAATTTTAGTTCAATTTCCTTTAAAACTAAGAAAAGCATCCAATCACATCAATTCACCTGGATTGTGCTTCCTCTTGGAAAATCTTGTCCGCTCATCATCATTTGATCTCAACTGTTGGTTTCCTTCTGAATTTTCTATAAATTCAGTCTCATCTCTCATTCAAAGGGAGGCTGGAGAATACATCGTTATTATACTATTTTTTCTCTAGACTCATTGATATATTGCATATTTATTATTTCATATTGATTAAATCATTTAGCTTAATATTATTCAAATCTTGTTTGATCAATATTGCATCCATCTAGCATTCATCATGTTCATATAGAATAAATCCTTCGTCTTGATGTTGTCTAGTCACTGGTATTGCTGATAATCTGAGAGAAAACTTATACTCGCATTTTTTAGAAGGCAATAGGTCAATTTGTTATGGTTTATTATTCATTGATTATAGCTGATTAACAATGCATGTAATGACTTGATTGAAGTGTTGTGTCTTGCAGATACAGATTCTTATTCCACTTTTCACACACACACTTGGTATCCTTTTATAGAAAATCAGGACACAACAAGCTTCAGACTACCTAGAAGAAAAATATTACCCCAAGAGTCATTTACTCCAAATGTTACATTTTTGTGCCATTGCAGTTGAGGGAAAAACCTAACATTCTTTCTGGGATGTGTGCTTCAATAATTCACTGGGCATTCATTTGGAAAATGGCCGAAAGGGTAAGTTCCTATTACCCAAAACCGGTTACAACCACCGTCAGCTTCATAATGTCGGTGGATCATCTTGTGCCAGAGAATTAATGAGTTCTTATCTAAGAAAACACACATCTGCGCACCATTATGTTCTCTCCACATCTCCTTGAATACCTCTCACCAACTTTCACTTCAAAACAATAATTGATGAGATTTGCATATCTCTGCCATAGATTCTTTTGAATATTTTAAAATTTGGCACAAACGGACTAGGGAAGCTTTCTTTTTGAGAACCTTTCCTTTAGTTGCCATGTCGCGGTGTTTAATGTTTGGACCACTTACGTTAACTACTGTCCCACTTGGCCTACAAAAAATCATCACCTTCTGATTGAGAAATAACTTCTGAGATCCCAAGGTCACTGCCCCAAAAATATTTTCCATGGGTTACACTTGACTGCAAAATCATATTCTTTGGATCGAGAGCTTTCCAACGATACATGACAAATCCATATTTGGGTAAAAATTAACCCTCAGGTGAATACATCCCTCTCTAGGATAGTCATTAATTTCTCCTTTCTCACTATAGTCTAAAACTATATTTTAACCTGACTTTCCCGCACAGATCTCGGCCACATGTCACCTCCTGGTTCACTCATGAGTCTCTCTGGACTCCACATATTTGCCACTTGGACCGCCATCAAACTTGGGCCTACCTTGGTTCGTCTTCTACTCCCTACCACATGGTACATCCTGAAACATTCTGAGCCCATCTAGACGACCACCTCAACTACCACCTTTTCAGTCGCCATGTCGCAGGGGATAACCATTGGGTATCTTCATCTCATGGTATAGCGACGACCATACATCTTCCCTCAACCTGCTTGATCCTTAACGCCTGGGCCGCTTCACCCTTTTCTGCACATGCTTTTTTCGCCAAGTCGCAAGGGAGATTTGGCGATCATCTTCCCATTGCGACATGGCAAAAATCGTCAGATCATTTTGCCTGGTCGTTAGATCTTCTTAACCTGCTCGGCCCTTACCTTGGCTGATCTGCTCCCCTCTGTCGCGTGTCACCACATATTAGCCACTGATTCATTCTGAGATCTACCTGGGCACCTCCTGTCTGCTCGGTTTGCCACGTGTCAACCTACGGTTCGCCACCTGATCCACCTGAGCACGGCCTCATTCACCACCTCAGTGCCACCAGACCCACCATTTCACTTTGGTTTGTTTGGCATCAATCTTTCATCGAAACTTCCTCTTTGGCAAGCCATTCATATGTCTCATCGAACCCACAGTTTCATCGATGCCCTTATTTTATCGAGGGGACAAGTTGATATTTCTTCTATTTGCCTTTGTTGATGGAACTGAGCCTTCGACAAAACCATTTAGAGGTTCATCACGGCCAAGGTCTTCTCAACATTCATTTTGATGACATGCCACCTGTTCTGCCTCGTGTCACCACTGGACCTTCCACCTCATCAGCTGCGTGTTACCACATGGCACCTCATGATTTTCTCAGATTTTATCTTGGTGCCACCTGGCCTGCCACCTCACCAGTCGCCAAGTCGCGGCTATTAATAGTCGAGCACTTTCACATGGCGGTATAGCGATAGCCATTCGATTGACTCAAACTTGCTCAATCCTTAACTTGAACCGCTCACCCGTTTCGGCACATGCATTGTTGCCAAGTCGCAAGGGATATTTGGCAAGCATCTTCATGTCGCGACATAGTGATAGCCATTGGATCTTTTGCAATCACTGTTGATCTACTTGACTTGCTTGCTGGTTATTTTGCCTTTCTGCTGCAAAATTTGGGCGCTTTGAGATGAGCGCGGGGGGCCCTCTGGATCGTTGAGCGGCTCCTTGTCAAAAGCCTGTAAGCTTTGACACTAAGGATGTGTGTGACTTTTCATTTTAATACAAAAATGCTCCTCCCCACGGTCAATGTGGGATAAATGGTTTACACGCCTGGCGACTAAAATTGCTTCCTCAGACTATGCGGAGAGGATGGTTCTAGTCTGGACTATACACCTACCATTGCATTGTTTATAAAACTTTGATGCCTCCCCAAACACCTGCAAATCTTTATTTGCCTGAATTGTTTGCATTAGCTGCCGGCCATGATTAACTACGGATGGTTTGTCACCATGTCGTGGTGAATAACCATCAAGCACTTTTATATTGTGGTATAGCGACAGCCGTGAGATCTAAAGAAACTTGCTCAATCTTTAGGAAACCCAACAGATACATAGGAAAAGACATAGGACTTAAGAAAAGTTAAAATTTATCAGAACCCGCCCAGGCCTAGACTTAAAAGGGGGCCCCTCTTAACGACGCACAGACCCTTCCACTTAAGTGAAAAAAGGTTACACGCAAAGACCTTTAACAAAACAAGGGAAATTTTGAATCTTGAACCTTGAACCAATTTTTAAATGGTTCAAAACTAACATAACACATTCACACTTTCTTATTAAATAACATTACAAAACTGTGACACATGCAAGAGAAATGGTTGAACCTTGAACCTTGAACCGTTTTGGTTCAAGGGTTCAAGTTCAAAGGAATTACAATAATGCTCTACAAAGGTTTAATTTTTTAAATGTTTTCATGAAAAAGTAAAAACCCTAAACCCTCAAAACAACAAACTCGCAGGCAAAGGTCAAATTCTGAATTTTGATAGACTCCAACAGCTAAAAGGCAAGATTTTCAACATATTTGAAAGAGTGATAACAACGGCTCTGACCGGGGATGGTTGGGCGCAAGACCAACACAAGAATCTGGCAAAAAACTCTGGAACACAGACCAACAAAACCCTAATGAAAGAAAACCTAAAATATATACTGCCTACGACTATTGTGCATGGACTAAAATAGATCAAGAGAAGTAATATTTTAGGAATTGTCCATGCACTGGAAATTCCTGTACTTTGCCATTCATTCTTTGCAAGAAGTATGAATCCTTTCCATTGATATTACAAACAATTAAGGGACCTATCCATAGTGATTCAAATTTCTTATGCTTGCCTTTGTCTTGGTCTTTTGCATTCCACTGCAACACCATGTCATCAATCTAGAACTTTCTTGCACTAGTCCTTTTATCAAAGAGGTAATTTGACTATAATTGAAGTTTCATATTTATTTTATGGGCTGCAGTCCTCATTTCCTCCAGCTCTACTAACTGAATCATTCTTTCTTCCATGGGCTCAGACATTTCTAGTTCTTCAATCTGCAAAAAGTGGTAAACTCGAAGAAAATTATTCATAGGTAATCTGGCTTTCACTCCATAAACTAGCTCAAAAGGGGATGTACCAATGGCCCTTTTTATATTCACCCTATCAGCCCATAAAGCTAACCTGAGCTTTTGATCCTAGGACCTTTTATTTTCCTCTAGGATCTTCTTGATGATGTTGAGGAGACTTTTATTACTCGATTCTGCCTGACCATTTCCCTGTGGGTGGTATGGTGAAGAGTATGACATAATAATCCCATAATTAGTACAAAACTCTACAAACTCCTCAGACCTGAAGCACATAGTGTTGTCCATGACTATTTTGGTTGGCACACCAAACTTTGTCACTATATTATCCATCAAAAAATTAATGACTACCTTATTAGTGCCTCTGTTTGGTAGGTATGGCTTCAATCCATTTGGTGAAATAATCTGTAGCCACCAGGATCCATCTATGACTCCTGCTTGATTTTTCTATTATCTCTCAAATAAAATCAATGTCCCATTGAACAAAAGGGGCTTCAACTATAACAAAATTCAAAGGCAAAGCACCAACATACTTTAGTTTAGAGGAAAACCTTTGACAAGGATCACATTTTTGAACATATTTATGTGCGTCCTTAAACAAAGTTGGCCAATAATACCTTGCTCTAATTATCCTATGAGAAGTAGTCTTAGCTAAATAGTAGCCTCCACACACCCCATTATGCATCTCTTTCAGAACCTTATCAACTTGGAATTCATCTAGGCAAAGCAATAACATCCCATCACTCTTCCTCCAATATAGGTCTCCCTGAATACGAACATATTTCTATGATTTTAATCTTAATGTTCTCATCTGGTTGTGTGTCATACCTTCTAGACATGAGGCATTCTTTAAGAAGTACACCACATCTAATTACCATGGTTGCCTCTCGATACTAGTGATCAAGACTTCTTTAGTTTCAACATTATTAACATCAACAGTAACCAGATTTGATTGAGCCATCAATTTTGGAAGGCCTAATCCTCTTACCAGTTTGGTGATCTTGATCTCTAAGTAAAACTCTTGTATTCTAGTTATCCATTTGCTTCTCTTTGTAGTTACTTTGGACTGGGACAAAATGTCTTTCATAGCTGCATGTGGTACATAGGCTACAATTCAAGCATTTACCAGATAAGGCCTAAATGCTTTTACGGCTTTGACTAGAGCATATGCTTGCTTCTCCATGATTTTATATTTTAACTCAACAGCCTGTAAAGATTTGCTACAGAAAGCAATTGGATGTTCATATCCTTCATCATCCTTTTGAAGCATAATTGCTGCTACTGTGTGATAAGAAGCAAAAGAAAATAATGAGAAAGGCTTATTGTAATCAAGTGATTTTAGCACTTGTGCTTCCTAAATAGCCTTCTTAATTTTGTCAAAATCCTGTACAGCTTCTTCATCCCAAGAAAACTTTGCATCTTTTTTAAGTAATTTAACAATAGGCTTAATAATTTCAGCAAATTTAGCTATAAATATTCTAACAAAATTCACCTTGCCTAAGAAAGATTGAATCCCTTTAACATTCTTTGGCTAAGGTACATTATTTATAGCTTCAATCCTTTCAGGGTCTATTCTAACCCCTTCGTTGGAAACAATATGCCCTAATAATTTTCGTTCAGTCATTGCAAAATGACATTTTTTGGGGTTCAAGGATACAACAAACTCCAGATTCTTGCAAAAAACCTTTTCCAAATGACCACAGTGAACATCTGCCTTCTTTGAGAAACATGTCAAATCATCATGGTAAACCACCATTATGATGTTAATAAACTCCTTAAAAGATACATCCATTTCTCTCTGAAAAGTAGCTCTAGCATTCTTTAGACTAAATGGCATTCTCACATACACATAAGTCCCCCAAGGGGTAGTAAAAGTAGTCTTAAATTGCTCAGACTCTTTCACTAGTACCTGATTATAACCTGAGAACCCATCCATCATTGATAATAAATCACAACCAGTTACCCTTTGTAACATGGCTTCCATATTTGGGGAAGAATAATTGTCTTTTAAAGAGGCATCATTCAAATTTCTAAAATCTACACAAAAGCTTATATCCCCATTCTTCTTTCTGACAGGGACAAAGTTGGATACCCATGAAGAATGTCTTATAGGTTTTATAATCCCCCCTTCCCTTAACTTTTTTAATTCTTGTTGCATTTTGGTCTCCAAAAGGGGGTTAATAGGTCTTTTCTTCTATCGAAAAGGCTTATCATTAGCATGCAGAGGAATTTCATGTTGAAATAAGTCTTGTCTATACACCTTTAGGTCCTCATAGGACCAAGCAAAAACATGTTTATACCCTTTTAATAAGTGAATGAGGTTGGTCCTAATAAGGGGAGACAGGTTCTTCCCAATATACACCAACTTAGGGGATTCTTTTGTCCCTAAGTTCACCTCATCCAACTCCTCCAACTTTGTAGATGATGCTTGATGTAACCGACCATCACTGTAACTGAACATACCCTCTAGTTCAACTAGTCCCTTGGGTATTTCATTTATCTCTAGCTGCACTATGTCACTTCCAAAAATTGTTTCCTGTCCATCTACTACTTCCACCAATGCATTACAATCAATCTTTTGACCTTCATAGTCATCTATGCATTTTACAAATCTAAGGATGTCTTCATCATCCTTAAAAACTTGCCAATTGTACACATTATTTGGGATGGATGGTTTGGATTTTGTCTCAAATATTGAAACTCTAGTCAATGTTACATCATCATTCTTTAATGCAACATTAGCTAAAAAATTTGCCATAATGTTCTTAGACCTTTCAATCCAATCAATGGAAAATGCATCAAAGTGTTCAATGACATCCCAAACAACTTGCTTGTACCTTTTTAAGTTGTCATTTTTAGATGCATATCTTGACCTTATTTGAGACACTACAAGTTCAGAGTCTCCATAAACCCTTAAAAACTTGATCCCATGTCTTTTATCAATTTCTGAGCCTAATAACAGAGCTTCATACTCAGCTGTATTGTTTGTACATTGGAATGCTAACAGAAAAGAATACTTGAAGGTAATACCTGATGGGGAAACAAATAGAACTCCCGCCTTAGACCCTTCCTTAGAGAAAGCTCCATCAAAGTACATCTACCACAAACATTCTTGTTGTGATTCCAGCTCATCAACAATAGGATCAATATTCTTCAACTGAAGTTGAATGGGTTCAATCCTGAAGTTATCAAGATCCACATCAATCATGCAATTAAGCACGTTTGGGTCTATTATTTCAATTACCACTAGGGCACATGGTTCTTTGTACAATTTTACAGAATTCCCATTCATTGGGATAGTTGCATATGATAAATCCATCTGAAGATGTCCTCCAACAGCAGTAGCCCACTATCTAGATAGAAGCATGCCATAATGTGGCTTGGTGTCTATAACAATTACATCCATTTTATAAGTAGCTTTAAGGAAAGCTACTATTTTACTTCTACATCTCTTATAGTACCCACGACATGCACTTCTCTATTATCCATAGCATAACACCTCCCACATGAAGTGTGTACTGACAAACCTAGATCTTTCATAACCCCATAAGGCATCACATTAGCAGCTGCACCAGAATCTATCATGTAATTTTTTATCAACTTGTTATTTACTAATAGTGTGACATAAAAGGGATCTATCTAAGACGTTTCTTGATTAATAGTGGTGCCCATATAAACTTCTGGGACCCCTTGTTCTTGATCCTTCTCATCTTTTTCATTTCCATTTTTAGAAGAAGCATCTACATCTGATATACTTGAAATCAAAGACAAAATAACCTCTCTATGTTCTTTTCTTTTCAGTAGCTCTATCAAAGGTACTGAAACTTTCATCCGTGTTAAAGATTGAGTCATATAAAAAATAGTGTTAACATTAGACTCAACATGAGCTTTAACCTTTTATTCCTTCTGGTGACTTGTTCTCTTGTCACCAGTGGTCTCTGCCTTATTTCCAGTTGTATTAGTAATATTAGGTTTCGCTTAACTACTTGACTAATCACCTTTAGCCCGACTATCTTTGTCAGAAGTTTTTTTCTCACTGGACCTCTTAGGAAAAGTTTCTTTAAAAAATAGAGAATTAGGCACACCTTGACTTCCATCATCTTTGTTGCTTCTCAGATTATAGTTATGCTTAGCTTTAGCTATTGTGGCCTTAGTGAGATTCTTGACTTCCTCCTCACTAGGCCTTCTAAGATGAATCTCTTGATCTTCTATTGTGACTAAATTCAAATTGGGATGCCAATCAATTGTCAATTGCCCCTGACAATTTGCATTACTTCTTGAGTCATCATATTCACTTGCTTCATCCTCTAAAGACTCACAGTCACTATCCACAGTATACTCAAACATATTAACTGCAGGTTCATCCTCACTTCTCATGGATTCATTTAGAGATTGAACCACAACACACTGATAGGGGGAATGTGTCCCATCACATGCCATACACCAAGGGGTATTTTCCACATTATGTACATTTCCTCCCTTTAAAGGATCAGGGGTATTCTAATTTTGTGTGCCTTTTGATTTATCTTGTACATGTTTGCCATCTTTCCATGCAATGTTATATGACATATCATGCAATCTAGTAGGTCTGTCTTGCCAATTGTAGTGATGCCTCTCAGGTTACTTACTTTAGCAGTAAGATCCTTAACATCAGTTATTAATTTCTCTATCTTATCCTCTTCTTTAGAGGATTTATTTTGTTGTGGTTTTTGTTCCTGCCACAATCTTTCATTAGTCCTTCTTCCCATTTTACCTAATGCTTTTCTATTACTCTCTATAGTGATTGCAATTATAAAAGCATCTCTTAGGCTATGAGGGTTCTTATCTATGAGAATGTAAGCCATCTTAGGATCAAAGGCATTTTAATACGTGGTTAGACATACATTCTCATCTAACCTCATACATTGAAGGAGCCTATGCATTTGAAACTGTGTATTAAAATCTCTAATAGCTTCATTATCAGACTTCCTGATATTGTTAAATTCATTGAGCATGAAGCTCACATTTGTCTTATCTCCATATTGCTCTATAAAGCAATTCTTGAATTCTTCCCAAGAGCTGAAGCTATCTACAGGTAACCCTCTGTACCAATCTCTGGCATGCTCAATCAAAGATTGCACAAGCAACTTCGTGATGACATCCTCATGTGCAATTTTATAGTCATTAATTATGTCACCAAAAGATTTTAGATGTTCTTCAACACCAATAGCATTGTTCCTGGAAAACCTCTGGAGTTTATCCCCCATTTCAATAGGGACATGGTTTGGATATCCGGGAATTCCATCAAAATACAACTACCTATACAGCTCAACATTTATTGGTCTCCTTTGAAATTGGTTTCCAGTAAAGTTATTTCCAGCATTCACCCTTGGGCCTGAACCACCAGCTCTAGGATTTTGATGACTTTGATTATGGGATAGTCCATGACTGGGTTGGCTTGCTAGAATTGCATTTGAGGGAATTACTTGGGGCAACAATTTGAGATTGGTTAATAGGTGGGATAAAATTTGTTTGTATCATTGGTTGAGTATTCAACAGAGAGGCAGAAGTATGTTGGGACATACGATTACTATGATCTACAAGTGGGAAAGTTATAGTAGGATCTTTTAAATAGCGTATCTTTCTCATGAACTCAGCATTAAGTGCTTCTATTTCAGCCTTTTCTAACTCCCTTTTTAGGTCTTCATTTTCTTTCCTTACCCTTTCTACCTCGCTCTCATGCAACATCATTCCCTGGGGTCCTTCTTCACTTCCCAACACTAGGCCCACAGATCTATTCTCCACTACTTTCTACTTCCCTTTGTCAATAACAGGTCTGGTAGGTTGGGGATCACTGCGGACCTCCCTACCAAGTTGTGCTGCAAATTTAGGTGCAAAAACAATTTTTGGATCAAGGATTTCCCTAATAACAAGACCTTGCTCTTTACTCATAGGTTCTACTTGACCAAACAACTCAAGGTTTGCAATATGTCTTAATAACCTATCTCTTTCAATGAGTTTGGCTTTGGTTTCATTCTCCTTTTCCCTTTCTTTCTTTTTTCTTAGTGCAATCAATTGATGTACTCTTTGATTTAGAACCTCAATCTCCTGAGACACTTCATCTTGGTCTGGCAAGGTTTACTATTAATCAGACACATTTAGTTGGTCCATATAATTCAGGTTGATATTGCCTTCCATATTTTTGGGAATGGAACTGGCTCTATTACTTGTACTATGCCTATCTCTCCCAGAAACGCTGGTATTAGACAATTTTTGGTGAAAGGTTTGGATATCATCATTAGTGCCAAATAGGCTAGCATGAAAACCCATAATATCATGGTCAGAGTCATGAGAAGAGGCATTGGACCTTGCATATACGGGTCACTCAGAAGACTTACCCGTTTGATTACTCTTTTGTTTCCATGATTGATTAGACTGATCAGGAATAACGGTTCTTCATATAAGACCTAGTATTCCTTCTCCTATTCATCTTGCTAACCTTGTGGAGTGACTGATTTTTTCTAAAAGAACACTATTTTTTTTTTACTTCAGAGTCGCCACCCAATATCTTGGGAATAAAATATATAGTTTAACACAGTGAATCACTTACAAGACACTTAAGAATGAAACTGTTGATCTTTAGAAAAGAACAAAATAGTATTCTAAGATGCTATGAGATAGATCAAGGATTTTCTTTAGAAAGATAAGCTCAATAATTTTCAGACTAAAACCAAGGGAAACTGATCTCAACACTTTTATACAATAAGGACATAGATCTGCAATATAAGACTTATCTTATTTGACTCTCTGTAGGATTTTGCCAAGATCAAGGGCATAATGAAAAGCATAAAAAGAGAGACAATAGAATGACAAGAACAAAACTGTATTCTCATCAATATGCAAATGATCAATTGGATTAACCAATACAATGAATATAGGCCTACTTATATAGGCAAGGCCATATGGATGTATGAGCACACAATTATGACATGTGGCTCAATGAGAAAAAAGGGTAGGTAAGAAATACTAAGGGTAGGTAGGAGAAATAATATAATATTCCACAAGAGGTGGATGACCCACCGAATGTGGAGTGTAATAGCAAAATAAGACCACAAAAGGTGGAATTTCTCCTACAAGCTCTATCCCTATGTGCACACTTCCCTAAGTGTCTCAAATCCAAACTATGAAGAGATGCATTATCCTATGTTAACTTAAGTAAAGTGTAATAATATCCAAAATGAATATTTATTTACACCAACACCCCCCCTTAAGTGCAACTTAGGGGAATGAAGACTCAAGTCAACAATGCAAGATGGGTCCCGGCTACTAGGCCATGATAGGTACCCATTTACAATATGCAAATGCAAGCAAAATAATACAATGCAATCTCTCACAAATGGAGAAAAGGAGAAAACCCAGTGGGAAAAAACTCCCCCCCAAAAGAGAGATGAATGTACAAAAGACTCTCAAAGAAGAAGGACAAAACCTCAAAGAGGAAAAAGTCCCCCCCATAAGAGAGGAAGGAGAAGTCAATTGACCCCCCCTAATGACACATCCTGCACCCCCAAGAGAGCTCGCAACTACTGGAACTTACTCTCAGTGAAAGGTTTGGTGAATATGCCAGCAACCTGCTCTACTGTAGGACAATACTACAAATCAATGACCTGCTCCTAAATGAGCTCTCGGATATAGTGCATATGAATCTCGATGTGTTTGGTTCGCTGGTGCTAGACCAGGTTCTTTGAGATTGCAATAGCACTCTGATTGTCGCAATGTAGAACTATCGATCGTGGAGTGGTGAACCCAAAGTCTGTGAGAATCTGCTAGAGCCAAATGGTCTCAGTTGCTGCGTTAATAGTGCCTCGAGACTCAGCCTCAGTCGAAGAGAGAGAAATAGCATGTTGCTTCTTGCTCTGCCAACAAATGGGGCCCGAACCAAGGTGAAAACTATAACCGGAAGTAGACTTACGATCATCAAGATTGCTAACCCAATCGGAGTTTGTGTAAACAACCAAGCGAAGTCCTGTGCCTGTTGCATAGTGAATCCCATAGTGATGTGTACCTTGGATGTAATGAAGGATGCGTTTGGTGGCTTTCCAATGAAGCTCATGTGGTTCTTGCATGAAGCGGGAAACCATGCCAACTGCAAATGAAATATCAGGGCGTGTATGAGTCAAGTAGATGAGACTACCCACAAGCTGACGATACAAAGTGGCATCAATTGGTGGAGAAGAACACCGAGCCTCAAGCTTGACTCTTGAAAGAAAGGGAGTCGGAGTATGCTTACAATTAGCCATATGAAAGCATGCAAGTAGATCAAGAGCATACTTGGGCTGTGATAGTGTAATCCCGGAAGCTGACTGTGAAATCTCTATCCCAAGAAAGTAGTGCAAAAGACCCAAGTTAGTCATAGCAAATCTATCATGCAAAGCAGATTTGACCCTGCTAATGATGGATGAAGTACTCCCTGTAATGATCAAGTCATCAACATAGAGCACAAGTATCAAGTGAGAGTCATCCTGTTGCAAAATGTAGACATTCAGATCAGAATGACACCTAGTGAACCTTGCAGAGAGAAGAAAGGAATCCATTTTGGTGTACCAAGCCCTGGGGGCCTGCTTAAGGCCATAGAGAGATTTCCTTAGTCTGCAAACCAAGGAAGTATCCTAGATGAAACCCTGTGGCTGCTCCATATAAATCTCCTCATCAAGATCACCATGAAGAAAAGCACTCTTCACATCCATTTGATGTACAACCCAACCATGAGCTACAGTAATAGCAAGTGTCAAACAAATGGAGTTCATCTTGGCTACGGGTGCAAAGGTCTCAGTATAGTCAACACCTACAACCTGAGAGAAACATTTCGCAACAAGCCGAGCCTTATACTTATCCACACTACCATCCACTACAAACTTGGTCTAATAGATCCACTTACATCGAACCATCTTTCTCCCCTTAGGGAGATGGAGTAAATCCCATGTGTTGTTCCTCATCAAGGAACTATACTCTTCCTCCATAGCTTGGTCCCACTCAGGAACCCCTGATGCTTCCCTAAATGTCTGTGGATCAAAAGCGGTAGCAATGAATGCATGTGGTAGATCCTGATGCTGTGATCAAGTTCTCCATGTATCTGAAGGATCCCCAACAAGAGAACTTGCAGACTCAAGTGTCTATCAGGCCGAACGAGGTCTAGATGGAGGTGGAGAATGAGGCTCCTCAACTGCAAGTGGACCCTGCGGAGGTGTAACCTTGCAAGTCGGAGTTGAAGGAGTCTCATCATCTGAATCACTAACATCACTATCCACAATGGATGAAGGTGGAGGAGGTAGAGAGGCTAAGCTAGGAGAGCTTTCCTCAAAGTGAACACTCCTCTCAATGAACACCTCATGTGTCTCAGGATCCATCAATCTATATGCCTTAACACCCTCAGGATATCCAACAAATATGCAAGGCCGACTCTGAGGTTCCAATGCCTTGCATTTTTGTGGAGGTATGCGAGCCCATGATGGACACCCAAAGACTCTGAAATGTCTCACAATCAGTTTCCTACTAGCCCAAGCTTCAAAAGGAGTGATACCTTGCAAAGCTTTGTGAGGAACCCGATTCTGGATGTGTGTGGCACAACTGATAGCCTCTACCCAAAAGGCAGGATCAAGAGAACGTGCATGTATCATATAGCGAGCCATTTCTTTGAGAGTTCTATTCTTGCATTCTGCAACCCCGTTCTGCTATGCAGTGTATGCAACAGAATGCTGAAGATCAATACCCTCAAATGTACAAAAATCCTCAAGTCTTTTGTTCACATATTCCCTTCCATTATCTGTGCGAAGAATCTTGACCACTTTCCCTGATTGCTTCTCCACACGAGTCTTGAAGTCCTGAAATCTATCAAATACTTCACTCTTATGAATGAGAAAGTAGACCCAAGTGAAGCGGGAGTAGTCATCAATGAAGGTGAGGACATAGCGGGCCTTACTAAATGAAGGTGTTGGAAATGGACCTGCTACATCGCTGTGAACAAGTTGAAGAACTTCCAAAGTTCTCCAAGATTTCCCCTTATCAAACTTCTCCTCAGAATGCTTGCCCATGGAACAACCTGAACATACACCCTTTGAAAAACTGATTCGAGGTAGACCTATGACCATGTCTTTAGTGCTGAGTTGCTGAAGATAGCAGTAGTTGAGGTGACCAAACCGCTCATGCCATAGCTTACTTTCTAAATTTGAATGAGTAAGCAAGGCCCTAGAAGGTGAACTTGGCACAAAGTGGGAGAATGAATAAAGCCTTGAGTTGTCATTGACTTGTCCCACTGCTACCAAGGCATCATCATCAAGTTCCTTTACAACAACTAAACCTGGTGTAAACTCAACCTTTTTCCCATTCCCATAGTGAGTGATTTGGTAGATAGAGAGAAGGTTGGTAGACAAGTTAGGAACATAGAGAACATTCTCAAATGTTCCATCATCCATGTCAACTGAACATTTCCCTTCAACCTCTAATTGTGTATCATCACCTATGTAAATGTGAGGTACCTTAGATGGCTCCAATGAAGAAAACTGCTCCTTTGTAGAACCCATGTGATATGAGGCACCCGAGTCAAGTATCCATTTCTGTCAAGAACCTATTGTAGCCACAAATTCTTGCCCTTTTCCCTTAGAATGTGAGGAAGAGGAAGGAGATGAATCCTTCTTTGTGTAGGTGGAGGGCAAGTTGATGTTGTTTTTCTTAAGAAGATTAGTTAACTCATCAACTTGCTTTGCATGGCATCAATGCTCATCATGACCATACTTCTTGCAATATGCACAAGTTGGTTTATCCTTCTTAGGTGGTGTCCCCTTCTTGGAAGAGGATGAAAAATCACCTTGTGATGGAGAGGATGATTGTCCTTTTTCCTGGTGTGGCTTAGACTTAGAGTGCTTCTTCTTCTTGTTGGAATCTTTGCCTTGACTTCCTTGATTCCCTTGATTTGCCACCAAAGCCTTGGACTTTGAAGACTTGAGAAGCCCCATGTTCAACAACTTAGATTGTTCCAATATCAACATTTCTATGAAAGCATCAAATGAAGGTATAACATAGGAACTCCCCACTGTCAAACGATGAGTTTGGAAGCTAGACACAAATGCTGCATATTCTGGTGCAAGCTTGTCCAACAAGTTGAATATCAACTGAGCATCCTTTTTGTCAATTCCATAATCCTTAAGATTTTCTCTTAGCTCATTTTCTTTGGTGACATAATCTTGGATTATATCAAAACTCTTGGGATCCAAGTTGGTGAGCTCATTGTCAATCTTGTAACCTCTGATTTCTTCAACTTGACCATACAATTTCTGAAACATATCCCAAGCCTCTTTGATTGTTGTACACTTCTCAATGTGAAAAATTAGGTCATCTGATACATACTTGCGCAAAGTTCCAAAAGCCATGCAATTCTTAGTGAGCCATTCTAACTGAGCATTTGGATCAGCCTTAGGATCAGGTGGTGCTCCTATTGTTCCATCTATGTAATGCGTGAGACCTTTTTCCATTAATTTACTCCATACTTTAATTTTCCATGATGCATAATTATGTGGAGTTAAAGGTGGAAATTTATGAGGACTCATTGCAACAAAAATGAAAGAGCACAAAGAGAGGCACAATCACACAAGACACCCCCCCAAATTCACTCAATCAAAGAACCCCCCCCCCCCCAAAAAAAAAGTGATGATTTGGCACTTTATACTTAGTGCATATACAATGGGCCACTTGCAAAAAATGGCAAAGTGGACTTCTGATTACAATTTTACAACTACCTCAATAAGGCCAAAAGAGACTCAAACTGATAATGCAAGAGATCTAAACTAAGATCCAAGCACTTTACAAGTACCTAATAGGCCAAATAAGACCTGTAGCATAGGAAATTGGAAATCATCACAAACATTATAAAAACTAATCTAGCCCAATCATGAAAGCTCATTGCAATGATCTATCCTAAACACACTCAATAGAGACATGAATGCTTCCTTCATGCGGCTCCATTGTCCTTCTTTCTTCTCCAAATAGTTTTGTTGTGGATCTCACCTTCAAGTGCATAAACCTAATGTGAAAGCAAGATTGACATTGGCACAAGAGTACTCGAAGCGTGATTTGACAAAGTGATTAGAAATTTGATAATCTGATTCTTCTCATTCTCATTATTAGCCAAGATTGAAGAAATTCATCCAATTTATAGAAAAATTGGAGAGATGACAAGATTAGAATGATTCAATTCAAATGGAAATTGCAAATCAATTATGTCAATTATGACAAATTATGACAAATTATGCACTTTCTATGCAAAATTTGTTGATTGATAATTTATGACAAATTATGACAACTTCTATGTCAAAAATTAATTGATTGTCAATTATGACAAATTATGACAAATTGACATGTCATTTCCATGAATTTAGGAGAGAAATAGGAGGAAATTGAAATTAAGAATTAGAAAATTAGAAAATTAGAAAAAGAAGGAAAATTAGGAATTAAGATAAATTAGGTGAATTAATTAATAATTTGTCATTTATTAATTAATTCACAAAAAGAGGAATAATTAGCCAATTAAATGAACATTTAATTGCAATGAGAAGACTTAGGATAAATAAACAATTTATTAATCCTAGAGGAAGAAATGACACACAAGGTTAAATGATTAAATCATAAAACCCTAGAAGATGAATTAGCAATGCGAGAATGACAATTAGGTCTTGATTGAAGATAATTGATTCGATTTGATTCTGATTAATAAAGGACCAATGTGATAAATGATTTGATTGTTTGATAAATACGCCAATTGACGAGGAACAATAACTAATTAATCCAAATTGACATAATGACGACGATCGATGATAAATTTATCGCAAGATGACAAAATTGACAAGAGGACAAGGATTGATGACAAAATAGATCGCAAGACGACAGGATTGAAAATGACCACGATCGATGACAAATCGATCGCAAAATGACAAGATCGAACATGACAAAGACCGATGACAAATCGATCGCAAAATGACAAGATTGAAAATGATAAGGATTGATGACAAAACAACAAGATTGATAAGAGGACAAAACCCTAATCAGGATTGATGATGTCCAAAATGATGACAAATGAGCACGCACATTGATGCAATAAGATAAGATCGATTAAAATCATGACTGGAGAGTGTTGTCGACAAGACCAAATTCGAGAGTAAGATGAATGAAGAATGTAGAAGAATGACTCGATGCTCGCAAATGATAAAGACCAAGTGCGAATCATAGGAGAAATGTTAATATGACGCAAAAACCCTAAAATAAGGCAATGCGCAAATGTTAAAGCATGATTCCGCAAGCGTTAACCATTTTTAGGTGTCTACAAGACCAATATCTGAAAGTACAATTTCCACTCAAAATCTCTAAAATCTAATCATATATTATGAAAGTAGACAAAAAGCCATGCACTTTCAAAAAAAATGGCACCTGAAAAGGAGGTTGTATGAGCTCAAATGAGGCCTTTGAAGTTGCAGAATTGAGGGTTGGACAGGTATAGCTAAGAGAATCCAAAAATTCCAAAAAACCTGTGCACCAAAATCAGAAAATAACCACACCACTATGAAGATCACAAAATTTTGGCCCATTTCAAAAACAATTGCACCAAAAAAGGAGCAAAAATGAGCAAGATATGGCCTTTCAAAGTTGGACTGCAAAACAAAAAAGCTTAATGAAGAGGGGGTCAAAAAATTTCAAAAGTCTACTGATGTGGCGCTGACATCAGCAATTTACTGGATTAAATTTGACAGTCGTATGAACGTCGCGAAAAATTCACCTCCTTGCTGACTGGGCATCTGTACCATACGGATTGCTGACTGGGGGCAGTGACTGGGCAACTGACTGGGCGTACGGACTGCTGACGTGCGCTGTGATAGGGCGTACGGTTGTTGACCGCGGGCCAGTGGCCGCCTACCACATGGCAGGCGCGAGTCCGCCGTTTAGTGGATTGCTGGTGGGAGGAAGGCATCGCCGGAGGTGGCAGTTATCGGTGGGCCGAGAGCTGAGGGGGCCGGCAGTGGGAGCGAGGTGACCTGCGGGAGGTCTGGGCACCCAGCGGGAGGTGCACGACAGTGGCGGCAGTACACGGCGGCAGCGGGGCACGGCGGCAGCAGTGGCGGCTCTGACCTTGTAGGTATGGCCCTGCAACCTACAGGGTACTGCAGAGTATGAGGTGGTCTGTGGACCCCCAAAAACAACAAAAATATATATTTTTTTGATTGCTATTTTTTTCCGAATTTTTTTTTTTGAAAATAATTAATTTTTTTTTCGAAATCCGTACAATAATAGCCAAAATGGGGAAATTTTTTTTCTCACCAAAATAGGTCAACTTTATAGTCAAAATTCATGGAAACGGCCTCACGAATTCAATGGTGATGTCCAAATCGCTGTACGACACCCCCAAAAAATGAAGATCTCCAAATCTAAAAATTGAAGCCTCCAAAATGTCTCCAAAAAACTAATCAATGAAGCCCTATAGGCTCTGATACCATGTAGGATTTTGCCAAGATCAAAGGCACAATGAAAAGCATAAAAAGAGAGACAATAGAATGACAAGAACAAAACTGTATTCTCATCAATATGCAAATGATCAACTGGATTAACCAATACAATGAATATAGGCCTGCTTATATAGGCAAGGCCATATGGATGTATGAGCACACAATTATGACATGTGGCTCAATGAGAAACAAGGGTAGATAAGAAATACTAAGGGTAGGTAGGAGAAATAATATAATATTCCACAAGAGGTGGATGACCCACCGAATGTGGAGTGTAACAACAAAATAGGACCACAAAAGGTGGAATTTCTCCTACAAGCTCTATCCCTATGTGCACACTTCCCTAAGTGTCTCAAATCCAAACTATGAAGAGATGCATTATCCTAAGTTAACTTAAGTAAAGTGTAATAATATCCAAAATGAATATTTATTTACACCAACACTCTCCCCAACAAAGTCGCCACTTTTGTTGTTCTCCATTTTGAAAACTTTTATTTCTTCTCTTTAAAAGTGAAAGCTACTGCTTCTGTGCTGCAATGGAAGAGAACAACAAAAGTTTAAAATAAAGACAACAATATGAGGTTCCAGACTTAGGAAACCTCCTACACTTTAAGCTTATAAAAGCTTGGGCAGGTGAACCCTTTTAAGACTATTTTCTCACAAAAATATTAAATGGTTTGTAGAAAACCGGTGTAAATTCCTACAAACTTTCCTTACTGACCAATACAACTAAACCTAAATGGGAAGTTGATTTGACTTTTGAAAAGGATCACAAAATGCACCCGAAAAAACTAATAAGTAAACCATTGCCTTATCGGGGCAATAGAGTCATCTACAACAGACTGCAACCTGACAAGAGAAACTAGTACACAAATCACAAATTCCTGATCTATCAACTCTGAATATACCTGACATATACAGAGTCCTAAACTGCACCATACTTCATAATCAAATCCACACTAGAGATACTGATATCAATAACTTTATTCAAACTATATTTATATTTACCTCCTTAAGAAAAAGACTCAAAATAACTTCATTAGATGCCTAGCAAATCATTCAAACAAGAAATCCTTGATTACTTAAATGGAATGAACACCAGTACAATGACATAGAGACAATACAAATCTGAGTTTAAATTCTCTGGACTGTATATTTCATTCCTCTGTCAAAAGGTTACAAGTACTTCATTTTTTACTCAAAAATTTCTAAGGACATGGCTTGTATTAATTTTTCCAGAGTTCAACTACAAAATTTTGTGTCCCCTTTTCTAGGTAGCCTTGGTATCCTTTTATAGAAAATCAAGATGCAACAAGCTTCAGACTACCTAGAAGAAAAATCTTACCCTAATAGTCACTTACTCCAAAAGTTACATTTCTATGCCATTGCAGTTGAGGGAAAAAACTAACATTCTTTCTGGGATGCATGCTTCATTAATTCACTTGGCATTCATTTGGAAAATGGCCAAAAGGGTAAGTACCTATTACCCAAAACCGGTTACAACCACCGTCAGCTTCATAATGCCAGTGGATCATCTCGTGCCAGAGCATTAATGAGTTCTTATCTAAGAAAACACATAGCCACACACCATTATGTTCTCTGCACATCTCCTTGAATACCTCTCACCAACTTTCACTTTGAAACAATATCTGATGAGATTTGCACATCTCTGCCATTGATTCTTTTGAATATTTTAAAATTTGGCACCAACGGACTAGGGAAGGCTTCTTTTTGAGCACCTTTCCTTTAGTCGCCATGTCTCAATGTTTAACATTCGGACCTACTTCCATTGTGGTATAGTGACAACCATCCGATCATGGAAAACTAGCATGCCCTTTAAATTTCCTGAGTAATCCACTTAGAAATGGTCCCCACCACTTGGTCTCTAGTTGTTAAAAACTTAACCGCTACCAGTATTTGTCCACCATAACCACTTACCTTAACTACTGTCATTAACTGTTGTCGCACTTGGCCTACAAAAAATCATCACCTTCTAATTGAGAAATAACTTCTGAGATCCCGAGGCCACTGCCCCAAAAATATTTGCCATTGGTTACACTTGACTACAAAATTAGATGAATCAGATTCCTTGGATCGAGAGCTTTCCAAAGATACATGAAAAATCCATATTTGGGCAAAAATTAACCCTCAAGCGAATAAATCCCTCTCTAGGTTAGTCATTAATTTCTCCTTTCTGACTATAGTCTAAAACTATATTTTAACCTAACTTTCTCATGTAGATCTCAGCCACATGTCACCTCCTGGTTTGCTCGTGAGTCTCTCCAGACTCCACCTGTTTGCCACTTGGACTGCTACTGGACTTGGGCCTGCCTTGGTTCTTCTTCAACTCCCTGCCATGTGGTACATCTTGATACATTCCGAGCCTTCTAGATGGCCACCTCAACTGCCACCTCATCAGTCTCCATGTCACAGGGGATAACCATCAAGCATCTTCATCTCGCGGTATAGCGACGACAGTAGAGCTTCCCTCAAGCTGCTCGATCCTTAACGCTTGGGCCGCTTCACCCTTTTTCGCATGTTCTTTTTTACCAAGTCACAAGGGATATTTGGTGATCATCTTCCCATAGCAAAATGGCGACAACTGTTGGATCATTTTGCCCAACTGTCAGATCTTCTTAACATGCTCAGCTGATCTGCTCCCCTCTGTCGCCTATCACCATGTGTCAGCCACTAATTCATTCTGAGATCTACCTGGGCACCACCTGTCTATTAGGTCTACCATGCATCAACCTACGGTTTGCCACCTGATCCACCTAAGAATGACCTCATCTGCCACCTCAGCACCACCGGACCCACCGTTTCACTTTGGTTTGTTCGACATCAGTCTTTCGGAGAAACTTCCTCTTTGGAAAGCCATTCATATATCTTATTGAACTCGCAGTTTCATTGATGCCCTTATTTTATCGATGGGACTAGTTGATATTTCTTCGATGCACCTTTGTCAATGGAACTGACCCTTCGATGAAACCATTTAGAGGTTCATTGCAGCCAAGGTCTGCTTGAGATTCATTTTGATGACATGCCACCTGTTCTGGCTCGTGTTTGCAATGGACCTTCCACCTCATCAGCTGCCTGCCACCACGTGGCACCTCATGACTTGCTCAGAGTTTACCTCAGCACCACCTGGCCTGCCACCTCACCAGTCACCAATTTATGGCTATTAACAGTCGAGCACTTTCACATGGTAGTATAGCGATGGCCGTTCGATCGGCTCAAACCTGCTCAATCCTTAACCTAGACCACTCACCCTTTTCGACATGTTCTTTGTCACCAAGTCGCAAGGGATATTTGGTCAGCATCTTCATGTCATGACCTAGAGATAGTCCTTGGATCTTTTTCAATCACTTTTGATCTGCCTGACTTGCTCGCTGGTTATTTTGCCTTTCTGCTGCAAAATTTGGGCGCTTTGATATGAGCACGGGGGGCCCACCGGATCGTTGAGCGGCTCCTTGTCAAAATCCCGTAAGCTTTGACACTAAGGATTTGTGTGACTTTTCATTTGAATACAAAAATGCTCCTCCCCACGGTCAATGTGGGATAAATGGTTTACACACCTGGCGTCTGAAATTGCTTCCTCGAACTATGCAGAGAGGATGGTTCTGGTTTGGACTATACACCTGCTATTGCATTGTTTATAAAACTTCGATGCCTCCCCAAATGCCTGCGAATATTTATTTTCCTGAAATGCTTGCATTAACTGCCAACCATGGTTCACCACTGGTGGTTTGTCACCACATCATGATGAATAACCATCAAGCACTTTTATATTGTGGTATAGAGACAACTGGGAGATCTAAAGAAACTTGCTCGATCTTTAGGAAACCCGACAAATACATAGGAAAAGACATAGGACTTAAGAAAAATTAAAATTTATCAGAACCCGTCTAGGCCTAGACTTAAAAGGGCCCCCCTCTTGATGACTCATAGACCCTTCCACTTAAGTGAAAAAAGGTAATGAGAAAAGACCTTTAACAAAACAAAGGAATTTTTGAATCTTGAACCTTGAACTGATTTGTAAATGGTTCAAAATTGACATAACGCATTCACACTTGCCTATTAAATAACATTACGAAGCCACAACTCATGCAAGAGAAACGGTTGAACCTTGAACCTTGAACCGATTTGGTTCAAGGGTTCAAGTTCAAAAAGAATTACAATAATGCACTACAAAGGTTTAATTTTTTAAATGTTTTCATGAAAAAGTAAAAACCCTAAACCCTCAAAACTACAAACTCGTAGGCAAAGGTCAAATTCTGAATTTTGACAGAATCCAACAGCTAAAAGGCAATATTTTCAACATATTTGAAGCAGTGATAACACTGATTATAGGGAATTTCATGCGGATGACTTAGGAAGAGCATACTTTACGAACTAGTTAACCAATATTTTGCCTAGAGAATGAAAATGGCCTCGCGAATGATAGTAGAACCCTCAACCAAGTGAGAAAAAGGTAATAACAAGAAATAATAGGGGCTGAAAACATACTTTCAAACCACTCTTCAATCATAAAAGACACAACCCCCATAGCCCTAAACCCTGATACCTTGACCAAGGGAAAAATAAAACCAGGATGACCAAATTTTGCAAGACACAATTTTAGGTCCTATCAATGGCTCTAGTTTTGGACGGTCATTTCATATGAATGAAATGAGAAACCAAAATCTTTGGGTGAAGAAGACCAATTATAGAGTAGACCAAAAAGAAATTACGTGGATAGGGTAACTTCAACTGAAAAGAAACTAAACTAACAAAGCAAACCTAACTAATGCTCATGGAAAATAACTACTTTCAAGAAAAGGAGTGCTTCAAGAATTGTCCATGAACAGGTAATTCAAGAGTATCACCTTGTATATCCTAGAGAATATAAGAATATTCTCCCCATTTTCTTTGAATCAGATATGGGCCCAGCCAAATGGCATCAAACTTTCCATGCTTTCCTTTATCTTCTATTTTGGAATTCCACATCAGAACCAAATCATTAACCTGAAAAATCCTTGCAGTTGCTCTTTTATCATACAGGTTTTTAATTTGTATTTGTAACTTTGTATTTCTTGTACTTGCTTCATCTAATTCCATCAGAGCTTCAATTCTTAACTGCATATCATCATCTATATCATTGCTATAAGTTTGGACAAATTTATACATTTCCATCAAATTATTTTGGGGTAACCTTTCTCATATACCATACACCAAATCAAAAGGTGCACATCCAATTGCTTTCTTGATTGTTAACATGTCTGCCCAAACAACTAACCTGAGCTTTGAATCCCAAGCCTTTTTATCCTTTTCTAGGATTCATTTAATAATCTTCATCAAACTTTTGTTACTAGATTTAGCTTGTCCATTTCCTTGTGGGTGGTAAGGTGATGAATAAGAAATCTGGATACCATATTTATTGCAAAACTTTTCATATTCCTCTGATCTGAAACTCATTGCATTATTAGAGACTATCTGCTCTGGACATCCAAATCTGGTTAATATATTGTTTGTAAGGAAATCAATTACCACCTTACTTGTTGCTTTTTTAGTGGGTATAGCTTCAACCAACTTAGTGAAATAATCAGTGGCTGCTAAAATCCAAGAATAGCCACTACTTGATTTTCATGCTATTTCTCCAATGAAATCTATACCCCACTATTGAAATGGAGCTTGCACATTTATAGGTCTTAATGACAAATTTCCTGAAAATCTCTGGCATGGGTCACACTTCTTGACAAGTTGATGTGCATCTTTGAAAATTGTCAGCCACCAGAAACCAACTCTCAATACCTTGTGTGCAGTTGTTTTAGCCATATAATGCCCTCCACAAACCCCACTATGTAAATCAGACAACTTCTGAGCCTGGTCCTGGTCCACACATTTCAACATGACACCATCACTGTTCTTCCACCAAAGCTTCCCATTTACAATGGCATATTTAATAGCATATTATTTTAATGTCCCTTTTTTGTTATCAATCATATCTTCAGGACATTTCATCCTCTGCAAATAATATATGATATCATTATACAATTCGCAACCATCAATATCATAGTTATAAGGCTTGTGCTCTTCTTCCACAATATTTATCTGATTTGCATCCAAATTACTCTAGGGCATTAAATTTTCCAATCCCAATCCTCTCACTAATTTAGTGATTTGGAGATCAATATTAAATTCCTAGATCTTGTTTATCCATTGACATCTTCTTCCAGACACTTCCTGCTATGTGAAAATGTCTTTAATTGTAGCACTAGGCACATATGCAACCACTGTTTTCCCCATCAAGTAACTCCTAAAAGCTTTAACAACCTTTACTAGTGCATAAGATTTCTTTTCATTTAAATCATACTTTAATTCTACAGCTTGCAAAGATTTACTAAAAAATGCTATAGGTTGTTCAAAACCGTCTGAATTCTTTTGCAATAATACAACAACAACAGTATGAAAAGATGCAAATGAAAATATCTGTATAGGTTTGTCATAATCAGGTGTTTTAAGAGCAGGTGCATTTTTAATAGCCTATTTAATCTATCGGAATTCCTTGACTGGCTCCTTATTCCATTCTATTTTTGCACCTTTCTTTAACATTTTGGATATAGGTCTACTAATTTCAGAAAAGTTAGTGACAAATCTTCTTAAAAAATTTATCTATTCAAAGAAATATTGAATACCTTTCACTATTTTGGGCCAAGGGACTTTATCTATCGCTATTACCCTCTCTAGATCAATTATCACACCATCTTTTGAAACAATGTGACCTAGTAACTTACCTTCAGTTACCCTAAAAGCACATTTTTTTGGGTTCAAGGATATCCCATATTCATCAGCTCTGTTAAACATTTTTTCAAGGTGACCACAATGATCACTTTCCTTTTTGGAATAAGCTATTAAATCATCCTGATATACTACCAACAATACATTTATAATATTAGCAAATGCAACATCCATGACTCTTTGAAATGTTGCTCCTGCATTTGTTAGACCAAAAGGCATTCTTATATAGACATAGGTTCCCAAAGGTGTAGTAAATGCTATTTTGTATTGTTTAGACTCTCTAACCATCACTATCTTAGCTTTATCTTGAGTGTCAAACACCCTCTCTAAAACAACCAAACCTCGGGGAATTTTATTTGTCTTTAATAGAATCACTTCTTTCCCAAAGACTGTTTCTTTATCATCCTTTGTTTGCATAAAAGCACTAAAATCAATCTCCCGATTTTCATATTCATCTACACAATGTAGAGATCTTAAAATATCATCATCATCATTAAAAAACTTCCAGTTTTCAATGTTATCAGGGACTAAAGGCCTTGTTTGAATCTCAATCCTTGAAATTCCAGCAAAAGTGATGTCCTCTGGCCTTAATGCTATATTGGCCAGGAGATCAACCATTATGTTATGACTTCTCTCTTTCCATTCAATACAAAATGCGTCAAAGTTCTCAGTTTGGTCCCATACAACATTCCTATACTGTTTCAAGCTTTTTTTTTTGACGCATATTTAGATCTGATCTGGGATATGAATAACTCAGAGTCTCCAACCTCCTTAAGATTCTTTATCCCATGTTTTTCAGATAATTTCAGACCAAGCAACAATGCTTCATATTCTGCTACATTATTTATAAATGGAAAGTATAAGGTAAATGAAATCTTAAAAGTTTCTCCTCGGGGTGATATGAACAATACACCTGCTCCTGAGCCTTCTTTAGAATTGGCTCCGTCAAAATACATGGTCCATAAATCATCATTACCTGATGACTTCTCTACTTCTTCATCCAATAGTGCAGGTTGTTCCCTTTTCTTCAATGGAGAGTCTTCGATCCTGAATGCATTTATCTCTGTATCTACAAAACAGGTCATATTCTCATAAGATTGTACTATATGTACCATCATATATGGTACCCTGCATTCTCTTTTGACCCTTATATTTTTACCATCAATGCAAAAAGTATCATAAGATAGGTAACATTGCAAACTTCCACCCATAGAGGCACTCCACTTTCTTGATAATAGCATCCCATAATGGGGTGGAATATCTACAACTAGGACACTCATAATTAATTCTTTCTCAGGGAAATAAACAAGTTTGTAAGGTAGTGCCTTTATAGTTCCTATCACAGACACTTCTCTTGAATCCATTGTACAACATCTTTTGTGAGGATTATCGACCTTTAAACCCATGGATTGCATTATCCTTACTGGCATAACATTATTTGAGGCCCCAGAGTTGATCATGCAATTTTTAAAAACCCCTCCATTAATAATAACACTTAAAAAGAAAGGATCTACATTGTCAGGGCTCTCCCCTACTATATCTTCAAGGTAGATTTGGGGAATCTGGGAAACCATTCCCTCTAACTCTTTATCCTTTTCTTCATTTCTAATTATTCATTCCTTCATATTATGAGATATATTCTTATTCTCAATTTCAATAGGATGAGAAGCACCTTTGACCCAAGCCATGGCTTTCTCCCTATGTTCTTCAATTCTTAACATCTCTTGCAAAGGAACCTTAACTGTAATCTGAGAAAGCAATTGAAGCATATCCATAGGTGTTTAATTTGGTAATTCAAGTGACATACCTGGTTGTTCTTCATTTTTCTTGGATATGTTGCGTTCAATCCTCTGTGAATCTCCTCCAACAAGCAAAGTAGTTTCTTCAATTATCTTTGCTTTCATCTTAATTGGAGAAATTTTTTCAATAGGTTTTACAACCTCTTCTTTTTTGGCCCACTCCTTTTTGTTGACCTCCTTAATTTTGATTGCTTCTTTCATTGATTTATCCCCCCTGACCTCTTTTCCTTTATTTTTCAATTCTTTGACAAATAAACCTAAAGGCTTGCCCTGGTCTTCACCTAACCCCGTTTCTCAATTGATAATTGCTTTTTACCTGAGCCACCATAGCATCTGTTATTTTAGCAATCTCTTCATTTGAGGGTCTTCTTAAGGACGCAAACCACCCACCTTGTTCAACATTGCACATTCGGTCATCAATAGATAATTCCTCATCAGAGAAAACCTATTGATGATATGTTTCATTTATTTTCCTTCGATTATCTATATCAAAGTCTTGAGTCTCAATATCAGAAGAATATTCTGCTTCTCCAAGACAAGAAGAAATCATAAAACAATCAACATTGTCACCTTCAAAGATTTCTTCCTCTTCTTCATGTGTCTCATCTTTAGCAACAATAAATTATGTTACAGACAATATTCAGGCGAATGAGGTGATTGTCAAGCAACACACAAGGGAGTATCATCCACCATGTTCACTGTATGTTTCTGTAATGGATCAAGGGTTTGTTGTTCTTGTTTACCCTTCTACTATTGGAAAGGTTTTACTTCTTTCAAGTTTGTATTGTAAGTGTAATCTTGCAACCTTAGTGGTCTATTGAATTTATTGAATGGTGGCTTTTTTGGTAGATAACTCTTGTCATTTTTTGCCACAATCAATTTTAAATCCTTCAAGGTATTAAGTACCTTGTCCCATCTTTCTTCTTCTTTAGGTTTTGTACCTAAAGACTTCTCAATTTTATCGTTGGCATTCCTAGAAAATCTAGGATCCTCTCTTCTTCCCAGCTTACCTAAAGCTCTTCTATTTCCTTCCACATTTATAGCTATTCTAAATGCATCTCTTAAAGTTTAAGGATCCTTGTCTCTAAGTATGTATGCCATTTTCACATCAAATGCATTCATATATGTAGTCAGACAAATATTGTCATCCAACCTTAATAATTGAAACAACTTATGCATAAATCTGATATTAAAATCAGACACATCTTCATTCAATGACTTTTTTATATTATTGAACTCATTTAACATGAAACTGGGGTTTATCTTGTTACCATACTACTCTTTAAAAAATCTTTCAAATTCATCCAAGGAACTGATACTTGCAGTTGGTAATCCCCCATACCAATCCTTGACATCCTCTGTCAGAGATTGTACAAATAACTTCATAACCACATCTTCATGCTTCACCTCATAATCATTCAATTTATCAGTGAATGCTCTTAGGTGTTCTTCGCCAGTTATAACATTATTACCTGCAAATCTACCGAATTTATCCCTTAAGTCATTTGGGATAACATTGGGATATACTGGGATCCCATCAAAATGTAATTGCCTATACCTCTCTAGATGGATAGGTCTTCTTTGGAATTGCCCTTTTGCAACTCCTCCTGCAATATTTGTTGTAGTATTAGCTGCAGTAGCGTCTATTCTAGTGTTAACACCTATAGCTGTGTTGAGATCTTTAGGACATTGGGGATGACTACTATTTTGAGTAATTCCCTGACCCTTTTGTCCAATAGGTGGAATCCCAGTATTCTAAATATTTTGGTCATTTTGAGATGGAACACTTGTAATGATATTTGGCATTGTACCAAAAACAACCTAAGTTTTGGATGGACCAACAACAAATGAAGCACTATTCAAAGTTGACAATTTAAGGAAATCAATTTTCCTTTCATTTCTGCATTTGAGGCTTCCATCTCAACTCTCTTTAACTCTTTTGCAAGAGTTTTATTTTCTATCCTAGCCGTTTCCAACTCAATATCAATTTGGGATAACTTTAGGCTTAAATCTGGGATAGTCAAAGATTTCCTATCATCTATCTTAATGGCAGACACTTTTTGTTTTCCCTTATCCAAGTCCAATCTAGGAACCTGAATATTTGGCTGGTTGATATCAGCTAACTTCTGGTTGTCCATATTGTTCTTAGCCTTTTCCCTTATGACATTTTCAGATTTCTTATCCAAAATCTCCCTTAGAATAGAGCCCTCAACACTAGGCTTATCATTTTATTGTGCTAAGGCTTTAAGTGTTGCTAACTGTCTTATCAAACCATCTCTTTCTATCACAACTCTAATAACCTCAGACTCCTTTTCCTTTTCTCTCTTACTTCTGAGATCTATATGTTCCTGGAGTTCTCTTTTCAATGTATCTATATCTCAAAAAACTTCTTTTGGATCTGGTAAGGTTATTTCAGATCCAGAAGTGTCACCTAAGTCAATCAAGTTCACATCATTATGTTCTTGTACTGATTCATAATTATGAGAAAAAATTGTTATGAGACCTAGAGGAGGAGGTACACCAATAGAATTCTCACTTTGATGACTTCTACTTCTACTCTGACCCCTTACCTTCTCTAAATATTGGACTTGAGTGCATTCTTTTCTTTGTGGTTGCATTCCGTCTTGTATAGGTGTATCAAATAAAGAATTAAAAAATCCTAAACTATCTGATTTAGAAATTTTTGAAGATGATGCATGAACCATAGAAACTAAGTTTAGTTGTGACTTACTTGCATTCTTATGCTTGGGCTTCCATGATGAGGGAGCAACACTTGTTTCTGCATTTCTATTAATTCCTTGTCTCTGTGGAGGTCCCTAAAGCTCTTCCAATTTTTCTTCAGGGTGCAACTTCATGTAACCTCTGGTGTTATTTTCTTTACTCATAGTAACAGAGTCCTTCAAAAATTTGTTAGAGTTATTAAAAAATATCCATATTGGCATAAAAAACTCAGTGTTGCCACCCAAATTACTCTAGGATATCAAATAGTATACTGCTTGATACTCCTTGAAAGAAATATGTGAACCTTGTTCATAAACTGGAATATCTTTTTCACAAAAATGTAGAACACCCTTTTCACAGGAAAACATGAACCAAAATACAGAACCACAGGCTCTACTGTCAAACCACAGAAATACTATGAAAACTTCTATTGTATTTTAAAAAAAGAACTCTTTAACAAGAGACTCCTTCTCATTCAGTCCCCAGGAGAGTCCCCATTTTTTGTTGGTGCCAAAAAATGGGTTTACATTGACTCAAAGGTAGAGACCAAGTTGTTTTCTCCTAATAATATCTATGGAAAGCCACTTCCAACTGTTTAATATTCTTCAGACTTGGACCAACAATGACAGGGACGCTAGATCCTTCTATGCTTTAGGCTCTGCAAAACTAGGGAGGGTGGTCCCCATGCTTATTTGTGACTTTACGCCACACTCACAAATCATGCATTAAATAAAATAGATAATCTCATATAATTACTCAACAATAAGGGAGAATGCTCAGGAATGGCAAATTCCTCAACGATCCTCAATCCGTTTGGAGCATGAGATGACCAATACATATGATAATGTTCATATAAAATGAAAGTATTCTGATTTTCAACAAGTTATAGCAAACCAGTGGTGATTTTGAATAGTAAATAAATACCCAGGCATTCTCTTAACTACAATCACTACCATAGTCCATTGGGTATGTGAATTCATATTGCATTAGACTGTACTTCTGATAGAATTTATGTAACAACATAAAATCTGTTGGTATTATGTGAACCGGTATGAGGACATAATGACATTGTATGTTGTCATTGATGTCAATATGCTGAAGAGGTGAGAATTGGAATATGAGAGAACTAGTATAACACTGTGAACTGACATGTGTGCCAAAGTGAAGCGGTGTGCTTGTTCAAAGGTGAATCGGCATATGGTTATGGGAACCGACACATGGAAGCATTGTATGACTGCCGGTTGGTAGTCTCAACTTTAGGGTTTCTAGTTGAAGTGCTTCAAGCCTATATGATGAGTTAGCATGATAGAAAAGAACAGATTGTGTTGCCACGTAAGCCTTGTGTGTGTGAAGGATCTTGCATGAAGAAGATTGTTCCTATCTACCTCAGGAATGTGCGAAGTCTGTAAAATGGTGATAACGTGTGATGGGTTATCAGCCGCCATGAAATTGGTGGAAAATGAATGATGGAGATTAATGTAGTGTTCTCAATGGTCAGGATTGAACTATTTGAATTCCTTAACCTTATAGGTTTAAGGTTTAGGGTTTATGCTACCAACCTAACTGTTTTCCTATAAGGTCGATGTTGTGACTCTTTCTAGGGTTGTTGGTAAAAGTTGTGTGTGAGTATCCAAGAGAAGGGATACGTGATTCTTGTCAGACCAAAAGGAGAGAAGTGATACCTGCAGAGTGTAAGTGCAGAAGGTGAAGAGGAGCTTAAGCAGATCTACATTGGCATTGAGTGTTGTTACTAGATCATTGTAATACCTGTTGATCTCTAACCACCTCAATAGTTGGAAAATCCCTTAATAGGGTAGCCTTAACTAGCTTGCTGTAAATCCTTTAATAGGGTAATTCAAAGCTACTGAGTTTGAAGTCCTTTAGCTATTGAGTTCTTGAAATCCTCTAACAAGGTAACCTTTAACAGGGTTTAACCCTTAACTGGGTATTGTAGCCATCCCTTAACTGGGTGATCTCTAACAGGATCGGTTCCTAGTAGAACCTATTGTAATGTCTCTAACCAGACAAGGCTCCTAATAGAGCGGACTTCTAAAGAGTTAAAAATAGCTTGTGGGTATTCATCCCCACCGTGGTTTTTTCCAATTGGGTTTCCATGTGAAAAATATGTGTGTCATGTGTGATGCTTTTATCTTGTGATGCTTTGATATTGTCTGTCAAGCATATGATGGTTTTGTGTTTTATGCCTGTCAATAAAACATGTTGAACTAGCTGTTATTATGATCTGATGATAGATTACCTGTTTATGCATAAGGGTGAAATGGTAGTGTAGTCTTGAGTTGAGTGAAAAGATAAGTGAGTAACCAGTTAATGCTTGTCTCAGACATTCTTAGCTTTACTAGTTGCACTCTGTTTCAAACCGGTGTCACTGTCTGCCAGTCATTTGAAGTGTCTGCTATCAAACTGGTTTAGGACTGTATTTTTGTCTGTACTAATTCAACCCCCCCCTCAGTACCGGTTTGGTACTATTTGCTCATCATTGAGTTATCAATTGGTATTAGAGCATCCTCCAGGTCCTCTATGTTACAAGCTTGACTGCTTGAGGTAAAGATTCTAGTCAAATGATGAAGAGGGAAGGTCCAAAGTTTAATAGGGAAAATTTTAGTACATGGAAAGATAGGATGAAGATAGACATCAAAAGCATGGGTTCTCAACACTGGAGCTATGTTGAGAATGCCTATGCTGCCCCTACCGGTACTCTCACCGATGACCAAAAGAGAGAGATGCAGGAGAATGGGCAAGTTATAGAAGCCCTAATTAGTAGTTTATCTGACATTGAGTTTATTAATGTTTAGGATAAGGTAAATCCCAAAGAGGTTTGGGATACTCTTGAAAATATCTATGGTGGTGATGAGCATGTAAAAGAGGCTAAGGAAGAAAGCCTTAGAGGGAAGTTTGAAGATATGCAGATGGTTGAAGGTGAGACCATTCTATAGTATGGAATAAGAATCAAAACCATTGTTGGAGATATCAAGAGTGTAGGTGGTAAAATAGAAGATTCCAATATGGTAAGCAAAGTCCTGAGATCCCTATTGCCCGTCTATGCAATAAGGGTTGCTGCTATTCAGGAGCTGAGATCAATAGACAAGACTAAGGTATCCCTGGACTCCATCATAGCAAAGTTGACAACCTATAAGCTAAATAGTTTTGATGGCAGTGTTCACAGGACTAAATTAGCTTTTAAAGCTTCTGTTGTACCATCCAGAAAAGGAAAAGAAGCTAGCACTAGTGGTGAACCAAGATAGGGCACATAAATGGATGATGAGGAGATTTTGATGGAATTTGAAGCTCTCCTTGCCAGGAAACTTCCTAAGGGAACCAACAAATAAAAAGGTAAGCTACCTTTGAAATGCTTTTCTTGTAACTGGATATGACACATTGTTGTAAACTATCCTAATGATGACAACAAGGACAAACCAAAAAGGTTCAAGAAATTCAAAGGAGGAAATTGGAGAAACTGCTTTGTGGCAGTTGATGAAGGTGTCACAGATGAAGAATCAGAGGATGAAGAAAATGAAGATATTGTGTTTGTTGCTGTCAAAGAAGATTTGTCAGACAAGAAGGCTCTTGTCTCCTGGTTTGATAATTCCAATGAGTGGATCATTGACAGTGGCTGTTCTCACCATATGATTGGTGACCGGAGCAAGTTTCTATCCTTGGAGGAGTATGATGGTGGTGTGGTTCACTTTGGAAATGATGCACCATGCATGGTCAAAGGTAGAGGGTCCATCTCTCTGAATGGAAAGAGTAGTGCTGACAATGTGTACTGGGTTGATGGTCTCAGACACAACCTTCTGAGTGTTGCCCAACTGAATGACAATGGCTTCACTCTGGAATTCAAGAATGGAGTTTGCAGAATCAAAGGAAAGAATGGTGAATTGGTGGCCACCGGCATGCAAACTAAAGGTAACCTATTTGATCTAAATGCAAGTATAAGTACATGTCTTATGGCTAAATTTGATGATAGCTAGATATGTCATAGGAGACTCTGCCATGTAAACTTTGATAACATTGTGAAGGCTAGTAAGATCAAGGCAGTTACAGGGTTGCCGGTGCTAAGAAAACTGGATAATACCTTGTGCAGAGAGTGTCAATTGGGGAAAATGTCTTCCTCAACCTTTAAAGGTAAATCTTTCACTGCTGACAACTTGTTTGATTTTGTGCATACTGATTTGTGTGGTCCTATGAAAACTAGAAGTGTGCAGGGTGATAGGTACTTCATGATTCTCACTGATGACTGCTCAAGAATGATGTGGGTCACATTCTTGAAAGACAAATTTGAAGCTTTTATAAAGTTCAAAGCTTTTAGAGCATTAGTGGAGAAGGAAAGCGGTAAAAGGATCAAGTGCCTGAGAATTGATCAAGGAGGGGAATTCACTTCCGGTGAATTCAACAAGTACTATGAAGAACATGGCATCAAGAGGCAATTGTCTACCCCTCAGACTCCACAGCAAAATGGCCTAGCAGAGAGGAATAACTGGACTCTGGTTGAAGTAGCTAGAACCATGTTGATTCAAGGAAAGGTAGCTCAGACCTTTTGGAGAGAAGTAGTGAGCACTGTAGTCTACACAATGAATCAGGTACTCATCAAGAAAGGTAAGGATAAAACTCCTTATGAGTATTGGACTAGTAAGACACCTATGGTTAGCTACTTTAGAGTGTTTGGTAGAAAATGTTACATCAAGAGGAGTGAACACCAGAGCAAATTTGATGCGAAATGTGATGAGGGAATATTTCTAGGATATTCCACCAAGAGCAAAGCTCTCAAGTGTTTCAACAATAGGACTTAGAGAATTATGGAAAACATCAATGTAAGAGTTGATGAAACTTCTGAGAAAACTAAGGAAACTGGCAGTGAGCAAGTGGTAAATGAACTGGTTGTAACCTTCTAGGAACCGGTTGTCAGTCAACCAAGTACCAGTAACAGTGTTCCTACACCGACAGATGTAGATGCTGATACTGATGGAGATGAGGATGAAGAAGAAAAGCAAGAGGAATCTACCAAGACCATTCCTCGGTATGTCAAGCTGAATCATGATCCTAAGCAGATCATAGGAGATAAGGATGTAGGAATCCTTACAAGAAGAAAAGTAAGAGAAAAGTCATGTATGATCTCTGAATTTGATCCTAAAACATTCAAAGAGGCACATAAAGATGAAAACTGGATCAAGGAAATGGAAGAGGAACTTGACTAGATAGAGAAAAAAGGTACATGGTCCTTGGTACCCAGACTGGAGCACAAAAATGTCATTGGTACCAAATGGGTCTTCAGAAATAAGCTGAATAAGGATGGCACAATGATTAGAAACAAAGCCAAATTGGTGTGCAAAGGATATGCCCAAGAAGAAGGAGAAGACTATGGAGAAACCTTTGCTCATGTAGCCAGATTGGAAGGAGTTCGTATGCTTCTTGCATATGCAGCTTTTAAAGGCTTCAAAGTATATCAAATAGATGTAAAATCTACATTCCTAAATGGTGTACTTGAAGAGGAGGTGTATATAGAGCAACTAGATGGGTTTTCCCTATCTGAAGACATGACATGGTGTGTAGGCTACATAAAGCCTTATATGGTCTAAAGCAAGCACCTAGAGCATGGTATGAACACCTGCATTCCCATCTTGTGAAGATTGGATTTGAGAGAACAAGTGAACATAACAATATCTACTTGAAGTCTGAAGGAGATCAGATCCTGATCTGTGAGGTATTTGTTGATGGCATTATCTTTGGTGGAGATGACAAGATGAGTCATGAGTTTGTAGATGAGATGAAGAAAGAGTTTGAGATGTCACTCATAGGGGAGATTAAGTTCTTCATTGGACTGCAGATCCAGCAGATGAGAGATGGAATCTTTATCACTCAGTCCAAGTATGTCAAAGAGGTGTTGAAGACCTTTGGCATAGAAGATAGAAAACTGGTTGGTACACTGATGGTGACTGGTTGTAAACTATCCAAAGAGGATGACTCAGTATTGTTTGATGAGAAGGAATACTGATCAATGATTGGTATATTGCATTATGTAGTGCATAGTAGACAAGATATTGCACATGCAGTTGGCATTACTGCAAGGTTCTAGAAAAGTCCAAGAGAATCCCACTTGGTTGCAGTCAAGCAAATTCTTAGGTATCTGAAGGGAACTATTGACTATGGATTGTGGTATCCATATAGCAAGGATTTCAACTTGAAAGTTTTCACAGATGCTGATTGGGCTAGTAATGTAGATGACCAGAAGAGCACCCGGTGGTGCATTCTTCCTTGGTGGTAGACTAGTCTCATGGATGAGTAAGAAGCAAAGTTGTATCTCTCAGTCTATAGCAGAAGTAGAGTATGTTGCAGCTTTCATGAACTGCACTCAGACAATTTGGATGAAGCATGTATTAAATGGCTTCAAAGTTCCTATATCTGAACCGGTAAGTATATTTTGTGACAATACTAGTGCAATTAATATCTCCAAGAATCCAGTTTTACATTCTAGAACCAAGCACTTTGAGCTTAAGTATCATTTCTTGAGGGAAAAGGTTTAGAACAAAGAGATTGCACTGAAACATGTTTCTAGTAAGGAGCGGTTAGCAAACATATTCACCAAGCCTCTCCCAAAGACTACATTTATGTACTTAAGAGGTGAATTAGGGGTGTTGCCCCTTTAGGAGGTAAACTAAAAGCATATGCTCCACATCAGTCAGGTATTGCATAGTCAAATTTATTTTGGATTGATGTGTTGAAGGATGCTACTCCTCAGGGGGAGCAACATAATGGAATAGGGAAGCTTGTGCCTCCACCTTGGCATTATTGTCAAAGTGGGAGAAGATGTAAAGCGGAGAAGATATCTGCAAAAATTTAGGGAGAAGATGTGAAGCGAATAGATATCTTTGTATATTGCCATCAATGCCAAAGGGGGAGATTGTTGGCATTATGTGAACTGGCATGAGGATATAATGACATTGTATATTGTCATTGATGTCAATATGCTAAAGAGGTAAGAACCAGCATATGAGAGAACCGGTATAACACTATGAATTGACATGTGTGCCAAAGTGAAGCGGTGTGCCTGTTCAAAGGTGAATCGGCATATGGTTATGGGAACCGGCACATGGAAGCATTGTATGACTACTGGTTAGTAGTCTCAACTTTAGGGTTTCTGGTTAAAGTGCTTCAAGCCTGTGTGGCTCAACCGGTGACTTTGTGTGATGAGTTAGCATGATAGAAAAGAATAGATCATGTTGCCACGTAAGCCTTGTGTGCATGAAGGATCTTGCATGATGAAGATTGTTCCTATCTACCTCGGGAATGTGCGAAGTCTGTAAAATGGTGATAATGTGTGATGGGTTATCAGCTGCCATGAAATCGGTGGAAAATGAATGATGGAGATTAATGCAGTGTGCTCAACGGTCAGGATTGAACAGTTTGAATTCCTTAACCTAATAGGTTTAGGGTTTAGGGTTTATGCTACTGACCTAATTGTTTTCCTATAAGGTCAATGTTGTGATTCTTTCTAGGGTTGTTGGCAAAAGTTGTGTGTGAGTATCCAAGAGAAGGGATACGTGATTCTTACCAGACGAAAAGGAGAGAAGTGATACCTATAGAGTGTAAGTGCAGAAGGTGAAGAGGTGCTTAAGTGGATCTGTAGTGGCATTGAGTGTTGTTACCAGATCATTGTAATACCTGTTGATCTCTAACCACCTCAATAGTTGGAAAATCCCCTAACAGGGTAGCCTTAACCGACTTGCTATAAATCCTTTAATAGGGTAATTCAAAGCTACTGAGTTCAAAGTTCTTTAGCTATTGAGTTCTTGAAATCCTCTGACAAGGTAACCTTTAATAGGGTTTAACCCTTAACCGGGTGATCTCTAACAGGATCGGTTCCTAGCAGAACCTATTCTAATGTCTCTAACCGGACAAGGCTCCTAATAGAGCGGACTTCTAAAGAGTTCAAAATAGCTTGTGGGTATTCATCCCCATTGTGGTTTTTCCCAGTTGGGTTTCCACTTGAAAAATATGTGTGTCATGTGTGATGCTTTTATCTTGTGATGCTTTGATATTGTCTGTCAAGCATATGATGGTTATGTGTTTTATGCCTGTCAATAAAACATGTTGAACTAGCTATTATTATGATCTGATGATAGATTACTTGTTTATGCATAAGGGTGAAATGGTAGTGTAGTCTCGAGTTGAGTGAAAAGCTAAGTGAGTAACCGATTAATGCTTGTTTCAGACATTCCTAGCTTTATTGGTTGCACTCTATTTCAAACCGGTGTCACTGTCTGCTAGTCGTTTGAAGTGTTTGCTGTCAAACCGATTTAGGACTGTATTTTTGTCTGTACTGATTCACCCCCCCCTCTCAGTACCGGTTTGGTACTGTTTGCTCATCATTGAGTTATCAAAATCAAAGATAATATTGCCTTACAATATATCATATTTGTAATCCCCACCAAAAACTACTTATCAAAATCCCTATAAAGACCTCTATCACTCTACAATTTTATTCAAGTATTTAATTGACCTACTAGACCAAAGCATGAACAAAAAGTTACATACATCACAATAGTGCAATGAATGATAAAATCCTTGATAGTACTCATTAAAAACATGATAGAACAATACATTGGAGAGAAATGGGTTTTAATCATATATTCATTCATTAATAATGCTATCTCTATAAGAATACAATCCATAAATAACTCCTTCAAGAACCTGCAAAAATCATAGACACAACACTCTTTTCTATTTTTTGCTTTGTAAAATGACCTCTTACAATCCTTTTGTTTCACATAGACTTTTCTATTTGGAAACAAAAATTTGGAACACATAAGGGACCAAAATTCCAGACCCCGTCTCATAGCCCTCAATTCCCTTATATAAAAGACAAGGAAGCAAACAAGCTTTAGGCTAGAGGAGACACCTATCATCTAAGAATGACTATGCATAACCGCATTTTGTTATATACAACAATCATCCTCAAACTTGCTTATACTGGATCAAAATTTGCAGCCACCTTCAAAACTCATGGTGAAAATTACCCCCATCTTGTCTTACAGGTTACAAAATATCTGTCACTAGAGAACAAAAATAGTTATGCAAATGGTTTACAACTTTCTATTCATCATTTAAATACATGAAACTCCACGCGCTATACACTTCATCGGATGGCCAATTGAAATTAATTACTTCATCTGCTTTTGCCCTATATGGAATATACTTAACGGCTACTTGGTTTGCCTCTCTTTCAAAAGTTTCAAAAAACAACCTTGTAGCAATTATCTTATCCATACTATCTTCTAGCATATCCATATTTATCCCATCACAAATCATTTCTACCTGGGTGTTGATGACTCTCTCTACCTCTTCCTTCCAAGACTGCAAAATCTGGTAGAAGGGTTTGTTCTAATTCACTAAAACTCTTCATGAACTCCCTTATCTTTCTTTCTATATTTTCTGGCAGAATTTGGGATTCCTGCATTGATTTCACCAACAAATATGTTGGTGACTGCATGTAGCTTCTCAGTATGAAATTTAGAAGTCATAGACATCATTCTAACTTCATTTCCCCTTTGTAACCACCTTGTAAACAAGTGAATTGCCACTTCTTTATCATCATTAAACTTTTGAATAGCATAAAAAATTAAAGAATATAAGGCATGAATACTGTTTAACCTTCTTTCAATTTTCTCATTTAAATGAGTTAGCATAGAGCTAACTACATTCTTTTGCTCCTCAGTAATTGTTTTTCTAATTCTTTTAATTTATTCTCTAATTCAATAAGTTTCTCCATAAGTTGAGACTCATTTTGTTCAGTTGATCTTGTAGTATCAGGCTCATCATCATCATCATATGGAACTAACATCATTCCTGGGATATTAGTACTTATATTTAATTGAGCTACTTCTCCTTTCTAGATCATAGGTGGTGACTTAGATGTTGATGGCTCAGATGGACCTTCAAGTGCAGGATATGAAACCTTTATTTGTCCTTGCTCTAGGAATTGCACTCTCGTTTACAACTCCACACATCTTTTCTGAGATGCATTATAATCATTAAAAATCTTGTCAAATTTCTTCATTTGCTTAGCCCTCTCTGCAGCTTCCTTTTTCACACTCTCATGTCCCAGCTTAGCAACATCAACATTAAATTTTGAAGCCTCTACACTTGATGTGTTAGCTTGATAATCAAACTTCCCCTCAAGTTGCGGTTTAAATCACTGATGTTAGGCTTCTTAGGTCCTTCCTCTAGCTCCCATATAGCCAAGGTTGCATAATCATCTGCAAAATGTGATCCTCTTAATGCTAACCTTGCTTCTTCCTCCTTTGATTTTTTGATGGCATCAAATGCCACTACATCTGCTATATCCCATTCTTGTAGTATCAAGACTCCAGCCTGACTTATAATTTTCCTGCCCTCATCAGCAGTGATTTCCTTGAACTCTTCCTTCATTTCACTTTTTACTTCCTCTTGGATTTCTTGGTCTAATCTATCTAGCTTTTGGGCCTTCCTCTCAATAATCCTTCCTTTGTATTCATCAACCTTTGTTTTCCATACCAACTGTAAAAAGGCTGGGATTTTTACAAATGCATCATCCTCAAGGAAGCTATCACATGCCTCTTTTCTTGCATCTTTAAAGCTTTACCCTGAATATTTAAGGGAGTAAGATCTAACTCCATATTAGGAGGCAATATAGGAATACCCATTTGCATTTTTGCACTTGTTGCAATAAACCTATCTCCCTCCACCCGAGATTCATCTTGCCTTACTAGTGAAACAAATACAATTGATGACTAGGGGCTTCTATCAGAATATTTAAGATCAATGATCCTGACTCCTTGAAGAGGTTTAGTTGTTATCTTGGGGAAAGGCTCTGAATTCATAATTTTCTTACCCTTTCTCCTTATCAATCTCCCACTATCACTGCTACTATCATCTTCCTTACTTACTTCTTCTCTAACTCTTTTGTGAGGAGACTCCTAAATAGGCCTTTCTGCTACCACTCCAGTTGTTCTCTAGGATACAAGAGGTTATGAGCTGAATTGTTGCCAACCATGAACTTCTTCAAGTCTAGCTAGCTTATCCCTTAAGACCTTCGTTAATTGATCAAAAGTTTTGATAACAAATTCAATCTTGGCATAGAATGGAGAAAACTCCTTTAATGGATCATATTTTGCATCCATCTTCTGAATAGAAGCCCATAATTTTCTAAAAATTATCCACTTCTCCTTTCTCCATTCCTACATCGTGTGGTCAAATTCATTCCTAATTAAGTCCTCCAGAAAATTATGAACATGGGGCAACATAAATCTTCTTATTCCCTTTCTAAAAATGTTGTTAAAACCTTCAGGATCACTGTTTCTAGTTATACTTACCCCCAAATGATATGGAGGAAAGAATTTGTCAAAATGCTCATATCCTCCCTTTATAATCACAAAGTAAGGGATAATGGTGTAATCTGGGAAGAATGAACCTTTTCCTTTTCCTTTTAAATCTTGTTTCTGAATACATCCAATTTGCCACATCACCTCAGCAAAGCCCATTCTCAGGGGAACATTGAAAGGAAGTACATGAGATTTTCCGAAGAAGCCATAGATTCTAATTACAGTACCTACAGAGTATAAAATAAAATCTCCCCAATTATGTTCAATTCTAGCAGGAGGTACCCTTTCCTTGGGTCTCACAAAATCATGCAACTCTTTAGGAATCCTTGGTGGATTCACTATCAACCTTTGTCTTAATCTAGAGGCAAAATTGTTATCAAATCTCATATAACTAGCCTCCTGTCTATCCCATGACATGTGTAATGCCCCGCCAGGAAACCTCAAAGGGTTTAAGTTAAAAACACTCAAATGGAGTGTAAATATTTTTTTTTATATAATAATAATTAAGAGCATTAATAATAAGTCACAACATTAAGATAATTTGGGGTTATCCAAAGCTTAGATAACACAGCCGAAGACTAAACGAACCTAAGGGGTTTCCCAATGCGATTACATAACCTTACACCTAACTCAACTCGCGACAATTGATCCATTTAAGATGGATATCTTAATTACAAGTTATTGCTTAAGACATGGATATGTTATGTTCGATGAATAGACATTTTAGAATTTAGGAAGTGTTTCATCTATTATGAATGGGGATGAGGCTAACATGAGGATATTTACTCAATGCAATTTAAAACATAATTAGCTTAAGAATTCACCCATTAAGGTTTAAGTAGGGTTAACTTGACGAGTCCATCCATTTTAGATACAATGTGACTAATATAATGAAGTTCACTCATTTAGGTTTAACAGTAACCAACCACAAATGAGATCATCCTTTATAGTTAAAAGTATGGCTAATAAGATGAAATTCATTCATTAAGAATTAAGTTGTAAATAATAAAACGAGGTTTCTTCATTTGGTTTTAAACATAACCAACTAATAAGTCATAGTTCATTTATAGAGGATAAAATGTAAATAGCCAAAGAGTTCTTTCATTGAAGTTAAAATAATACTAAGAGATGGAGCTCAATTCATTAAGGTGAAAATGTACTATAGCCATATGAGTTCATCCCTTTAATTAAAATATAGTTAGCAAGATGATATTCATTCTTTCAGGATTTAAAATATAAGTACATAGTGACGATCATCCATTAGGATTAAAATATAACTAACTTAATGAGTTCACTCTTTTTAGTTTAAGATAAAGTTAATATGAAGAAATACATTTTCTATGGGTAAGATATAAACAACTAAATGAGTTCTTCCATTTTAGTTCAATTATAGCTATCATGAAGAAGTTCATTTATTAAGGTTATAATATGGATAGCCAGTTTGAGTTCATCCGATTATAAAACTAATCTGGTGAGGATTATCTGTTTAGCATAAAACGTAAACAACTAAGTGAATTCATCCAATTTAGTGAAATATAGCTAACATGACTATGTTGATTTACTAAGATAAAAAGGTAAATACCCAAATGAGGTGCTTCCATTAGATTTCAATTTAGGTATTATGATAGTTAATCCAATATTTGTTATCCATTCATTACATTCAAATCTCAAGCTTTATGTCAAGTTAAACCATTAATTGTAACCTAGCGAGATTCTTTCCATGCTTACTCCTTTTCATTAACATTAACAAATTTCTTTCCACAATCATATTTACAATCCTTTTATGACCCTAATTACTACTTTTAACAAGATGACTATAATCATGCATTCAAAAATTAACTTCATTAAAAATTCCCATTATACACTTACATAATGCAACCATACATGATAACTTAAACTATGAAGTAAGAGTAACAAAAGCATCGCATAACACAGATATGATCTCGGAGTTCACCCCTCGAGGGCTACATCTCTGGGTCTGCTCAACTGCAAGACCCCTCTGACATTTAATATAGTTAGGATTACATAAGTTTCATGACTTTTACATCTTTTCCATATAGGCGAACACAACTGCACTACAACAACCACCTCGGTCAAAAAAAATCCTAAATGATTCCTACATAGAGACGGGTCCAACTGAACATATTAAAAGAAAGTACAAATGTCCATTGTCTGACGGTACTCTAGCTAGGGACTTGACCAACTATGGTCAAACACAAAACAACCAGATGACAGGGTCCAAACAACGTACCAAGGTATGCCATTACTATAAACAAAAGAGAATACAGAAATCTGAAAACTTGCATCAGCTATACAATCTTTTCCCAAATTAATTCAAACATTTAAAGGTTGATCAGGTTTTCTGGATGATCTAAGTTCTCAAAAAAAAATACAATAACAGAAAACACAAAACACCATTACAAGGTAAATCCAATACCACAATTGTACTAGTACAATCTTGCCTATTTCCCAAATTGGAGAAAAAAATATAAATTAACAATTTATTCTACTAAATGAAATATCATTTACTTGCCAAATGTTCCTAACCATACTTTTTCCCTTTCCTAATATTTCCCAAAAAATATATTATTTAAGTATCCCAAGGAAAATAATACCCAATGAAATAACATTCCTATTTTCCAATTTCCCAAAATGATTATTAACTAGCACATACTTATTAACCCCATTAATGAAATGTGTATATAAAAAAAGATTTAATAATACACTGTGTAGACATCTAAAAATGGTCAATGCTTGTGGAGTCATACTTTAACATTTGCACATTGCCTTATTTTAGGGTTCTTGCATCACATTAACATTTCTTCTTTGTTGCGCACTTGGTCTTTATCATTTGCGAGCTTCGAGTCCTTCTGCATTCCTCATTTTTCTTGCTTTCGAATTAGGTCTTGTCGATAGCAATCTTCAGTCATGATTTTGGTCGATCTTTGTCCTTGTCAATCTCGTCATTTTGCGTTCAATTCGTCACCGATCCTTGTCCTTGTCAATCTTGTCATTTTGCGATTGATTCGTCATCGATCCTTGTCCTTTTCAATCATGTCAATTTGGATCAATTAGTCATTGTTCCTCGTCAATTGGCATCTATCAATTTGATCTCAATTTGTCATTGATTTTTGTCAACCAATCTCAATCATTTATCAACATTGGTCCTTTGTCAATTAGAATCATGATCGAACCTACATTAATTTCTTATCTTCTTGACCTAATTCCTTGTCCTCTTATTTCTAGGGTTTTATGATTTGTTCATTTAATCCTTTTCTTCTTCTTTGTGGGTTAAATAAATCTATTTATTTAGTACTAGGTCTCTTTCATGAATTAATTAATGGATGAAAACCTATTAATTAATTCACCTAATTTCTATTTCATCTTTTTCCTCAATTTTCTAATTTGTTAATTTCTCCTAATTTCTAATTTCTATTTCTATTTCAATCTTGTCATAATTTGTCATGCGTTTTGCATAGCAACTTGCCATAATTTGTGCATAATTTGTCATACTTCTTACATAGAAATTGTCATACATTTGTCATAATGTTGCCATTCTTGATTTGAATTTCCTTTCAAATATCTTCATGCTAATCTTGTCCTCTCTCCAATTTGTCTATAAATTGGATGAGTTTCTTCAATCAATCAATTAATCACCCTTTCGAGTAGCCTTATGCTGTGAATTTCATCTCTCAACAACTTGCTTTCTACTTGCATTTTGCACTTGTAGGTGAGATCAACATCAAATTTGAAGGTGAAAGAAGAACAATGGAGCCACATGAAGGAGATATCTATGTTGGTTTGCTTCAATTTCATGCAATTTGAATATCTTGTCTTTATGCCTTCATTGATTGGATTAGGATTGCTTTCATTGCAGTTTTAGGTTTTGTGATTGTCCTAATTGCTATTTGTTTTGATGCTTCACAATTTCTTGGTCTACATTTTGGTGAACCCGATGTGAACTAACCCCTTAACAATGTTTTGAGCTGTTTGCAGGTGAAAAACTCAAGAAACAGGGTGACTCGGAGATTTCTAGGCACTTTTGCGCCTGTGTTGATGGGTTTTGCGCCTGTGTTGAGGCATTTTGCGCCTGTGTAAGGTACACAAGCACAAATTGATGGGTTATGCACCTATGTAAGCTACGTAGGCACAACTTGATGGGTTCTGCGCCTGTGTTGAGGCATTCTGCGCCTGTGTAAAAATAAAATAAAAAAAAAAAAAAAAATTGTTTATTTTCATTCTATTTTCTGCATTTTGGTTTTTCTTTGGTACTAATTCTCTGTACAACATTTTGGCGTTACGTGTGATGAAGACTAAAAATGCAACTACTAACGAATCTTATGCAGGACATGGTCAAAGACTCTCATTAAAACATCTTGCTTGCGATTTTTAAAGTAGTTGCACATTTCATTTCTTTAAGGTTAATGAACACCATGCATGCTTTGTCTATTTTTAATTTGATTGCATATTTTAACCCTTATAACTGGGCCTGCCTCCCGATTTGCCTGGCACTTCGCACAGGCATTAGTGAGAGGGAATGACCCAAAGTGGTGATGGGCTAAAGCCAAGCTCTTTCGAACCACTCTAAATAACTGTGGATGCAACTAAAGTTGTAGACAACGGGTGCTGGAATGGTATTGCAATGATTTATTCGCTGGATCAATACCCACCTGAATGGATGCCCTTACTAGAATCTCTTGGTTTTAGATGCCAAAATCCTTCTATCTGTTGGCTCAGGCGTTGTGATACGTGCATGCCGAAGACACCTCTCATGTACTCCTCAGTTAGAAATAGCAAGTTCTTGGGAAGTGATGCCCCTTGAACTCGAAGCTTGGTATGCCTGAGAAGTGAGTGCACTGTAAGGGGGAGCCAGTGCTACCAAGTGTCTAGCTATCTGGCTGAGTGTTGTATTTTATGGTTAGAGGATTCAACAGATATTGCCCTTTCCAGCCATAGGATTTGTTGTGAATGTGCTTGATTGTCTTGAGTCAAAGTCAAAAAAACATTTTGTCTTCCGTGATTGTCAAAAGTGCTCATAATCAACTTGGGTTTTCAAAATCAACAACCTTCAATTCAAAACAAAATCCAAACAAAAGTCCAAATTTGTCCAAGTATTCATCCAACATTTGAACATGGCTTGTCAAAACATTGAATATCTTTGTTTCAAAATTCATGTCACTTTAGGCTAGGTTTTGCATAGTCCAACTTAGGTCCTAGGGCATATTTTCATCTCCCTTCATTTTAGTCCTTTTCATTGCAAGCGTCCTCATTTTGTACTTAGGTTCAAAATCATTTCCCTAAGTTTGCATTTCATTGTCATATCCAAGCTAGATTTCCATTTAGGTGACATTCGTGCATTATCCTTGTCATGCTAAAATTAGGTCTTGCCTAGGTTACATTTTGCATATTCCAAGTCATTGGTCTTCACATATCCTTATCATTGTATTGTCATCTTGTCCTGGCTTCATCTTGTCATATCACATCCTTAGATCATTTTCATGTCATATCCTAAGTCATTGTCATAATCATTGCCTTCTTGCATTTAGTCTCAAAAATTTGGTTTGTCAAACTTAAAAAAATCAAAACTTTGGATGATACCCTAAGTTGTTGTTAGGGAGTCTTGACCTTGTCTAAAATTTGTCCTTTCATTAATATCATTTTGTCAAACCTAGCTTAGTATCCAAGCATATAGGTGAGACATTGTCAATTTATCCTATTGTCATTTGGTCCTTTGTCCTTTAAGGTCTTCACTTTATTTCAACTTCCCAAGGTTGAGTCTTTAGGTTTGCATTCCAAAAAGTTTGTCCAAACCTTGAAAAATAACAAAAACATAGGTTGCATTCTTGCCATAGATTGCATTTTCATTTATTTAGGTTGCATTTAGTTGCATATCATACATCATCCTTTTAAAATCAAAAATCTCAAAAACATTGCATAGTGACATGTCTATTGAAACAAGGTTCCAAGCACTAATGATGCAACAAAGATTGACGTATCAACCGACAATGCAATCAAATTTTAATCCAAGGCAATCACAATTATATCCAACCCAACAACAAGGCAATATCGATCAAACTTTTTATGATGAAACAGGGCTCTAAATACAAAAACTAGAGGAAAAACTAGTTCAAGAAAAAGAGATGTTGGAACAAAAAGTGAAAAATAGTGAGAAGATTAGATCCCAAATGTCCAAAACATTTAAAAAATTTCAAGGTCCAAACCCAAAATTTGAGCCAATTGATGTAAAAGCTCTTATCGAATGATCAGACATACCAGCTCTCATCTCTCAAATAGAGATGATGAAACAATTTCAAAAAACAAGCACAAATTTCAATCACGTCCCAAATCAAAATTCATTTGGTCAAATTTCATTCAATCAAATCTCAAATCAACAACATATACAACCAACACAACCAATGGTCCAATTTCAACAATATGTCCAACTGATTGTCAAGTATCAACAACAAACTCAATGGACAACTCAGTATCAACAACCACAATCACAAATTCAAAAACAAAACTTGCAACATGCACCAAGCCAAATTTTGAGCATGTCAAACCAATTTGATCAACATCTAGTTCAAAATCAAAACATGACATCAGACCAAAACCAACTCCTTTCCAAGCAAGTTCAAATTCCAGATACAACTATGTCAAAACCTCGAAAGAATGGTGGCCTTATTAGACAAATCTTAAAGAGAGTCCTAAGTGATTTTCCTGAGGATGATCAAAATCATACACCAATGTCTAGCAATGGCTCATCCATCCATCAATAATTTAATCCTCAATTTGCCTCCACTTCCCCTCCCATTCCATCATATTTTGAAGTTTCACAAGAGCAATTTACACCATTGCCTCCAAATGATGTGTCAAATAATGCATCCTCCCAAGGATTGTTTGCCACAGAAATATATGCTAATCAATTCATTTATACAAATCCCTTATACTATTTGGAAATGCAAGATTTAATGCCATCAAATGCTTCTCTTTTAGAGAGTCCCTTTCAAATTCCATCCCCTTCGTGCCAAAGCATTAATCCCTTGCCAAAATCCCCCATGCATATTCAAATTCCAACTCCATGTCAAGAGGATAATTTAGAGCATGAAGAAATGTGTCTTAAAACAAATCAAGATCAAGATCCCGAAACATTATCATTCCATCCAATTGTTGACCAGGACCCCATGTTCCTAGACACTCATGATGATTCCCCTATTCTTGTCCATCCTATCCAAAGTCCTATTGACACTCCATTCCCTGAGAAAGATCAAGATATCCCAGTCCATCTAATCCCAAACGATCCCATTCCATTTCATGAAAAAAATATCTTTTCAAATCCCATTGGCATTCCACTTCCTAAGAAAGATCAAGATATCCCTTCCATCCTTTCCGATGATCCCATTGAAAGTCAAGAGAAAAGCACCTTTAAAGAGGATTCCAATGATCTTCCTCCTTGTCAAGAAATAATTATTCCTTTAAATCCTCCACAAGATCCTTTTGTTCCTCTATCTCCTTGTCTTAATGCTCCATATACACTCCAAGATCGCATTTCTTTTGATGATCCCATTATTTCTCCTAGTCCATCTCTTGAAGAGCTTGTCATTGAACCATGTCCACTACACAATCCTAGTCCCCCTCATGATTCTAACATGGTGCAAGATGTTCATGAAACCTCAACATGCATAATGGGTTCTTCCACTTTGGTGCAATCCGATCCACTTCAAGATCTCATTATTTATCTCATATCATATCCACCTCATAATGGACTCACATCTTCTTCCCAAAGAAAAGAGTATCCTACAAGTAAAGATATTCATAAAGGCAAAGGAGTAGACCTTCACAAGAAATAACTCCTTAATATGAAAGAAAATGTTAAGGGTCATGCCTACACAACTCACTCTCAAGACATTGGTATCCCTCCATCACAATCAAAACATACACCTTCCCCATCATACTTTCCATCCATCTTAGGTCCTTATATCCCTTCATCCTCTATGCAAGGTCAACAAAGGCACAAATCCTTGAGTAAATTTCATCCATCCAAAAGAACTCCATTTCATTCATATCCATCCATGCATTCCTTTCCCCCTCCAAGCAATTTGGATGCCAAGCATAAAAGTCATAAGTCTAGAAATCCACATGTATTCAAGGATCAACATGTCCAATATAATCAACATGTCAAAACAAAGAAAAATATGATCCAAAAAGAAAAGGAAAAATCCAAAAGGCCACAAAGGCCCATTGAGAAAAATAAAGCAAAGTCAAAATATATATGGGTTCCTAAATCCCTTATGCAAGCAATGCACACCAAAGAACAACAAAAGCATGAAAAATCCAAAACAATGTGGGTTCCTAAGCAGCTTCTTGAAGCACAAAAAGAAAAATCCAACTTGGCATCTAAAATTGCTATTCCTCCATCCAAACCTCTCAAATTTGTTCCTCCATCACCTTCTTCATCCGTTTTGGGCCCGTATGTCCACAAATCTCTAGCTATTCCTTCATTAAAATCTCCATATCCAAAACCCACTCTACCTCCATCAGTCCATCACCCCTCAAGGTGTGTGCCAATGTTGATCTTGCCTTCATTTCCATCCATTGAAGCCCAATTCTTCCAATACCCTATCCATTATCCAATGCATATTTTCCATTTTTCCATCCCTCTCGTCCAATCCTTTACATAAATCCTTGCCTTAATTTCATCTCTTTTTCCATGTCCTTATCCTACCAACGTCTTTGAGCATACTTTTAAAGGTCATGGTCCATTTTTTTTTAAGGCTACTATCCAAAACAAAAAAAACAAAAACACTTGAGTCCTTCTTCCATCCCCTATCATGTGTCCATCTTCTATTGAAAAAGTCAAAATACAAAAAAAAAAGTGATAAAAAGAAAAAGAAAAAAAGAAAAAAAGTAAAGCAAAAATAATTCGTCCACTGGTGAAAGCTTGGCAAACAGGCGCCTTGGGCAAGTACCATGATGAAAACCTGGCAAACAGGCGTCATGCGTAATCTATGAACTTCTTGCAAACCACACTTGGGGGCAGGTTTCCTCCTTCATATCCTATTGCCCTTCATTATCCTATCATACCATGTCATTACTCCTCCATTATCCTATTGTCCCTCATGTCCATTTCCTCTTTCCACCTTTGATCTTGACAAGGCTGAGGATCATCATGAGCATCATGCATCTTGTTTGCAGCTTTTAGTCCATCATAGCTTTTGGTCTTTATCCATTTTCTTATTACAAACTTTCATCCATATTCCCTGTCTTATTGCAACTTTCTACCACTATCCCTTAGCCAATCCCGACCTTCAGTCCATGTCCCTTATCCATTCTTGGTCTTGCTTATCCTATCCATATCTTATCACTATCCATACACTCTTTTTCATTCCTTGATCTTGATCTGACATAAGGACGCAAAATTTAAACATGGTTTCAAAAACCTCTTGGCATGTCCCTCATGCCATGTCACTACTTTACATTGTCATTGTAGACACCTAAAAATGGTCAATGCTTGCAGAATCATACTTTAACATTTGCGCATTGCCTTATTTTAGGGTTTTTGCATCGCATTAACATTCCTCCTATGTCACGCACTTGGTCTTTATCATTTGCAAGCATTGAGTCCTTCTTCTGCATTCCTCATTTTTCTCGCTTTCTAATTAGGTCTTGTCGATAGCAATTTTCAATCATGATTCATCATCAATCCTTGTCCTCTTGTCAATCTCGTCAATTTTGCGATCGATTTGTCATCGATCGTTGTCCTTCTCAATCATGTCAATTTGGATCAATTTGTCATTGTTCCTCGTCAATTGGCATTTTCTTAATCAAATCATTTATCACATTAGTCCTTTGTTAAATCAAACCATGATCGAGTCAATTATCTTTCATCAAGACCTAATTCATTTTCTAGGGTTTCGTGATTTAATCATTTAACCTTGTGTGTGTCATTTCTTCCTTTAGGATTAATAAATTGTTTATTTATCCTAAGTCTTCTCATTGCAATTAAATGTTCATTTAATTGGCAAATTATTCCTCTTTGTGAATTAATTAATAAATGACAAATTATTAATTAATTTACCTAATTTCTAATTTCCATCAATCTCCTAATTTCCTAATTTCTTAATTTTCTAATTCCTAATTTCAATTTCCTCCTATTTCTCTCCTAAATTCATGGAAATGACATGTCAATTTGTCATAAATTTGTCATAATTGACAATCAATCAATTTTGACATAGAAGTTGTCATAATTTGTCATAAATTATCAATCAACAAATTTTGCATAGAAAGTGCATAATTTGTCATAATTGACATATTGATTTGCAATTTCCATTTGAATTGAATCATGCTAATCTTGTCATTTATCCAATTTATCTATAAATTGGATGATCTTCATCAATCAAGGCTAATAATTGGTAATCAGACTATCGAATTTACGCTTCTAGTACTCTTGATCAAAAATCTTGTCTACTTGCTTTCAATTGTGTGTGTGCACTTGTAGGTGAGATCCACAACCAAACCATTTGAAGAGGAAAGAAGAACAATGGAGCCGCATGAAGGAGCATTCAAATCACATCTTTGGTTTGCATAATATTTGCTTTTGAATGTTTTTATTTCATGTCTCTATTGAGTGTTGTTTAGGATAGATCATTGCAATGAATGCATTTGTGATTTAGCTATTACGTTTATCTTTGTTTGTGATGATTTCCTATTTCCTAATGTTACATTAATTGGTGAACCCGTCGTGAACATGCTTGGATCTAATATTTTTTTTTGACTGTTTTGTGAAGTTGTAGTTTTTTTTTGTGGAGAAATTGCAGATTTTTCTTCAAAAAAAATAGTCATACTCAATTGATCACGTAAAATATTTCATGTAGAATTAAAATAAACGATTTCTGGGTATATTAGATCACATTTTTACCTTTCCAGATCATTTTATAGTTTGTGATTTGGATAAATATTGAGGAAGTTATGACATTTTTAATTATACTATTGTAAATGGTCAAAATTTTCAAAAACAAAATCATGCAACCTTCATCTAGATTAATTTAGCTTGGCAAATTAATCATGCATTCATACAAATTTTATCTAGATTAATCTAGGGTGGTAAATTTGATAAATTTCACATAGATTAATCTAAGAGGACAAAGAATCACAACTTTTATGGATTAATTTTGATGGTGATTCATTTCTCTTGATTCTCTAACATTGTTGGTAGCTTTGTGGTGAAACACTTGACAAAGAATTATTTCACAAACTACTAATGAATTTTTTGTAGGTTCGCTAGTCAAAGACCAAACAAATCAAACTCCTAACTTAGTGATTTTGCAGGTTGCCTTGGAATACAACTAAACTTTGTGTTTGCAATTAATATTTAGGCACCTAGTGATTTCTAAATAGGATGGAATGAATCTATGCTTGATTTGATTGTTGAGTTTGACATTGGAGTAGGAGAGCATGCTCTCATCCTTCTTAGGGTGATCAGAAATCTAGATCTTCAATACCATGCTCATGTCTTTGATTGTGTGTCACCTTTAGAGGGCCTGCCTTCCCTACCATTTTGCTTTTGCAAGCAAGTGATAATCGTGAGAAGGGAATGACCCAAAGTGAGTACAGCTAGAATACCTCGGCATTCTAACTCACTATAAAAAAATACCTGATGGGCAAAAGCTTTGAAGGAAGGGTTACGTGGGAATTGCAGTTACTTGGGAAGTGATGACCCTTGAACTCTTTCTCATATCAACATCTAAGTAGGACCTCACGATCTAAATCGTGCTTGCGCGATTACATTTGTTTGGTATCTTGATGTGCTTAATGTCTTAATCATGCTTGCGTGACATTAAGGAGTAACGCTTAACAGAAATCCTTACTAAACACCTTGTTTTTAGAGGCCAAAAACCCTTCTAGTTGCTTGAGAAGGACAAGTTTGGATACTTGGAAGAGATACTAAGTTCGCCATGGGGAGATTTCCATGGAGACTGATGCTTGGCTGCCTTGAGAAGTGAGTGCCGTGGAGGGGAGCCCGTGGGGTCAAGCATCTATGTATTCTCCTTGAATCCCATAACGAGTCTACCTCTCAAGTACCTAATGTCCTTGCCTACCATAAGAAATGTGTGAATGAGCATGATTGTCTTGAGTCTAAGTTGAAATATCTTGTCTTCTTTGTTTGTCAAAAGTTGAGTTGTGTCTCATTTTCAAAAACAAGGTTAAACACAAGAACATTTCATCCAACAAAGTTCAAAACACCTTCAAACATGGTTGTCAAACTTTTTTTCAAAATCTTGTCTCAACATTAATGTCACTTAGATTTAGGTGCATCTTAGGTTTGCATTTTGCAAAGTCATTGTCAAGTACCAAGGTTAGGTTTCATCTAGATCATACTCCTTTGCATATCAATAAGGGTCATCCTTTTGCATGTGTCCTCTTGCATTAGAGTAATACCATTGTCATACATTCATATTTGCATACCCTAGGTCTCTTCATTAAGTTTAAGTCATTATCATATCATATTAGGGTTATTTGCATAGTAATTGTCCCTTTGCATATAGTGTCAAACTAGGTTTTGTCATACTTGAGTAATCCAAATCTTTGATAAACCCTAAGTCATCATTAGGAAGTCTAGACCTTATCAAACTTTTGTCTTTTTGTCATCTATGTCATTTGGTCAAACCTAGCTTAGTATCCAAGCATATAGGTGAGACATTGTCAATTTGTCCTTTTGTCACTTGGTCCTTTTGTCCTTTGAGGTCTAGACATCATTTCAATTTCCTAAGGGTCTCTTTCTTAGATTTGCATTCCAAAAAGTTTGTCAAAATCTTGAAAAAAGAACAAAAACATAGGTTGCACTCTTGCCATAGATTGCATTTTCATCTATTTAGTTTGCATTTAGTTGCATATCATACATTATCCTTGAAAAATTCCAAAAATATTGCATTTGCATAGTGACATGTCTATTGAAACAAGGTTCCAAGCACCAATGATGCAACAAAGTTTGGCATATCAACCGACAATGCAATCATAATTATATCCAACCCAACAACAAGGCAATATCGATCAAACTTATCATGATGATGTAAATGTCCAAATACAAGAACTAGAGGAGAAACTAGCTCAAGAAGAGGAGATATTGGAACAAAGAGTGAAAAACATTGAGAAGAATAGATCACAAATGTCCAAAATGTTTCAAAAATTTCCAGGTGGAAATCCAAAGATTGAGCCAATTGATGTAAGATCTCTTCTTGAACGATCAGACATACCAGCTCTCCTCTCCCAAATAGAGATGATGAAACAATTTCAAGAAAAGAGACAACATCAATTTCAACATTATGTGCCTTCACAACAAGAACAAGAAGGTGTTTGCTATCAATCAGATTTTCAACCAATACAACCAATGGTTCAACCAATTGTTCAACATATACAACCAATACAACCAATGGTCCAATTTCAACAATATGTCCAACCAACTATACAATGTCCACAAATGGTTCAACCAATGGTGGAATATCAATGTCAACAACCACAACCAAACATTCAAAAACAAAGGTTGCAGCACACACCAACCCAAGTTTCAAACATGTCAGAACAATTGAACCAAGTCCAATATCAAAACATGACATCAGATCAGAACCAACTCCTTGCCAAACAAGTTCAAATTCCAAATACAACTATGTCAAAACCTCGAAAGAAAGGTGGCTTTATTGCAATGCTCTTAAGGAAACTACCAAGTGAGTTCTTTGAGGAAGATAAAGATAATACAATTATGTCTAGCAATGCCTCATCCCCTTACAAGCAAATTGACTCTCCAGTGGCATCTATCCCTACACCTCTAGAAGTTTCACAAGAACCTTCTATATTGTCCTCATCGAACAATACACCCAAGGATGCAATTATCCAAGGACTATCCATAATTGATTGCCAAGATAATCCAATTCATGATGCACATCCTTGTCATGTTTCAGAAATACTAGACCCAATGCCACCATGCACTTTATTGCCATTACCTATTTTAGAGGACCCCATTCGAAGTCCCTCTTCCTCATGTTCAAGCATTGATTCCTTGCCAAAATCCATCACAAATGTTCAAAGTGCATTTCCTTCATGCCAAAACATTGACTCCTTGTCAGAATCCCCCATGCATATCCAAAGTCCAACCCCATGTCAAGAGGATAATTTAGAGCATGAAGAAACGTGTCTTGAAACAAATCAAGATCAAGATCTTGAAACCTTATCATCCCATCCAATTGTTGACTAGGACCCCATGTTCCCAGACACTCGCAATGATTCCCCTATTCTTGTCCATCCTATTCAAAGTCCTATTGGCACTCCATTCCCCAAGCAAGATCAAGATATCCTAGTACATCCAATCCCAAACGATCCCCTTCCATTTCATGAACAAAATGTCCTTTCAAATCCCTTTGACATTCTAGATATCCCTTCCATCCTTTCCGATGATCCCATTGAAAGTCAAGAGAAAAGCACCTTTCAAGAGGGTTCCAATGATCTTCCTCCTTGTCAAGATCAAATTATTCCTTCAGATCCTCCACAAGATCCACTTGTTCCTCCATCTCCTTGTCCTAATGCTCCATATACACTCCAAGATCTCATTCCTTTTGATGATCCCATTATTTTTCCCATTCCGTCTCTTGAAGAGCTTGTCATTGAACCATGTCCACTACACAATCCTAGTCACCCTCATGATCCTAATCCCACTCATGATTCTAATGTGTCTGTGCAAGATGTTCATGAACCCTCGACATGCATAATGGGTTCTTCCACTTTGGTGCAATCCGATCCACTTCAAGATCTCATTATTTCTCTCATATCATATCCACCTCATAAATGGACTCGTGTCTTCTTCCCAAAGAAAAGAGTATCCTACAAGTCAAGATATCCATAAAGGCAAAGAAGATCTTAAGGCTCATGTCTACACAACTCACTCTCATGACATTGGTATCCCTACTAAATCCAACACCCCTTCAAAATCCAAACATATCCCTTCCCCATCATCCCTTCCATCCATCTTAGGTCCTTATATCCCTTCATCCTCTATGAAAGGTCAGCAAAGGTACACATCTTTGAGTAAATCTCATCAACCCAAAAGAAATCCATTTCATTCCTATCCATCCATGCATTCCTTTCCCCCTCCAAGCAATTTGGATGCCAAGTATAAAAGTCATAAGTCTAGCAATCCACATGCATTCAAGGATCAACATGTCCAATATAATCGACATGTCAAAACAAAGAACAATATGATCTATAAAGAAAAAGAAATATCCAAAAGGCCATAAAGGCCCACTGAGCAAAATAAAGCAAAGTCAAAATCTATATGGGTTCCTAAATCCCTTGTGCAAGCAATGCACTCCAAGGAACCACAAAAGCATGAAAAATCAAAAAACATGTGGATCCCTAAGTGGCTCCTTGAAGCACAAAAGCCTAAAGAAACATCCAACTTGGCATTCAAAGTTGCTATTCCTCCTTCCAAACCTCTCAAATTTGTCCCTCCATCACCTTCTTCATCCATTTTGGGCCCTTATGTCCCAAAATCCATAGCATTTCCTTCGTCAAAATTTCAATATCCAAAATACATCTTCCCTCCATCAGTCCATCACCCATCAAGGTGTGTGCCAATGTCGATCTTGCCAACATTTCCATCCACTCAAGCCCAATTCTTTCAATACCCTATCCATTACCCAATGCACATTTTCCATCCTTCGATCCCTTTGATCCAATCCTTTGCATAAATCCTTGCCTTAGTTTCATCTCATTTTCCGTGTCCTTATCCTACCAACGTCTTTGAGCATGCTTTAAAAGGTCATGGTCCATTTATTTCAAGGCTACTATCCAAACAAAAAGATGCTTGAATCCTTCTTCCATCCCCTATCATGTGTCCATCTTCTATTGAAAAAGTCAAAATACAAAAAAAAGTGAAAAAAGTGAAAAAAAAAAAAAGACAAAAGAAAAAGGTAAAGAAAAATAATTTGTTCACTGGTGAAAACCTGGCAAACAGGCACCTTGGGCAAGTACCGTGATGAAAACCTGGCAAATAGGTGTCATGCGTAGTCTATGAACTTCTTGCACACCACACTTGGGGCAGGTTTCCTCCTTCATATCCTATTGCCCTTCATTATCCTATCATACCATGTCATACTCCTTCATGTCCTATTACCCATTCATATCCTATTGTCTAGTTTCCCTTTCCACCTTTGATCTTGACAAGGCTAAGGATCGTCATGAGCATCATGCATCTTGTTTACAACTTTCAGTCTATCATAGCTTTTGGTCTTTATCCATTTGCTTATTGTAACCTTTCATCCATATTCCCTGTCTTATTGCAACTTTCTGCCACTATCCCGTATCCTATCGTGACCTTTAGTCCATGTCCCTTATCCATTCTTGGTCTTGCTTATCCTATCCATATTTTATCACTATCCATGCACTCTTTTTCATTCCTTGATCTTGATTTGACATAAGGATGCAAAATTTAAACATGGTTTCAAAAACCTCTTGACATGTCCATCATGCCATGTTCCTGCTTTACATTGTCATATCCAGTCTCTTGTCCCATCACGCAATAGCCCTTGAAAATTGCATCTGCATTGTCTCCATGATAAAAGGCCTTTGTCTTCCCTCTATCCACCAACATTTTAGCGAGCCTATTTATTCACCTATCATATTCCTTGCCTTGCTAGACACTGGGGGCAAAATCATTAAAAAAAAAAAAATCATAAAAAAATTGAAAAATGTCTTGAAAAAATCATAAAAAGTTGAAAAATGTCCTGAAAAAAATCCAAAAAAAATAAAAAAAATGTCCTGAAAAAAATCTCAAAAACATTTCAAAATGTCCTGAAAAAATCTTCAAAAAAAATCGAATAATGTCCTGAAAAAATATCTAAAAATTGAAAAATGAAAATCCCTAAATATCATATAAAGTTCTGAAAAAATGAACACAAAAACATTTCAAAACATTAAAATCCAAAAACACGCATTTTGCAATAAAGGATCTCTCTTTGTGCATAGACAGATCACTGAGCATGCATCCAACGACACACAATCCAACATTGTGCTTTAATGAAATCACGCATTAACAAATGAACTTTTTCATTCAAACCCGACATTCAAATTGATCAAAATTGTCATATCAATCAACCTCCAAATCAATTCATCCTTGGCACACTATCATGGGTCTTATACAAGGTGTGGTATACTCGAAACCAAACTGTGTCCTGTCTTAGACGGGGTACCACATGTCCTGAAACCAGATAGCATGATCGTCCTATCAACACTTTCAACTTTTGACAATGAAGAGCAAGATGTTTGTTTGATTTGTTGGAATTTGTGCATCTTATCTTTTTATTGATTTATTTTTTGGCTTCGATCATGTTTCTATGTTGCTCGATGATATCACTGAGTGATTTAGAGTGACCGGGATGGTTCATGGTCCTTTTCTTTTTTGTTGTGATTGTTGTTTGTTTGTGATGTGTCTGTCTTTTGCGAAAAGGGTTGCATTTCAGCTCTGGCCTTCAATGCCATGATGCTACACATCCATTTTGCTACATTAAAATAAAGGTTCTCACCTACAAAGTGCATTACTGAAAGCAAGTTTTTCTTCATCTCTAACTGTTTTCTATCTCATTTCTTCTTACTAACATTTCTTCTGTCAGTCTTGGTAGTCCGTTTGATCCTATCATGTTCTATCATTATTATCGATCAATTGGCCTCTTTTCTGCATGTTTCCGGCCAATTCCTCGAGGGGGCATGCATATGTCATTGTTATTGTCTGGGGCATTTTTCATTATTGTTCTTTGAAACAACACTTAAAATCGCATTGTCTCAAAGAGGGGCAAAATGTAGACACCTAAAAATGGTCAATGCTTGCAGAATCATACTTTAACATTTGCGCATTGCCTTATTTTAGGGTTTTTGCATCGCATTAACATTTCTCCTATGTCACGCACTTGGTCTTTATCATTTGCAAGCATTGAGTCCTTCTGCATTCCTCATTTTTCTCACTTTCGAATTAGGTCTTGTCGATAGCAATTTTCAGTCATGATTCATCATCAATCCTTGTCCTCTTGTCAATCTCGTCAATTTTGCGATCGATTTGTCATCAATCGTTGTCCTTCTCAATCATGTCAATTTGGATCAATTTGTCATTGTTCCTCGTCAATTGGCATTTTCTTAATCAAATCATTTATCACATTAGTCCTTTGTTAAATCAAACCATGATCGAGTCAATTATCTTTCATCAAGACCTAATTCATCTTCTAGGGTTTCGTGATTTAATCATTTAACCTTGTGTGTGTCATTTCTTCCTTTAGGATTAATAAATTGTTTATTTATCCTAAGTCTTCTCATTGCAATTAAATGTTCATTTAATTGGCAAATTATTCCTCTTTGTGAATTAATTAATAAATGACAAATTATTAATTAATTTACCTAATTTCTAATTTCCATCAATCTCCTAATTTCCTAATTTCTTAATTTTCTAATTCCTAATTTCAATTTCCTCCTATTTCTCTCCTAAATTCATGGAAATGACATGTCAATTTGTCATAATTGACAATCAATCAATTTTGACATAGAAGTTGTCATAATTTGTCATAAATTATCAATCAACAAATTTTGCATAGAAAGTGCATAATTTGTCATAATTGACATAATTGATTTGCAATTTCCATTTGAATTGAATCATGCTAATCTTGTCATTTATCCAATTTATCTATAAATTGGATGATCTTCATCAATCAAGGCTAATAATTGGTAATCAGACTATCGAATTTACGCTTCTAGTACTCTTGATCAAAAATCTTGTCTACTTGCTTTCAATTGTGTGTGTGCACTTGTAGGTGAGATCCACAACCAAACCATTTGAAGAGGAAAGAAGAACAATGGAGCTACATGAAGGAGCATTCAAATCACATCTTTGGTTTGCATAATCTTTGCTTTTGAATGTTTTTATTTCATGTCTCTATTGAGTGTTGTTTAGGATAGATCATTGCAATGAATGCATTTGTGATTTAGCTATTACGTTTATCTTTGTTTGTGATGATTTCCTATTTCCTAACGTTACAGTCATATCTAGTCTCTTGTCCCATCACACAATAGCCCTTGAAAATTGCATCTGTATTGTCTCCATAATAAAAGGCCTTTGTCTTCCCTCTATCCACCAACATTTCAGAAAGCCTATTTATTCACCTGTCATGTTCCTTGCCTTGCTAGACACTTGGGGCAAAATCATAAAAATTGAAAAATGTCCTGAAATAATCATAAAAATTGAAAAATGTCTTGAAAAAATCCTAAAAACACTCAAAAACATAAAAAAAATCATGTGTCCATTTTCAGCTAAAAATGTCAAAATAAAAAAAAATCAAAAAATGTCCTGAAAAAATCCCTAAAAATAAAAAAATGTCTTGAAAAAAAATCCCTAAAAAATCATAAAATGTCATGAAAAAATCCCTAAAAATCAAATAATGTCTTGAAAAAATCCCTAAAAATCAAATAATGTCCTGAAAAACGAACAAAGAAATTGTAAAAAAAACTCGAAATTCCTACAAAGTGAAAAACATCAAAATCCAAAAATAATTTCTTTGGCATTTTGCATTTTGTCAATAAATGGTCCCCTTTGTGCATAGACAGATCACTGAGCATACATCCAATGACAATTAATCAAACATTGTGCTTTTAATGAAATCACACATTAACAGATGAACTGTTTGACCAAGCAAGCATTCAACCTGATCATAGTTGTCACATTAATCCAAATAGCATCAACATTACCATTTGTCCTTGTCAACATTATCATGGGTCTTATACAGGGTGTGGTATACTTGAAATCAGACTGTGTCTTGTCTTAGATGAGGTACTGCATTCCCTGAAACCAGACAACATGATCATTCTTGTTTTCCAGTTTTGACAATGACAATCAGTCTATTTGTTTGACTTGGTTGAATTTTTGTGTCTTATCTTTTTACTGATTTATCTTTGGGTTCGATCATGTTCCTATGTTGCTCTATGATGTCACCAAGTGATTTAGAGTGACCGGGATGGTTCATGGTCCCTTTCCTTATTTTTTGTTGTGTTTGCTGTTTGTGGAATGTTTGTCACAAACTGGGGCAACTATATCATTGGGTGTCTGTGATAAGTACATTCGCTTTGTGAACACTGCACATACCTCGACCCTTGATGTATGCACCCTAGGATGCTTCACTCATTCCTTTTGTGCGATGTGTCTTTCTTTTGCAAAAGGGGTTGCGTTCCAGCTCTAGCCTTCAATGCCATGATGCTCTACATCCTCTTTGCTACATTAAATAAAGGTTTTCACCTACTTATGTGCATTTGCGAAAGCAAGTTTTCCTTCATCTCTAACTATCCTCTGTCTAATTTCTTCTTACTAACATTTCTTCCATCAGTCTTGGCAGTCTGTTTGATCCGTTCAAACCTATTGTCTTATGTCATTCTTATCGATCACTTGGCCTCTTTTCTGGATTTTTCTGGCCAATTCCTCGAGGGGGCATGCATCTGTCATTGCTATTGTCTGGGGCATTTTCATTATTGTTCTTTCAAACAACGCTTAGAATCGCATTGTCTCAAAGAGGGGCAAAATGTAGACGTCTAAAAATGGTCAACGCTTGTGGAGTCATACTTTAACATTTGCGCATTGCCTTATTTTAGGATTCTTGCATCGCATTAACATTTCTTCTATGTTGCGCACTTGGTCTTTATCATTTGCAAGCATCGAGTCCTTCTTCTGCATTCCTCATTTTTCTCACTTTTGAATTAGGTCTTGTCGATAGCAATCTTCAGTCATGATTTTGGTCGATCTTTGTCCTTGTCAATCTCGTCATTTTGCGATCGATTCGTCATCGATCCTTGTCCTTGTCAATCTTGTCATTTTGCGATCGATTCATCATTGATCCTTGTCCTTTTCAATCATGTCAATTTGGATCAATTAGTCATTGTTCCTCGTCAATTGGCGTCTATCAATTTGATCTCAATTTGTCATTGATTTTTGTCAACCAATCTCAATCATTTATCAACATTGGTCCTTTGTCAATCAGAATCATGATCGAACCTACATTAATTTCTTGTTGTCTTGACCTAATTCCTTGTCCTCTTATTTCTAGGGTTTTATGATTTGTTCATTTAATCCTTTTCTTCTTCTTTGTGGGTTAAATAAATCTATTTATTTAGTCCTAGGTCTCTTTCATGAATTAATTAAGGATGAAAACCTATTAATTAATTCACCTAATTTCTATTTCATCTTTTTCCTCAATTTTCTAATTTGTTAATTTCTCCTAATTTCTAATTTCTATTTCTATTTCAATCTTGTCATAATTTGTCATGCATTTTGCATAGCAACTTGCCATAATTTGTGCATAATTTGTCATACATTTGTCATAATGTTGCCATTCTTGATTTGAATTTCCTTTCAAATCTCTTCATGCTAATCTTGTCCTCTCTCCACTTTGTCTATAAATTGGATGAGTTTCTTCAATCAATCAATCAATCACACTTTCGAGTAGGCTTATGCTACGAATTTCATCTCTCAACAACTTGCTTTCTACTTGCATTTTGCACTTGTAGGTGAGATCAACATCAAATTTGAAGGTGAAAGAAGAACAATGGAGCCACATGAAGGAGATATCTGCGTCGGTTTGCTTCAATTTCATGCAATTTGAATATCTTGTCTTTATGCCTTCATTGATTGGAATAGGATTGCTTTCATTGTAGTTTTAGGTTTTGTGATTGTCCTAATTGCTATTTGTTTTGATGCTTCCCAATTTCCTGGTCTACACACCATTCTCGAATTAATTATCAATTAATACATATTTATTAACCCTCATTAATAACTATATATTAATAATAATTAATAATAAAAGAAGGTAATTAATCATCATTAAAAATAAGTTTAAGATGAAACAAGTTTTATTTTATTTTACATTTTCATTGGGGGTCTATTTATTTATATATATATATATATATATATTTTTAAACTTTAAGAAAAAAATTGGGGCCACTGCGGGGCCCACCTCCCATCACGGGAGAGGCCCGCAGCTCCCCCCTGCGGCCACCGCGGCGTCGCTCCCTGCGGCCACCGCGGGTGCCACTCACTGTGGCCACCACGGGTGCAGGGAACCCCTGTGGCACTCCCATGGGGAGGTGGAAGGGGAGGTGACGCGATGCGAACTTTGGCTCCTCCGCCGCCAAACCCTAACACACCCCCCCCCCCCCCCCCCAAAAAAAAAATTTCAACTCACATTTTTTTTTTGATTTAATAAAAAAGAATCAAAACAATAACCCCCCCGGGAAAAAAAAAAAAAAATATTAATAAACAAAAACAAAACTAAATCCTTTTCATTCACAAATCACAAAACCATATAAACGTTTTTGGTCCAATATCCACCAATATTTTCAAAACTAGAACTCAAATTTTAAGAACATCCATGGATTATCTTTCCATTTTTATGAAAAAAAAACCAGAATTTCATGAGAATGAACCAAACACATTTTCTTTTGATTTACAATTAAATAAAAGATAAACAAGAACCCTACCTCCTTTAGCATTCCTAGCAAGAATTTTGAAGAAGAGCCCAACATGCAGTTGTAGAAAAAAAAATCCTTCTTTCCCCCAAAAATATTTTTCAACCTAAATTAAATGGGAAACCTTTTTGACCTAATTTCTAATTTCAAAATTTAAGCCCTTTTTAAAATAAAAAGAAATAATAATTCTTTTCAACTATTAAATTATTCTAACTTGATTTTCTAATTATTATACTTCTCTCTTATTTTGATCTTAATTTTAATTTCTCCATATTAATTAAGCCAACATTTATATTTTGAACTATTGACAAGGGTAAAGTATTTAAATTAAATTAATTTCCAAAATCAACCTTTTACACTATATCAAACTTTACAAAATAAAAAAATGATTTTCTTTAAATAATAAAATTTACCCTTTCATTTTCCAAAATGCAAAAGTGGTTAAATTATTTCTATTTCCAAATGACTTTAAATCTTCCTTTTTAAAAATGCATAAACCAATTAAATTCGTTATTTAAAATTAACTATTAAATTAAACTTGCTACACATAATAAAGCGATCTTTTTAATAAAGGACTAATCTCATGAAGGAAACCTATTTATTTTAATTCCTCAACTACTAATGCGTAGATGAACACATTAATTCAATTTAAATACTTAAGCTTGCTACAAATATAAATAAAGCGATCTCTTAAATTAATGATTAATCATATAAAAGAAAACTATCTATTTTAAATTTCTCAATTACTAATGCGTACATCCACACATTAAATTGAATTAAATACTTAGGATAAATACTCCATTCCCCACATGCAAGGCACACAACCCAAGAAATCCACCAATCACATGACACGCAACCCAAATGACAATGGAACCCTACGGACCACACACGATGCTCACCTGATCATGGCTAAGGCAAGACGAGAGTTTTATGACCACCTAATCCGAATTCTAAGGATGAAGGTGGTATACTCAACCCTGTGAATCCCAATGGAAATGAACCTCACACCTAGGTGGTATTGTACCTGCAATCTCCTGCAACCATGAGTCACGCAAGCATACATATCTATACATATTCACTGAAGGCGTTAGCTCAAGATTTATAACAAGAATTAGGGAAACAATTACATTTACACAAGAATCGATGCAAAAGCACAATAATAGGTATGCACAATTATTTATATTATCTAATCTACAACATTACATCACGGTTAATCAATCATTCAAGAATGCCACATAGGAAGTCAACCAATGTCAAACGGGTTTACAAGGCCGACTAGGGTAGGGGCATTACAGCATGTCTATGCTCCAAAGCTGTATTGGAATCTCCTGATTATCTATTGTCTTTCTAAGGTTCATGGTACCCTCAAAATAATTTGCATTCCTTGAAAGGAACATAGGAATGAGTAAAGAATACTAGGAGAATTTAACCCCAGCCACCTAATTCTTAATGTCTAATAACCCCTCATGAATCTTTTCCTCAAGATAAGGGGCAAAGTCAAAAACTACTGTAAAATCTAGATGATGTATCTGCATAGCCATGTACATGAAATCAGGCGGCATTACTGTAATGGGACTAAAACCCAATACTTGAAAAAAAGAGAAGAAAGTAGCCTGGAAATAGGGAGTGAAAGCACTAATTGGGAATGGCTCCTATGAACTAGGGCTGATATGATATGTTGTACTTCCTGCTCTGGCTAAGTACATTGAAAGAAAATTCTCTAATGAATTCTTTCATTTTGGAATATTCTTCCTTCTGTTCATTTAAATCTATTGGTACCAAGCTAGGGGATGGCTCATATGAGTCAAAATCTCTTGAAATTCTTCCCTTCTGATGGTTAATAGAATCTCCCCATCATTTCCTCTGATAACCCTTGAAACTGGGTCATATCTATCTATAACAGCCTTAAGAAAATCGACATCCATAAAGACACCAGGTACTACCAACTTGCCCAAGTCATACTGCCAAGGACTAGATAATGGGGAATTTAATTTCCTTTGCCCATACCATAATTTAAAAATCTCTAACCCAGTTGCTGGTATATAAGCATCTGCCAAACGAAATGCTTTGTCAGTCAACCCTTCCCCTAGGGTTTTTCCATCCACATACCTTTGCCCCTATTGTTTATCATTTGTGGAAGGGTTTAATTGGTCCAAGAAATCATCATAAAGATTTCTTTTCATATAATCTACCTCCCCTGAATGCTTTCATGCAAAAGGCATTTTCTACAACTCTAACGACTTTCCATTAAATCTCTTAGTCTAGGACTTATCATAAGATTTTTTAAATTTCCATAGCAATTTAAACAGATTTCACTATTTTCTGTCTGGTATCTTAACCCTAGAACAAATTGAATCTTGTTTTTGCAATCTTTCACAATTTTTAATATTAATTTGTTTTAAGAACATATGGAGAGATCAGATGGACTTACTGCTTTTGATTTTCGCTAGAAATGACAATTCTGTGTCACAGAGGGTCGCTTCAGTCTCCTTTAGCAGTAGGAAATTCTTTATAATTTCTATGAAATCTTTTGTGAATGAAAAACCTTTAAGAGTCTTTTAATTATTTGTTTGAGAAAGGACGTAAATGTCTCGTCCATCATTAATATTCGCACGAGCGAAACAATGACTCCTAGCTTTGTAATTAAGAAATTTGAAAACTAGTCGTCGATCATCTTCCTAGTTGGCCAACCTAACGATCATCTCCTTGTTGAATCATCACTTGTTCTTTCATCTTTATCAGTGGCCCCAAAAAATCGTGACACGTCAGCAACACCTCCTCTTTTTGTCAAATTCCATCAGCGGCCCCACTATAGGTTTTTCTGGCCAATTCGAGACACGTGGCATCATCTCGCAATACCGTGATTCATAACCACCTTGCAACTTCCATTGCGGGAATACGAGGGCCATCTGATCTGTTCAATCTTTACCTCTTTGCATAATGCCCATAAACTTCTTTAGGACTTAAAAGTCGAGCAACTTTTACCTTAGGATAAAACATCCTCATTCAATTTGAGCACATGCACATTGATGGGACTGTTTGTAGACCGACCTTTACCGCCTGCAAATCGGTATTGCAAAGCTCTTGACTGGTTGTGCTGCTAACCCTGCTAGTTTCTGCCAATAACATTCGACACAATCTCATGATGTCGTGGTCATTAAAATCCTCACATCTCGGATTGTGGGGAAGCACTAACCGTTGGATCTATCCTTTCTTTAATAGATGGTTAGGGTATTTAGCACTTTCCGGTCTTAGGAAAATGCAAGCGCATGCATAAATATTTTAAAAGGGGACCGGTTATAGGGAATTTCATGTGGATGACTTAGGGAGAGCATACTTTATGAACCAGTTAATCAATATTTTGAATAGAGAATGAAAATGTCCCCGCGAATGAAAGTAGAACCCTCAGCCTTAAGTGAGAAAAAGGTAACATCAGGAAATAACAGGGGCCAAAAACATACTTTCAAACCACTCTTCAATCATAAAAGACATAACCCCCCATAGCCCTAAACCTTGATACCTTGAGCAAGGGCAAAATAAAAATAGGATGACCAAAGTGAGAAAAAGGTAACATCAGGAAATAACAGGGGCCAAAAACATACTTTCAAACCACTCTTCAATCATAAAAGACATAACCCCCCATAGCCCTAAACCTTGATACCTTGAGCAAGGGCAAAATAAAAATAGGATGACCAAATTTTGCAAGACACAATTTTAGGTCCTATCACCTCCACTATACCACCAACACTTTTGATCTCACCAACTATCTCCTTGATCATCTAACCATACTGTTGAATATTCTCACCTTCAACCATCAACATGTCATCAATTTTACCTCTTAGACTCTCCTCTTTGGCAATCTTCACATGCTCATCACCACTATAGATGTCCTTAAGTTTCTTCCACACTTCAAAAGAAGTCTCCAAACCATGGACATCAACATATTCTAAATTGGACAAGGAACTGATAATGGCCTCCAATGCTTGATTATTCTCCCATTTCTCCTTCTTTTGATCATCTGACAAAATCCCACTAGGCAAGTTATATTTAGTAACAACATGTTCATAGTATTGACTTCCTAAGCTCTTGATATAGATTTTCATCCTATCAGTCTAGATTATGTAGTTTTCCCTATTGAACTTTGGACCTTCTTTCTTCATCATGTTCTTCTAGATCTTTACCTCAAGCTGTTAAGCTTAAACACAAGAGGACCTGAAATGCTCTGATACCAATTGATGATATGATGAATCAATAATGATCCAATCAACTACTAAGAGGGGGGGGGGGGGGTGAATTAGTAGATAGAAAATAAAATAAAATTTTACCAAATTCAAACCCAACTCATAAATCAATCACTGAACTAACCAGTTTAAACACTGTACCAATAACTACAACTGCATTGTTAAGTTTATTGGTTGACTAGAATACCAATATAATAGTGTAACACATCTGAAACTCATATACCATTTAACCAAAACATCAAACCACTTTATTAACATTATTAGTATCACATTTTAGATCACTTTCGGTCATCTAAACATATCTAAGTGGCTTTACCAGTTAAACATATTAACCATATCAAAACATACCCACAAAACTATTCACCACTTGACACAATGGTTTTTGACGTGGATACCCAAATGGGAAAAACCATGGTGGGGATGAATACCCATAAGTATTCTAAACTCTTTTGAAGTTTTCCATGTTAGGAGCCAAGCCTTGTTAGAAGCTATACAAAAATGTCTTGTTAGGAATAGATCTGGTTAAGGACCACCTGGTTAAGGGATTGACTACAATACCCCATTAAAGGCAATACCCTGTTAGGAGTAACCTTGATAGAGGATTTCAAATCCAAGCTAATGGATCACTTGGTTAGAGGATTTAGAAAGCACCAAGCCTATTAAAGCTTACCCGGTTAAGGGATTTAACTGTGGTAATTTTTAGAGAACAACAGGGTTTTTACTGATCTGGTAATAGAACTACTCTGCTTGATTATATCCATTTATGCTCCTATCTGTCTTCACAACATTCTACAAATACTCCTAGTTCGATAACAATCAGACTACCACACCTAACCAAAATTGCTAACACTATTACAAAACAACTCATCGACCTTATAAGCAATACAATAGGTTGATAACACATCACAAAACCTAAGATCTCATAGAGATTACAAACATATCGGTTCAAACATGACCGTTGGATTACATAGTAATCATCTGCACATTGTCCTAGACAACCTCAACCGCTCTTGGATCACTGCAAATCAAATCCTGTAACTCATCATGTATTTTCACTTCATGCAATGCACTTTCTCATTCCCAAGATAAAACAATTATCTCTACGCACCAAAACCACTATGAAACTCATCACATGCATCATGCATACGTGGCATAATAATCTCTCATCACCATTCGATCATAGATCAACACAATCGATTCACCAAGATCCATCGGTTAGGGTTTGGCATATCAACAGGTTAGGGTTACTGATTGATCTCTCTACTGCAATAGTAATACCAGTTTCCTTGATTGCTCAACTATTGATTGCATTACAACATCACTACCGGTTACAATACAACTCCATTACCGGTTGCAATTGGAATCAATGACAACACTTATACTTCATTAATGCAATATTCATACAATGCCAACACTTTACATAATCTATCAAAATCATTAGAGAAAAATTCACCGCCATTATCAGTCCTCAAACATTTAATTTTATTTCCACTTTGCAACTCAACCATTGCTTTTAATTCTTTAAAATGATTAAAAACTTCAGATTTACTCTTTAGAAATTATACCCATGTCCTTCTACTAAAATCATCAATAAATGAAACATAATATGTAGATTTTCCAATCGAAGGGACAACTATAGGACCAAACACATCAAAATGAATAAGATGCCAAACACCACAAGATTTATAAGAGCTCGAGTAAAACTAAATGAAATTGTAATTCATAAATGCAATGCTCATAGAAATCAAACTCAAGATCACAATCATTAAAAATTTCAACAAGGTTTTTATTTTTCAAGGTTCTTAGGAACCTTTTCTCCAATTTGGCCAAGCCTTTGGTGCCATAGCATAGTCTTTTCTATAGGTAACTTTGATTCAGAAGAAAGAGCACCCTTAGGTACCCAAAACCCATGTCCATCTATTGAAGGTGAAACCCTCAAATCTTTCGATGAAGTATTTTTTACAGAGGTTCTATTACTCTCAATAGTGTATGCCTCTAGCTTATACATAATGCCAAACCTAACTCCTTTAGCAAACATCATAGCACCCTTAATCATCTTACATACTGCATCAAAAAAGACTACCTGCACACTCGCATCTATTAGTTTTCTCACAACTAATAAATTTTGTTTTAATCCAAAGATATGCAACACACCATTAATCTTTTTTATTCTACCATTAGGAAACCTAATTCTAACTTTACCTCAAGCAAAAATGTCTAAATGTGAACCACCACCCAAGTACACCTTACCTCCATTAAATTATTCATATAGAAAAAACCAATCTCTATTGGAAGTCATATGTAAAGATGCACCTAAGTCAATTAACCATGCATCATTACCTGCATGAGTAGCCGAAGCTACAATGAATGCATCACCATCTTCCTTCTCGGACTTAGAATCAAAATTAAACTTCTTCTTTTTCATCTTCTTTTCTTCTTTGTTGTCCTTACGGATGTGACTTGATTTACTGTAATTCCAGCAAATGAATTTGGACTTTTCAGAAGATTTCAATCTCCCTTTGGATTTGGACTTATTGCGCTTCTCATTCTTCTTGCCTTTTTTCTTAGTTCTTCCACGAATAGTTAGGGCTTCCTTCGAACTGATGGATACCTTCTTCTACAATCTCTTCACCAAGTAGGGCACCCACCACATCTTCAAACTTCAAAATAATAGAAATACTATAGATAGCCATAACAAAACAATCCCATGAATCAGGTTAAGAACAAAGCAAGATCTAACATTTATCCTCTTCATCCCTCTTAACACCAACACATACCAGTTGAGCCACAAACATATTAAATGCTTCTAGGTGGGTTGTAACTCGTCCACCCTCTTCCATTCTCAAAGAATACAATTTCTCCCTCAAGAAAATCTGATTCAATAAAGATTTCGCTTGATACATTTCACCAAGCTTATTCTATAGCTTCTTTGCAGAGCTCTTCATGGACATTGTTTAGAACAGAGTCTTCCAAACATAGTCTGATTAAACCCTTGGATTTTTAGTCCATAATACCATATTAAGAAGCCGTAGTAGGATCTGCAGGTCTTGAGACATTCACATCAACAACATCCCATAGATCTCGATCTATTAGTAGATATTCTATCTTCAACTTCCACATCTCAAAATTACTTCTATTATATTTATCCACCTCTATTATCCCTGAAGAACTTTCCATCTGAATATTCCCACAACAAGATCAAAAAGTGTCTTCTGCACAAGCTCCCACTCAAATATGGATTAGTTCAAAATGCCTAACAACCCACAATTGAATCCAAAGGTGATTAGGCTCTGATACCACTTGTAAGGAAGTTAATTAGCAAAACAACTTCCTATACTAACCTTGAGAGGAGGGTAATGCAATTTTTTTTACAGATCGTTACAATAGTTATAGAAACTTAACGAAAATAGACATAATAACATGCATATCATAACACAGTTATTTATGTGGGGAAAACCCTTCTGGGAGAAAAATCCCACACTCTAAAAGTAGCTCAATATATTATTCAACAATCAATAACATATCACAATATACTTACAGAGAAAGCTCTTCACAAGAGTACCACTAATCATAGATTCAAAGGTAACTCAATAGCCATAAGACTCTTACACACAACCTCTATCTCACATACCTCATATATAGGAGATACAATACAAGAAACCATAAAACAATATTGTAGACACCTAAAACTTGCACAACTAATTAAATGAATTTATATTTGTTTAATTACCCTAATCTTCCTATTGACTAAACTAAGGTTTAATCAATATCCCTTTTCTTCTAATAAACCATTAATCAAATTCAACATTTAATAAAAATCCCCTTTCCATTTTAATTAAATTCAACATTTAATTAAATATCCCCTTTTAGCTATTTTAATCAAATTCAACATTTAATTAAAATCCCCTTTCCATTTTAATTAAATTCAACATTTAATTAAAATCCTCTTTCCCATTTAATTAAATTCAACATTTAATTAAAAATCCCTATTTCCCTCACCCCACATGCATTTTACAACATATGCAAGTTGCATCTCCTTTTGGCTAAAATAAATCTTTTATTTTATCTAAAAAAATCTTATTTTCCCCACCCACTTGAAACCTTTAATGTCTTCCCTTAAAGTCTTCTTAAGCCTTTAATGGTTTCCCTCAAAGTCTTCAAGCATTTAATGTTTTATCCTCCTTTTTTATCATTTAAATAAATTAAGATTTATTTAAATAAAATCCAAAATTCACATTCACATTTAAATTAATGTTTATTTAAATATCTATCCAAATGCAAGTTGCATTCATTTTAGTTGAAATAAATCTTTTTATTTTAATTAAAAATTCCTATTTGTCCCACTTGCATTCTCCTACATTTTCCATTAACTTCCTAAGCATTGTTCTAGAACCTCTCAAAACTCACTTAATTAGTCTAATTCTTCTATCATGGTCACATCCCTAAATTTTGGAAGTCACTTCTAGTTTTGGAAGAAAGTCTTCTAAATGCATTTAAAGTTTTATCTTTTCAACAAGATAACTTTGTTGAGTTCCCCAAATTTGTAGGACTCTCACAAAAGTCTTGAAGGTTATCTAACTTCCAACAAGATAACCTCCAAGGTCTCCAAAGAGCTTTTAATGCTCTTACAAAACTTCACATTTTCAACAATTTAGCTTTGCACAAGATTTTGTCCATTGGGCAATATCTTTATTCATTGGATAAAAGCTTTATTTCATGAATTTGCCCACATGGGATTAAACATTAAGTATTCTAAAGCATTTAATGCTTCCTCCCTCTCCTCTCAAGCAATCTCACGGTGACACTTGTCAACATGGGATTGGGTTGAAAATCACACATGGATTGATTACTTTCAATCTTGACCCTCCTTAAGCCAATTCAATCTTGGCCATCCAATTCTCCAATTCTTCTATAAATAGAGCCCATTTCTCCTTCAATTCATATATGAATCTTGTGTATCTAAATTATAGTCATTTGTAGGTTAAGGAGCTCATCTTGTCATCTTCAAGCATTCAAGCCATCTTCAAGCATCCAAGCCATTTAGCATTAGCATTAGCATTTTAGCTTCATTTTAGCATAAATCTTCAATTTGGAATACATTTAACATCTTAATCATTAAACCTTTCATCACACCCTTCAAAAATGGAAACTTAAATACACTTTGATATATTGAAAACTAGCTATGATCTTGTGATGAAAATTTACCGACATTCTTATCTAGCCAACCCAAAGCTTTGGGGAGAATTTAACACCATTTTGTGCTCAAATGAAAAATTACTATAAAGAGTAACTTCATGTAAATGTAAGGTTGAGACATCATTTTTCCAAAATGGAGGTTAGCCTAATTGGGGAAATACCTTGAGAGTCCTATATAAGAGCATGTTGAATATTGTTGGTCATTGTTGCTGCTAGGATATGTTGTTGTCATTGATGTCAACATTGTTGGAAAATGCACACTCGAATGAGAAATTGTAGGTGATTGAAGGTATTGTCATTGATGGAAACCTTACAATCATATGACTCCAACAGGCACCGACACCGACAGACTCTACATCAGCATACAGTTCACCGGCACCGAAAAGATTGATTACCGGCACCCTGGCTGACAGGATTTTGTTTATTGTATTTTGTAATTAATTGTAATATCTTTTTGTAAGCCAACAAGGCTTATTGTAATAAGGATCATATATAAGTATGAGATCTTAGAGAACATTTGTAATGAGGATATGTAGATGGATATCATGTGCGATTATTCAGGCAGATTGTAAAGTAAGGTTTATGATTATTGCAGAGCTTAAACCGGTATTGAACCTGGCATAGCAGATGCTGATCCAAAGTAGTACTTGACATTGGATTTATATAATCCACCTTTTGTAAGTCAGTGAGACTTCTCTTTTGTATTTAAGCAGTGAGCTTTAGGTAGTTGGCCTTCCTGCATGTGCAGGCCCCTATTGTAACAGTAATATTCACCTATTGGCCAGTAAGCGAATATTGTGGGTCACAAATCCCACTGAGGTTTTTCCCACACCGAGTTTCCTCGTTAAAAATATTATGTGATGGTGTTCTTTCTATGTTGTGGTTGTTTTTCTTATTTACTGCATTAATTAAAGTTTACCGGTATACTGTTTTGAGATGCAATTCATTTAGTAAGTTAAGAAAATCCATTAACCGACAAGATACTGATTCACCCCCCCCTCTCAGTATCTTTGGGAATCCTAACAAACATATTCTTGTGTATTGCTTCGGCGATTATAGATTGGTTTGTTGTTTTGTTTTGTTGATCACTATTTTACAGAGCTCAGTATATCCTCCGGTATATTTCGATGTGATCAGATCTTGTGCTGAGTTTCTAGGATATTGCTTGTGATGGTCTTGTGTATCTTCATATTAGATGGATTGTGATTTGGTACTCCGCAAGTTATCTTTCTTCGTGACAATTGTTGATTGGTTGTGTTCTTGAGCTTTCAGACATTGACCGATGAAGATTTGATAAGTGGTGTTGGTGTAGATGTTCTTGATGATTTTAACATTCTTTCTAGTGTTTCCTAGTCGTGTCCTATTTGTTTTGATGATCCACATTGATTGTTGTATGATTTTTTGGCCGTTTCTATGAACCGGTGATGATTTTTGTGTTATGTGGTTTTCCTGGTGGTGTAGCATGCTATGGTTGATCTTGGCGTGATTTCAGGTGGTATTGAGTGTTTGAGAATTTTTTTTAGGACCATGTTATGCTATGTAAACCATTATATTGGTTCGGTGGTTGCTATTTATATCATGTGTTATAATTTTGTAATTGAGGGTTGAGGGTTTAGCCGACCTTGTTATCAAGGTTGATGATCTGTATATATAGGTGATATTGTCATGTAATTTGGTGGTTGATGTTATGTTTGCATTATCAGAGAGATTTATGTGCGAACAATTGATTTATCCTTTGGTGTTGAGTTTGAGGAGAGTTTGGTGTTGCAAGGTAGACATCCATGCTTAACCGAAACTGTAATCAAGCATTTGGAGATGCCATTATTTCAATTCATATTTTCCAAATTGTAGTCCAAATCTTATTGTAAGTTAGTGAGACTTCCCCAAGGGTTGTAACATTCCAGGCCAATTATCTTTTGAGCAGTGAGCTCTAGGCAGTGTGCTTGAATGCATGTGCATTCACCATTGTAATATTTTCACATACTACTGTAGAGTATCATCTTATTGTGGGTAGGTTCCTATTGTGGTTTTTCCTTTAACCGGGGTTTCCACGTCAAAATCTTGGTGTTTTGTGTTGGGCTTTCAATTTTCTTATTTTTCTTATTACCGTAGTTTATCAAATCTATGTTTTGTGTTTAAGTTTGATATTCTAGTGAAGACTGATTCACGACCCTCTTAGTCTTCCCTCTTGGATGTTGCTAACAATTGGTATCAGAGCTAGATCCTCTGGTAGAACCTTAATCACTTGAGGAGATCTGGATGACAACTCAAGGTGTTATATTAAGAAGGATAGTCCACAGTTTGATGAGAGGAACAATGCTTTATGGAAAGACTAGATGGAAGTGCACTTGAAATGTCTTGGTGAAGATTATTGGAAGATTACAAAGAATGCTTATACTGTTCCTCCAAATGGACCATCTACTCTTGATGAGATCAAGAAAGTTGAACATAATATTAGAGCGAAGGAAGCATTGCTTAGTGCCCTGACTGATTCAGAGATGACAAATGTAATGGGACAGCAGAACTCACATGAGATCTAGGTGAATCTTGAGATCCTGTATGAAGGTGATAAATAGGTAAAGGTTGCTAAGTTGCAGAGTTTGAAAGGAAACTAATAGATGTGATCCAAAATGATCTTGTCCTAGGTATCAGATGTGATGGTGGAACCATTAAGGAAGATGAAATTGTTGCTAAGGTGCTGAGATCTTTGCCTCCTTCCTATAAACATAAGGCTGCTTCTATTGATGAGATCCAGAGTGTGACTACTATAACAAGAGATATGCTAGTTGAAAAGATTGCTGCATTTGAGCTGAGTGAGTTTGGAAAATCACATAGAAAGTTTGAAACTACATTTAGAGCATTTGCATCTATATTTGGTAATCCTGATGAGTGCAAAATATCTAGATATGAAAGAGAGAGAAGAGAGATGGAAGAGCAAGAAAGGGAGTTGGATGAACTTGAAGCATTGATTGCTCAGAGATTGCCTAAAGGAGCCGATAAGTAAGATGGAAAGTTTCTTTTGAAATATTTCTCTTGTAATAAGATAGGACACTTTGCTTCTAGATGCCCAGAGAGAATGGCTAAATATTACAGGCATGATAAGATTGGTAAGCATGATAGGAATGATATATATGAAAAGTATGACAAGCCTTACAAGTCTAACCATAAGTATAGGAATTAGAAGAAGAGTTACTATTCTATTGATGAAGGTATTATAGGTGAAGATTCAGAAGGAGATAGAGTTGTATTCCTTGCCATTAAGCAAGATGGACTTGTACATGTTGACTCCACTAGCTGTACTATTGAGGAGAAAGCTTTAGCTGCTAAAGTTGAAGAGAAAGATGAATGGGTAATTGACAGTGGTTGCTCACATTATATGACCAATGATAAAAGAAAAGTTGTGAGTATAGAAAGATATGATGGTGGAATAGTTATATTTGGAGATTGCAATGCCTGTGTGATCCATGGGAGAGGTTCTATTTCTTTTGATGGTAAGCATAACACTGATGATGTCTTGTATGTTGAAGGTTTGAAGCATAATCATTTGAGTTTTTGATAGATGGTTGATAAAGGTTATGATCTACAATTCAAGGACAAAAAATGCAAGATCTTAAATGCCTCTGATATAGAGATTGCATCTGGAACTATGGAGGCAGGAAAAGCGAGATCAGATGACTAGGACCTAATCCCACTTTTGCCAACATATTTGGAATATGAAAGAGCCTAGGAAGATAGATCAATTTGGATAATTCTTGTCAAAAAGAGAGAGCCAAGGATTATCTCTTAGGGTTTCTATAACTCTTGTTGCAAAGGATGAGAAAAATTAGGGTTTGAATGATCAACTAGATTAGGAGATACAAAATGAAGCTTAAATGAACTCGGAATTGCAAAAACTTGCAAATATGAAACTGAGATACTGAAAGCATGAAAGGGGGAGGATTTTGGATGTGTACCTAATGTTGAAAACTAAGACAAACTAACCAAGACCAGGGTGCCATGCCACTCTCCCTGAGAATCTGACAAAGAGATGCAACTGAAAGACTGCAAATCTGATGACCTGAAGCTGCAACCTGTCAAATTTCACTGCAAAGTGGAAGGAACATGGTTGCACGCCACTATACTAGGAAAGAATAGGGCACCACACCCCTATCCCAAGTAGATTAGGGCAAAGCTGGAGTTTCTGGGCAGTGCCTGTGTCTTTTCCAGGGCTAAAAGTCCTTCCAGGTACTTGTTTCTACACCTGCAACTAAAAAGAGAAGGTTTGGGTGGCTATATAGGGTTTTTCCTTAGTCAAACCCCTATGTTGTTTATTTCCACCTCCACAATAGCCGATAATATACTGAAAATGTGTGTACTAGAACCTTATGTGTATACAAAATCCTAAAATGAAGGCAAACAATCTAGAGCAACCCTAAAGAGTAAACCTTAAATGCTTGTAATTGAAAAAGTAAATGCTCTAAATCAATGATGCAAAGTGATGTAAAGCATGAATGTAAATATGAAAGTTGATATAAAGAAGCTCATACAAAGACATGAAACTAACATGAAATCATACCAATCCCCAAGGGAGAGATATTGCCACAAGATCTCCTATTACTCTTCAATGTCTTCAAGGCTACTAATTGATGATGAATGCTTGATGAAATGTTTTTGAATGTTGTTGAAGACTCTATATAGGCTTCTCTTTCACTACATAGAAGCCTCCTTGTGCTCCAAAAACCTCCCCTTAGATTATTAGATAGATAGATAGATAGTTCTTAGTCGCCTTCAAATGAAGAAAGAGAGCTCTTATGAATGAAACCCTAGATCTTAATTTTGACATAATTTTGTCTTTAGGCCGATCTAGGAATTGAATTTCACTCCATTCTTTTGGGGTTAAGCATTATGATATCATAGAATTGTTGGCAATATCACATTATTACATACAATGAAAGATTGTTGACATTTCAATAAGGAGATTGAGAAGGTTGTTGATGATTATGGACATAACTGTTTAAAGATGTTTTACTATCTTGATATTATTATTTTGTCATTGATGTCAAGAAATTGATTTTCTAATTCAGTATGATGTTGCCATATCTTGAGAAGTATGATATGAAGATTATAAAGAAGTCGGTAAAAGACACAGGAAAGAATATGATGAATTAGGGGATAAGTTATTCAATGCGCAACTCTACCAAGTCAGACAATGATGAGATCTTGATGTTTTAGATTGTTTTAACATCATACATATGTTGTAAAATGTAAAGGTTAATACTATACTATGTTATCAGGCAAAGAACCTAGTCGGTAAACCCTAAGGAACCTAGTCAGTAAAACCTGAGGTTATTGCTGTCAGTTAATGAAGGCAGAATGTCTACCGAGTGAAGTTTAGTATTCATCGAGTTGTAACTGAGCTATAACAGAATGCATCAAATGTTTACATGTGATATTTAACGAAAGAAGCTGATGAGCTAGAGTGGATCAATGATTGGTAAGCCGTGGAAGAAGTTTGTTAATGAATCTAAGGCAATGAAAAGTCGGCATGAAGATCTACAACTCAGATTGAACTGCATTACCCTAACACAAGTTCCAAGGTGGGGTAAAATGTTTTCAGATCGAAAGATACATTGAACCTAGACAAGATTGAAGATCTGATGGCTATGATTGATCATGGGAAATGTCATCAAGGAGATTAAGTGGTTAGAAGATTATTTATAAATAGGAAACTGTTGATAAATGAGGTATGCAAGCAAGTGTATGCATAGGGATGCTACATAGTGATCACTGAGCACAAAAGCTTGAAGACCTGTTAGAATAACATAGTATTGATGCCCAACAGATGGACAAGATTAGTTCTATGTCTATATTGTATTGAAAAAATAGGAATCTGCTTTAGCATTTTAGATGTGAAGTTGCAGATAGATTTTATTACTGCTATTTTGTGAAAGTGACAGGAAATCTCTTAACCGAGTGGACTTAACAGTCTTATATGTAAATCCTCTAGCAAGGTGACATTCTGATTGAGTGTTTGACATCCTTTGACAAGGTCACTTCTAACAAAGTGAAGATCCTAACATATTTGAGGGAAATCCCTTAACTGGGTCACATCTAGCAATGTGTTTGTAATCTTTAACAGGATTTGCTTTTAACCAAGCATACTCTAGAAGAGTATATTTCTTAGTGGGTCCGAAATCCCACAATGGTTTTTCCCTATTTGGGTTTCCACGTTAAATATAGTGTTATGAGGTTTATATTGTTCATATGCTTTTGAGTTTGCATGTTTGACAGTTTTTGGTTATATAACTGATATATGTGTTACCGAGGTTGAATCTGATGTTTTTATGGATGATTAAGTTTGTATGATTCACACCCCCCCTCTCATCTTGTTGGGTATTGGATTTGTACTTATATTAAGTATCAGAACTATCAATTGGTATCAAAGCTTTGGACTCCGAAAGGAAAGTTTAAAGGCACTTGAGTTAAAGATCCAAAGATTTATAAGAGGGATGCACCTAAGCTGAATAAGTCAAGTTTCTCTACATGGCAGAAAAGGATGAAGCTACATCTATCAGGAGTTGGAGAATATGCTATATACTATCTGGAGAATGATTTTGTTGCACTGAGCACCTATCCATTGACTATGGAAGAGATAAAGGTGAAGCAAGAACATATTCAAGCAATGATTGAAATAACATCCGCATTGACCGATTCAGAGTTCAATGATCTAGAAGGATGCAATGATGCAAAGGCAATGTGGACTAAGCTCATATCTGTATATGGAGGAGATGAACATGTTCAAAGAGCAAAAGTAGATTGTCTAAGAGGACAACTTGAATCTATGAGGATGAATGAAGGTGAGAACATAACCCAGTACTATACAAGACTAAAGGAGATTGTAAATCAAATCAAAGGAGCAGGAGGAACTATTGAAGAAAAGGATGTAACAACTAAATTGTTAAGAACCCTTCTACCTGCCTATGCAATCTGAGTATCTGCAATCAATGAATTGAGGTTTGTACCTAATATGCTAGTTTCCTTGGATTCTACTATTGGTAAGCTATATGCATTTGAGTTAAGTAATTTTGATAATAGTGGGTCATCTGTAAATAAAGTTGAATCTGCATTTAGTTCTTTTCATATGAATCAATCTAATGATTACAATGAAAGAAAGTATAAGTACTCTGAAGGAGATCATAGTGGAGCAAGTGAAAGATTTTGGAAGACCATGGAGGAGGTACACAAACTGTATGAAGAAATCAGAAAGCAAGAAGAGTTTGAAGCACTATTGGCCAAAAGGTTACTGAGAGGAAAAGGTAAGTATAAAGGAAAACTACCCTTGATATGTTTCAATTGTGATAAAATTGGACATATGGCTTCTAACTGTCCTGACAAAGATTTCACTGAAAAGAGAGATTACCGAGATGACAGACAGAAAGATAACCATTACAGAGGACACCGAGGCTTCAGAAGAAGAGATAGAAAGACATGCTTAATTGCTGATGAGGAATCTAATGATGATAAATCAGATGAGACTGATATAGAAGAAGTTGTTTATGTGGCTATCAAGGATGGATCAGATGAAGAAAAGTATGAAGAAAAAGCCCTAATATCTCACATAAACACAAATGATTCTTGGATTATAGATAGTGGATGCTCACATCATATGATAGGAGATAAACATAAGTTTGTTATGTTAGAAGATTATGATGGAGGCTATGTTAGATTTGGTAATGATGCACCATGTCCAGTAAGAGGTAAAGGATCTATAACACTTCTTGATAATGCAAGATGCAATGATGTTTATTGGGTTGAAGGTTTGAAATACAATTTGTTGAGTGTACCACAGCTAAACAACACAGGTTACTGAATAGAATTTCAGAAAAGAATTGTCAAAGTTCATGACAAGAATGGAAAGTTAGCTGCTACTGGGACACAAACAAAAGGTAATACATTTCACCTTGATTCAACTCACAGTAAGTGTTTGCATGCAAAGATTGATGATACCTGGTTATGGCATAAAAGGTTTTGTCATGTTAATTTTGATAATCTGATCAAAATAAGTAAAAAGCACTGAGTAAGAAGTCTACCGAGTCTTGAAAAACCTGAGAATGCTATTTGCTAAGGATGCCAGATGGGTAAGATGACAAGATCAAGCTTTACAAGTAAGTCCTACACTTCTAAGGGAATTTTAGATCTTGTGCATACTGATCTTTGTGGTCCTATGAAAGTTCAAAGTTATTATGGTGATAAGTATTTCATATTATTTGTGGATGATTATTCAAGGATAATGTCAGTAATGTTTTTAAGAGAAAAATCAGAAGCTTTTGAAATGTTTAAATGGTACAAGGCAAGAGTTGAAAATGAAATAGAAAGATAACTGAAATGTCTTAGATGAGATAGAGGAGGAGAGTTCACATCTGATGAGTTCAACCTATTTTGCAATGATCATGGTATTAAAAGACAAGTATCTGCACTAAGAACTCCACAACAGAATGGAATAGCTGAAAGAAGAAATAGATCTATTATGGATTGTGCTAGAACACTGATGATTGAGAAGAAGGTTTCACAAACATTTTGGAGAGAAGCAATAAGCACAGCTGTTTACACCTTGAACCAAGTTCAATTGAAGAAAGGTACTTTGAAGACACCTTATGAAATCTGGTATGGCAAGAAACCTAATGTAAGTTATTTTAAGATCTTTGGAAGTAAATGCTATGTTCATAAAGATGATAGAAATGGCAAGTTTGATCAGAAAAGTGAAGAAGGGACATTTCCAAGATATTCTTCTAGAAGCAAAGCATTTAAATGTGTGATCAAATCATCTAAAAAAATAATAGAAAGTGCAAATGTGAAAATTGATGAATTTGCAGAAAGAAATGATGAAGGAAATTCCAAAGAACCAGAAGACTATGATGAATTTGTCTATGTGCAATCGAGAAGTCCTACCGAGATAACTGTTGAAGAAAATGAAGAAGATATCCAGTTACTGAGTGATGAAGAAGATCATACAGAGCCTACCGAGCCTGTATTAGCCAAGTATGTCAGAAGACACCATGCACCAAGTCAGATTATAGGAGATAAGGATGATCCAGTAATGACAAGGAACAAACTGAGACAGAACACATGTTTGATATCTGAATTTCAACCGAGAATAGTGAAAGAGGCATTTAACAGTGAAGATTGGATAAATTCTATGACAGAAGAGATTGATCAAATCAAGAAGAATGACACATGGGCACTGGTCCCTGTTAGAGTATTCGGGTATTTACTTGATTAATTAAACATTCTTTGTTTAATTATTTAAGTTCCCTTTATCTCTTTTACACTTAAGCTAACTTTAGGTGCATATAATTAATTATTTTAATTAATTATTATGTGCAAACCTAGGTTTTCCCTTTTTAGGGTTTCTTGACCTATTAAAGGTTGAGTTCTTTCTTTTCATTGTAAGAATCACATTACATATTTTTGTGAATATTGAGCTCTCTCTTTTTGAGCATATTCTCTATGTTTTGTATGTTCTTCAGATTTTGCTTCATTGCTTCTCCTTGTAATAGGTTATTCGGCTTGCAGAAGATCTTCAGGCTCCTGTGGTGTTGTATTTTCTCAACTCCTATATGGTATCAGAGCTCCGGATCTGCAGCTGCCTATTCTTGTTTTGAGAATTTTTTGCTTTGGAAGCAGATTTGGGGTTTCAAGAATTTTTTATGTACCTAGGGTTTGAGATTTTTTTTCTGAGCACTTTGGGCCTAAATGGACCTCACCATCGTGCTCAGAAGGCCCAAAAACCCCTATGGTCATATAAAATTCAATCTATTTTGGTTCTTGAGCTTCTGGGAGCAATTTTTTTCTCAGATCCAGGCCATGCGGCCTTGGCACGCAGATCGAGAAAAAAATTTCAAAAAAAAATAATTTTTTTTCCTTTTTATGGCATGCAGGCCGAAATTTGTTTTTAAAAAAAATTTATTAAAAAAAAAAAAAGGTGAAAAAAAAGGGGGGGGGGGTTTGTTTCTTTTTAAGAAAAAAAAGTTCTTGGAAGTTTTTTTTGGAGTTTGGGGGTACCGCAGGGTAACGAATTGACAGGCCTGTCAGACTTGTCAGTCTGGCCTCTGCGGCTCCCACCGGTGGCCCTTTCCGGCGTTCTTTTCCAATCCTCGGCTTCCGCTCCCGCCAGCCGCTGCTTGGTCCCCGGCTTCCACTCCCGTCGGCCGCTACTCGCTCCCGCCGGCCTCTTAGCTCCTCGCCGACCGCTGCATGTTCCTTCGGCTGCCACTTTGCTCACCAACTGCCACACGCTGCTCCTCTCCCCAGCCGTGCTCTGCCCTGGCCTACTGCTGCCTGCTGCCCTCCGCCCTCCTCCTTGGCCCCTGCCGCCGCTTCTGGCCGCCCTCCGCTCCGCTCCCCGAACGTTTTTTTTTTCCGGCCGGCCACCGCTTCGGCTTGTTTTTTTTTCGGCCGGCCACTGCTCTGCCACTAGGCCACCACCCGACCGCCACACAGCCACCAGAGCTCCACCTGGCCGCCACTGGTGCGCCACCCACTAGCCACCGGACCACCAACAAGCAACCAGACCCCCTTTTTTGGCTTTTTCAAGGGGGGGTTGGTTTTTTGGCCCTATCTTGGGCATACGAAGTCATTTTTTTGAGAACGAATAGGCATCAGAAGGCTGGTTCCGAGGCCGACCTCATGGTATTGGTAATTTTTTCCAATTTTGCTGTTTGACTATGTTTTTTTACAGTCAAAGTGAGGTCTCTTTTTTGTACTCCGGGAGACATAGAATGAGCATCCGACCTTTGTTTTTTGAAAACTTTATATTTTTGGAAAGTATGTTCTATTTACTTTCCAGAAATATGAGTTTTTTTTCTAGATTCTTCTCCATGCATATTTTATTCAGTTTTTTTCTTTTCAGCACTCTGGTGGATATCGTGGTTTTTCCAGGTCCTGGGATCTCTTTTCTGAGTAGGGTGTCTCTGTTTTGATTCTTGTTTCTATTTCCAGTCTTCTTATCATTGTAGCTTGTAATCATGCAAACACACTGAGATAAAGTGCCATCTGCATTGTTTACTTGGAATCTTGCATATCTTGTGTCTTGTTGTACATGCACTGTTGATCAAGTGCCATGAGGGGGTTGATGTTTGCTTGTTGTTTGCCATCTTGCTTTGTCAAGTGAGTGTTCCTTCCATGACATTTGCCTCATGATGATGTGTCTCAGCACCTTTGATGTTCTTGGTTCTTCGTCATGCAGTTGTTTTTGGCTGTCCTTTTTAGTGTTCCTGTCCCTCTCCCACTTTTGCATTATGGGGAGGTTTATCCTGTTGGTTCTAATGCTTCCGTGGTTCGATTGATCAGCTCTTCAGGCTTTGGTTTCTCATGCCATCTGTATCTTTGATTTCAGTTGTTTTGCCTTGTTTGCCTCCTGATTCGAGTAGTGTCATTTGAGGGCACTCATGCAGATTACAGTCTTCTCTACCTGTTCATGTTCTAGTTCAGTGGATGTTCTTTAGATCACCAGTTATTCTTCGACAGAGTTTGCAGGGTCTTCATGCTTCAGTGATATTTTTTCCATCTCTTTATGGAGTAGAGTTTTGTTCTCATGTGGTTTTCTCTATTTCCCCGGTTCATATAGAGATTTCATTGTATTTGGGTACCTGATCAAGCCTTGTTGCCGGGACCCATCTTTATTGCTTTCAGTAGCTATTCTAGGTTTTAGCTTCTCCCTAAGTCTAGCTTAAGGGGGGGAGCATATATAGGAGTTGAGAAAATACAACACCACAGGAGCCTGAAGATCTTCTGCAAGCCGAATAACATGTTACAAGGAGAAGCAATGAAGCAAAATCTGAAGAACATACAAAACACAGAGAATATACTCAAAAAGAGAGAGCTCAATATTCACAAAAATATGTAATGTGATTCTTACAATGAAAAGAAAGAACTCAACCTTTAATAGGTCAAGAAACCCTAAAAAGGGAAAACCTAGGTTTGCACATAATAATTAATTAAAATAATTAATTATATGCACCTAAAGTTAGCTTAAGTGTAAAAGAGATAAAGGGAACTTAAATAATTAAACAAAGAATGTTTAATTAATCAAGTAAATACCCGAATACTCTAACAATCCCAAGATCGAAGGACAAAAATGTAATCGGTACAAAGTGGATCTTCAGAAACAAGCTAAATGAAAAATGTGAGGTCATTTGGAATAAAGCAAGACTGGTTTGCAAAGGTTATGCCCAAGAAGAAGGAATTGATTATGGTGAGACTTTTGCACCTGTTGCTAGACTTGAAGGAGTAAGAACATTGTTGGCATATGCTGCTTTCAAGAACTTCAAGGTATATCAAATGGATTTCAAATTTGCATTTCTAAATGGAATATTAGAAGAAGAAGTTTTCATTGAACAACCTGAAGGATTTGTTGAAGACAATGATAAAGATCAGGTATGTAAATTGAACAAAGCTTTATATGGTCTGAAACAAGTACCTAGAGCATGGTATGAGAGATTGCACTCTCATTTGATTAAGATTGGTTTTATAAGGATAAGTGAGAACAACAACATGTACATGAACAATGATGAAAATGGAATACTAATCTCAGCCATATTTGTTGATGATATTATATTTTGTGGAAATGACTCTTTATGCAAGAACTTTGGAAATGAAATGAACAAAGAATTTGAGATGTCATTAATCGGTGAGATAAAGTATTTTATAGATTTACAGATACTGCAAATGAAAAATGAGATTTTCATTACTCAATCCAAGTACATAAAGGAAATCTTGAAGAAATTTGGAATGGAGGATTCAAAACCAGTAAGTACTCCTATGACTACCAACTGTAAACTATCAAAGAATGATGAATCTGCATCTGTTGATGAGACACTTTATCGATCTATGATTGGAAAGTTGCAATATGTTGTTCACAGTAGGCCAGATATAGCACATGCAGTAGGTATTGTTGCAAGATTCTCTGTAGATCCTAAGGAAATACACATGACATCAATCAAAAGAATTTTCAGATACTTAAAAGGCACTGAAGATTATGGCTTAGTATATCAGAAAGGAAATGATTTTGATTTAAAAGTTTATACTGATGTTGATTGGGTAGGCAACATTGATGATAGAAAAAGCACAAGTGGAGGAGCTTTCTTTTTAGGAGAAAGACTAGTGAGTTGGTTTAGCAAGAAACAAGGATGTGTTTCTCAGTCAACAGCCAATGTTGAATATGTTGCTGCAACACTGAATTGTACCAACATTGCATGGATCAAACAACTGTTGGAAGGTATAAATGAGAAAGTTACCGAGCCAATGACTATATTTTGTGACAATACTAGTGCCATTAATATTTCAAAGAATCCTGCTATGCACTCTAAGACAAAGCACATATCTATCAAATATCATTATCTTAGAGAAGAAGCTCAAGAGAAGAAAGTGGTGTTGGAATATGTTAGCACAAAGGATCAAATAGCATATATCTTCACCAAGCCACTACTAAAGGACACTTTTGAATATCTTAGAAGTAAGTTAGGGGTCCTACCCCTATCTTCTACTCACTGATCGAGTTCGGTGAAAGCATCACTTCGATAACTCTATTGAATATCTTTTCGGGAGTTCATGCTGGAGTGATACACTTTAGAATGTTTTTCTAAAAAGTGTATTGGAAGTAATACTAGAGTAATATAGAGAATGATACAAGAAATAGGAATTGAAGACAAATGCTCTGACCGAGACTCAGTTGATACACAATAGCAGGAAATAACTTCTTACAGAAACAAATTATGTTTTAGTTCTTTTCTTTTTGGTATTGTTGTCAAAGGGAGAGAATACCTACCACTACCATGGGGGAGAAGACCTACCAAGGGGGAGAAGACCTACCAAAGGGGGAGAAGACTGAGAGAAGACTATAGATTGAAATAAAGACTGAAAACAGAAGAGAAGTCTAATGTATGGGGGAGAGCATTTCAAGCATTTTAGAATCACAACAATCCAAATCTTTTAAAGGTCAAATCAATTGGTTTTGCCATCAATTCCAAAGGGGGAGATTGTTGGCAATATCACATTATTATAGACAATGAAAGATTGTTGACATTTCAATAAGGATATTGAGAAGGTTGTTGTTGATTATGGACATAACTGATTAAAGATGTTCTACTATCTTGATATTATTATTTTGTCATTGATGTCAAGAAATTCATTTTCTAATTTAGTATGATGTTGCCATATCTTGAGAAGTATGATATGAAGATTATAAAGAAGTCGGTAAAAGACACAAGAAAGAATATGATGAATAAGGGGATAAGTTATTCAATGGGCAACTCTATCGAGTCAGACAATGATGATATCTTGATGTTTTAGATTGTTTTAACATCATACATATGTTGTAAAATGTAAAGGTTAATACTATACTATGTTATTAGGCAAAGAACCTAGTCGGTAAACTCTAAGGAACCTAGTCGGTAAACCCTAAGGTTATCGTTGTCGGTTAATGAAGGTAGAATGTCTACCGAGTGAAGTTTAGTATTCACCGAGTTGTAACCGAGCTATAATAGAATGCATCAAATTTTTACATGTGATATTTAATGAAAGAAGCTGATGAGCTAGAGCAGATCAATGATTGGTAAGCCATGGAAGAAGTTTGTTAATGAATCTAAGGCAATGAAAAGTTGGCATGAAGATCTACAGCTCAGATTGAACCACATTACCCTAACACAAGTTCCAAGGTGAATATGCAAGTTCCAAGGTGGAGTAAAACATTTTCAGATCGAAAGATACATTGAACCTGGACAAGCTTGAAGATCTGATGGCTATGATTGATCATGGGAAATGTGATCAAGGAGATTAAGTGGTTAGAAGATTATTTATAAATAGGAAACTATTGATAAACAAGGTATGTGGGCAAGTGTATGCACAAGGATGCTACATAGTGATCATTGAGCACAGAAGCTTGAAGACCTATTAGAATAATAGAGTATTGATGCCCAGTAGATAGACAAGATTAGTTCTATGTCTAGATTGTATTGAACAAATAGGAATCTGCTTTGGCATTTTAGATGTGAAGTTGCAGATAGATTTTATTACTGTTATTTTGTGAAAGTGATAGGAAACCTCTTAACCGAGTGGACTTAACAGTCTTATATGTAAATCCTCTAGCAAGGTGACATTCTGATTGAGTGTTTGAAATCCTTTGACAAGGTCACTTCTAACAAAGTGAAGATCCTAACAGATCTGAGGGAAATCCCTTAACCGGGTCACATCTAGCAATGTGTTTGTAATCTTTAATAGGATTTGTTTTTAACTGAGCATACTCTAGAAGAGTATATTTCTTAGTGGGTCTGAAATCCCACAGTAGTTTTTCCCTATTTGGGTTTCCACGTTAAATCTGGTGTTATGAGGTTTATATTGTTCATATGCTTTTGAGTTTGCATGTTTGACAGTTTTTGGTTATATAACTGATATATGTGTTACCGAGGTTGAATCTGATGTTTTTATGGATGATTAAGTTTGTATGATTCACCCCCCCCCTCTCATCTTGTTGGGTATTGGATCTATACTTATATTAAGTATCAGAACTATTAAGAATTGTGCTCCTGAAATTTCAGGAGAAAAACTGAGGACCATGTGCACTCTCACCACGGTTCAACCAAATTTTCACCAAATTTTTAGGACTGTTAGATATGATGATATTCGATAGAATCCCAAAGTTATAGCTAATTTTGAGGTGTTTTGATATACGAAATTGGGCCTTAAAGGTCAAAATAGGATATAATTAGGGTTTATGATTAAATGATTTATTGGAGGAATAAAATAAAAAGGAGCACACTTAGGGTAAAGGGCCCAATTTTATGATGTATGAAGTGATGAAATATGACTTTAGATTTAATTAAATTAATTAATTAAATGCTTAAAGGGAAATAATAATGCAAGATGCAAACACACTAAGGAAGGTGCTAAACTAAGTGTGAAATTGTACCACCCCAACAAGGGTGTACAATTTATGACACTACATTTAGCCCCCAATTTAGTGGTCATATGACACTACATGCATATGCAAGATAAAGTAAAGAAAAGTAAACATGCATGAAAGAATTCTATATCCACAAGTTGTCAGATGATGCCCCCAGTGGTATCTACAGTACACAGTTAGGATTCGCACCCTACAAAAACATATGTTAGATAAAATCACAAAATCACCTAAATGCTTACTAAGGAAGGTGATGAAAATTAGAGGGTAGCTATATGTCCCCCTATTTTGGCTTGCTAATTTTAGTGAGTTGAAATAGGGTATCATCTTTACCACATCGAAGTGTGAAAGAAGATTGATGATAAATGCACATAAGAAGATTTGATACAGGATAAAAAAAAAATGGAGAATAATTGGTGAGAAAGAGAATTAAGCCTCAATTCCAACACAACAAAGAGTGTGAGGATTTGAGAGATCTCTAACACAAGATGAAAGATTTAAATGGAGAAAAATGCAAAGAGAAGGAAGAAGAGATAGAAAGCATGAATACACACTTTGGTGATCCATGAGAAGAGAAAAGGAACCATGGACATATCGCCCCTAAAACTAGGTGATCCATGGAGAGAAGGACATGGAAAACTAGCCCCCAGAGTCTGTTTGGGTGATCCATGTAAGGGAGGAGAGTGAGAACACCGTTAGTTCCACTCAACCTCTTGCATGTGTGTGTAAGTAGAACAAGGATATCTACCTTCGACACCAAGAAGATATCCAACATGCAACGATGTGATAAATTCAAGCAAGAGAGGGAATACTCTTCAAGCAAGGATAAGATACTTCAAAAGAGATATCTTGCTACATAAGTGTAAAGGAGATCCTTGGAGGAGAAGAGATATTTGTTAAAAAATACATCTACCTTCAAGTGGAGTTGTCTTAGACAAATATAACATCTTCTATAATGAATGAATGCAAGAGTTTTGAAAAGAGAAGAGGATTGTGATGACATCAAAGAAAGATTATTTATAACAACACTTTTCTAAAAGAAGGCAAGAGATCCTCATTAGGGATATGCACCTGCCCAAAATAGAAGGGTTTATTATAAAAGATACTCCTCAAGAAAAGAAATTGATGAATGATCAAAGACTTCCAACACCAAGGAGGAGGTCCCAATTAAGGATGTGTACTTAAGATCCCCATTAGGGATGCTTGTTCCAATATAAGAGAAGGAATTCAAATATGAATATTGATAGTTCTAATACTTAATGTTAAGTATAGATGCCAAGATAATAAGATGAGAGGGGGGGGTGAATCATACAAACTTAATCTTCCATAAAAATAACAGATTCAACCTCGGTAATATATACTTCAACAATATAACCAAAACTGCTAAACATGCAACCTCATAAGCATATAAACATCATAACACTCATAACACCAGATTTAACGTGGAAACCCAAATAGGGAAAAACCACTGTGGGATTTCGGACCCACTAAGAAATATACTATTCTAGAGTATGCTCAGTTAAAAACAAATCCTGTTAAAGATTACAAACACATTGCTAGAAGTGACCTGGTTAAGGGATTTCCCTAAAATCTGTTAGGATCTTCAACTTGTTAGAAGTGACCTAGTTAAAGGATTTCAAACACTCAATCAGAATGTCACCTTGCTAGAGGGTTTTACAAATAAGACTATTAAGTCCACTCGGTTAAGAGATTTTCTGTCACTTCACAAAATAACAGTAATAAAAATCTATCTGCAACTTCACATCTAAAAATGCTAAAGTAGATTCTTATTTGCTCAATACAATAGGACTTATCTTGTCCATCTCCTGGGCTCTATACTTTGTTATTCAAACAGGTCTTCAAGCTTTTGTGCTCGGTAATCACTATGTAGCATCTCTATGCATACACTTGCCCACATACATTATTTATCAATAGTTCCTTATTTATAAACAATTCACCAACCGCTTAATCTCCTTGATCACATATCCCATGATCAATCACAGCCATCAGATCTTCAAACTTGACCAGGTTCAATGTATCCTTCGATCTAAAAATGTTTTACCCCACCTTGGAACTTGCATACATTTCTTGGAACTTGTGCTAGGGTATTGCAGTTCAATCTGAATTGTAGATCTTCCTGTCGATTTTCCTTTGCCATAGATTCTTTAACAAACTTCATTCACAGCATACCAATCATTTAATCATAGCCAGCTCATCTACTTCCTTCATTAAATAATACTTTTATTCATTCAATGCATTCTGTTACTACTCGGTTGCAACTCGGTAAATACTAAACTTCACTCGTAGACATTCTGCCTTCATTAACTGATAGCGATAACCTTAGGGTTTACCGACTAGGTTCCTTAGGGTTTAACGAATAGGTTCTTTGCTTGGTAACATAGTATAGTATTAACCTTACATTCAATAATATATGTAGGATATCAAAACAATCTAAACATCATGATCTCATCATTGTCTAACTCGGTAATAGTTGCCCATTGAATAACTTATTCCTCCCCTTATTCATCACATTCTTTCTGTGTGTTTTACCGACATCTTTATACTCATCAAATCATACTTCTTAAGATATGGCAACATCATATTGAATTAGAAAATCAATTTCTTGACATCAATGACAAAATAATAATATTAAGACAGTAAACATCCTTAATCAGTTATATCCATAATCATCAACAACCTTCTCAATATCCTTATTGAAATGCCAACAATATCTCCTTGTTTGATCCATGCTATGTTGGTACAATTCAATGCTGCAACAACATATTTAGCTTCTGTTGTTGACTTTGAAGCACATCCTTGTTTCTTGCTAAGCCAACACACTAGTCTTTCTCCTAAAAAGAAAGCTCCTCCACTTGTGCTTTTTTTGTCATCAATGTTGCCTGCCCAATCAGGATCAGTATAAACTTTTAATTCAAAGTCATTTCTTTTCTATTATACTAAGCCATAATCCTCAGTGCCTTTCAAGTATTTGAAAATTCTCTTGATTGTTGTCATGTGTGTTTCCTTAGGATCTAAAGAGAATCTTGCAACTATACGTACTACATGTGCTATATCTGGCTTGCTGTGAACAACATATTGTAGCTTTCCAATCATTGATCGGTAAAGTATCTCATCAACAGATGCAGATTCATCATTCTTTGATAATTTACATTTGGTAGTCATAGGAGTACTTACTGGTTTTGAATCCTCCATTCCAAATTTCTTCAAGATTTCCTTTATGTACTTGGATTGAGTAATGAAAATCTCATCTTTCATTTACAATATTTGTAAACCTATAAAATACTTTATCTCACCGATTAATGACATCTCAAAATTTTTGCTCATTTCATTTCCAAAGTTCTTGCATAGAGAGTCATTTCCACAAAAGATAATATCATCAACAAATATGGCTGAGATTAGTATTCCATTTTCATCATTCTTCATGTACATATTGTTGTTTTCACTTATCCTTATAAAACCAATCTTGATTAAATAAGAGTGCAATCTTTCATACCATGCTCTACGTGCTTGTTTCAAACCATATAAAGCTTTGTTCAATTTACATACTTGATCTTTATTGTTATCTTCAACAAATCCTTCAGGTTGTTCAATAAAATCTTCTTCTTCTAATATACCATTCAGAAATGCAGATTTGACATCCATTTGATATAACTTGAAATTCTTGTAAGCAACATATGCCAACAATGTTCTTACTCCTTCAAGTCTTGCCACAGGTGCAAAAGTCTCACCATAATCAATTCCTTCCTCTTGGGCATAACCTTTGCAAACTAGTCTTGCTTTATTTCGAATGACCTCACCTTTTTCATTCAGCTTGTTTATGAAAATCCACTTTGTACCGATTAAATTTTTGTCCTTCAGTCTTGGGACTAGTTTCCATGTGTCATTCTTCTTGATTTGATCAATCTCTTCTGTCATAGATTTTATCCAATCTTCACTGTTAAATTCCTCTTTCACTATTCTTGGTTCAAATTCAGATATCAGACATGTGTTCTGTCTTAGTTTGTTCCTTGTCATCACTGGATCATCTTTATCTCCTATAATCTGACTTGATGCATGATGTCTTCTAACATACTTGTCTAATACAGGCTCGGTAGGCTCTATATGATCTTCTTCATCACTCCGTAACTGGATATTCTCTTCATTTTCTTCTCCATTTTTTTGGTAGGACTTGTTGGTTGAACATAGACAAATTCATCATAATCTTCTGGTTTTTTGGTGTTTCCTTCATCATTTCCTTCTGCAAATTCATCAGTTTTCACATTTGCACTTTCTACTATTTTGTTAGATGATTTGATCAGACATTTAAATGCTTTACTTCTAGAAGAATAACCAAGAAATGTTCCTTCTTCACTTTTCTGATCAAATTTGCCACTTCTATCATCTTTGTGTACATAGCATTCCAAAGATTTTGAAATAACTTACATTAGGTTTCTTGTCATACCAGATTTCATATGGTGTCTTCAAAGTTCCTTTCTTCAGTTGTACTCGGTTCAGGGTGTAAACTGCTATGCTTATTGCTTCTCTCCAAAATGTTTGTGGCACTTTCTTTTCAATCATTAGGGTTTTGGCACAATCCACAATAGATCTATTTCTTCTCTCAACAATTCCATTTTGTTGTGGAGTTCTCGGTGCAGAGACTTGTCTTTTTATACCATGATCATTGCAGAATAAGTTGAACTCATTAGATATGAACTCTCCTCCTCTGTCTGATCTAAGACATTTCAATTGTCTTCCTGTTTCATTTTCAACTCTTTCCTTGTACCATTTAAACATTTGAAAAGCTTCTGATTTTTCTTTTAAAAACATAACTGGCATCATCCTTGAGTAATCATCCACAAATAATATGAAATATTTATCACCATAATAACTTTGAACTTTCATAGGACCACAAAGATCAGTGTGCACAAGATCTAAAATTCCCTTAGAAGTGTAGGACTTACTTGTAAATCTTGATCTTGTCATTTTACCCATCTGGCATCCTCGACACATAGCATTCTCAGGTTTTTCAAGACTCGATAGACCTCTTGCTCGGTGCTTCTTGCTTATTTTGATTAGATTATCAAAATTTACATGACAAAACCTTTTATGCCATAACCAGGTATCATCAATCTTTGCATACAGACATTTGTTCCCAGTTGAGTCAAGGTGAAATGTGTTACCTTTTGTTTGTGTCCCGGTAGCAGCTAACTTTCCATGCTTGTCATGAACTTTGACAATTCCTTTCTGAAATTCTATTTGGTATCTTGTATTGTTTAGCTATGCTACACTCAACAAATTGTATTTCAAACCTTCAACACAATAAACATCATTGCATCTTGCATTGTCAAGAAGTGTTATAGATCCTTTACCTTTTACCGGACATGGTACGTAATTACCAAATCTTACATAGCCTCCATCATAATCTTCTAACATAACAAACTTGTGTTTATCACCTGTCATGTGATGTGAGCATCCACTATCTATGATCCAAAAATCATTAGTATTTATGTGAGATATTAGGGATTTTTCTTCATAGCTTTCTTCATCTGATCCATCTTTGATAGCCACATAAACTACTTCATCTGTATCAGTTTCATCTGATTTATCATCAGTGGATTCCTCATCGGCTATTAAGCATGGCTTTCTATCTCTTTTTCTGAAGTCTCGGTGTCCTCTGTAATGATTATCTTTCTATCTATCATCTCGATAATCTCTCTTTTCAGTAGATTCTTTGTCAGGATAGTTAGAAGCCATATGTCCTATCTTATCACAATTGAAACATTTCAAAGGTAGTTTTCCTTTATACTTACCTTTGCCTCTCGGTAACCTTCTTGCTAATAGTGCTTCAAACTCTTCCTGCTTTCTGATTTCCTCATACGGTTTGTGTACTTCCTCCATGTTCTTGCGAAATATTTCACTTGCTCCATTGTGATCCCCTTTAGTGTACTTAGTCATTCTATCATTGTAATCATCAGATTCACCAATATGAAAAGAACTAAATGCAGATTCAACTTTATTTACCGATGACCCACTATTATCAAAGTTACTTAACTCAAATACATGTAGCTTACCAATATTAGCATCTAAAGAAACTAGCATATTGGGTATAGACCTCAATTCATTGATTGTAGAGACTCAGATTGCATAAGCTGGTAGAAGGGTTCTTAACAACTTACTTGTTATATCCTTTTCTTCAATAGTTCCACCTACTCCTTTGATTTGATTGACAATCTCCTTTAGTCTTCTACTATACTGGGTTATGTTCTCACCTTCATTCATCCTCATAGATTCAATTTGTCCTCTTAGACTATCCACTTTTGCTCTTTGAACATGTTCATCACCGCCATACACAGATATGAGCTTGTCCCACATTGCCTTTGCATCATTGCAACCTTCTAGATTATTAAACTCTGAATCGCTCAATGCATATGTTATTTCAATCATTGCTTGAATATGTTCTTTCTTTGCCTTTATCTCTTCCATAGTCAATGGATAGGTGCTCGGTGTAATGAAATCATTCTCTAGATAATATAAAACATATTCTCCAACTCCTAATAGGTGGAACTTCATCCTTTTCTACCATGTAGAGAAACTTGACTTGTTTAGCTTTGCTACATCCCTCTTATACATCTTTGGATCTTTGCCTCAAGTACCTTTAAACTTTTTCTTCCGGAGTCCAAAGCTCTGATACTTAATGTTAAGTACAGATGCCAAGATAATATGATGAGAGGGGGGGGTGAATCATACAAACTTAATCTTCCATAAAAACAACAGATTCAACCTCGGTAACATATACATCAGCAATATAACCAAAACTGCTAAACATGCAACCTCATAAGCATATAAACATCATAAAACTCATAACACCATATTTAACATGGAAACCCAAATAGGGAAAAACCACTGTGGGATTTCGGACCCACTAAGAAATATACTCTTCTAGAGTATGCTCGGTTAAAAGCAAATCCTGTTAAAGATTACAAACACATTGCTAGATGTGACCCGATTAAGGGATTTCCCTCAGATCTGTTAGGATCTTCACCTTGTTAGAAGTGACCTAGTTAAAGGATTTCAAACACTCAATCAGAATGTCACCTTGCTAGAGGGTTTTACAAATAAGACTATTAAGTCCACTCGGTTAAGAGATTTTCTGTCACTTCACAAAATAACAGTAATAAAAATTTATCTGCAACTTCACATCTAAAAATGCTAAAGCAGATTCTTATTTGCTCAATACAATAGGACTTATCTTGTCCATCTGCTGGGCTCTATACTCTGTTATTCAAATAGGTCTTCAAGCTTCTGTGCTCGGTAATCACTATGTAGCATCCTTGTACATACACTTGCCCGCATACATTGTTTATCAATAGTTCCTAATTTATAAACAATTCGCCAACTGCTTAATCTCCTTGATCACATATCCCATGATCAATCACAACCATCAGATCTTCAAACTTGACTAGGTTCAATGTATCCTTCTATCTCAAAACGTTTTACCCCACCTTGGAACTTGTGCTAGGGTATTGCGGTTCAATCTGAGCTGTAGATCTTCCTACCGATTTTCCTTTGCCATAGATTCTTTAACAAACTTCATTCACGGCATACCAATCATTTAATCATAGCCAACTCATCAGCTTCCTTCATTAAATAATACTTTTATTCATTCAATGCATTCTGTTACTACTCGGTTACAACTCGGTAAATACTAAACTTCACTCGGTAGACATTTTGCCTTCATTAACTGATAGCGATAACCTTAGGGTTTACCGACTAGGTTCCTTAGGGTTTACCGAATAGGTTCTTTGCTCGGTAACATAGTATAGTATTAACCTTACATTCAATAATATATGTAGGATATCAAAACAATCTAAACATCATGATCTCATCATTGTCTAACTCGGTAATAGTTGCCCATTGAATAACTTATTCCTCCCCTTATTCATCACATTCTTTCTCTATCTTTTACCGACATCTTTATACTCATCAAATCATACTTCTTAAGATATGGCAACATCATACTGAATTAGAAAATCAATTTCTTGACATCAATGACAAAATAATAATATTAAGACAGTAAACATCCTTAATTAGTTATATCCATAATCATCAACAACCTTCTCAATATCCTTATTGAAATGCCGACAATCTATCCTTGTTTGTTATAATGCCAACAAATACACCTATACAATCAATAATAAATCCTTATAGAAGACAATACTTCACAAAGGGGAAATTTTAATATTAAGAATTAGTTATGTTTGAAATCACTCTTGCCCCCCATATATATAGGGAGAAGAGATGTGATAGAAATAGGCTATTATGTTGCTTCCAAAAGTATGATTGCACATGAAATTGTACCATCATGAATGATAATGAGACCCCAATAAGTGAGCTACCAATGTCACATAATGATGAACAATATAATAACCATTAATGTTATTTAAAGACATGATAGATTGAATGAGTTATTTGAGTTTCACATGTTAAATTATCTACTATAATTGAGATTAAAAACATGTATAAAATGATGAATGTTAAAAAGTGTTTAGAAAGAGAGAAGTTTATAGGAGAAGAATAGGCCACTAAGTCATACTTTTCTTGCACACAAGAGATCTTATAAGAGGGATAAGTATAATTCATTAGAGCCTTATTCCTAGAAGAAGGGATTTTAGAATGAGTAGAAGATAAAGTCTCATAAGTGGCATTAGAAATCTCTTGAGGAGATTAATAAAGAGATTTATTCATCACCAAGATTTCCTTATGAGGGGGGTGAATGTTGGAAGAAGTAGGAGATGATTTAATTGAGGTGAGGTCATCATCACTACTAAATATAGAATTCACATTGAGAGATGGTCTTTTAGATTATTTGGTGGGTTTAGAAGGATTATATCCAAGTCCAAATGAAGTTTCATGTGTATTATGTTCTAAAGGAACTTTAATTCCTTGTTCATTTGCACCACAACCATTGCCATCATAGCCACTCTTAGCTAAAATGTGAAAACCAGGACCAAAAATGGATGCCAAATCAGAAAGAGATGGTGATGCCCCATAGGTCTCAGTGCTATATGAATTAGAGGAAGGATTTGAAGAATTATTTGAATTAGAAGCAACAACAAAGTTGTTACTTAGTTGCTTAGACAATGTGGTTTTCTCTTTGGGTTCCTCTTTAGATTTCTCCTTCTCAGTCTTAGATTCTTTCCAAGATACTCTATACTCTCCTATAAAAATAGGGGTAACGTCTAGAGATCCCTAATCATCATCTGAGAGCACTCCTTTGGGAGAAAAGATATCCTCAAAAGGAGATTTTGATTGAGTAGAAGAATCAGGAGTACTGGAAGGAACAAAATCAGTAAAGGAAGGAGATGTATTTGAAGAAGTAGTAGGATTAGGAGAAGAATGGGAATTAGTTGAACAAGAAGATCTAGGTTTTAATGGTTCCTAAGTTTTGGTATCAATAAATAAGGTATAGGTCATATTGTTATAAATAAACTTGACTTGCCTATGCAAATTTGAGGGTATAACATACATGCTATGAATCCAAGGTCTCCCTAATAGAAGATTATATGTCAAATTACTAGGCATAACATGAATAGGTGTAGGTAACACAACATGACGTACCCTAACAAGAAAGGTTATGACACCTAGACATTTTTTAGCAACATTATCAAAGCCTCTAATAGTAAGAGAAGAAGGTTCGATGAGAGAATGATCCACATTAATCTTATCTACTAAGTCCACACCACAAACATCAAGGACATATCCATTATCCACAAGGGTTCATCTTATAGCACTATTGTTGATAATAACCATAATAATAAGAGGATCATATTGGTTTTGAATTTCACAAGAAGGTAACTCATCTTGTGTGAATATAATTTGAGCTTTGGACTTGTTTGTAGGATCAATCAAAGCAGACATATTATTAGGTGTCACTATAGGTGGGACATCTAAGTTTTTTAAAGAATCATGTAACATCCCGTGATAAGCAGGTGAAGTTTGAACCAAATCCCAAATAGAAATCTTAGCAAGAGTGGCCTTGAGTTGTTCAATGAGATCATACTGTTAGACAGTTCAAATAACCAAAAGACAACTGAGAGGGGGGGGTGAATCAGTTGTCACAGATTACCAAAAGTATTAGGAATTTAAAACTTTAATACCGGAACCCAAAACATTAATACCAGAATAACATTTAAGCCAATTAAGCATAAACAATAATCATAGAATAAAAACCATCCACATGACACCAGGATTTATACGTGGAAAACCTGGTAAAGGGAAAAACCATGGTGAGAAGCCTACCCACAGTCAAATAATACTTCTACAGTAAGTATGTGCATTTCAATTAAGGGGCCTGCACTTGCAGGAAGGCCAACAACCTAGAGCACATTGCTCATCACAAAAGGAGCCTCATTGACTACATAGAAATCTAGACTACAATCCAGAGAAGTGTTGAACTACAAAAGATAACATCTCCTATGCCTGAGTACAGTTCCAGTTAAGCTCAATATTGGACGATTGAATCCAGTGATCAACCAAATCCTCTGCCCGAATGATATTACATTATTCACACATTACATTCCTTGACCATGACCTCTAACATAACAATGATGATCTACAATGAGATCTTACATCTATATATACAAAACCTCGACCATAAACAATTAGGTTGGCCACTAGATAATAAAACAATTACATAATTACAAACCATGTTGGCCTTAGACCAAAAAAATAATATCCAACACATAAGACATCTTGGAAACACATCGAGAGGTCCAATCCACATGTTACATTAATGTTGGTCCATAACCTAGATCAACCGAGACCCAGTATAGGTCCACACGCTTACAACAATGATCTCCATCCTCTAGGTATCAAACATGATCACCAACAACATCCTGAAACTCCACCAAAAGTTGCACCAACACCACTTATGCAATTCATCAAGGATCTTCATCTGTCATGCCCAAACTTTTGGGCAAAAATGCAACAACAATTTTTTTTTTAAACAACACAAAAATACTAGATGTTATTTGGTAAAAGATGCGATAAATAAGTTTGTATGTACTAAGGGTTGACTCATGCATTAAAAGAATGGGTTCCTAAAGTTAATTTAATTAACGCAACAAATATAGCGTTTACATTTTTAATACCGAAATAGTTTTACCTAAGGAGTCATCACAACTTTATTTATTAATTAATTAATTTCCCCCAAATAATTCTTTAATTTTCTAATAAAGAGATAATATTCATTCCTAATAGTATTTAATTGCTTTTGAAACTAATTAAAATATTGTTATCACATTTTCCATAGTATTCAAAAATAATGAATTTAGCAATAGTAAATAATGTTTTTTAAATCCGCCTATTAAAATTGACTAAATCAATATAATAATTTTCTAGTCAATAACTTCACATTAATTTCGAAATAATTTCCCTAAAACTTTAAATATAAAATATTTAATATCCAACATTTTTTTTTCTTTTTTTTCAGTACACCAGGGGTATCCCCGTGACCCAGTCCAGTGACCCAACCTGCCTTACCTTGGGATTACTTATATTGCCAAGTTGGGGCTAGGAAGGGGCGAACTGAGGTGAGACTAGTCCCGTAGGGAGAGAATCCAGAGCCCACAACTAGTCCTCCCTCTTAAATCCGAGAGGGAGTCGAACCCGAGACCGATGTGGAGCAAACCCACCACCCAAGCCAACTCACCTACTCATATGAGCTTTATCCAATATTTAAATTACCCCTTTAATTTAAAATTACTCATTTTACTAATTAAAATATCCATTAGTAATCCCTTTAAGAAAATTACCCGTACGTGTATAATATTGCCTATATAAATAAATATTTACATTTCCAACTAAACCCTTAATAACTATAAAAGAATAACTAACCTAAAATAATTAACTTAAATCAAATAGGGTTTTCCCATTTCAAATTTTAAAAGAACTTTCCCCCCCTTTATTAATTTATTTCTTTTATTTCAACCCTAACTAGGGTTTATTTTAAATCCTTATGCCTCTTTCTTCTTTTATTTTTTTTGTTATTCATTTACCCTAACTTGAAATTGGGTTAGGGTTTTATTTTAACAACACATTTTTTTTTTGTGTGGCTGTGTGTGTGTGTGTGCAGGTGAAGATTGGCAGCCATGAAAATGGCGAAGGTCAAGCCGAAGGAATCAAAGAGAGGTGGGGGTTGTGAGCCACATGGCGGCACATGGGCACCACTGTGGATACCCACAGTGGCTGCCGTGGTACCGCCCACTGTAGTAACCCACAGTGACGGCAGTGGTGCCGCCCACTGTGGTTACCCACAGTGGCGGTGACAATGTTGCCCACTGTGGATACCCACAGTGGTGGGCCGAGCCTCCACTGTGGTTATCCATGGTGGCGGCCAAGCTTCCACAACAAGGTTATTATTATTATTTTTTTAATAAAACAGTTCTATTTTATAAAGGTTTATAATATATATATATATATATATATATGACCGAGTAGATCAAATTTTATTTTGCATAAACCAGAATAGTAATAGCAAAAATCTTCCTTCATAGGTTAGTAATATATGTGTGTATGTATATATATATATATATATATATATATATATATATATATATTGTTTTCAATGCAACATACATTCAATTTTTTTTTTTCTAATACAACAGTTTAGTTTTAACTAGAACAATAGATATTTTAAAAAATATAGCATATATATATATACTTAAATCTACATTTTTTTTAATCTTCTACATTAGCTTAGAGAAGGTATGTTTTAACAACCAAAATGACTTTCTTTTATTTATTTTTTCTATTTTAAATAAGAATGCATAGATTAAATAATTCCTCTAAAATGTGCATTTCCAGATTTACTAAATGCAGAGTTTAATAGAAATGAAATGTTGAACTTTCACTTCCAAAATTATAAATTTAACAGAAATACTTTATTCTAAAGCTGTAACTAAATCTCTCACATTTCTCATTTGTTCAATAAAACAACAAGATGCATATACTAAAAGGGATTTAAAATAACACTTAAAAAGTATTTACAACATTTCTTTTTGTTTAAACTAAAGACAAAACATAGCATCTCCTTTCTATTAACAACTGCACATCTAGCATTCATTTTGCATAAATGATAAGATTAAAAGAATGAAAAACAACTTAAAAATTTATCTATTTTTTTCCATTCCAACATGTATTTCTTTCAATAGTAATTGAAATAGAAAAATGATTTCATTTTCTACTTTATTTCCAGCAATGAATAATTATAAGGGAATAACACAAATGCCTTTCTCTTTTTTTTAATATTTCTTGCAATAAAAATACTCAAGTAAACATACATTTCTTTTTTTGTTTCTTTACACAATAATAGGAAGGTTACAAACTCAAGCCTCTTCATTTCTACAAAAATGAGGGCTTGTCAAAAATACATTTTTTTCTTTACTTCAAATCTCAATACATTAAATAGGAACTTGCTAGTAGACTTTACTCCATCCTTTACTCCCAAGAAAACCTGCAATAAAATCTATAGGTTGCCCATGGAGGCTCACCTCCCAATCTAGGCTTACATGAAGCCACCCTTGAGCTAGGAGAACCAAGGCTAAATGAGATACAAACATTTCAAGCACAACACAACAAAGACTCACAACATTTGAACTCCCAACCCAAGGATAAATGAAGTTACCAAGTGACTATTTCTTTTGAGGGGTGAAGGTGGACCAAGTACCTAGAGGAGAATCTGTAATATGGAGAACACAATGCCTTTACAAGGGTGTGAAGTTAGAACCACCACAAGTCACATACTTGTCCCAAAATACCCTTATGCCCCCCATGGCATACAAGCCCAAAATCTCCCCTTATGATCCCCTTTGCATAAACATCAAAATACAATGCAGCAAGGGTTTCATAACCCTTTTCTATCTCTCTCTTCCAAGAAGAGAGTCTCTACACTCTTAGGCTGTCAATCAGCTCTTCACCCCCAAGGATACTCTGTTAGGATTCCCAAAGATACTGAGAGGGTGGGGGGGGGGGGGTGAATCTATATCTTGCCGGTTAATGGATTTTCTTGAATTATTAAATGAAAAACATTCCAAAACTGTGTACCGGTAAACCAAAATTAATGTAGTAAATAAGAACAACAACCACAACATAGAAATCACACCATAACACAATATTTTAACAAGAAAACTCGATGTGGGAAAAACCTCGGTGGGATTTGTGACCTACAATATTTGCTTACTGGCCAATAAGAGAATATTACTATTACAATAGGGACCTGCACATGTAGGAAGGCCAACTGCCTAAATCTCACTACTTAAATACAAAAGAGAAGTCTCACTGACTTACAAAAGTGGTTTATGAAAATCCAATGTCATGTACTGGTTCGGATCAGCATCTGCTATGCCAGGTTCAATACCAGTTTAAGCTCTGCAACTTTCAAAACCTTATTCAAAACTCTGCCTTAATATTCACATCAATAATCTAACCATATCCACATCTATAAAATGATGTACAAGAACTCATAATTATATGATTCATATTAAAACTTGCCTTGTCAGCATACCAAAAGATATTACAATTAATTACAAAATACAATAAATAACATCCTGTCGGCTAGGGTGCCGGTAATCAATCTTTTCGGTGTCGGTGAACGTATGCCAATGTAGAGTCTGTCGGTGCCAGTGCCTACCAGTATCATATGATTGTAAGGTTGCCATCAATGAAAATACCTTCAATCACCTACAATTTCTCATTGAAGTGTGCATTTGCCAACAATCTCCCCCTTTGGCATTGATGGCAACACTCATGAGAAAAAGCTAAAAAGTGTTGTCCAAAAAAATGTCTTACAAAAATTGTCAAAACTGTGTGCTCTGCGTGCCTCCCTTGAGCAGATGATCTCTTCTGTTAACCTTTTTCTCATCCTCAATTATTCCCCCTTTGGTATCAATGACAAAGGTTGTCATTCAATGTCAATTGAGTGGAGTTCCTGCCTAGTTCCCTGTAACCTGTTGATTACAATCTGATAAATTTATGCTAAGGCAACATTTAGACCATTGCTGAACCTCTCACTATCCTTTATTGTTGCTTCCGTTCTCTAAATTGTACCAGTGAGAAAGTGCATTTTCTCTTCCAGTGTCTTAAGTCCTAGAACAAGAGCCTCAAAAATCTCTTTTCTCAAAGAGATGAGGATATCCAATTTAGGACTTAGTATGTACTTAAGTTCTTTTGCCTTAATCTTTATCCTTTCCTTGTCTTTCTCAAGCTTTTCTATTTTCTCTCCAAATCCTGCAATTTCCTGTTCAATTACTGATATTGAGTGTGATGAACCTATCAAGTTGTCAACAATATCATTTATTTCCTTTTGGGCTATGCTGATCTCTTTATCTATGTCTTTTGTCAAAATGTTTGTTTTGCATGTGTCTCTATACAATTTCTTGAAGTCCAAAATTTCTTTGCCTAATATCGGTAATAAGGTTTCCATATGTTCCTTATTCTTCTTTACTGTTTCCTCAAAGAATTTTTACTTCTCCTTATTCATTTTCTCTCTGCAGGTGTCTTCATTTATCTGATCCAGTATTATTAGGTTGCCAGTTATATACTTAGACAATGTGTCTAATTGGCTCAAAGAATCTTTATTTTCTATGTTACATTTTGGAGCTATCATCTTCAAAATTGGTAAAGTGTCATCTATAGCCTTGTAAGCTTGTACATTGCACTCAGTTTTTTTCTTTATTGAATCTAATAGTACCTTTGTTACATTTGTAGGCCTAAATTCAGTTAAGGATATTCCAGATGACTATCCAACTATTTTTACAATCTGTAATCTGCTGGTGGTAGTGATAGCTTTGCTTTCCTCTTTCTCTGGAGGATCAGTTTGAGTTTGCATTTCTACTACCAAAGGCTTGGGCTTTTCAGATGTGGCCGGTGGCACTGTCTATGAAGGAGCCTGCTGCTTTGCCTATTTCTCAGTGTCCTCTCCTGATGGTCTCTCTGTTTGTGCCTTTGAAGATTTTACTTTAGTGTCCACTGCCAATTTTTCTTTGTTTACCTTTGTAACGTCTACTGCCGGTGACTTAGTAGGTTTTCTAGTTTCAGTAGTTGCCGATGGCTCAGTAGATGCATCAGTATGCACACCTGTGGTCTCTACCTTTCTTGTGTCCAGGGGTTCATTTGATTTTTTAATTTGTTGTTCTGCCTCAATTCCAATGTTTTCAACTCCAATATTTCCTACTAGTGGCTCAGTTGCCACATCTCTCTTGTCAGTTGTTTCCTTATCTACCACAATATTGACTTCCTGTATGTCAATGTTCATTGTGTATAGCACCTCAAAATCGGGATTCGTATCCTCATGTGGTGTTTCCATACTCTTGGTTGCCAGTTGTGTGTCAATAGTTTGTACCAGTGGAGTATCAGAAGGAGGTGGGGGCAAGTTATCAGTTATCTTTAGGCTTGGATGTCCACCTACTTTACCTTTCCCCTTATCCTTATCTTTTTGGTAGAATCTAATTGTCTTTGGTCTTTTAAGCTCTTCTTGTTTCTCTTTTTCAACAAAAAATATATCCCACTGATCTGCAGTCTCTTCTGTTATTTTATTTACTTTGCCTGCCATTAGTGCAACATGCCAGTGACTAGTTGAAAATAAAATCTGGTTGGCCTCACTGATCAGCTCATCAATCTCTTATGTGGAGTTCACTGGGTGAACTATAAGTAGCTTCTCTATTTTTATCTTTTTATCCAATTCCACAATAGCTACCCTTCTAGCTTCTAATCTTCTATACAAGTCATTGGGTATGTCATCGACAATCTCCATCAAAAATTTCTTATAGATATCTAAGTGTAAGATTACACTATTTTCTATGCTCTCCTTTTCATCATTTGAAAGTGTTGTACAACTTGCTGATATTTTTCAATTTCTCATCCTCAGTTATCTCATTCAGAAGTTTGTCCAAAGGTGCAATAACCTATTTTTCTTTCCTTTTCTTTGGTGTTAGCTTCTTAGCTGGAGGCCTAACTGCCTATTGCTTTTGTGTTGTCCTTCTGGGTGTAGGTGAGGGTACCGGTGAGGGTTTTCTTTTTCTTTCTACCCTTTTGAACTCGGCTGGTATATCACTATTCAAGGAAGTAGCAACTAGTGAAAGATGTGTTTCCAGTTGTAGTCCTTCCAATTCACTCTCCTTAATACAAGTTTTGTTTAATACATCTTCTTTTATTCCTTTTTCCTGTCTTGTTCCCTTCCTCACTATCTATTCAGTTTTCTTGAGTCTTTTCTCAGATTGAATTTTTTTTTCTATGGTCTCCGCATTACCAAAAACTTTCTCAGTTGGTTCCTTAGGTGCTTCTAAGAGGGATTTTGCATAGGTTTCAACCATGTTGTCATCTGCCTCGTATCCCATCTCTGTGACCCAAACAGTCCTAGGGATAATTGCCTCCATCCGAATTTCATCTTTCTTGGTCACAAAGCATATCTATTTTTGATACTTATCAACAATTGTTTGAGATAGCCTTATTCTTGTCTTCATCTTTGCTTTCAAAGTTTGAAAATGTTCATTTATGTTTTTCTCCTTGTCATCTCCCATGATATTCAGTATGTCTAGAAGTTGTTTTCCTACAGGTATATCAAAACCAAAGTCTTTCCTACCAATACCGGGAACTTGCTTGGTAATGTAAAACATTAAACACACAAGTAGGTTGCCAAATCTGAAAGTTCCTTTCTTATCACCTTTGATTTTCTTCAAATTGTCTATCAGTTCATCTTTTAGCCACTCACATACATCAATCATAGCATTATTATTCACCATGTCATATGCACTTTTAATACATAAGCTGGAAACAGAGTTTAGTCTGTTTGCATATGTAGCCTTATAACCAAGAATCATACTAACAAATCTAGCATTGATGTCCTTCACATCGTTGTCTCTTAGGTATCTTTTATCAAATGTTGCATCGGTTAGGGTCATCACTATGTCATTTGGAACCTTTTTTAGTTTTGTTAGGCTTGCTACCGATGGAGGGTAAGCCTGTCACTGCCCTAACTACCTCTTTGGTAATCTTATGGATGGAATCCAACCAAAAGAACTCCCCATGTACTTTGCTCAAGACAATCCTTATCACATCCTTAGGAAAATCAAGGATACTAAGAATGTCCACAAAACCCAGGGTTTCTACTATATTGTGTTCTGGTTTAACATTTCCATGTTCATCACAAATTACAGTTCTATACATGTTCATTATTTCTTCAGCTCCTAGTTCCTCAATATGACAATGTATATATATTCTGGGATCCTCAGCACAAATTACTCCCTTAGGTATTTTCAAAAATGCTCCTAGGGTATCATCTTTCTTTGCAATTTCAGGAATAAGTTTGAACACGGGTCTAGGGTGCTTAATAATTTCAATCACAGTAGGGTTTGCAATGAATTCAGGTGCAGAGGAAGAAGCCATAGTTATAAATACCTTAATCTGCCTTTAGGATGATTTGCTTCACTTTTTGTTGTGAATACCTTCACTTAGGATTTTCGTGCTCTCTGGAGATTTGAATGCTCGGTGAATGGAAAAAAATCCAAAACATTTGCTTTATAATGTTATTTCTTTCAACTGCCACATTTAATGCTTGTCGGTTAAGTCAAATATTAACTCATCTTCCGGTAAAGAAGTAATCCAACTTATCACCATCAACCGAGGGTAAATTAGCATGTTTTATAGTTTATTGTCATACCCTCAAAAGGTTATTTCTCAGTTAGATGAAGAATCTCCTTCCGGTGGAGTGATACTCTGTTTTATCAGTGAAGGAATAACTTCACTAACATTCATGTCAGACTTTCTAATCCATTGTTTTGAAAATTCTTGCTGTATCTCTTCAATATTTTCTTTACCTTTCAAACTAGGTCCTTTGTAATTTTTTGGTGATGCCTTACTTCTACAAAATTTTGCAATATGTCCAATCTTGTTACAAGCATAACAAGTCACATTTTTTTTCTGAATAGCTTTTCCATATCCTATGCCGGTATGTGTTCTGCATTGATTAGATAAGTGTCCAAATCTTCCACAAACATAACATCTTACATTCATTCTGCAATTTTCCAAGTTATGACCAACTTTATTGCATTTAGAGCATTGATCGGTGGGTGCATTTGTGTTCTGATAGTTTCTAGATCTACACTAATTTGCTCTATGACCATACTTGTTACAGTAAAGCATTTTCCATTGAATTTATAAGTATTAGGTTGTCTTACCAGTTTTCTATGTTCATGTTTGTTTGCAGTGCCAGAGCTTTCACCAACTTCAAAGCCAAGGCCATTTGTGTCTCCATTAGGTTTCTGATTTTTCGGCATGTCATCAAGTTCTTTTGAACTTTTCTTGAATTTCTCCAAGTGTTGATTTGCAGTAGCCAACTCATTTTCCAAGATTCCTTTTTGTCTAATGAGTTCATTTTTGTCATTTTGTGTATGCATCAAATATGTCTTCAACATATCATTTTCATGACCGAGTCTTGTGTTTTCATTTCTAGCATCATTTAGTCTTCTAACCAAGTCATCTTCATTCTTCTTTCTATCTTGAATGTCTTTACAAAATCTCATGGTCATATCTTGCATCTCATTCTTCATTGTATTGTTTTCTTGTCTTAGTTTGTTCACAAGGTCATTAAGAGTTTCTTTCTCATCATCATCACTCTACATCTTCTTAGAAAGTTCTCTTCTTTTGTTCCTAGCAATAGTGAGATTTTTTTGAAGTCCTTGAATGATTTCCTGTGCAACCTTTAGATCATCTTCAAGTTTCATATTCTTCAACTTTTTTGCATCATAATCTGCAAGAGATGTTTCTAGTTGCTTCCTTAGATTATCCATCTATACCAGTGTCAAAATCTTCCTCAAGCTGTTAGAATTTTGAAAATAGAGGACCAGGCTTTGATACCAATTGTTAGGATTCCCAAAGATACTTAGGGGGGGTGAATCAATATCTTTCCGATTAATGGATTTTCTTGAATTATTAAATGAAAAACATTCCAAAACTGTGTACCGGTAAACCAAAATTAATGTAGTAAATAAGAGCAACAACCACAACATAGAAAGAACACCATAACACAATATTTTAATGAGGAAACCCGATGTGGGAAAAACCTCAGTGGGATTTGTGACCCACAATATTTGCTTACTGGCCAATAAGAGAATATTACTATTACAATAGGGGCCAACACATGCAGGAAGACCAACTGCCTAAAGCTCACTACTTAAATACAAAAGAGAAGTCTCACTGAATTACAAAAGTGGATTATGGAAATCCAATGTCATGTACTGCTTCGGATCAGCATCTACTATGCCAGGTTCAATACCGGTTTAAGCTCTGCAACTTTCAAAACCTTATTCCAAACTCTGCCTTAATATTCACATCAATAATCTAACCATATTTGCGTCTATAAAATGATTTACAAGAACTCATAGTTATATAAGTCATATTAAACTTGCCTTGTCAGCTTACAAAAAGATATTACAATTAATTACAAAATATAATAAATAACATCTTGTCAGCCAGGGTGCTGGTGAATGTATGCCGATATAGAGTCTACCGGTGTCGGTGCCTGCCAGTATCATATGATTGTAAGATTTCCATCAATGATAATACCTTCAATCACCTACAATTTCTCATTGAAGTGTGCATTTGCCAACATACTCTACCCTCCCAAGGGTGAGTATAGCTTTTCAACACTCAAAAACATAAATCATTCAACAAATAAGAAAAAACACAAGGAACGACTCAAGATGAACTTCCCAAAACTACAAATAAACAACCATCAAAAGCATATACAATCATTTTCACATTGAAAATAAAAGCATTTACAAGGATGAATTTCTACCAACCTTAAACTTGCAAATGGAAATGAGGAGAAGTAGAAGAAGAGCTGCCCCAATCCACTATTCGTTTTCCTCCTCCATACTTATAAAAATGCAACTCCCAAAAACCAAAAACTTCAACAAGAATTCTTAGTCTCTAAAAAATGGAGAGTGGGTGATCAAATCCTAAATCTCAAACCCTTCCCTAAGTAGACTCTTCTCACTCTTTCCAATCCTCTTGGAAAGGGTGAGAGATTTCATAGGTTGATCTTCCCAACATCTTACAGGCTCTCTAAAAAAAGCAACCCAAAATGGTAAAAGAAAAATGGGGAAGAGCAACTATCACTCAATTGAAAGGTTGTCTAACCTAGGAGAAATCCTCAAAAGTTGAATTTCCGCCATCTTGAAAAACTCAACTTTTGAGGTGACTTGACAGTCACCTAGGAGTGGACACATGGCTAAAATTGACCTTTACCCATAGGTATAACATATGGACCTTTAAAAATATCCCTAACCTAACCTTAGGAGTTAGGTTGACCCTCTAGAAACTCACCCAAAGTTTACCTACAAGTCAACCTTGAGTTGACCTTTCTAATGGCTCCCTATCCAAGACTCTCTTGGGACCATACTAAGATATTTTGAAAAATTCATTGGTTATACAAATTTCCTCCAAGGGACATGTCACTACCAACTCACTTCACAATACAAGTGTCAAGTGACACTATACAAATACACAATACTTAAATACACATGGCAATGTCCCTTTTTGGAATTAATAAATTTAAAAAATTCAATTTAAACACACATTCAAAATATGTGACAATCCTACCCTCTATGTCTTATAAAGGAAAACACTTGGCATCATGTATCTCTCAACCTATTGGGGGATCTTTTTCTACTCTTCCTATAAGGGAATAAAAGAAGACTATGTCAATTATGTTACTCAATCCTCAACCTTCGCAAGTCTCGACAAAACTAAAAGGAATCATTGTGAGAGAGAATGCAGATGAAGACACATTGCTAAGTCTTGTGAACTTTCTTCCTAAATCATTTCCTCCTCGAAGACACCAAATGTTGACTTGGTGTTGTTTGTCCAACCTTTGCCTAACCCTAGGGAGGGAGTTCAACTCAAATCACCTAAGTTAAAAATTATTAAGAAAAATAATGGTTTGTTGGCAATTGACACTCATCTGGTGATTCCTGGTGGTTTTGGATGACTGATTTTGGGTTTAGGGTTGTCATTTATGGCAACTCTTCATGGAGATCTGATCCAACAATCGTGATTCTTCCTATTCAGAAGTAGGTATTAACCGGTAGTGTGTGAATCGATATTTCAGGAATAATAGAGCATTTTTGGGTCCGGAAGCTTTCTGGTGATTACGGTGCATTGAATCATGTTATTATTGATTGATCCGACTTAGACACATCATTTTGGTTATCTACATTTATCTTTTTGGATCTGGTCAAGCCGACATGTATCTACATGTTACACTTTCAAGCCAACGTGATGTATAACCTATTTTTGTGGTTACTGGTATATAAATTTGGTGTGGGTGATCTTTTTGGTAGATGATGTGATTGTATGCGAGCAAGAGGTGATCAAGAATCTGTTTTGGCGTAGTTTCACATGTGCATTCTTGATCCAGTAGCTGACTAAGATAGTGTACATGGCAGAACAAAGAAGAACAAAGAAGGTGACCCAGTAAGTTAATTTGTGCCTAACCGAAACTCATCCAACCATAGTAGATTCTATTTTAGAGTTCATACATTATATTTAATTATTGTAATTAGCTGTGTAAGTTAGTGAGACTTCCCTAAGGGTTGTAGCCCTCCAAGAAATTATATTTGAGCAGTGAGCTCTAGGAAGTGTGCCTAAATGCTTGTACATTCCCATTTATAATATTGTTTTTCTACTAGTCATAGTGGAATAATATTGTGGATTCAAATCCCACCATGGTTTTTTCCATTTGGTTTTCCACATAAAAATATCAGTGTTATGATCTTGTAGTTGTTTGTTATTTCCTTCTACATTTTAGTTTTAAGTGTATGCTTCTGGTGGTTAAAAGTTAAGTCAGAAAATCTCTTAATCGGTAGATCACTGATTCAACCCCCCCCCCCTCTTAGTGATCCCTGATTCCAATAATTGGTATCAGAGCCAAGTTACTCTGAGGAAGCTTTACCTCTTGAGAAAGATCTAGGAGATTGATTCAATGGATTCCGGTTTTTCAGAGACAACTCAGTGTGGCACTTGAGGATCTTGATGCAGCTAGAAATGAGATTTGTACCTTGAAGAAGAACTTGAATACTGCTGATGATTTTATTAATGACCTGAAAGATCAAGCAAACATCTCTAGAGAGAAGAGGAAGGAATTGATGGACAAGTTAAAGGAGAGAGAATATCGGATCATGGAATACTAGGATAAAACTAATGAAGTTAATAATCTTGAGAGAGAGAATGCTTCTTTGAAGAATGAGATGCAATCCATTATGATGAGGCTGACTAATGGGATTGAGGACTAGAAGAATAATGAAGACAATCTAGCACAATCATTGAAGGAAAGAGAAGATGAATGGTTCAGGCTTACCTATGAGAATGATCAGTTGAAGTTTGAGTTGACACAATCAAGAAATAATGGTCAAGAACTTGAAAGACGGGTTGCTACTTTAAGGGATGAACTTGCTACTACTAATGAATACAAATTAAAATTCTTGAAAGGATTGATGAGATGATGGAAAGTCAGAGACATGGTGAGGACATGCGAGGTCTAGGGTTTGAGAAAGGTGAATCCTCTAGATCTGGACAAGGCAATGAAAAACCTGATTAGAAGAAGAGCAAGAATCCTCTGGTAAGGCAACCTAATGCCCATAAATTCAATGGTAGATGCTTTACTTGCAATAAATTTGGTCATATGGTAAATCAATGCAGAAGTAGGATGAGTAATGGAATGAATAACATGAATAATGTTCCTACCTTTACCGGTTAGTGTTTCATATGCAATAATTTTGGTCACAAGTTAAATGTGTGTAGAGAGGTAATGAATAATTTTCAGAACAAAAGATGCTATGCTTGTGGAGTGTTTGGACACATCTCTAATTAGTGCAGGACAAGACCACATCAGATGAACTTCAGACCTATGCAAAATAATGTTGTTTGTCAAGCATACAACAAAACCGGTCACATTGGAAAGTACAACAAAAGCAAGAACAATGCTTCAATAGATAAGAACAAATTAGATGAGAAAGGAAAAGAAAAAGTAGAAGAGATCAAGGAGAAGCATGAGAAAATGTGGGTAAGAAAGGATGAATCCAGATCTAACAATGGGTTTGCACCCGAATCCAGTGCAGGATCTTCATCCAGTAACTAGGGCTTTATGCCTTAGGGGGAGCTTTTCATGCAGATTCTAAGAACCCCCTTTTTGGTGGTCTGTAATCGATTCCGGAAGATTGTAGAATGATTGAATCATATGTATTGATGGTATCTGAAAGTTTCTGATTCGGTATGCAATTTCATGAAGATCATGATAACCGGTTGTTGCATTTATTACAATGGAAAATTAGGTTTTTGAAGGATAAAAGTTCATTTTGAAGTCTTATTTGTCATAATGCGATCAAATGAATTGAGAAGAGAAGAGAGAAAAGAAATGTGGTGATTTAAATGAATTCAAAGAAAAATTCGGTGCCTAGTTGTGAAGCAAGGTATTTATCTATTCAAACTCTCAGTTTTTCACAAACCCTAGGATTTGAAATGGCTTTAGTTTCTGGTATTGCGACTCCTCTGGTGGTTGAGATTAATGATAGGTCTCATCTAGTATTCAATAAATGTCCTTTTAAATTGGTTGAGGATGATCCAGAAGGTGCATTCTCATCGGTTCCCTATGACATGCTGCATAACGAAGATATCAGGGCCTACATTCATTGTGATCTGTAAGAGCTTGGAAATGTAGACATGTTGGACCTATACAACAAGCATTTGGATGACGGTCTAGGAAATCCCAAACTCGAGTATAAGGTGCTAGAGGATAAGGGTTTCTCATAGTTCATGCATTTTTTGCTATTTGATGAGGTAGACTAGACCCGCTATATCCTTAGCCATGTGCATGATGAGTTTATATGGTTTGATAGGCCACACAAAATCACCAAGCAGGCAATCTGTGCTATAACTGGCTTAGCAAAAACTGGTGATGTGCCCAGTTTAAGGAAAGTATCAAATGGCACCGTCATAGCTACCATAGGATCCAAATTTGATAGCAGAGCCATGACTGTAAATGAAAATTTGGAGAATGATGTGAAGTTTACATCAATGGTAGTCAGATACAAGGTTTACCAGTCCAACCAGTACAACTTTGTCTCTGGTAATGCTATTTACTCTGTGTACCAAATGCTCAAGGAAGATAAAAGTTATGATCTGTGCACCACCCTCTTGAATGAATTGTTGAGTAATATGAAGAAGATCAAATAGGATAAAAAGAATACATTTAAATATGGTACACTCCTTATTTTCTTGGCATTGTAATTCCTGAATGAGATACCCAGTATCAAAGGTAAGGTCCAATGGAACTATGATAGACTAGTGGCCATGTAGATTAAAGAAGGTCTATGCGGAGTTGGTGATGCAAATATGAGGGTATCTATCCTCTGGGGATACTTTAAAACCTTCCAAGTTGCAATGAAGAACAAGGAAAGGATTCCTAAGAAGGTAGTTGAAAAATATGAGCAAACCATTTGCTTCATGATCGATAAGGATCAATGTCTGATGGAAGCAGTGGAGCCCTAGATAGTTTGGATCATGCCCATGGGGTATGAAGTTGACTCTGATACACTTGAGGCATATGCAAAACACCTTCTGAGTCAACCGGTGGATCCCAAGGAAGGGAGATTTGGCACTTTCAAGGAGAAATACCCCAGTCTGCATATGCAATTCATTGCCTCTACCTGGAAGAGAAAAGTCACCAAGATGATAGAAGAAGTAGCTGATTAGATGGGTTTCACCAAGGAGTTAGCAAAGAAAGAAAGGTAGAAATATGAACAAAAGGAGGCCAAAGAGGAAACCAAGAAACCCAAGGTTGATCTGGTTCCCTCCAAGGAAAAACCTAAAGAGACAATTACTGCTCCTGCTTTGGTGGCACAATCTGCAAAACCTAGTCCATTTAGAAAAGGCATGCTGAAGTAGAAAGAAAAGCTAAAAAGAACCTATGTTGCAGTATCTCTGGTGGCCTTAGAAACTAAATATGAGGAAGAGGCGGGAAGAGAAAAGAAAAAGGGAGAGTTTGTCAAAATAGTGAGGAAGCTTCAATCTAGTGGAGCACAACAAAGAAAAAAGGCTAAGTCAGATCCTGCTCCTATCGAAAGATCCAAAAGAGGTAGACAGGTCAAAAGTCAAATTGACAAAGACCTTGAGTCTGGTAGCATACAAGGTAAGTACACAATCATTCCTCCACTATCAACAGACTAGTTGATAGATGAAATACTAGTGGATGGAAATTTGAAGAATCTTGGAGAAAACTTTGAGTATTTTGATGAAGGTGACAAAAGGGAAGGTGAGGAAGTAGTTGTATTATATTTACATAATCTTAATAAGACATTAATTGAATTAGAAAACTCCATTCCAAAGGACTTGTACAGTTTAATAGATTCTAGAAGAATGAATGCAAGCAAAATTGACAAAGAAATGAAGGAGAGAGAGATAGTAAATTTATGTACTTGTATTACTCATGATGAAGCAAAGAGGCTAATTAAAGAGGCAAATAAAAAGGAATTCAAAATTAAAAACAGGATCAACAAATTGATGATTGGGAATGTAGAGGAGGTGGGGAAAGAAACATAGGAGATATGGAGAAAGATTATTCAGAATGACCCTCTGTACAAATATGCATTTAAACCATCTCAGCCGGAAGATAAGCAAGGTGTTTCTAGAATTCAGAAGGTTGAAATGCAGTCTGAAGATCAACCGGAAGACCAAGGAAATACCACAATTGATACTAAGACCGGTGACAATCCTCTGGTGGTAGATAGCTTTGTAGCCCCTATGATTCAACAGGTTGATATTGCACCAAGTGGTGACATTGGTGCAACAGATAAAGGGGATAAGGGAGAGAAGAGGGATGCTATGACAATAGAGGTTAAGGTAGCCAAGGTTGAAAAAGGTAAAGGCATAGCTCATTTGACAATTGCCACTCCTCTAGTTACAGGGATTCTGCCTCTGATTCCAATCAATCTTGATGGTTCAGTTGATCTTGGGAAGATGTCTCCTGTCGAGAGGCTTATGCTCGTAGCTGCAGTGAAAGCCCAAGCTAGTCAAGATCTAGTGAAATCAAAGGCTAGAGACAAAAACCTAATTTTGATGTCTATAGATGTTTTGCGAAAGGTGGTTCCCACTGTACAGTTATATTCAAATAACAACCCCTCCGATAAATTTTTACAATTGATTAATAGTTTAAATACCGATTTTGATTCTTTGGAGAAGACTGCTACTCAGAAAGTTTTGGACAAGTTTAAGGAGGTTAGAAAACAAACATTCTTGAAGATCACCGAAGATGATAGGGTAACAATGAATAAGAGATTGCAGACTATTTCTAACACATTGTTAGAAGCCAGTAAAATTTATAAATCTTGCCTTATTTTGCCTAAGTTCATTGTTGATATTGATAAATAGATAGGTGTTTTCCAGGGCAAGCTTGCTAGAATTTATCAGTCTTTTGACCCTAATGTAACATTAAATAGAAGTATTGAAGGATATATTATGGCCTTAAATGATCAGATCTCAGGCCTTCAAGCAAATAAGGAGATAGTTTTGAGGAAAGTGGTGAACTCCAGAACCTGATTGCCACTCGGTTAGACACTATGCTAAGTAATAAGGTGGACTGTATGAAGGAGATGGCCCAAACTGTATCATCAGATTTGAGATAGTTAGAAATTTATGCTACTGTATTTAATGCATTTATCCCAGTTTTGGGCAACTTGAAGAATGGGTGGGATACTCACCTAAGATTTTTTAAGACAATTTATGCTGACCTCTTCAAGTATCTATAAAGTGTTTTTCATCTATATAAAAATTTTGGACAACACCCCATCTTTGGCATTGCTGTCAAAGGGGGAGAGATAAGGTGAAAAATGTACAAGTTGATTGTGTATGGAGTATACAGTTGGGTGATGCAGATTTTGGAATGTTTATATAAGGGGGAGCCTTATAATTATTTCATTCTTGATCCGATGTACAGGTTTCAATATGGCCATTTTTCACAAGTGTGATAGTTCTGATACTTAATATAAGTATAGATCCAATAGCCAACAAGATGAGAAGGGGGGTGAATCATACAAACTTAATCATCCATAAAAACATCAGATTCAACCTCGGTAACATATATATCAGTCATATAACCAAAAACTGTCAAACATGCAAACTCAAAAGCATATGAACAATATAAACCTCATAACACTAGATTTAACGTGGAAAACCAAATAGGGAAAAACCACTGTGGGATTTCAGACCCACTAAGAAATATACTCTTCTAGAGTATGCTCGGTTAAAAGAAAATCCTATTAAAGATTACAAACACATTGCTAGATGTGACCTGGTTAAGGGATTTCCCTCAGATCTATTAGGATCTTCACTTTGTTAGAAGTGACCTTGTCAAAGGATTTCAAACACTCAATCAGAATGTCACCTTGCTAGAGGATTTACATATAAGACTGTTAAGTCCACTTGGTTAAGAGATTTTCTGTCACTTTCATAAAATAACAATAATACAAATCTATTTGCAACTTCACATCTAAAATGCTAAAGCATATTCCTATTTGTTCAATACAATCTAGACATAGAACTAATCTTGTCTATCTACTGGGCATCAATACTCTATTATTCTAACAGGTCTTCAAGCTTCTGTGCTTAGTAATCACTATGTAGCATCCTTGTGCATACACTTGCCCGCATCTCTTGTTTATCAACAGTTTCCTATTTATAAACAATCAGGTAACCGCTTAATCTCATTAATCACATTTCCCATGATCAATCATAGCCATCAGATCTTCAATCTTGTCCAGGTTCAATGTAATCTTCGATCTGAAAATGTTTTACCCCACCTTGGAACTTGCATTTTCACCTTGGAACTTGTGTAAGGGTATTACAGTTCAATCTGAGCTATAGATCTTCATGCCGATCTTTGGTTACCATAGATTCTTTAACAATCTTCGTACATGGCTTACCAATCATTTAATTTTGCTACAACTCATCAGCTTCTTTCATTAAATATCACATGTAAAAATTTAATGCATTCTATTATAGCTCGGTTGTAACTCGGTGAATACTAAACTTCACTCGGTAGACATTCTGCCTTCATTAACCGATAGCGATAACCTTAGGGTTTACCGACTAGGTTCCTTAGGGTTTACCAACTAGGTTCTTTGCCGGATAACATAGTATAGTATTAACCTTTACATTTTACAACATATGTATGATGTTAAAACAATCTAAAACATCATGATCTCATCATTGTCTGACTCGATAGTAGTTGCCCATTGAATAACTTATCCCCTTATACATCATATTCTTTCCTGTGTCTTTTACCGACTTCTTTATAATCTTCATATCATACTTGTCAAGATATGGCAAGATCATACTGAATTAGAAAATCAATTTCTTGACATCAATGACAAAATAATAATATCAAGATAGTAAAACATCTTTAATCAGTTATGTCCATAATCATCAAAAACCTTCTCAATATCCTTATTGAAATGTCAACAATCTTTCATTGTCTATTATAATGTAATATTGCCAACAATCTCCCCCTTTGGCATTGATGGCAAAAACAATTGATTTGGCCTTTAAAAGATTTGGATTGCTGTGATTTTGAAATGCTAAATGCTCTCCCCCATACATTAGATTTCTCTTCTATTTTTAGTCTTTATTTCAATCTGTAGTCTTCTCTCAGTCTTCTCCCACATATTAGTCTTCTCCCCCTTTGGTAGGTCTTGTCCCCCTTTGACAACAATGCCAAAAAAGAAAAGAACTAAATCATCATTTCTTTCTGTAAGAAGTTATTTCCTGTTGTTGTGTATCAACTGAGTCTTGGTCAGAGCATTTGTCTTCAATTCCTGTTCCCTATATCATTCTCTATATTATTCCAACATTAATTCCAGTACACTTTTAGAAAACATTCTAAAGTGTATAACTCCAACATCAACTCCCCAAAAGATTTTCAATAGAGTCATCGGATTGATGCTTTCACCGAACTCGGTTAGTGAGTAGAAGACAGGGGTAGGACCCCTAACTTACTTCTAAGATATTCAAAAGTGTCCTTGAGTAGTGGCTTGGTGAAGATATCTGCTATTTTCTCCTTTGTGCTAACATATTCCAACACCACTTTCTTCTCTTGAGCTTCTTCTCTAAGATAATGATATTTGATAGATATGTGCTTTGTCTTAGAGTGCATTACAGGATTCTTTGAAATATTAATGGCACTAGTATTGTCACAGAATATAGTTACTGGCTCGGTAACCTTCTCATTTATACCTTCCAACAATTGTTTGATCCATGCAATGTAGGTACAATTAAGTGCTGTAGCAACATATTCAGCTTCTGTTGTTGATTGAGAAACACATCCTTGTTTCTTGCTAAGCCAACTCACTAGTCTTTCTCCTAAGAAGAAAGCGCCTCCACTTGTGCTTTTCTTGTCATCAATGTTGCCTGCCCAATCAACATCAGTATAAAATTTTAAATCAAAATCATTTCCTTTCTGATATACTAAGCCATAATCTTCAATGCCTTTTAAGTATCTAAAAATTCTTTTGATAGCCGTCATGTGTGTTTCCTTAGGATCTGCAGAAAATATTGCAACTATACCTACTGCATGTGCTATGTCTAGTCTGCTGTGAACAACATATTGTAGTTTTCCAATCATGGATCGGTAGAGTGTCTCATCAACAGATGCAGATTCATCATTCTTTGATAGTTTACAGTTGGTAGTCATAGGAGTACTTACTGGTTTTGAATCCTCCATTCCAAATTTCTTCAAGAATTCCTTTATGTACTTGGATTGAGTAATGAAAATCTCATTTTTCATTTGTAGTATTGGTAAGCCTATAAAATACTTTATCTCACTGATTAATGACATTTCAAATTCTTTGCTCACTTCATTTCCACAAAATATAATATCATCAACAAATATGGCTGAGATTAGTATTCCATTTTCATCATTCTTCATGTACATGTTGCTGTTCTCACTTGTCCTTATAAAACCAATCTTAATCAAATAAGAGTGCAATCTCTCATACCATGCTCTAGGTGCTTGTTTTAGACCATATAAAGCTTTATTCAATTTACATACCTGATCTTTATTATTGTCTTCAACAAATCCTTTAGGTTGTTCAATGAAAAATTCTTCTTCTAATATTCCATTTAGAAACGTAGATTTGACATCCATTTGATATACCTTGAAGTTCTTGAAAGGAGCATATGCCAACAATGTTCTTACTCCTTCAAGTCTAGCAATAGGTGCAAAAGTCTCACCATAATCAATTCCTTCTTCATGGGCATAACCTTTGCAAACTAGTCTTGCTTTGTTCCGAATGACCTCACCCTTTTCATTTATCTTGTTTCTGAAGATCCACTTTGTACCAATTACATTTTTGTCCTTTTGTCTTGGGACCAATGTCCATGTGTCATTCTTCTTGATTTGATCAATCTCTTCTGTCATAGCTTTTATCCAATCTTCACTATTAAATGCCTCTTTCACTATTCTCAGTTCAAATTCAGATATCAAACATGTGTTCTGTCTCAGTTTGTTCCTTGTCATCACTGGATCATCCTTATCTCCTATAATCTGACTTGGTGCATGATGTCTTCTGACATACTTGGCTAATACAGGCTTGGTAGGCTCTGTATGATCTGCTTCATCACTCGGTAACTAGATATTTTCTTCATTTTCTTCAATAGTTTTCTCGGTAGGACTTCTCAGTTGCACATAAACAAATCCATCATAGTCTTCTGGTTCTTTAGAATTTCCTTCATCATTTCTTTGTACAAATTCATCAATTTTCACATTTGCACTTTCTACTATTTTGTTAGATGATTTGATCAGACATTTAAATGCTTTGCTTCTAGAAGAATATCTTAGAAATGTTCCTTCTTCACTTTTCTGATGAAACTTTCCATTTCTATCATCTTTATGAACATAACATTTACTTCCAAAGATTTTAAAATAACTTACATTAGGTTTCTTGCCATACCAGATTTCATAAGGTGTCTTCAAAGTACCTTTCTTCAATTGAACTCGGTTTAAGGTGTAAACAGCTATGCTTATTGCTTCTCTGCAAAATTTTTGTGAAACTTTCTTTTCAATCATCAGTGTTCTAGCACAATCCACAATAGATCTATTTCTTCTTTCAGCTATTCCATTCCGCTGTAGAGTTCTGGGTGCAGAGACTTGTCTCTTAATACCATGATCATTTTAGAACAAGTTGAAATCATCAGATGTGAACTCTCCTCCTCTATCTAATCTAAGACATTTCAGTTGTCTTCCTATTTCATTTTCAAGTCTAGTCTTGTACCATTTAAACATTTGAAAAGCTTCTGATTTTTCTTTTAAAAACATTACTGACATCATCCTTGAATAATCATCCACAAATAATATGAAATACTTATCACCATAATAACTTTGAACTTTCATAGGACCACAAAGATCAGTGTGTACAAGATCTAAAATTCCGTTAGAAGTGTAGGACTTACTTGTAAAGCTTGATCTTGTCATCTTACCCATCTGGCATCCTCAGCACATAGCATTCTCAGGTTTTTCAAGACTCGGTAGACCTCTTACTTGGTGCTTCTTACTTATTTTGATCAGATTATCAAAATTAACATGACAAAACCTTTTATGCCATAACCAGGTATCATCAATCTTTTCATGCAAACACTTATTGTGAGTTGAGTCAAGGTGAAATGTATTACCTTTTGTTTGTGTCCCTGTAGCAACTAAATTTCCATTTTTGTCATGAACTTTGACAATTCCTTTCTGAAATTCTATTCGGTAACCTGTGTTGTTTAGTTGTGCTACACTCAACAAATTGTATTTCAAACCTTCAACCCAATAAACATCATTGCATCTTGCATTATCAAGAAGTGTTATTGATCCTTTACCTCTTATCGGACATGTTGCATCATTACCAAATCTAACATAACCTCTATTATAATCTTCTAGCATAACAAACTTGTGTTTATCTCCTGTCATATGATGTAAGCATCCACTATCTATAATCCAAGAATCATTAGTGTTTATGTGAGATATTAGGGATTTTTCTTCATACCTTTCTTTATCTGATCCATCCTTGATAGCCACATAAACAACTTCCTCTGTATCAGTATCATCTGATTTATCATCGTTAGATTCCTCATTAGCTATTAAGCATGTCTTTCTATCTCTTCTTCTGAAGTCTCGGTGTCCTCAGTAATGGTTATCTTTCTGTCTGTCATCTCAGTAATCTCTGTTTTCAGTGAAATCTTTGTCAGGACAGTTAGAAGCCATATGTCCAATCTTATCACAATTGAAACATTTCAAAGGTAGTTTTCCTTTATACTTACCTTTGCTTCTCAGTAACTTTTTGGCCAATAGTGCTTCAAACTCTTCTTGCTTTCTGATTTCTTCATACAGTTTTTGTACTTCTTCCATGTACTTCTGAAATCTTTCACTTGCTCCACTGTGATCTCCTTCAGAGTACTTATACTTTCTTTCATTGTAATCATTAGATTCATTCAGATGAAAAGAACTAAATGCAGATTTATCTTTATTTATCGATGACCCACTGTTATCAAAATTACTTAACTCAAATGCATGTAGCTTACCAATAGTAGCATCCAAATAAATTGGCATATTGGGTACAAACCTCAATTCATTGATTGTAGAGGCTCGGATTGCATAGGCAGGTAGAAGGGTTCTTAACAACTTACTTGTTACATCCTTTTCTTCAGTAGTTCCTCCTGCTCCTTTGATTTGATTTACAATCTCCTTTAGTCTTGTACTGTACTGGGTTATGTTCTCACCTTCATTCATCCTCATAGATTCAAGTTGTCCTCTTAGACTATCTACTTTTTCTCTTTGAACATGTTCATCTCCTCCATATACAGATATGAGTTTATTCCACATTGCCTTTGCATCAATACATCCTTCTAGATCATTAAACTCTGAATCGATCAATGCAGATGTTATTTCAATCATTGCTTGAATATGTTCTTGCTTCACCTTTATCTCTTCCATCATCAATGGATAGGTGCTCGGTGCAAGAAAATCATTCTCCAGATAGTATATAGCATATTCTCCAACTCCTGATAGATGCAACTTCATCCTTTTCTGCCATGTAGAGAAACTTGACTTATTCATCTTCTATGCATCCCTCTTATACATCTTTGGATCTTTAACTCAAGTGTCTTTAAACTTTCCTTTCAGAGTCCAAAGCTCTGATACCAATTGTTAGTTCTGATACTTAATATAAGTACAGATCCAATAGCCAACAAGATGAGAGGGGGGGGTGAATCATACAAACTTAATCATCCATAAAAACATCAGATTCAACCTCGGTAACATATATATCAGTCATATAACCAAAAATTGTCAAACATGCAAACTCAAAAGCATATGAACAATATAAACCTCATAACACTAGATTTAACATGGAAACCCAAATAGGGAAAAACCACTATGGGATTTCGGACCCACTAAGAAATATACTCTTCTAGAGTACGCTCGGTTAAAAGCAAATCCCGTTAAAGATTACAAACACATTCCTAGATGTGACCCGGTTAAGGGATTTCCCTCAGATCTGTTAGGATCTTCACTTTGTTAGAAGTGACATTGTCAAAGGATTTCAAACACTCAATCAGAATGTCACCTTGCTAGAGGATTTACATATAAGACTGTTAAGTCCACTCGGTTAAGAGATTTTCTGTCACTTTCACAAAATAACAGTAATAAAAATCTATCTGCAACTTCACATCTAAAATGCTAAAGCAGATTCCTATTTGTTCAATACAATTTAGACATAGAACTAATCTTGTCTATCTGTTGGGAATCAATACTCTATTATTCTAACAGGTCTTCAAGCTTCTGTACTCAGTAATCACTATGTAGCATCCCTGTGCATACACTTGCCCGCATCTCTTGTTTATCAACAGTTTCCTATTTATAAACAATCAGGTAACCGCTTAATCTCATTGATCACATTTCCTATGATCAATCATAGCCATCAGATCTTCAATCTTGTCCAGGTTCAATGTATTCTTCAATCTGAAAATGTTTTACCCCACCTTGGAACTTGCATTTTCACCTTGGAACTTGTGTAAGGGTATTGCGGTTCAATTTGAGCTATAGATCTTCATGTCGATCTTTATTTACCATAGATTCTTTAACAATCTTCATACATGGCTTACCAATCATTTAATTTGCTCTAGCTCATCAGCTTCTTTCATTAAATATCACATGTAAACATTTAATGCATTCTGTTATAGCTTGGTTGTAACTCGGTGAATACTAAACTTCACTCGGTAGACATTCTGCCTTCATTAACTGATAGCGATAACCTTAGGGTTTACCAACTATGTTCCTTAGGGTTTATTGACTGAGTTCTTTGCCTAATAACATAGTATAGTATTAACCTTTACATTTTACAACATATGTATGATGTTAAAACAATCTAAATCATCATGATCTCATCATTGTCTTACTCAGTAGTAGTTGCCAATTGAATAACTTATCCCCTTATTCATCATATTCTTTCCTGTATCTTTTACCGACTTCTTTATAATCTTCATATCATACTTCTCTTGATATGGCAACATCATGCTGAATTAGAAAATCAATTTCTTGACATCAATGACAAAATAATAATATCAAGATAGTAAAACATCTTTAATCAGTTATGTCCATAATCATCAGCAACCTTCTCAATATCCTTTTTGAAATGTCAACAATCTTTCATTGTCTGTTATAATGTAATATTGCCAACAAAGTGTTGCCATCAATACCAAAGGGGGAGATTGTTGGCAATTGATACTCATCTGGTGATTTCTAGTGGTTTCTTGAAGCAGTCACTGACTAGGAGGGACCTCAAAGAGATTAGTCCAAACTGGTTAGCAATAGTAATTACAATGAAAACATAGGGAAATGATGGAGACAATGCAGAATAGATTGAATTATATCATAAAAACTGATTACAACCAACCGGTAGCAATCGAGTTATAGAAATCGACTCCCAGGCCTGCTAAAACATGCTCAAAATACAAAACATGTCACAACTAGGACCTCAAATCTTAAGATCTATCTTCTATGCTTAGTCTAACTTATTGATTACATTCTAATGCTTTATTACAATGATTTATACAATCCAAGGGGATCCGATCGGCCCCAAAAGGGATCAAAACCCGAAGAGAAAGACCTAACGTGCAAAACCAACAAGGTTGGCCTCCACCAAAGAAATTCCTCCAGAAAATCAAAAGGATGAAGTGCAGATCACAAGAAAAGGTCATGCATATGATAAGGAACTTCGAAATCAACACTCAGGGCTGTGTAAGCTATGGAAGAGATCCATTAGATCACCAATGCAAATAGGTCGAGGTAATCGGTACCATAAAACTATCTCAGAAACTAGTAGCGATAACTTGCCAAAAAATGATCCAAATGCTCCATGGTTTGGGAATAAGGAAGATGATCAAGTCTTCAAGAAAAATCCAAATCCACAGGTTCTGGTGAGCCAAATCCACGACACAAAAAAGAAATGCTGAAAATTTAAATAAAAAGAAAAACAGAAAGGATATATTTTTGGTTGATACAAGATTGCTATGAACCGGGGATGCTCCTGCATCAGACATTCAGGGTTGTTGAAAAAGTGAGTCTCTCACTTTGCTAGGGTAAGAGGAACACTAAGGTGGTCTACCTCTTCCTGATAAATCCAAGATAAATCATCAATTATCTATCCTTCCACTTCACAAGATACTCCTTATACTGACTGCTCTAGGTACTATGCCCAATCCTACTATCCAAAATCTCTTCAATCTGATCTAGTTCCTTCTGGGGCAACTATTTCTCAAAGTCTACAATACTATCCTCACTGAATTTTGGATCATGATACTAATGAAGATCAACAATGTTAAACACAGGTGAAATACTCAAACTATCTAGTAACTCCACTTTATATGCATTCCCAGAACTGAACTTTCTGAGGATCCTACAAGGTCCAAACTTTCTCATTTGCAACTTGTTATAAGTTCCAACTGGGAATCTTTCTTTTCTCAGATACACCATCACTTCATCGCCAACTTCAAATTCCTTATGTCTCCTCTTCTCATCTACCTTCTCCTTATACTTGTTGTTCATATCCTTTAGATGTTGCTTAACTTGAATATGTAAGTCCTTCATGTGATCTGCAAATTCTTCTGCTTCTGAATTTTGTCCGGTCTTAACTGCTAATATCTCTTAATTTTGACATACCTCTAGGATGTACTCTAGTAACAATCTCAAAAGGTGTTCTTCCACTACTCCTGTTTACTGAATTATTGTAGGCAAACACTGCTTGTGCAAGAATCAAATCCCAACTTCCAGTTTTATCTCCAACTAAACATCTCAATAGATTTCCCAAGCTCTAGTTAACTACTTTTATCTGTCCATCAGTCTGTGGATGAAAAGTAGAACTGAACTTCAAATCTATCTTCATCTTCTTCCAAAGTGTTCTCCAAAAATAGCCAACAAAGTTAGTGTCTCTTTCTGAAACTATGCTCTTAGGTAATCCATGCAACCTCCCTAGCTCCTTGAAAAATAGGTATGTTACATGTAATGCATCTCATGTCTTCTTACAAGGTATGAAATGAGCCATCTTCGAGAATCTATCGACTACCACAAATATAGAATCATTCCCTCTTGGTGCTTTAGGCAATCCAAGTATGAAATCCATGCTTATATCCTCCCAAGGTCTTACCGGTACTGCCAAAGGTTTATACAATCCCACATTCTGACTACTACCCCTTGCAACTTGACAAACTCTACCACTTTACACATATTTCCTAACATCCTTATGAATCTAGGGCCAGAAGTAATGATCACTCACCATTGCTACTATTTCATCAATACCAAACTGTCCGACTAATCCTCCACCGTGTTTCTTCTTTATCAGATTCTCCCTCATAGAGCTCGTAGGTATGCACAACTAAACTCCTTTGAATAACATCCCATCTTGAATGAAGTAATCCAACCACTTGCTTCCATCTACCATAACTGGTTCTCTACATGCTCTCCAAGGTTCTACCAGATCCAGGTCATCATCATACAAGGTATTCAATTCCTCAAATCCTAATACTATCACTCTCATCTCTGTCAGCAAATTCCATCTCCTACTCAATGTATCAACAACTTTGTTAGATTTACCACTTCTATGCTTCAACACAAAGGTGTAACTCTGCAAAGATTCTACCCATCTCATATGTCTTTGATTCAACTTACTTTGATTGTTCAAATACTGCAAGGCTTGATGATCCATATACAACACAAACTCCTGAGGCAACATGAAATGTGTCCACTTCTTCAAGGCTTGAACTATGGAATAAAACTCTTGATCATACACTGAATATCTCCTTTGAGCATCATTTAATTTCTCACTAAAATAAGCTATTGCTCTCCCTTCTTGACTCAAGACTGCTCCTATTGTTGTTCCACTTGCATCACAATCCACTTGAAATACTTTATTGAAATATGGTAAAGCTAACATGGGATGCTCAGTCACTTTCCATTTCAACAGTTCAAAAATTTTGTTTGCTCCGGTGGTCCACTTGAATTCCTTCCGATCTCCCCTCATGGTCTCAATCATAGAGTTACAAATTGAACTGAAATTTCTGATGAACTTCCGGTAGAAACTAGCCAATCCATGAAATGATCTTACCTCTCCAATGCTTTCCGGTGTAGGCCACTCAACAATTAATTTTACTTTCTTAGGGTCCATCTTCAAACCATCCTCAGATATCACAAATCCCAAATAGACTAATTTATCTTTAATGAAGTACACTTCTTAATATTTATCAGCAACTTTTCTTCCCTTAACCTCTGCAAAACTTGTCTCAAATGCAACAAATGCTCATCTTTTGTCTTACTGAAAATCAGAATGTCATCCAAATATACAATAACAAACTTACCCTAGAATTTCTTCAATACCTCATTCATCAGCCTCATGAAAGTACTCGGTGCATTAGTTAACCCAAAAGGCATAACTAACTATTCATATAATCCTTCATTTGTCTTGAATGTTGTCTTCCACTCATCTCCTTCTCTAATCCTGATCTTATGATAACCACTCTTCAAGTCAATCTTTGTAAAGTATTTTGCTCTGCTCAAACAGTCCATTATGTCATCCATCCTAGGAAAAGGAAACTAATATTTCACTGTGATCTTGTTTATGTTGGATGTTGGCATTGTGTTGTCATTGATGTCAACCAGTATAGGATGACTACTGGTATAACAGATGCATGTCCAATACTATCATGGATGAGTACAGGATGAGATATCTTTGATATCACCTTGTGTTGCAGAACACTGGTAAGGAAAGGATGTCAACTTGTAAGTGTTGTGTTTATAGTGAGTAGTTTACAACTAGCAAGCTCATGAACAGTGTATAGGCAGGATGGGAAAGGTGCTTGAGCTTTTGTTTGTGATGAAGAGGTAGAATGCTACCTAAATCACATCAACACAAGAGGAGAAGGATGTATAGGTCATTAGTATGTTGTGTGGTTGCAAAAAAACAAGACTCCCACTAGATAAAGATGCAATCACCATGTGAAGGGATGACTGACAATGAATGTGCCAACACTAGATCACATGTGTCTATTTGATGATATGCTACCAAAATAGGGAAGCCACATAAGTGCATTGTAGGATGTAGATGACAAGGATCCACTACCACTAGTAAGTGGAGCTTATCTCCTATTATGCAAACTATTCATCATAGTTCTATGAGATAATAAGAAGAGGTAAAGGAAGTTGTTTGAAGGCTCACATTGGATCTACCAGTGAATCAAAGGAATGCCTCAAGTGCATGAGATCAGGGATATGCACTGGACCGACAAAGAAGGCATGTTGAGTTGCCGATATAGATGAAGTGTGATGGGTTTGTTAGTTTGACAAACTAGTTGAGATATGGTCTGGGTTTATGAAGAAGGCAAAGTGGAGCAGTTGTAGAGAGTGTATGCAGTTGGTATTTAGATGCCTTAGATGGAATCAGTTGAAGGTTGATGACATGATGTCATCAAGATGGCTACTGGTGAGTATTAGAACCGGTAAGGAAGAAAAGAGGATAAGTGATGTGCTTCTATCTGATGAGAAGGAGCATGCTATGGATAGACATTTCTAGCAACTAGTTAAGGTGTTCCACTGACAAATCGACAAAGTGCAGACATGAAGGGTAACTGGTAAAGTGTGAGATATCGGCAGGGTTAGTGAGCCGATAAATGAACTTGATAATGGAGTTGGTCAGTGATCCAATCCATAACAACACAGATGCTCAAGAAAAGGTGTATGCTGACATAGTTTCCACATGTCGGTGAAGTCGAAAGCTCACAGAGGTCGGTGAAGTGCCATGTAGGGATAGGTGTTTCTATAGTTGTGCATTTAATATGGATCTCGTGGTTTGTGGATCAGATCAGAAGAGTGCGGCTTGAGGAAGAGTGATTGACAAAGAAAGATCAAGGGGTTGTTGGCACCTAAATCGAAGCAAGGAAATCAAATTATAGGAGAACCTCAAGAAGGAAACAATTGAGACATTTATGGAATTTTGACAAATGCAGGTCGATAAACAGGGCCGTGTTTTCTAAGTTTAGAAAACGTGTATTGGAAGACACGTTAATGGCGGTGATGTGCAGATAGTTGTCTGAGGTGATTAGATCAGATAAGATCTAATTGGATTTGGTTTTCCTCAAGGTTGATGAGGAAACCACAACCGCCTAAACTTTGAATTGGGTTTTGGCAGGAAAACCAAGTTATAAATATGAAAGCCAAAATCATTGAAGGTTGCTACTAAAGGGGAGAGTGTTGCTTCTGCATGTGAGAGAAAATCAATCAAATACTCAACCTGTATGAGAAAAGATATTGAGTGTGTGTGTGAGAGGCTAGGGTTGAAGAGTTCAACCAACAATAGTGAGATAACTAGTGGTGACCAAACCAGTAGAGAAGAGTAGCAGAAGAGTGCAGAGTAGGCAAGAAGGAACCGGTAGAAGATAGTACCGGTGAAGGTTAGTAGAGTAGTTAAAGAAGAGTTACAAAATCATAGAACTAATAGAGTGTAGTACCGGTGGAGAGTAGCAGAGTAGCAAAGAGAAGAGGAAACTAGAAGAGAGAACCGATAGAGAGAGAACCGACCGTGAACTAGACAGAATATCCAGTAGAGAGATTTGAAGAAGAGTTACAAAATCCATTTGTAACAAGAAGATAACTTTAGTATCAAAGTATGTTTTTGTATTCAATGAGTTGTAGCTTGGTATAGGGGTTGTAGCTCCTTGGGTTGTTGCTCCTTAGGTTGGTGCCCTAAAATCAAAGGTTGGTGCTCCTTAGGTTGGTGCCCTAAACATTATAATCAAAGATTGATTGTGAGGCTGGATTGGAGTAGTAGTCTCCAAAAACATTTCTCACTGAGGTTTTTCCCATCTTGAGTTTTCCTCGTATATGGTGATGTTATGTGATGTCCCTCTTGTGTGAATGCATTTGTGTTTAGTCTCCTCACTAACTAGTAAGCCTTCATTGAGTTAGGTTTGATAACCGGTATACACACAAGAAAGTTAAAGGAAAAAGATTGAGAACCACTTATTCATCCCCCTCTAAGTGGTACATTGCGTTGAACAATTGGTATCAGAGCCTAGGTTTCCAGTTAGATGAGCTTTCTCTAGCTTGGGTAGATTCTGGCTTAAGGACACAATGGTTGGTTTAGTGTCAATCCCTACTCCAATTTTTGATGGTTCAAACTATTCTATTTGGAGTTGTATAATGGAAGTCTACCTATCCTTTCTAGGATTTGATGTGTTAATGTCTATTGTAAATGGCTGATCTAGTAAAGTCAGTCCTCCCACTGATTCTGATGCAGAAAGAAGTAACTAGTGCAATGAAGCAGCAATGAAGGCTATACTCCGTGGGCTAATAGATGATGTCTCCTCATAGGTGGATAGATGCAGAATGACAAAAATCTTATGGGAGAGATTGAAGAAGCTCTATGGAAATGAGCCCACTACTGCAGAACCAACTTGCGATGATATGATGAGAAATGCATCTCATGAATCTACATATGATGAAGGAAGATCTACTAGCAGCTACAACATTGATGAAGGAACCCACCTCTTCATGGCTCAAGAATCAGAAGGTGAGAGACACACATCTGAGAATGATCATCCAGATCACTTCTACCGACGAGATGTGTTTGGCAGCGATAGTGAAGGTGAAGAAGAAGAGGAAGAAAAAGTTGATCTTGAAGGAGAGCTTGTAAATACACTTGAAGAACTCAATAGAGTAAGAAAGGAATACAAGCTATTCAAGAATGTTGCTATTGTGGAGCATAACTAGTTGACAAAATGCCTTGAAGAGTCTAAGAAAAGCATCTCAGAGTTGAAGTCTCACAAGGAAGACACCAAGGTGTGTCGGTGCAGTGATCTAGCCTCTGAGCTAGAAGTAAAAGATAAATAATATCAAAAGTTGCTTGGAGAAATGGAGGTTCTCCGAAATGACCTTGAGAAGTATCAAGATGAGCTCAAGGTAAGAATTTGATTTGATGGCAGCAATGATGCCTTGGACAGAGTATTGAAGAAGCAAAAGCATGCCAAGGACACTGAAGGTTTAGAAAGTGGTGCTGGTGAATGCTCCAATAGCAAGAATGTCCCCCACAATGACATTTTGTTTGTCTCCTCAAATGGAGAAAACAAAGGACAAACCTTCATAGTTAGAAATGCTCCCCAGAAGAAGGTTGACCTAAATACAATCAGTGAGGACTTGTAGACAAGAATTAAGACTAGTGCTACAAAAAGAAGGAACACTACAGATCCCAAAGAGAAAGGGAAGATGGGAGAAGACAGCTTCACCGAAAGCAGAAAAATGAGAAGAAAGAAAAGAAGACCTCCTACCAGTAGAGGACAAAAGAACACTGCCACCCACATGACAAAGCAAGTGTGGGAGAAGAAGAGACCAGATGGAAGGATTGCAAAGAATGGACAACCCAGGATCCATTCTCAAAGAAGGAGAAATGGAGATGCCAGACTAGTAAGGTCTACCCATGCATGGCATAATAACTTTGTAAGTTATATGCCATCCTTCTCCGGTTATTGCTTTGCATGTAATGGTCATGGCCATAGGGCAGAAGAATGTAGAAAGGGATCTAGAAGGAATAATCTAAGATCTCATAGATTCCATGCATATGAGAAAAATGTATTCAGGAGTAGATACATGCATGTCCCCTCTCCCAATCATGCAAATATTATTTGTTATAATTGCAATAGAGTTGGCCATAGAGGGTTTGAATGCAAGAAGAGGAACTTGCAGTCATATGGAGGCCAATATAGTAGCTATTCTCAATGGAGAAATGGATCCATAGCATATGGAAGTCAGGGACCTAGATGGAACCAAAGGAGAAATGTCCCTATAGGATCAAGAGGTCCATCGGTTTTGGTTGCCAGTCACCGCAACATGACCAAAGGAAGATGGTCAGACCTATATGTCAAGAGATTCCCCAATCATGAAGTTGGGATGAATGTTTGTGTGCTACTATAGCACTACCTCTGGTTGTGATGCAGAGTCCAAAAATGAAAGGACCCATCAATAGAAGATGGTAAGACCTTCTCTCAAGCCTGAAAATGGGAAGAAGAATGAGACCAAACAAGTGTGGAGGAAGAAGCCCATGGACCGACACTGTGCATTCAATGCACAAGTGATATCTCCTAAGGCCTAAGAGAGATGCAGGTCCTTAGGGGAAGTAACATATTGACTAGATCATTCACCCCCTTAGTGAAGAAGGACACTTGGAAGAATAAGATGCTACCAGTATGAAGGATGGAAATGAGAAGATAAGTGTGTGTAGTGGTTGCCTTGGCTACACACCTACATATCGAAGTTGAATCACTACTGCATGTGTCTATAGATGGATATTAACAATGGGAATTAGATGCAAAGTGACAAATATTGTTAGGAGTTGTAGGAAGGTGCTTCGATAGTGATGATGAACCAGTACATGAAACTAATATGTGTAGGATGTTATCGACATGAATTCTAACAGGTACTTGTAGGTTATGTAAGACAATGAGGTTGGAGATCATTTCATTAGCCCAGTAACATGGAATGTGGAGTTTATATCTTAGGTGTTGTTGTTATAGACCTGAAAGACATATGATGGCCCGGTTGTTGTTCATGCAGGTATGCATGTGTTTTTTGGGCTAACCGGTTTGACTTTTGGCATGATGATAACATAGTATGGCATTGTGTATATACAGGATCATGTCATAAGATGTGGTGGTTTTAATGAAGCTGAAAGATCATTAGATGATCACATTTGCACAACTCAACCAGTATATGGAGATGACTAGTGTCCCGGTATCGGACCTGACAGACGTTTTGGACCCAAGATGTATAACTCAGGGGGAGTTCAAGTGCTTATGATGCAGAGCTGACATACTTGAACTTGTAAGGATACTGACTACCCAAACTGTAGATGATGGAAATTGTAGTAGGAATACCCAGGAGAATTTCATGGTTAAGGGTATGTACTTGTTATTTGGTTGGTTGTATATATAGTACAATCACATTTGATTCTAAAGAAATTTGGGATCAAACGGGAGGTGATACAGTTTGACTGGCAAGTAAGTAGTATTCACTGACACATCTTTCTGCAATTGAGTGCTTTAATATATAGTATCATATTTTCATACTCAATTGGTGTCAGTTGATGGTTGAGTCCTCCATCTCAAGTGCTACTCCTTGAGAAGATGTAAAAAGTGGCATTAAAGGATGAGATACATCTGGTAAGGAAAAAGGGGAGAAATATTTCTATCAGTACCTGGTAGATACAAGGAGGAGTGGAACCCTGACAGTGCCCTTTGCCATTGTTGTCAAAGGGGGAGAAGGATTTTGTAGTATACTACATACTACATGTGTGAGAATCCATGGATTGTACAAAGGGGAAGATTTGGATGACACAAAGGAGGAAAAAGACTATGTAGTATGCCAGATACTACATGAGTTGACATCAATGCCAAAGGGGGAGATTGTTGGTATTGTGTTGTCATTGATGTCAACTGATATAGGATGACTACTGGTATAAGAGATGTATGTGCAACAGTATCATGGATGAGTATAGGATGAGATATCTTTGATATCACCTTGTGTTGCAGAACACTGGTAAGGAAAGGATGCCAACTTGTAGGTGTTGTGTTGACAGTGAGTAGTTGCCAACTAGCAAGCTCATGACCAGTGTACAAGCAGGATGGGCAAGGTGCTTGAGTTGTTGTTTCTAATAAAGAGGCGGAATGCTACCTAAATCACATCAACACAGGAGGATAAGGATGTACAGGTCACTAGTATGTTGTGTGGTTGCAAAACATAAAGGCTCCCATTGGATAGAGATGATTGATAGTGAATGTGCCCACATTGGATCACATGTGCCTATTTGATGATATGTTGCACAAACAAGGAAGCCACATAAGTGCATTGTAGGATGCAGATGACAAGGATCCACTACCACTAGTAAGTGGAGCTTATCTCCTATTATGCAAAGTATGCATCATAGTTCTATGAGATAAGAAAGAAGAGATAAAGGCAATTGTTTGAAGGCTCATACCGAATCTACCAATGAATCAAAGGAATGCCACAAGTGCATGAGATCAGGGATATGCACTGGACCGATAGAGAAGGCATGTTGAGTTTCTAGTACAGATGAAGTGTGATGGTTTTGTCACTTTGACAGATTGGTTGAGATATGGTCTCGGCTAATGAAGAAGGCGGCAAAGTGGAGCAGGTGCAGAGAGTGTATGTAGCTGGTATGCAGATACCTTAGATGGAATCAAATGAAGGTTGATGACATGATATCATCGGGATGGCTAACGGTGAGTATGAGAACTAGTAAGGAAGAAAAGAGGCTAAGTGATGTGCTTCTATTTGATGAGAAGGAGCATGCTATGGATAGACATGTCTGCCGAATAGTTAAGGTGTTCCACTAGTAGATCAACAAAGTGTAGACATGAAGGGTAACTGGTAAAGTGTGAGATACTGACAGGGTTAGTAGCTAGTAGATGATCTCGGTAATGGAGTTGGTCGGTGATCCAATCCATACCGACACAAATCTTCAAACAAAGGTGTATGCCAACATAGTTTCCATGTGGAATTGAAGTGGCAATCTCATAGAGGTCGGTGAAGTGTTGTGCAGGGATAGGTGTTTCTACAGTTGTGCATTTAATATGGAGCCCTTAGTTTGTGGATCGGATCAGAAGAGTGCGGCTCGAGGAAGAGTGATTGACAGAGAAAGATCAGGGGGTTGTTGGCACCTGAATCAAAGCAAGGAAATAAAATTATAGGAGAACCTTAAGAAGGAAACAACTGAGACATTTATGGCATTTTGACAGATGCAGATCTATATACAAGGTTGTGTTTGCTAAGTTTAGAAAATGTGTATTGGAAGACACGTTAATGGCAGTGATGTGGAGATAGTTGTCTAAGGTGATCAGATTGGATAAGATCTAATTGGATCTGGTTTGCCTCGAGGTTGATGAGGAAACCCTAACTGCCTAAACTTTGAATTGGCTTTTGGCAAGAAAACCAAAATATAAATATGAAAGACAAAATCATTGAAGGTTGCTGTTGAAGGGGAGAATGTTGCTTTTGCACGTGAGAGAAAATCAGTTAAATACTCAACGTGTATCAAAAAAGAGACTATGTGTGTGTGTGAGAGGCTAGGGTTGAAAAGTCCAACCAATGATAGTGAAATAACCAGTGGTGACCATCCCGGTAGAGAAGAGTAGCAGAAGAGTGCAAAGTAGGAAAGAAGGAACCAACAGAAGATAGTATCGGTGGAGGTCAGTAGAGAAGTTGAAGAAGAGTTACAAAATCATAGAACTGACATAGTGTAGTACTAATAGAGAGCAAAGAAGCAACAAAGAGAAGAGGCAACTAGAAGAGAGAATCAATAGAGAGAGAACCGGCAGTAAACTGGACAAAAGATCCAACAGAGATATTTGAAGAAGAGTTACAAAATCCATTTGTAACAAGAAGATAACTTTGCTATCAAAGTATTTTTTTGTATTGACTAAGTTGTAGCTCAGTGTAGGGGTTATAGCTCCTTGGTTTGGTGTCTTAAAATTAGGAGTTGTAGCTCCTTGGGTTGGTGCTCCTTAGGTTGGTGCCCTAAATCAAGGGTTGGTGCTCTTTGCATTGGTGGCCTTAACATTATAATCAGAGATTGATTGTGAGGATGGATTGGAGCAGTAGTCTCCGACAACATTTCTCACCAAGGTTTTCCCCATCTTGGGTTTTCCTCGTATATGCTGGTGTTATGTGATGTCCCTCTTGTGTGAATGCATTTGTGTTTAGTCTCTTCACTAACCGGTAAGCCCGCATTGAGTTAGATTTGATAACCGTTATACACACATAGGAATGTTAAAGGGAAAAGATTGAGAACCACTGATCCACCCCCCTCTTAGTAGTGCACTGTGTCTAACATTGGAATCCAAGAACACTAAGAGGGGGCGAGGGGTGAATCAGTGTTCTGTCGGTATAATCAATTTTAACCTTATTAACAATGCAGTTCAGTAATCGGTAACCATAAAAGAATATAATAGAAAATAGAAATGAAAAAACCACAAGAGCATACACCATAACACAAAGATTTATACATGGAAAAAATCAAAGAGGAAAAACCACGATGGGATTGGGGACTTACAATATCTATCCACTGGCCAAATAAATAAATATTACAATAGGGACTTGCACATGTAGGAAGGCCAACAACCTAGAGCACACTACTCATCACAAAAGGAGCCTCACTAACTACAAACACAACATATGGAGTTACAAACAAAATTCTGAACTCTAAGAGTGCATCTTCTATGCTGGATGAGTTTCAGTTAAAGCATAGTTTGTATTGGTTTACACTATGTCCTTCCTTATCGGTATCTTACTTCGCTTCCTTTAAACCAATATCCAAGACCAATTAAAGAATATTACATTTGCATTCTGTCAATCAAGATTCCTCACACAACATCAAATCTCTATATCCCATTACACTCTTTTTTTTCCAAAATAACCTAACCAGACTGACTTAAATACCCTTCCCAAATACAAACATAAATGCCTTATGTCGAGTTACAATGATATTACAATTTATTTACATGTCGGCCTAAATAAAAATAATTTCATTAAACTACAAGACCAATGCCTTGATCGTTGCCATGTAGACCTGCCGAATCAATCTCCTGTGTCGGTCTCATATACCAGTTCCTAGTTTGTCGATTTCCTTTTTCTGTCGGTGCCGGTTCCTTGACTTGCTGGTTCACTGAATGCTAGTTGCCAAACAATGTATACTGATGAGTACCAGTTAAGTGACCAGCCCAAAATGGTGTGTGTTTCCATCATTGACAACACAAATAAGCCAGATGAGTGTCAATTGGCAACAATCTCCCCCTTTGGCATTGATGGCAACACTCATGTGAAAAATAAATCACTAAAGTGCTATTTCGGTTCCCTACCAAAAACTCCAAAACTGATCTCAAAAGTTTTTTGAAGACTACTTGCCCTGAGCTATACATTACTTCTCATGTCCCAATCATTTTTCACATCAACCTCTCCCCCTTTGATAACAATTCCAAAGACCGGGGCAAAAAAAAAGAATAGAAATGAAATTATATACAAACCAAAATGTGATTATCGGTTCTAGATATACTTGAAAATATCCAGGTAAGTATTCTTCAAAAAACCTAAGTATGCATCCCAACATGTCTTCAATATGCTCAAAATGGATACCAAACCATTAAGACTATATGCATGAAGCTCTTATTCTGATAGGTCTGTTGGAGTAGGTTTATTCATTATCTTGGCATTTTAATGATGTTTTGATTGTCATTGATGGACACACACTTTCTTGATGTATGAGTTATGCTCAACTGGTAATTTCTCCAATTGGTATTGTGTATTATTAGATGTATAGTCTTTAGACTATCGATATTTTGCAGAAAATGGTTTACCGGTCACAGACTGTATGAAGACTGCAAGCAGTATGGAGACCCCAAGGGGTATGAGGATCCCAAGCGGTTCGAGGAGCTCAAGCGGTATGAAGGAACCAAGTGGTAGTTAACTTTTGATTGGAACACTATGATCTACTAGTCTTCATTTTTGACAACCAGTAATCGATATATTGTATTAATGGGTATTACTTTGTGATGAGTTACCAACCGGTATTACTATAATGTGTGATAAGTTATCATCCATCGGCACTTTGGTGGTTATTTTGTGTCATGTTACCAAATGTGTCTAGATGCACTGAACCTAGGAACTTGTAGTCTAATTCTATTGGACTGACATGAAATCAGATTCATTTATAAGGACATCATGTCTAGGGTTTGTATGTGTGATAGAAAAGGTTATTTGCGATCATTGAAGAGAAGATTAGGTCTGTGTGAAGAGATAGAGTGTGGAGATATTGAAGACTGAAGCAATGCTAAAATGCATTAACAATGAGTTGTCAAGGATCTAACTAAGCATATTGTGCTATTGTTTAGATCATTCACTTGTTGATTACTAATATCTTCGACAAGTCTGAAACCCTTAACTAGGTAGGCCTAGCAAAGCCTTTGTAAATCCTCTAACAAGGTGGTTCACAACCATGGATCTGAAATCCTTTAACAAGGTAGTCTTTAACACCACTTATCTCCTAACAGAGATCTAGATTCCTAACAAGATCTATTGTAGTGCAGAACATTGTATGACCTTAACCGATCTGATTTCTATTCTATAGATAGTTACTTGTGAGTTTCTTCTCACCGTGGTTTTTCCCTTTTGGGTTTCCACGCCAAATATCTTGTGTTATGGTGATTGTGCTTTTGTGGGTGAATGCTTTGTTTGCTATTTGGTTTGCATTTATCTTAACTGGTTTATTAGTGAATCTTCTGTACCGATTATCTACTAAACTATTTAAAAGTTTGTTTACATTATTTTTTGGTATACTAATTCACCCCCCCTCTTAGTATTCAACAATTGGTATCAAAGCAAACCTTTCTATAAGTCTAACCACTTGGAAGGAGATATGGGGGAATACAGTGTGAGGGAGCTTACTCATCATCTCACTCAGACTGAGAGAGCCTATGATGAACTCAAAGTCAAGTATAAAGCCTCTTTGGTCAAAAGAAGAGAGCATGTTGAAAAACTGATGGAACTTACTGAAAATAGCTCTTCTAATGAAGCAGACATGGATGCCCTAGTTGAAGAAGTTGAAAAACTAAATGAATCTAAAGCCAATCTGAGAAAAGAGTTGGAAGCACTGACTATGAAAATGTGTCAAGAGCTTGAGAATAGGAGGAAAGCTGAAGATTTGGTAAAAGACAAAGATCATGAGATCTCCAAGCTAAGGCAAGAAATCAGTACCCTTACCACTCATCTCCAAGAGACTAAAGTGGAAAAAGAAGAAATGCAAGGTGAACTAAACATGGCTATTTCTGAGAATGCAACCTTGATGGAATCTAATACTGCTATTTCCAAGGAACTTACTGAGTCAAAGGAGATACTTGCCAAATTCAATCAGAGTACTAATAAGCTAGAGCAAAAGAGAGAATCGGCAAAGCCAGTAAATAATACCACTGGACTTGGTTTCTCTAGGTATGAGAAAGGTGAGACCTTTGGAACAAAATCTAAAGCATCAAAGAAGCAACCGACATCCAAGGATAAAGGTAAGCAAAAATTTAAACCTGTTTCCTTTAATTGTCTCAAAGAAGGACATACTACTAATGTGTATAGAAGCAAGGCCTACAACAATTTTCCTTATTTTCAAAACAATATGCCTAGATCCAATAGATTCAATGGAAACTGTTATGCATGCAACAAGTTTGGATATAAAGCATTTGAATGCAGGCCAGTTTTGCACAACACTGGGAGATATCCTCCAAGGACTCAGGGAGTTATCCTGGAACCATCTATGAACTGGAATCCCAACCAGTACAATACCTATGACCATCTGTCAGGTTGTTATCAAGCGGAAACTAGTTGGAGAGAAACTTGTTTGATCTATCGTGGTAGCGATCACATTGCTGCAACATACAGAAGGCGATGAATACTAAGAGGGGGGTGAATTAGTATGCCAAAAATCTTTGCACTTAAACACTTTACAAGACTAACAGTAAACTGGTAAAATAGTTTAGCAGACAAACTAGTTAACACACATGCAAACCAAATAGCTAATAATGCATTCACCCACAGAAGCACAAACACCATAACACAAGAGATTTTGACATGGAAACCCAAATGGGAAAAACCACGGTGAGATGCAACTCACAAGTAACTATCTGCAGAATAGGAACCAGACCGGTTAAGGTATTACAATGTTCTTTACCAGAATAGATCCTGTCAGGAATCTCAATCTCTGTTAGGAGATAAGTTCGATTAAAGACTACCTTGCTAGAGGATTTTAGATCCACAGATGTGAACCACCTTGTTAGAGGATTTACAAAAGGCTTTTGGGCCTACCCCATTAAGGGCTACAGACTTGTCGAAGATGTGAGTAATCAATAAGTGATTGATCTAGCTAATAGCATAGACTTCTTGGTTAGATCCTTGATAGCTTGTTCCTAATGCATTCCAGCATTATTTTAGTCTTCTACACATTCATACTCTCTCTAAATCCTCAACCACCTTAAACCCTAGCCACAATATCAACTATCGCAACAACAACATTATCAACAACTTAAAACCCTAGACATGATGTCCTTATAAAGGAATTTGATTTCATGTCAGTCCAATAGGATTACATTACAATTTCCTAGGTTCAATGCATCTAGACATATCTAGTAACATGACAGAAAAAGCATTGCTAAAGTGTCCGCACCATCAAACAATCGGTGGATGGTAACTCATCACAAAATGTCGGTTGGTAACTCATCACAAAATGTCGGTTGGTAACTCATCACAGAGTATTACCGGTTCATACAAAATACCGGTTCAAGAAAAATGTCGGTTGCTGGTTTGACAAAATGAAGACTGGCAAATATGAGTTTTGCTGCTTTGAACCTTCGTACCGCTTGAGATCTTCAAACCACTTGGGGTCTACATACCGCTTTAGATTGGTAATCACTTTCTACAAAACACCAATAGTCTAAGGACTATAATGCATCATACCGATTGAAACAATTGCTAGTTGAGCCTAACTCATACATACAAAAATGATCTCAATGCAAGTGTGTGTCCATAAATGACAATCACAACATAATCATAAAAAATGCCAACAATCTCCCCCTTTGGCATTGATGGCAACACTTAGGAAATTTTGACATCTAAGTGTTTTAACAAAAATATGCCAGAATCAAAATTACTCCCCCTAGGCATATACACTATCCCTTTTGCAGAAAATACAATGCATACTACTTCTTAACAAAAATAACATGAAAGTATATATCACAACATTCAAAATTTATACTTCTCCCCCTTTGCCAACAATGACAAAAATAATATTACAGACTAACCCATGTGTCATTAAAATAAAAAGTGTTTATGACAGTAAAGAATAAAACTTGTCAAAAATAGATTTAAAGTCCTGTAAGAATTGTTTCATAGATAAAGACCAGGACTCCAGTAGGGAGGTTGCCACTTCTTTCTCTATCTACATCTGGGAGACCTATTCTTCCATGGCATCTAGTGTGCTCATCTCCTATGTTGCCGTTAAGGCATCCAGATTAAGATAGCACTTCTGAAGTATTTGCAGATGTGGGAGTAGAACCAATTGTAACTCCTGCAAATCTTGTGACTGGGTGCTGATCTCATGCTCTAGTTTTGAAGACTGGTTATGAAACCAGTGAATGGTTTGCCCATAAGTTGTAAAAGAGTCATATGATAGCTGGAAGGTGCTCATAAATACCTGCAAATAAGATTGAAGCTTTTTCTTTTGAGTAAGCATATCATCACAGAACAGATGAGGTTGACAAATCTTGTTGAGTAGAAGATTCCCCTCATCCAGAGCATTCCTTATATCCTTCTGTGCTTTTTGCAATTCAGACTGGAGCTCATTAAGCTTTTTCACCAGGGCAATGTTGAGAGCCTTTTGATGCTCTTTCTTTGCATTTGCCTCTACTACCTCCTCTAAAGTTTGCACTTGATCATCCACTACTATGCATAGGAGCTTCAGTTGTGCTAATGATGAGTCGGTACTAGGGAGGTTTGTATCGAGTAACAAACCGGTAAGAGTGTCCACTGCAGCTTGGATCACATCTTCCTCCTTCTTCCTCCTTAGCACCTCAAGGCATTCTTGAGAACCCTTGATGCTCTGTAGCAGCTCCATCTTGCTTGCGGACTGGAGATCAATAAGACTAGTAAGATCAGCTGGTTTGGCTTGACTGCCGGTTGCCTTAGGTGTCTCCATCTGCATACTCTTTGCCGCTTCAGCTTCCTTGTTCTCCTCTGCCTTCTTCTTCTCTACTTCTTTTCTCTTTTCCTTTTCCTTCTCTACTTTCTTCTTTTTTGCTTCCTTCTGCTTTTTCTCTTCCTTTCTCTTCTTCTCATCCTCTTCCTCTTTCTTCTTCCTTGCATCTTCTTGTTTCTTTTTCTCTTCATCCTCTTCTTTTCTTTTCTTCTCTTCTTCTTTTATCTTCTCTTCCTATTTCTAGTTCTCCTCATCTTCTTCCTTCTTCTTCTCCTCTTCATCCTTCTTCTTCTTTTCCTCTTCATCCTTTTTCTTCTTCTCCTCTTCATCTTTCTTTTTCTTTTCCTCTTCATTCTTCTTCTTCTTTTCCTCTTCATCTTTCTTCTTCTTTTCCTCTTCATTCTTCTTCTTCTTCTCCTCCGCTTGCTTCTTTGCTTCCTCCTTTTTGTCCTCTATTTCCTTTTTCTTTATTTCCTGTTCAGCCTGTCATGTTGCTTCTGATGGTGTACCCTGAGCAATATCTTCTCCATCCAGAGCATCAACATCAATAGTGTCAATCGGTTCAGTAACTGGATTTCTTTCATCATCAAACACTTCATCCGGTTTAGTGCTTGCTGGTTCTTGCTGAGCCTTTCTGCTAGCTTCAGCCACTCAGTGGATCTTCAGGGCATCTAGAGCAAGGGTGTGTGTATTCTTGAGCACTTCTTTACCCTTCCATTCCAGTAATAGGAGTCTTCTTCTTCTCATGAATAAGAGGCCTTTGTATTTGTTCATTACTTCAAATAGTTTTGAGTTTGATACATCAGGAAAATGTTTAGCAAAAACTTTTTCTCTCATTTCCTGTTCCTACTCTATGGCAATGTGCCATTTATTGTCTAAGGATTTATACAAAGAATCTGGTGTCTCAGCTCTAATTTTTGAAGGCGACTGGTCAGTAATACATAAATACTGAATAATTTCTTTTTCTACCGCTTCCTTTTCATCATCATTAAAGTCATCAAAACAATCAATCAAATCATTCAACACTTTTCTCCTAATGTTTTTGATAGTTCTCTGACAATGTGTCAAAGGTTTGTAGGAGGAGATGTTGATATTTACCGGTGCTGATGTTGCCGGTTCATTCTATGTCTTTTTCTTTGTTTGACATGTCTTCTTAGGTTTTTCCTTAGACACAGTTTCTTCTGAGTCTGGAGAGGCATTCCTTGTCTTCCTCTTTCTCTCGAAGACTTTAGTAGGTGACGTTTCCAATTTCTTTTTAGCTACTGACCGTTTGGTCACTTTAGGACTGGTTGTAGTAGCCGGTGCTGATGCTGAGGGCACTACTTTTGCCTTCTTTACTAAAGGTTCTTTCCCTTTCTTTGCTGAGGGTTCCTCAACCGGTGTTACCCTTTCTAGGTAGGTGTTGGTTCTCCTTGCCTTTGGATCAAGTGGTGAGGCAATAAGGGTAGAGGCATACCCTTCCAGCATATCATTCATTACCTCATAGCCCATAGGCTCCACTTCCTCCTATCTGGGCTCAACAGCCTCCATTATGCATTGATCCACTTTAATGGTGAAATAGATATCATCTTCATATTTATTGATGATATCACCTGATATTCTCATCCTTTGACTCATTTTGCATCTGAACTCATCAAAGTACTTGTTCAGAATTTTAGGGTAACCGGTTCCAACTGCTTGAATGCTTTCCTTGATTTGCTTGGTTACCGGTTGGTCAGAAGACCACTGGACATCACCTACTCCTGGAAAGTAGCCTTGGAAGTACAAGAACAACCCAACCAGTAGTTGTCCAAACTTGAACCTCAATGCATTATCCTGTTTGATCGATTTAGGATTCAACAGGAGTTATCTTTGCATACAGGTGCATAGGTCAAATGAAGCATCCTCCTTGATCATCCGGTAAGCGGCATTTACCACTGTAGCAGATATAAAGTTAAGCCTGTTGGCTAAGAATGTTCGGTATCCAATCACCATACATGCATATTTCACAAGGTCATCCTTGATGGAATTAATAGTCATCTCTCATGAGTCACTCACTGAACCGGTGAGCTTTGACATTTCCATCTTGCTTACCGTCCTTAGGGCTAGCACTTCCCCTGTATTGCAGAAATTGGTGATGACATGTATTGCTTGTGGAATAATATCATGCATTATTTCCAGGTACATCTTGTCACCATGAACTCTGCTCAGAATGATCCTAATGTGATCATTTGTAAAATCTTCCAAGAAATAAATAACATTGTGGAGCTTCTTCTTTTCCAAACTACTATATTATGGTTTGATTTGCTTATCTTTTCCACAAAATAAACCTAGCTGTGAGTGAATTGCTAGACACCCTAGGTCTTCTATTTTACAGTCTATGTAATCTGAGATTCCCTCTTCTACTATCACACTGGCTGGAACTTGTAATAGGGCATTATATCTAGACTTGCTTTGAATAAAGCTTGCATAATCTACAGATGTACTAGAGCTAGTATGGGATGCAGAAGCCATGATAGAAACTGAAGACTCAAAAAATACCTTTCTAAAATCATGAATTTAGGGCTTTCAGATTCTTCTCCACCTCACACTCCATCGGTTGCAGAATCACCACTTTGCGTTCTTCACTTGACCATTTGCAATTTGAATTTGAATCTCCTTCAAGGTTTCCAACTTTCTCTAAATCACAACACAAATCACTTTATTGTCACTCTGCACTTCAAAACCTTCTTCACTTTGAAAATGATAGTGAGAAATGATTTGAAAATTCCTTTTAAACATATTCCTCACCTACCACAATTAATTCTCCACCATTAGGGCATAAACCCTAATTTGCCTTTTACCATTTCCGGTCTTCTGCCAAAATGATAGGTAACGCATACCGGTTAAGGTCTTTTACCGGTGTGAATCAGGGGTTCAAAACATTTTGCTGTTTGCTCCCCCTAAGCTTATTTGAAGCTTAGTTTGTCGGTTCTGTGATTTCCACACTAGGTGCAAAAACCAGTTCCTCTTGTAATATTGTTGGTTTCTTCTTCCAGGTCTTGTTCATATCCGCTTGAGCAGTGTCAACATCAATGTTTCCTTCTAGAGTGACTGGTATATCATCAGATATGTTCTTTCTTGATCTACAGAATCTGGCAATGTGATCCAGTTTGTTGCAGTGATAGCAGACCAATCTAGGTGCTCTCCAAGATCCATTATTCATGTTGCCATTCTTCCTCCTGCATGTTGTAGCAGTGTGACCATGACCATGACAGACCATACAGTTTTCTCTCCATCCAGTTGCGGCTTGATGGCCACCGCTTCTTGGCTGATGATTGAAGACATTAAACCAGTTGTGATTCTAGTTCACAAAAGGTTTAGGACCAACTCCTTGGGTCCTCTGAGGATATCTTCCAGTGCTATTCATAACAGACCTGCATTCAAATGCTCTATGCCCAAAATTGTTGCATGCATAACAGTTACCATTGAATCTATAGGATCTTAGCTTATCATTTAGGAAATGAGGAAACTTAGTGTAAGTCTTACTCCTACACACATTGGGAGTATGTCCTTCTTTAAGACAATTAAAGCAAACAGGTTTAAACTTTTGCTTACCTTTATCCTTTGATGCCAATTGTTTCTTTGATGCTCCAGCACTTGTACCAGAGATCTCACCTTCCTCATGACTAGAATAACCAAGTCCATCAATATTCTTGACACGTTTGGCAGATTCAAGCTTTTGTTCTAGCTTGATAGTAGTTTTGTTGAATTTATCAAGTATTTCCTTTGACTCAGAGAGTTCTTTGGAAATAGCAGCATTTGTTTCCATCAGTTTTTCATTCTTAGAGATGGAAATGTTCAGTTCTCCTTGCATGTCTTCCTTTTCCACTTTTCTCACATGGAGTTGAGAAGTTAGGGCACTAATCTCTTGCTTCAGCTTGGACTTTTCATGATCTTTGTCTTTGACTAGATCTTCAGCTTTCCTCTGGTTCTCAAGCTCTTGACACATTTGAATAGTCAGTCCTTCCAATTCTTTTCTCAAGTTGGAATTGGATTCATTCAGCTTTTTAACTTGTTGAATCAAGGCTTCCATGTCGCTTCATCAGAGGAACTATTTTTAGATAGCTCCATCAGCTTTTCTGCATGTTCTCTCCTTTTTGCTTGAGATGCCTTGTATTTGACCATAAGATCATCATAGGCTTGCTCAGACCGAGTGAGTCTATGAGTAAGTTCCCTCAATGTGTATTCCCCCATATCTCTTTCCAAGTGGTTAAACTTATAAAAAGGTAGGCTCTGATACCAATTGATGAATACTAAGAGGGGGGGGTGAATTAGTATGCCAAAAATCTTTGCACTTAAACACTTTGCAAGACTAACAGTAAACTGGTAAAACAATTTAGCAGACAAACCGGTTAACACACATGCAAACCAAATAGCTAATAATGCATTCACCCACAGAAGCACAAACACCATAACATAAGAGATTTTGACATGGAAACCCAAATGGGAAAAACCACAGTGAGATGGAATTCACAAGTAACTATCTACAGAATAGGAACCAGACCGGTTAAGGTCTTATAATGTTCTTTACCAAAATAGATCCTGTTAGGAATCTCAATCTCTGTTAGGAGATAAGTCTGATTAAAGACTACCTTGCTAGATGATTTTAGATCCACAGATGTGAACCACCTTGTTAGAGGATTTACAAAAGGCTTTTGGGCCTACCTAGTTAAGGGCTACAGACTTGTCGAAGATGTGAGTAATCAACAAGTGATTGATCTAGCTAATAGCATAGACTACTTGGTTAGATCCTTGATAGCTCATTCCTAATGCATTCTAGCATTACTTCAGTCTTCTACACATTCATACTTTCTAAAACTCCTCAACCACCTTAAACCCTAGCCGTAATATCAACTATCACAACAACAACATTATCAACAACTTAAAACCCTAGACATGATGTCCTTATAAAGGAATCTGATTTCATGTCGGCCCAATAGGATTACATTACAATTTCCTAGATTCAATGCATCTAGACATATCTGGTAACACAACACAAAAAGCACCGCTAAAGTGTCAACATCGTCAAACAATCAGTGGATGGTAACTCATCACAGAGTATTACCGGTTCATACAAAATATCGATTCAAGCAAAATGCCAGTTGCCAGTTTAACAAAATGAAGATTGGCAAATATGAGTTCTACCACTTTGAACCTTCGTACCACTTGAGATCTTTGAACCACTTGGGGTCTACATACCGCTTCAGATCGGTAATCACTTTCTACAAAACACCAATAGTCCAAGAACTATAATGCATCATACCGGTTGAAACAATTTCCGGTTGAGCCTAACTCATACATACAAAAATGATCTCAATGCAAGTGTGTGTCCATCAATGACAATCACAACATAATCATCAAAAATGCCAACAAAAGGAATAATGGAAGTATGAATAATGGACCATGGTGAACACCTGGAATGGTATGCTATCATTGCAACAAACCGGGACACATTGCCAGAACTTGCAGATTGAGAAAGAACCTATCGGATGATATACCGATCACTCCAGAAGGGAATATTGATGTTGAAACCGTTCAAATGAAAATGAATAAAACTTGGAAAAAGAAACCAAAAGAAGTGTCACAGGATGAACCGGTTTCTACACCTAGTAAGGAAGTCTCTAAACCGGCAAACTGAGCTTCAGAAAAGCTTAGGGGGAACATATCGGTGAAATATTTCGAACCCCCAGTTTATATCGGTGAAGACCTTAATCGGTATATGTTACTTGTCAATCGGCATAAGATTTGAAGCGGTAAAAGGCAAAATTAGGGTTTGTGCCCTAACGGTGATGCATTTATTATGGTGGGTCAAAGTTTGTTTAAAAGGGTTTTCATCATCATTTTCACTTATCTATTTTCGAGAGAAGAATTTTCAAGAGCAAAGCAACAAAGAGAGATTCATCTAGCGATTCAAAGTAAACTCAAAAATCTTGCAGAGGAATTCAAAGATCTTTTTCAATCTATCAGTGAAGAACACTAAGCAGTAATTGAGCAATCGAAGTGGTGTATTGTGGGCGACATTGGAAAACCCTAAATTTTGGATTGTGAAGGTATTTCCTGAAATTCTCTCTTATCATGGCTTCTGCATCGTACTCTAGTTCTAGTGCTCTTGAAGATTCAGCCAAATTTTGTCAAACGAAAATGAAATATAATGCCCTATCTCAAATACCCACTTGAGTTATTATTGAGGGAGATATTTTAGGATATATATACTGTAAATTGGAAGACCTAGGATCCCTAGTGATTCATTCCCAGCTAAGTTTGTTTTGTGGGGATGACAAGAAGATCAAACCTAAGTATAGTGTCCTTGAGAAGATGAAACTACACAATGTGGTATATTTTCTGGAAGAGTTCATAGAAGAACATATCCACATCATCCTTAGCAGAGTACATGGTGATAAGATGTACCTCCAATGGACGCATGACATCAACCGGAAGCAATTCATGCCATCGTCGGTTTCTGCACTATTGGAGAGGTACCAGCTCTATGAAAGGTCACCAAAACTGAAATGACAAAGCTCACCGGTTTTGTGAGTGACCAACGGGCGATGACTGTCAACACCATCTTTGATGATCTGGTAAAATATGCTTGCATGGTGATTGGTTACTAGATGTTTTATGCCAGTAGAACAAATTATGTCCCTACTACTGCGGTGAATGTTGCTTATAGAATGATCAAGGAAGACACCACATTTGACCTATGTACCTATCTACAAAAGCAATTGTTGTTGAATCCAAAGTCCTTAAAATAGGACAATTCTGTAAGGTTGAGGTTTGGAAAACTTTTGGTTGGCTTATTCTTTTATTTTCAAGGTTATTTCCTTGGAGTAGGTGATGTGCAATGGTCTACTGACCTACCGGTCTCTAGAAAAATTAAGGAAAGTGTACAAGTAGTGGGAACTACCTATCCTGAGGTTCTAAATAAATATTTTGATGAATTCAAGTGGAAGATGAGCCAGAGAATGAGGATATCTGATGATATTGTGAATAAGTACGAAGATGATATCTACTTCACAATAAGGATAGATGACTGCATAATGGAAGCGGTGGAATTGAGAAAGGAAGTAGTTGGCCCTATGGGGCATGAAGTGATGAATGACATGTTGATTGGGTATGCCTGTACCCTACTTGCCTCACCACTGGATGCAAAGAAAAAGAGAACCAGTACCTATGTGGAAAGGGTTACACTGATTGAAGAACCAAAATAGAAAAAGGGCAAAGCAGTTTCATCGATATCTACACCGATTACCTCTGCCAGTCCGAAAGTGACCAAGCGGTCACCAGCTAAGGAGAAACTTGAGGTTATTCCAGCAAAGGTATTTGAGAGGAAGCGGAAAACCAAAACCAACTCACCGGAGTCAGAGGACATTGAACCAGAAATTCAAACAAAGAAGACAAGGCAATCAAGAAAGAAGACAAAGTCTACTGGTAATGTACCTACAACTTCAACACTGGTAAATATAGATATTTCCTCTTATAAACCAATGACACATTGTTAGAGGACAATTAAGAATATTAGGAGAAAAGTGCTTGATGATTTAAAGGAGTATTTTGATTATTTTAATGATAGTGAGAAAGAAGAGGTAGAATAGGAAGTCATTAAATACTTGTGTATTAATGATTGGTCGCCATTTGAGATTAGATCAGTTAGAATAGATTCTTTGTATAATTCTTTAGATAACAAATGGCGCATTTCCATTGAAAGAGAACAAGAGATCAGGGAGAAAATTTTTGCACAATATTTTCCTAATGCTTCAAATTCTGAGTTGTTTGAAATAATGGATAAGAACAAAGGCATCTTCTTCATGAGAAGGAGAAGACTCAGGCTACTAGAAGGTAAATCTTCTAAAGTGGAAAAGGACACACATATACATGTCAAAGCTGCTATCAGAATACACCAAGTATCTGAAGCTAATAAGAAGGCTGAACAACAACCTGACCTATCATTAGGCAAACCAGATGAAGTATTTGACAGTGAAGGTGAAAGAGAGATAGAGAAAATTGATCCTATTTATGTTGATGCATTAGATAGTGAGGATGTCACTTTGGAAAAAGAGAAAGAGAAATAGGATAAAGAAAAAACAAAGAAAGAGAAACAAGACAAAGTAGAGAAAGAGAAATGGGACACAAAGCAAGAGGAAAATGCAAGGCAGGAAGAAAAGAGGAAAGAGGAAGAGAAGAAGAAAGAGGAAGAGAAGAAGAAAGAGGAAGAGAAGAGGAAAGAAGAGGAGAAGAGGAAGGAAGAGGAGAAGTGGAAAGAAGAGGAGAAGAGGAAAGAAGAAGAGAAGAAGAAAGAAGAAGACAAGAGGAAGGAAGAAGAAAGGAAGAAGGAGGAAGATAAGAAAAAAGCAGAAGAGGAGAAGGAAGCAAGGAAGAAAAAACAAGTTGAGACTCCTAAGGCAACCGGTGATGAAATCAAATAGGTTGATACCACTAGTCCTATTGATCTTCAATCAGTAGATGAGTCTGAGCTGCTACGAGGCATCAAACTTGCATAGGAGAGACTGGAAGAGTTGCAGAGGAAGAAAGAATAGGATGTCATACAAATTGTAGTTGACACCCTTACCAATCTAATTCCCGGTACCAACTTCCCCAGTACCGATTCTTCTCTATCCAAGCTTAAACTTTTGTGTACCGTAGTGGAGGACCAGGTACAATGCTTGGAAGATGTTGCTGAAGTAACTACAAAGAAGAACCACGAAAAGGCACTCAATGTTTCCTTAGTCAAGCAAATGAATGAATTGTAGACACAACTATTGAAACAACATAATGATATCAGTGTTTCTATGGGTGAAGGTAAATTACTAATGAGTAAAATTTTCCAACCCCATCTATTTTGTGACGATGTGCTTAAATAGAAAGCTCAACTCCAATTGGAGTTACAAGCATATATCAACAATTTCAAGATGCCATATGATTCATTCACTACCTATGGGAAAGTTGTTCATTGTTATTAGTAGCAGACTACCAAGATGGACTCAAAGATTAGTAAACAGACTAAAGATCTGCAGGAGCTTCAATTGCTCCTATTGCCAAGACTGCAGATTCTTCAGAAATGTTTTATCAACCTGGAAGTAATCACAGTAACTCAAGAGATGAGTACCATCGATGCAATGGAGGAACTGGAATTCTAGATGAAGACTGAAAGTGAGGTTGCTACCTCATTACTTGAGTCATGGACATTGGCCATGAAAAATTTTGTGCAGGACTTTAAATCTATTTTTGAGAAATTTCATTCCTTATTCTCATGAACATTTACTCTATTTTTTTATTATATAAGGAAACAGGGGTTATTTTGCATTACTTTGTTATTGTTGGCAAAGGGGGAGTAGTGTACATTAAAATTTTGGTGAATGTTACCATTTCATGTACTTTCATGTTACCACTTTGGGGAATAGTGTACATTGTAATTTCTACAACAGGGATAGTGTATATGCTTAGGGGGAGTAATTTTGATTATGGCATTTTTGTTGTAAAAACACTTAGATGTCAAAATTTTCCTAAGTGTTTCCATCAATGCCAAAGGGGGAGATTGTTGGCATTTTAATGATGTTTTGATTGTCATTGATGTGTCCACACTTTCTTGATGTATGAGTTATGCTCAACTGGTAATTGCTCCAACCGGTATTGTGTATTATTGGATGTATAGTCTTTAGACTATCGGTGTTTTGCAAAAAATGGTTTACTGGTCACAGACTATATGAAGACTACAAGCGGTATGGAGACCCCAAGCAGTATGAGGATCCCAAGCGGTTCGAGGAGATCAAACAGTACAAAGGAACCAAGCGGTAGTTAACTTTTGATTAGAACACTATGATCTACCAGTCTTCATTTTTGACAACCGATAATCGGTATATTTTATTAATTAGTATTACTTTGTGATGAGTTACCAACTGGTATTACTGTAATGTGTGATGAGTTATCATCCACCGACACTTTGGCGGTGATTTTGTGTCATGTTACCAAATGTGTCTAGATGCACTGAACCTAGGAACTTGTAGTCTAATTCTATGGGACCGACATGAAATTAGATTCCTTTATAAGGACATCATGTCTAGGGTTTGTATGTGTGATAGAAAAGGTTATGTGTGATCATTGAAGAGAAGATTAGGTATGTGTGAAGAGATAGAGTGTGGAGATATTGAAGATTGAAGTAATGCTGAAATGCATTAACAATGAGTTGTCAAGGATCTAACTAAGCATACTATGCTATTATATAGATCATTCACTTGTTGATTACTAATATCTTCGACAAGTATGAAACCCTTAACTGGGTAGGCCCAGCAAAGCCTTTGTAAATCCTCTAACAAGGTGGTTCACAACTATGGATCTAAAATCCTTTAACAAGGTAGTCTTTAACAGGACTTATCTCCTAACAAAGATCTAGATTCCTAATAGGATCTGTTATGGTGAAGAACATTGTATGACCTTAACCGGTCTGGTTTCTATTCTGCAGATAGTTACTTGTGAGTTTCTGGTCACCGTGGTTTTTCCCATTTGGGTTTCCACATCAAATATCTTGTGTTATGGTGATTGTGCTCTTGTGGGTGAGTGTTTTGTTTGCTATTTGGTTTGTATTCATCTTAACTGATTTATTAGTGAATCTTCTATACTAGTTATATGCTAAACTGTTTAAAAGTTTGTTTACAGTATTTTTTGGTTTACTAATTCACCCCCCTCTTAGTATTCATCATATTAACTCTATGCTTTCCCTCTTGTGAAGTAATAGAGTGTTCAACTAGGGACTCACCAAACCTCTTAATTCCCTTGCACACCGGATTATTCTATCCATGTCCTTCTCTAATGCAGAAATCTCAAACTCTGTAATCAAAATCTGACCATCAATGTCATTGGTCAGTGTCTGAGTACCATCAAAACTGTTAGCCAAATGTTCTAACCGGGCCTATGCTGCCTTCAATTTCACCTCAAGGTCCACTATTAGTTTTTTGGTATTAGTATAGGACCTATATATATTGCTGCAATCATTTAGAGCCACATAAATATTTGACATCTCATCTGTCAGCTTAGCCTTGTCAGATGGAATCATGTTGTCACAAGTGACCTTCATGGTTGCATTATACCGCTCAACCAACTGCCAGTTTGATACCTGTTGAAGAGTTTTAAACTCTTTGGAAATATGCTTAGTCAAACGTTTCAGTTTGTTGGATGGATTTCCAATCTGATCTACATTATATTCTGGTACAAGCTGCAGTAAAACCAAAATTGCCTACTCAATGACTTGCTTATCTTCAGTCCCTTCCTTAACTTTTGAGCTGCAACATACATCAATTCAAAATTGCTCAGCTACTTAATATTGTTGGCATTTTTGATGTGATTGTCATTGATGGACACACACTTGTATTGAGATCCTCTTTATATGTATGAGCTCATGCTCAACCGGTATTTGTTCCAACCGGTATGTTGTATTCTAGTCTTTAGACTAGTGGTGATTTTGCAGAATGTGTTTCCTAATCTGAAGCGACATGTCAACCCCAAGCGGCTTACAGTTCACAAGCGGTACGAGGAAGCAAAGTGGCACAACACATTCTTACTAGTCTTCATTTTTGACAAACTGACAACTGGCATTTTGTATGAACCGGTAATACTCTATGATGAGTTACCAACTGGCATTTTGTGATGAGTTACCAATCCACCGATTGTTTGACGGTGCCGACACATTGATGGTGATTCTTGTGTCATGTTACTGAGTATGTCTAGCTTTACTAAACCTAGGAAATTGTAATGTAATCCTATTGGACTGACATGAAATCAGATTCCTTTAAAAGGACATCATGTCTAGGGTTTTTAAGTTGTTGAAGAAGTTGCAAATAGGGTTTATGTTGAGCTAGGGTTTAATGTGGAAGTGGAGAGTGATCTTATCAGAGAAGATCGAGTTGTAACTGAGAGAGAGATAGAGGGGACTGAAGTAAAGCTGGAATGCATTAGTTGTGAGCAATACTGGTTTTAACCAAGCAATTTGTGCTAGTAGATAGATCAAACACTTGTTGATTACTCACATCTTTGACAAGTCAGTAGCCCTTAACCGGGTAGGCCTCAAAGCCTTTGTAAAATCCTCTAACAAGGTAGTCTTTAATCGGACTTATCTCCTAATAGAGATTGAGATTCCTAATAGGATTTGTTTTGGTGAAGAACATTGTAAGACCTTAACCGGTCTAACCTTAACTGGTCTAGTTTCTATTCTGCAGATAGTGACTTGTGAGTTCCATCTCACCGTAGTTTTTCCCAGTTGGGTTTCCACGTCAAATATCTTATGTTATGGTTGCATTGCTTTTGTGGGTGAATTTTTATTCACTTTTTGGTTTGTATGTGTGATAATTGGTTTGATTGTCAGACTGCTTTACCGATTTATCTTTAGACTGTGTAAGTGTTTTAGTGCAAAGATTTTTGGCATACTAATTCACCCCCCCTCTTAGTATTCATCAATTGGTATTAGAGCCAACCTTTCTATAAGTTTAACCACTTGGAAAGAGATATGGGGGAATACATATTGAGGGAACTTACTCAATGGCTCACTAAGTCTGAGCAAGCCTATGATGATCTTATGGTCAAATACAAGGCATCTCAAGCAAAAAGAAGAGAACATGCAGAGAGGCTGATGGAACTATCTAAAAGTAGTTCTGAAGATGAAGCTAACATGGAAGCTATGATTGCTGAAGTGAATAAGATGAATGATTCAAACTCCAATTTAAGAAAGGAGTTGGAAGGACTGACTATTCAGTTTAGCCAAGAGCTTGAGAACTGGAGAAAAGCTGAAGATCTGGTAAAAGATAGAGATCATGAGATCTCCAAGTTGAAACATGAGATTAGTGCACTAACTGCTCACCTTCATGAGAGTAGAATGGAAAAAGAAGACATGCAAGGAGAACTGAACATTGTCATCTCTAAAAATGCAAGTCTTATGAAGACAAACACTACTATTTCCAAAGAACTCTTTGAATCAAAGGAAATACTAGCTAAGTTTGGCAAAAGTACAGTCAGGCTCGAGCAAAAGCTTGAGTCATCTAGATAGGCAAAGAATACCAATGGTCTTGGTTTTTCTAGACATGAGGAAGGAGAATCCTCAGGAACAAATGCTGAAGCATCAAAGAAGAAACCGACACTCAAAGGAAAATGTAAGCAAAAATTCAAACCTGTTTGCTTTAACTGTCTTAAAGAAGGACACACTGCCAATGTATGTAGGAGCAAAGCCTACAATAATTTTCCTTATTTTATCATCAATGTACCTAGATCCAATAAGTTCAATGGTCATTGTTATGCATGCAACAAGTTTGGGCATAGAGCATTTGAATGCAGGTCTATAATGGATAACACTGGAAGATATCCTCAGAGGACTAAAGGAACTGGTCTTGAATCTTTTATGAACTAGAACCACAACCGGTTTAATGTCTTCAATCATCAGTCAAGAAGCGGTGGTCATCAAGCGGCAATCAGATGGAGAGAAAGTTGTATGATCTATCATGGTCATGGTCACACTGCTGCAACATGCAGAAGGAAGAATGGAAACATGTACAATGGACCTTGGAGAGCACCTGGACTTGTTTGCTATCACTGCAACAAACCGGGTCACATTGCAAGATTCTGTAGAAGCAGAAAAAGTATATCTGATGATATACCGGTCACTCAGGAAGGAGAAATAGATGTTGAAAAAGTTCTAGAAGACATAAAGAAAATATGGAAGAAGAAACTAGTATTATTGGAGGAGGAACCAGTTTTTGCACCTAGTGTGGAAATATTGGAACCGACAAACTAAGCCTCAAAGGCTTAGGTGAAGCAAATGGCAAAATGCTTTTGAACCCCCGATTAACATTGGTAAAAGACCTTAACCAGTATGCTACACCTGTCGCTTGGCAGAAGACCAAAAATGGTAAAAAGGCAAATTAGGGTTTACACCCTAATATAGGAGAATTAATGATGGTAGGTGAGAGACATGTATAAATGCATTTTTCAAATCATTTCTCACTATCTATTTTTGAGCGAAGAAAAGTTTTCAAGTGCAGAGTGAAGAAAAGGCGATTTGAGCTTAGATTTTGAGAAATTGGAGAGCTTTGAAAGAGATTCAAATATAATTTGCAAGCGGTAGTGGAGAACTCAAAGTGGTGATTTGGCATCCGACGGAGAGCGAAGTAAAGTAGAATCAGGAAGCCCTAATTTTGCGTTAGAAAGGTATTTTTTGTGTTCTTGAAATACTCTTCAATGGCTTCTGCATCTCATACTAGTTCAAGCACATCTATTGAGTCAGAAAGTTTTATTCAAAGGAAGGGCAAATATAATGCTTTGTCACAAGTTTTAGCTGGAGTCATAGTCGAAGAAAGAATTTCAGACTATATTGATTGCAAGATAGAAGACCTAGGGTCCTTAGCCATTCATACTCAATTAGGTCTATTTTGCGGAAAGGACAAAAGGATCAAACCGGAGTTCAGTATCTTAGAGAAGAAGAAACTCCATAATGCGGTGTATTTTCTAGAAGATTTCACAGAAGATCACATCAAAACCATCTTGAGAAAAGTCCATGGTGACAAGATGTACCTGGAGAGAACGCATGATATCACACCTAAGGCAATTCATGCAGTCACCGATTTCTGCAACACAGAGGAAGCGCCAGCCCTGAGAACAGTAAGCAAAACAGAAATGACCAAGCTCATTGGTTCGACAAGTGATTCACGGGGTATGACAGTTAATCCTATCAAGGATGAACTAGTAAAATACGCCTGCATGGTGATAGGCTACAAAACATTCTCAGCCAATAGGATTAATTCTGTATCTGCTGCAACATTAAATGCCGCTTACCAGATGATTATAGAGGATAAATCATTTGACTTATGCACCAGTATGCAAAGGCAACTCCTGTTAAATCTCAAGGCAATAAAAAAGGACAATTCACTGAGATTTAAGTTTGGACAACTACTGGTAGGGTTGTTTTTCTATTTCCAAGGCTACTTTCCAGGTGTAGGAGATGTCCAGTGGTCCCCTGACCAATTGGTAACCAAGCAGATAAAGGAAAGTGTGCAAGCCATTGGAACTGGCTACCCTGAGATACTAAACAAATACTTTGATGAGTTTAGAAGAAAGATGAGTCAGAGGAAGTGAATCTCAGGTGACATAGTGAAGAAGTATGAAGATGACATCTATTTCACTATTCAAGTGGACAAATGTCTAATGGAGGCTGTTGAGCCTAGAATGGAGGAAGTGGAGCCTATGGGCTATGAGGTCATGTTTGACATGCTGGAAGGGTATGCTTCAACCCTTATTGCCTTGCCTCTTGATCCAAAGGCGTAGTGAACCAGAACCTACTTGGAGAGGATCCCATCAGTTGAAGAACCATCAGTGAAGAAGGGAAAAGAACCAGCAGCCAAGAAAGCTAAGGTAGTGCCTGCAGCATCAACACTAGCTACCACTGAGACTCCAAGAGTGACCAAGCAGTCACCAGCAAAGAAGAAACCAGAGGTAACACCGGCAAAAGTCTTTGAAAGAAAGAGGAAGACTAAGGCAAATGAACCAGACTCTGAAGAAACCGAGTCTGATGAACAGCCAAAGAAGGCTAGACAGACCAAGAAGGTGAAGAAGAATGAACCGGCAACATCCGCATCGGTAAATATAGATATCTCCTCTTACAAACCTTTGACACATTGTCAAAGAACAGTAAAGAATATTAGGAGAAAGTTACTTCATGATTTAATTATTTATTATGATGAATTCAATAGTGAAGAAAAAGATGAAGTATTGCAGGAAATCATTCTTTATTTATGCAAAAAAGACCGGTCACCATTAGAGATTAAATCTCAGACACCGGATTCATTGTTTAAAGCATTGGATAACAAATGGCACATTTCCATTGAAAAGGAACAAGAGATTAGGGAGAAAGTTTTTGCACATTACTTCCCTGAACTCTCAAATTCAGAATTATTTGATGTATTAGATCAAAATAAAGGTCTCTTCTTCACAAGGAGAAGAAGACTCTAGTTGTTGGAAGGGAGAGTTGATGATGTAGAAAAGGATACACATCAACACATGGCCCATTCTATCAGCTCACACAAAGCTCAAATGGCCAACCTCCAAGCGGAAAAGGAACTGGTTATTTCCAAACCGGATGAAGTTTTTGATGAGGAAGGAAACCTGGTGGAGGAACCAATCGACACCATAGATGTCGATGCCTTGAACATAGAAGATGTCACTCAGGACATACCTTCTGAGGGAACTGAGCAAGGGCAACAGGCTGATCAGGGTGGTGACACACAGCAAGCGGCAAAAGATTAGGAAGAGAAAAAGAAGAAGGAGGAAGATGAGAAACAAAAAAAGGAGGAAGAGAAAAAGAAAGAGGAAGAGGAGAAAAGAAAAGATGAAGAGAAGAAGAAGCAAGAAGAAGAAAAGAAAAAGAAAGAAGAAGAGGACAAGGAAGAAAAGAAGAAGAAGGAAGAAGAAGAAAAGAGGAAGAAGGAAGAAGAGGAGAAGAAGAAGAAGGAAGAAGAAGAAAAGAGGAAGAAGGAAGAAGAAGAAAAGAAGAAGAAGGAAGAGGAAGAAAAGAAGAAAAAGGAAGAGGAAGAGAAGAAGAAGAGGGAAGAAGAAGAAAAGGAAGAGCAGAAGAGGAAAGCAGAGGAGAAGAAAAAGGCAGAAGAAGACAAGGAAGAAGAGAAGAGAAGAGAAGCAGAAAAGAAGAAAGCTGAAGAAGCCAAGGAACATGAAGTGGCAAAAAGCTCTCAGTTGGAGACTCTGAAGGCAACTAGAAGTCAACCCTCACTAGTTGATCTTTCTAGTCCTATCGATCTCTAATCTACAAGTGAGTCGGATCTTATGCAGAGCATCAAGGTTTCTCAAGAGTGCCTTGAGATCATTCGCAAGAAAAAGGAACAAGACATCATTCAGGCAGCTGTAGACACACTTACCGGTTTAATCCCTAGTACTAATCTTCCTGACACTGATTCATCACTAGCACAACTCAAACTTCTATGTACTGTAGTGGATGATCAGGTGCAGAGCCTAGAAGAAGCAGTTGAGGCCAATGTAAAGAAAGAGCACCAAAAGTCTCTTAATGTTGCTCTGGTGAAGAAACTGAATGAGCTTAGGACTGAACTATTAAAGGATCAAAAGGACATAAGGAGTGTCTTGGATGAGGGAAATTTGCTACTCAGCAAAATCTGTCAACCTCATCTGTTCTATGACAATGTGCTAGCCAAGAAGCAACAGCTTCAAATGGACTTATAGTCCTACTTAAGAACATTCAAGACTCCTTATGACTCCTTTGCAGCATACGGGCAAACCGTTCACCGGTTCCAGATCCAGTCAGCCAAGATAGAGCAAGAGATCAGCACAAGGTCTAGGGATTTGCAAGAACTTCAACTGGTATTACTTCCATGACTGCAAATTCTCCAGAAATGCTATCTGAACCTAGATGCACTGATAGTCACCCAAGAACTGAGCACAATAGATGCCATGGAGGAATAGGTATCACAAATGCAGATAGAGAAGGAAGTGGTGACCTCCCTACTTGAGTCCTAGTCTCTCTCCATGAAACAATTTTTGCAGGACTATAAAGCAGTTATTGACAAGTATTATTCATTATTGTCATAAACTCTTTTATATATATATGGAAACAGTTTTTTGCAGCAGTACTTTGTCATTGTTGGCAAAGGGGGAGAAGTATATGGTTTTAAAATTTTGATGGTCTTAAAATTTTTGAAATTTTGATATATCAGGGGGAGAAGTATATCAGAGGGAGAAGTATCCATTTTGAAATTTTGATATATGCTGTGATATATGCTATATGTTCTGATGATTATGCTCTGAATGCAAAATTGCTATACACTCTGTTGATTAAGGGATAGTGTATATGCTTAGGGGGAGCAATTTTGTTAATGGCAAGTTTTTGTTGTAAAACACTTAGATGTCAAAATTTTATTTTCCTAAGTGTTGCCATCAATGCCAAAGGGGGAGATTGTTGGCATTTTGATGTGATTGTCATTGATGGACACACACTTGTATTGAGATCCCCTTTATATGTATGAGCTCATGCTCAATCGGTATTTGTTCCAACCAGTATGTTGTATTCTAGTCTTTAGACTAGTGGTGATTTTGCAGAATGTGTTTCCTAGTCTGAAGCAACATGTCGACCCCAAGTGGCTCGCAGATCACAAGCGGTACCAGGAAGCAAAGTGGCACAAAACATTCTTAATAGTCTTCATTTTTGTCAAACCGGCAACTGACATTTTGTATGAACTAGTAATACTCTATGATGAGTTACCAACCGACATTTTGTGATGAGTTACCAATCCACCGATTGTTCGACGGTGCCGACACATTGATAGTGATTCTTGTGTCATGTTACTGAGTATGTCTAGATTCACTAAACCTAGGAAATTGTAATGTAATCCTATTGGACCGACATGAAATCAGATTCCTTTAAAAGGACATCATGTCTAGGGTTTTTAAGTTGTTGAAGAAGTTGTGAATAGGGTTTATGTTGAGCTAGGGTTTAAGGTGGATGTGGAGAGCAATCTTATCAGAGAAGATCGAGTTGTAACTAAGAGAGAGATAAAGGAGACTAAAATAATGCTAGAATGCATTAGCTGTGAACAATACTGGATCTAACCAAGCAATTTGTGCTAGTAGATAGATCAAACACTTGTTGATTACTCACATCTTTGACAAGTCAATAACCCTTAACCGGGTAGGCCTCAAAGCCTTTGTAAAATCCTCTAACAAGGTGGTTCACACATGTGGATCTAAAGTCCTCTAACAAGGTAGTCTTTAATTGGACTTATCTCCTAACAGAGATTGAGATTCCTAATAGGATCTATTTTGGTGAAGAACATTGTGAGACCTTAACCGGTCTAACCTTAACTGGTTTGGTTTCTATTATGTAGATAGTGACTTGTGAGTTCCATCTCACCGTGGTTTTTCCCAGTTGGGTTTCCACATCAAATATCTTGTGTTATGGTTGTATTGCTTTTGTAGGTGAATGTTTTATTCACATTTTGGTTTGTATGTGTGATAACCGGTTTGATTGTCAGACTACTTTACCGGTTTATCTTTAGACTGTGTAAGTGTTTTAGTGCAAAGATTTTTGGCATACTAATTCACCCCCCCTCTTAGTATTCATCAAATATTCTTCTATGCAAAATCAACTTGACTAGATGAGTCAAGTGCCAACAATAAATGACTATCTAAAATCTTCCAGGAAGATTCAACCTCATGACTTGCATCAGTGGCTTCGCCACTTGGTGTAGTAATCTTTTCAACCTTAACCTCTTCAGTATGTACATTTAGAGTCAGAGGTTCAATATCCTCAACCTTCTTATTTTCTATTTCCACATCAAAAACCTCTATATTCAGAATGATCTATTCTAGTGTATCCAACTTATCCTGTACAATTTTAATGTTATCTACCGATGTCTCTATATTAGGTAAAAGTGATTCTATCAGAGGAATATCCTCTAATATTTTCTGATCCAAAATCAATGAATTCATTCCCAATTTACCTTTCCCCTTATCATCTACCAGGATGTCTGCAGTGTTAGACTTTTGAGAGACTTCCGGTGATGTAAAAATTCCTAGTTTATCTAGAAAGAATTTTACCCAAGCTTCATGCGTCTCCTTAACTATCTCATTCACTCTATCTGCCATGAGACTCACATGCTGGTGTTTGGTTCGAAAAATTAATTTATTTGCAAACTCTAAACACTATTGTATCTCTTCATCAGTTATAGCACCACAAACAATTAGCAATTCCTATACCTTTATGTGTCTATCCTCTTCAACTGCAGATAACCATCTAGCATCTAGCTTTTTATACATCTCTCGGTATCTTTTTTTCAATATCTAAAAGTGCTTTATTATATATGTCTAAGTACAAAAAAACTGATTCCTCTATCTCCATTTGCTCCTTATCATCCATATGTACATAGTAATGTTGTATGTTACTCAACATTCCATCTTTAGTGATTTCATCAATCAACTCAGCAATTGAAAGAGGAGGAATGACTTCAATACCCTTACCAGATTCAAGAGCTATATCTACAACTGATTTTATCTTCTTTCTAGGAGTAGAAGTAGACTCCTTAATTAGTTTCCTCTTCTCTGTGGGCTTCCTCTCCTTAAAAATTTTCTTTGGTGTTGTCAAAGGGGTAACCTTCACTTTTTGCTTCTTTACTTCCTCAACCTTCTTCCTTGGTATCCTAGTGAAATTTTTGGGAATTTGTGAGGGCACAACATCAATATCAGACCTAGATGTAATAGGGGCAATATAAGTCTCTGGTTTCTTCCTCTTTACTACACCCTTATCGGTTGCTACTGTCGGTGAAGCCCACACTGCTACCGAAGATGGTCCTTTAGCTATTCCTATGATCTATTTTATCTCAGAGGACATATTCTTCATAGCCTCCCCAACCTTCTTGATCTTTCCTTCCCTTTTCTTTTTACTGAATCCAATTTCAACTTTAGTTTCTTTTTGCTTTGCAGTCCCAAAATCTTTCTCTGCTTCATCAACCAGGGAATCAATAAGAGTCTTGGAATACAAGTCCAAGATCTCAGCATCTACCTCATAGCCCATTTCTGTTATCCAGATCTTCCTTGGTTGCACTGCCTCCATCAGTGTTTCATCCTTCTTTACCATAAAACAAATTTCAGTTGAGTATTTATCTACAATATGCTTTGGAACTCTTTCTATCTTCTTCATTGCCTTCTGGAATGATTTGAAATAACCCCAAAGAATGGAGTCCCTATCCTGTCCCATATTCCTTATAGAATCTTTGATTTGTTTTGCTACCAGTATATCAAAATCCCATTGGGTCTTACTGGTTTTGGGTAACTCATTCAGAAAGAAAAACATTAAATATACAACAAGGTTTCCATATCGGAAAATACCCTTCTTCTCACCCTTAATCTTTCCTAGGTTATTTATCAATTCTTCACACATCCATTGACATAGATCTAGCTTTTCATTCTCCTTAATCATTTTGTGAGCATAGTAAATGCATGAACTAGAAACAAAGTTCAACCAATTTGATTGTGTTACCTTGTAACCAATGATCATGCTTGCGAATTGAATTTCTTTGTCTCTGATAATACTAATTCTCATTGACTGGTTGTTAGATGTTGCACCAGTTAACTTCTCCACCTCCTTGTTAGATATCTTCTTCCTTCTAGGGGTTGGAATAGTCTTGGGTAAACTGGTGATTGCACAAATAACCTCCTTGGTGATCTTGTGGGGCTATTCTAGCCATATGAATTCGCCATGGACTCGGCTTAGTACATATCAGATCAATTCATCTTCAAATTCTAGAATCTACAAAATGTCAATAAAAACCTTATCCTTTAGAATTTTAAATTATGGTTTCATCGACCCATCCTAGTGTAGCAAAGTGCCAAAATACATGTTCTTGATTTTAGTAGAACCCAAATCCTCCAAAGTGCAGTGAATGTATGCACAAACATCTTCGACATACTAAACTCCTTCAGGAACCCCAAAAAATGTGCCAACTGAATCATTGACCTTCACAATCTGAGGGCATTTCTTGAAAACAGGGCGTGGATGGTCCTTGATGTCGATAACAATAGGGGTAGCCACACCTACTGGAGCAGAAGATGATCTAGAAGCCATTGCAAACAAAAGATTGCTTGAAAATTGATAAAATACCTCACAACCTTCACCGGTGAAAGCTTTTGAAAACCCTCTTGAGAATGCATTGAAACTCGCTTGAAGTGCTTTTGATCACCTTAAATCACCTTTAACTTTCTCTGTTTCGCTCTGAATGCAGTGTGATAAAAAATGAACCAATATTTCCCTTTTATTCTATGAAAACCCTAATTTCTCATTGTCATTAATGAATGTCGACATATCATACCAGATTCAAAATCCATTATCTTAGCGCCAGTGAATCGCTAGACTATCTTCTCCAAGATTTGAAATGGGCTTTTAGACCTCTACCGAGGGTAATGCAAGATTCATCATTAATTTGCCTCCCCCTAAGGCTAATGCCTTAGTTACCAAATAAGTTTCCTGTCAGTGTAGGAACATTCTGCTTTGTCGGTTGATCTTCAGATTTCCTAACCCATTTCCTCTTATGCTCCTTCTGGATGTCTTCAACCTTTTGTTTTCCTTTCTCATCATTTCCTACTAGATTGTTCTTGGTTCTACAATATTTGGCAATATGTCCTATTTTGTTGCATGCATACCAAGTGACATTACTTTTCTGAATTGCCTTGTTGAGTGCTTGACCATTCTTCGACCTACATTGATTAGCCATATGTCCAAACTTTCCACATGCAGGACATCTGAAATTCATTCTACAATCTTCTATCCTATGACCATACTTATTACATTTTGAACATTGACCGGGAACAACATTATTATTCTGATTTGCTCTATTTCTGCATTGACTTGCTCTATGACCAAACTTATTATAAACAAAGAATCTACCATTAAATTTATGTGCATTTGGTTGCCTTACTAGTGTATTTTGATTCTGATTGTCAGGTGGATTCTTCTAATTTGCAGTACCGAAGCTTTCTCCATGTTCAAATCCAAGACCTCTAGTATCTCTAGTATATCTTTGATCCTTCAATAATTCATCAAGCCTTGCAGAACTGACCCTGAACTTTTCTTTGTATTCATTTGTAGCATCTAGATCACCTCTTAGGATTGACATCATTCTTTCTAGCTCTTGTTCATTGTTCTGTGATTGCACCAACTCAGTTCTCAACACATCATTCTCATGTGCCAACCTTATGCATTCCTCATATTTGTCTTTCAAAGATCTAACAAGATTTTTTTCATTATTCTTTCGGTCTTCAATCTCCTTGGACATCCTCATAGTCATGGCTTTCATTTCATTCTTCATCATACCACTCCTAACTCAGCTTCTGACATTGTTCCTTAAGGGCATCCTTCTCTTCATCATCCAGATTTTGCAAAAGTTCTTTCCTTTTAGCTTGAACAGATAGCAACCTCTCCTGCAAGGTAGGAATGAATTCCTTTGTAGAGTTCAATTCATCTTGCAAATTCAAGTTCTTCATCCTTTCAGCATCATAGTCCTCAAGTGCTACTTCAAGTTGTTTCTATAGACTCATCTCCATGGATTCGGGATTCAGGATCTTCCTTAAGCTATTAGACTTACTCCAAGGCACCAAGCTCTAATACCAATTGTTGGAATCCAAGAACATTGAGAGGGGGGGTGAATTAGTTTTATGTCGATATAATCAGTTTTAACCTAATAAAAAATGTAGTTTAGTAACTGATAACCATAAAAGAATATAACAATAAATAGAAATAAAACATCCACAAGAGAATACACCATAACATGAAGATTTATATGTGCAAAACATCAAAGAAGAAAAACCATGGTGGGATTGGGGACCCACAATATCTATCCACTGGCCAAATGAATAAATATTACAATAGGGACCTGTACATGCAGGAAGGCCAACAACCTAGAGAACATTGCTCATCACAAAAGGAGCCTCACTGACTACAAACACCACATATGATGTTAAAAACAAAATTTTGAACTCTAAGAGTGCATCTGCTATGCCAGATGAGTTCTGGTTAAAGCACAATTTGTACCGATTTACATTGTGTCCTTCCTTACCGGTATCTTACATTTGGATTTTGTCAATCAAGATTGCTCACAGAACATCAAATCACTATATCCCATTACACTCTTTTTTTTTTCCAAAATAACCTAACCGAACTGACTTAAATACCCTTCCAAAATACAAACATAAATGCCTTATGTCGGCTTACAATTATATTACAATTTATTTACATGTTGGCCTAAGAAAAAATAAATTCATTAAACTACAAGACCGATGCCTTGATCATTGCCATGTAGACCTGCCAGATCAATCTCTTATGTCAGCCTCATATACCGGTTCCTAGTTTTCTGATTTCCCTTGTCTGCCAGTGTCGGTTCCTTGACTTGCCAGTTCACTAAATGTCGGTTGCCAAACACTTTATACCGGTGAGTACCGATTAAGTGATCAACCCAAAATGGTGTGTGTTTCCATCAATTACAACACAACTAAGCTTGATGAGTGTCAATTGCCAACAGTTTATTGCTCAGGATTTGGTGCACATTCTCCACTCGCCATTCTTCTTAGGTGCTAATACTACTAGTACTGCACAAGGGCTCAGACTTTCTCTAATCAAAACTTTTTTCAACAACTCCTGTAATTGTCTATTCAACTCTTCATTCTCTATCGGTGTCATCCAGTGTGCAACTTTGTTAGGCAAACTAGCTCTAAGAACTAGGTCCATGCAATGACTAAAACTTCTCATAGGTGGCAATCCATCAGGCACATTATCTGAAATGATATCTTCAAATTATGTCAACAAATCTTTTATCTCTTCTGGTTGTTCCTCTTCATGCTCTGGATTCTTAGTCTTCTTAGTAACTAAGGCAAAACACACATTCTCATGTCTCAGTCCATCCAAGAATTTTCTTCCATCCACCAAAGAGATTATAGAATTTGTACAGACTTCACTTTTCAAAGGTTCCTCGAAGGGAAACATGGTTTGCTTCATCCCATTGGCCACAATAGTGTATGTATTCTTCCTCCCGTCATGTATTGCCTGTCTATCCAACTGCCAAGCTCTACCCAATAAAAGATGATAAATATCCATAAGCATACTATCACACAATACTTCATCATGATAATTCCCAATTTTTAATTTCACCAAACATTGCTCACTTACTAACAAATTATGTTCATCCTGAATCCATGCTATCTGATAAGGCTTAGGGTGCTTCAATCTTTCCAAATTCAACTTATTCACCATCTCTTCTGAAACAAGATTATCTAAACTACCACTATCAATAACAACTTTATAGCACTTACCGGATATCTTACATCTAGTCTTGAATAAATTCTTTCTCTGAAAGGGCTCTTCATCTCTCCTGGTATGACACAAACCTCTCCTCATCATCAACAGTTCTTCATCTTTTGGTTTATTATTTGATCCAGTGGGGTTTTCTTCCACCACTGCTTCTGTTCCAGTATTCTCTATCTTCTTGTTAGAATATTTAATCTTTACTTAGCTTAGGTTTATTTTTATTTAATTTAGGATATTCCTTTGGAATTCCTACATGTAATTTGTCCTCTAGTACATGTGTGAGGACAAGTCATTTCTTTTATTTTCCTTTATTAAGGAATATTAGATTTCCTCCATAAGAGGATGTGAACACATGGCACACACATTTTATGAATGGTGGCATTCATAGATTTGGAGTTACTTTGTAACTCCTCTCCTCATCTCTATTTAAGAGATGCCTCATCTCTCATTTCTTCTTAATGACAATATTGTAAAGAGCTTCTTGCTCTCTCTCTCTCTCTCTCTTTCATTTTTGGGCATTGCCTCATTCATAATATCACAAGGGGTTTTTCTTTGCTTTTCCCCTTTCAAAAGTTCTTGTGCCTCCTTCTTCTCATTTGGGTGATGCTCCAAGTTTATTGCTTTTCTCTTGGTAACAATTACTTCATCATAAACTTTCTTGGATTAATTTTCCTTTCCTTGCTCTTTTATTTCCTTTCATGGTATCAGAGCAGGTTTCTAATCCTTGTTTTAAGTTAACATTGATGAAGGTTACCATTCAGTGGAGTTCACCTTGTTGGAGGCATTCTTGAGAGGAGAAGAAGTTCTGTTACTAATATTTTCTATTGTGTAGGTTTTGGTTTCAAATTTTAACCTTTTTTTTCAAACTTGTTAACAAGTTTGCCTGCAGGTTTAATCTCCTATTCTAGTTAGTTTTTATTAAAAAAAAGGGCTTTGGAAGGCTTGCTGCCAAAGTTCCTTCTCTCTAGTTTAAATTTAATTATTTTTTAAAGTTTTGGAAGGCTTGCCGCCAAAACTCTGGTGCTAACTTCTTTTCCTGCATATTTTAGATTTCATATTCATTTAGTTTGGAAGGTTTACAGCCAAACTTAGTCTTCTTAATTTATTTGGTCGGCTTGTCGCCAAAACTAATTTATTATTAAATTTCATTTCTGATTCACTTGCAGATTTTAACTCTTTTTCTTGCTTACAACTATTCTGATTCAATTTGTTTAAATCTGCCATTCAGTCCTAACATCTTTATTTGCAGGTGTTATTGATAAATAAAAAGGATAATCTTTATTTAAATTTAAATTTGTTCTTCTTGTATGTTAGTATCTGTTTTGTTTTTCATAATTCCTTCAACTTTAATATCTATATATCTAAGTCAGTTGGGTTTCTTAGCCTCAAATTCTTCAAACAATAAAGAAGATTAAAAAAAACACTTTAAAGGAAGTCTTGTCCATTCTCCCATCGGTCTTCTGCAATATCAAACCTCAGGATTATTTATTTGTCCTCTGCAATACTTTAAAAACAAGAAGAAGAAGATTACAAAAGAAAATATATTTATTCGAACTTCTGGTAATCCATTAAATGTTGTAGCATCAGTTCTGTTGGTATTATAAGCACATAAAATAGAGTCTTCTGTAAATATATATTTTTTTTTATCAGACTCTCTAATCTGTATATTCTGTATACATTCTTGTTACACCTGAACTATCAAGCATTAGATATTCTGTATACATTCAAGCTCTATTTGTCAGTTGGATAAGAACTTTTATTTCCTTATTTCCTTACATCTACAAGCAAAAAAAAAAAACCAGAAACAAAAAAAAAAAGAGCTTCTGTCAGCAAAATAAGCCCACAATATCCCTTCGTCTCTGTGTGTTAACAGAGGAGACGGAAATCTCTGTGCCTTCCGCTTAGCAAAATATTTGTTTTTGTCGAGGGACGTAGGTCGCGGGTTCGAATCCGTGTGGTATCGGCTTTGCACTGGCAGCGCGGTTCCAAGGCTTTTCTGGTAGTAGCTTGCTAGGGTTTGAGTCTGTTCCCTCATGCTGCGATCTGGAGAACGAATCCGTGCAGATCCCTGGAAGATTCATGCTATATAATGACTATTAGGGTTTAAAGCACATAAGGATATCGTCAGCGAAACAAATTAGAGAAAATATATAAGCAAAGGAACAGCCATTGTCGTTTGCCGTTAAACCACGACAAAACAGCATTCCCCCTTCCCAATCCGATAGCTATTCCAAATATTGATAGACATTATCTTTCCCATAAGTTTCTCGAGCTTGTCCTGCAGGTACAACATTTTCCAGCCAGAACTCTCTGAGTGGTTCAAAAATCAAAGCCCAATAGTCGCGGTCTCTCTGTAACCTAAAAATTGAGCTTGCAGTAGGAGTCCAACAGTATAAATCCACCCAATTTCTATCAAGTATCTCCATTAAACCTTGTACTTGTGGCATATAGTAGTAGGGTGCTGAGGCCCAAGGTAACCCAAGCTCAGGTATTCCAAACCCTTCGACCTGTTAAAAACGCCTCTGCAGAGTATCGCCATCATTTTAGATATCAAGTTAAAAAAAAAACGTCTCTGCAGTCGTCTGTCATCTGACAAGTTTAAAAGGTTTTTAAGCCTTATTTTATTTAAATCAAGCTTAGTTTGATATTAAATTTTATCAATCTTGTGTTATTTCTTTTTTAAAAAAATAGTCTATATATAAAGATTAATAACGCAAAAAAAAATTAGTTATCAAGTTTTTCATATAATTAAAATTAATTTTTTTTTAAATCTTAAGTTGTATTCATTGAATTTTTAAAGCAAATATAATTTATTTATTTTATTTTTTTTAAATTTTAAAGTTATTTGAAAATAAAAATTTTAAAAAAAATTTAATCTAAAGTTTGTTCAATTAAAATTAAGTATCTAAATTTAAATTTGTTATTTTAAAATAATATTTTTTTAAATATTTTTACAAAAACATTTTTTTAATTTTTAAAAAGCTATTGAAATTTGATTCAATCAAGGAAGTTAATTTTCGTTCTTTAATCAGTTTTTTTTAATAGAAAGGGCATTTTTTAATTTTTAATCATTATCTTGCTATCATGTCTACATTAATTCCGGAAATTAAATTAAATAGTTCTAATTATCATTCATGGAAAACACATATTTCTTTTATTTTTCGTTTCAAGCATCTTTTAGATGTTGCGACTGATAAAACTTTTGAACCCGCTACATCTGCTCCTCAAGCCGACATAGATAGATGGAAGGCTCAAAATGAGGAAGCACTTGGTTTAATTGGTATTTCAATGGTTCCTGATTTGTATGTTTTAATTGGAAATTGTACAAAAGCGCATGAAGCTTGGGAAATTTTAAAAACTACTTATGATAGCTCAAATGAATCCCAAAAAATTCAACTTCAAGATCAACTTGAAGATCTAAGGTATACGGATTTTAAAACTATGGATGAATTCTTATTAAAATTTGATTCTGTTAATAGTCAATTAACTGGTTTAGGAGTTACTCTTGCTGATTTACGTTTAATTCATCTTATTCTTAAAAAATGTCTTCCTCGTCAATTTCAACAATTTATTATGAATATTCATGCTCAACTTGCTATTCCTAGCTTAGCTACTCAATTAACATATGATATTTTTCATAATTTATTGCGTCAAGAGGAAGCTAAATTAATTCAATTTGGTACTCTTAAAAGTAGTGAACATGTTTTTATGTCTAAAAATCAAAATCATAATAATACTTTTAGATCCAATAATAATAAACATAATCATAATCATAATAATAATCATCATAACAATCACAAATCTTCTAATTATCAATCTCATTCTAAATCCTATCATAATAATTCTCATAATAATAATCATAATAATAATCACAATAATCAAAGGAATAATTCTCAAACAAGACCCCATTGCACATATTGTGGGAAAGATGGACATATTACTAATAATTGTTTTAAGAAACAGAATGGTAAAAAGCCCATGAATCAAAATAATCAAAATAATCAACATAAACCTCATTATAAGAAGGGTAATAATAATAATGGTAATTCATCTCGTCATGCATTTACATGTACTTATAATGTTTCTCAACCACTTGAGTGGATTATTGATTCTGGTGCATCTCAACATGTTACTTCTCATAAAGAATGTTTTGAATCTTTGCATCCCGATACTTCTAATATTCCTGTTCAATTAGCTAATAATCATAGTTGTAAAGTTGAAGCTATTGGTGATGTGAATGTTCCTAATGGGAAATCACATGATGTTCTTTATGTTCCTAAATTAAAATCAAATCTGATTTCAGTTCCTAAACTTTGTCAAGATTATAAGATTAACTTTTATAGGGGCATATGTTATATCATTGATCCAAACACTAATCATGTTATTGCTACTGCTAAAATGGATAGTGATAACTTATTCAAGTTCTATGAATTTGCTCCTCCAAAGTATTCTTTGCTTACTACTGTTGATTTTACTATATGGCATGAAAGACTTGGCCATCTCAATTCTGATTATATTTCACTAATGCAAAAAGCAAATATGGTTAATGGATTGCCTACTATTGTTCCTTCTCAAATTGTTTGCAATGGTTGCATGAGTGGTAAGATGCATAGGGAACCCTTTCCTCATGGTCAATCTTGGAGGGCATACACTAAATTGCACCTCGTTCATAGTGATCTCTTGGGTCCCATGGAGAATCCCTCCATCCAAGGTTCAAGGTATGCACTTACCTTTGTTGATGACTTTTCAAGGAGAACATGGATATATTTCCTTCATAGTAAGGATCAAGTGCTTGATATTTTTACTGAATTTCATATGTTTGTAGAAAAGCAATCTGGTTCTAAAATTAAGATTCTTCGTACTGACAATGGAAGAGAATATGTCAATAATGCATTTAATGCTTATTTAAAATCTTTTGGAATTAAACATGAGCTTACCGTTCCTTATACACCACAACAAAATGGTGTGGCAGAACGGAAGCATAGGACTATTGTTGAAATGGCTAGATGTTTATTGCATGCTAAAAATATGGATTACAAGTTTTGGGCTGAAGCTATGGCTTGTGCAACATATTTAGTTAATCGAACACCTACCAAAGCCTTAAAGGATAAAACTCCCGAAGAAGCTTGGTCTGGTAGAAAGCCTAATTTGCAGAATTTAAGAATTTTTGGTTCCATAGCTTATGTTCACAAACCTAAGGAGAAAAGGAAAAAATTAGATGCTAAATCTTCTCCTTTTATTTTTGTTGGTTATGATGAAAATACTAAAGGTTATAGAGTTTACAATCCCATTACTAACAAGGTAAAAGTTGCAAGAGATGTTTGTATTGCAGAAAAAGGCATTCATGATTGTTCTAAAGTGAAGGATGATGAACTTGGTCAAACCAAAGTTGTGCTTGTGGAGGACCAACCTCCTTCTCTTAACCCTACTCCTAATGCATCTCTTTCTATTCCTTCTAGTGATAGTGATGATGATAATAATAACTCTACTCCTCATGACTCTTCTTCTAGTGATGAATCCATTACTTCTAAAAGAATACCTAAATGGTTTAAATCTTTAATTCAAGATAGTGATGAATACTTAGCTAGAATGGATAAACTTCAAGCTAGGAGAGTTAATTATTGTAATTATGCTTTAATGACTACTATTATGAATTCTAATGATCCTAAAACATTTGATCAAGCTAAAAATCAACCACATTGGCAAAAAGCAATGAAGGAAGAATATGATACTCTAATTTCTAACAAAACTTGGGATTTAGTTCCCTTGCCTCATGGCAAAAATCTTGTTTCTTGCAAGTGGCTTTATAAAACTAAATTGAATGCTAATAATCAAGTTAGTAAATTTAAAGCTAGATTAGTTGCTAGAGGATTTTCTCAAATTGAAGGCTTAGATTATAATGAAACTTTTTCTCCTGTTGCTAAAATGCCTACAATTAAACTTGTGCTTGCATTAGCTTCTAGAATGAATTGGCCTATTCACCAAATGGATGTTAAAAGTGCTTTTCTTAATGGTGATTTACATGAGGAAATTTATATGTCTCAACCTCCTGGTTTTATTAAAGAAGGTAATGCACACTTAGTTTGTAAATTAAAGAAATCAATTTATGGATTAAAGCAATCTCCTAGGGAGTGGTATTCAAAGATTAATGAATTCTTTCTTTCTCAAGGCTTTATTAGAAGTAAAAATGATCCTAACTTGTATATTAAACATAGTGAAGATGATATTATAATTATTATCTTGTATGTAGATGATTTGATTCTTACTTCAAGTTCCAATACTTTGATTTCTGATATTAAGTTTCAACTTAATCAAAAATTTCAAATGACTGATTTAGGTCTTTTACATTATTTCTTAGGAATGCAAATTTGGCAAACCTCTAAAGGAATTTTCCTATCTCAAAGTAAATATGCTCAAGATCTCATAGATAAGTTTAAAATGAATGATGCTCATCATGTTTCAATTCCTATTGAATTAGGCACTAAGTTAATGCTTGATATGCAAACTCCTCTTGTTGATGCTACTTTGTATAGACAATTAGTTGGAAGTTTAAATTATTTAACTCTTACTAGGCCCGATATTGCTTATAGTGTTGGTTTGGTTTCAAGATTCATGTCTAAACCTCAACAAACACACTTTAAAGTTGCTAAAAGAATTTTAAGATATATTAAAGGAACAATTAATGTAGGTTTGTTTTATGATGCAAATTCTGATTTTACTTTAAAAGGTTTTACTGATTCCGATCTAGGTGGAGATCCCAATGATGGGAAATCTACTTGTGGTTATTGTTTCTTTGTTGGTTCAGGAGCAATTTCTTGGAATAGTAAAAAGCAACAATCTACCTCTCTTGGATCCACTGAAGCTGAGTACAAAGGATGCACTAATGCTTCCAAAGAAGTCTTGTGGCTTAGAAGATTACTTGAAGATTTGGGTCTACCTCAACATGAACCAACTCCATTGTATTGTGACAACCAAAGTACCATTGCCTTGGCTAAAAATCTAGTTTTCCATGCAAGGACAAAACACATTGCTCTCCAACACCACTTTATTAGAGAACAAATTGAAGACAAGAAAGTTTCACTCCTCTATTGCAAGGGGGAAGACCAAGTTACAGATATTTTGACCAAGCCACTTTGTAAAGAAAAATTCCAATTTCATTGTAAAAATCTTGGATTACAACCCATTGAAGGGTTTGATGTAAGCTCCCCAAGTAAAGCTTAAGGGGGGGTGTTAGAATATTTAATCTTTACTTAGCTTAGGTTTATTTTTATTTAATTTAGGATATTCCTTTGGAATTCCTACATGTAATTTGTCCTCTAGTACATGTGTGAGGACAAGTCATTTCTTTTATTTTCCTTTATTAAGGAATATTAGATTTCCTCCATAAGAGGATGTGAACACATGGCACACACATTTTATGAATGGTGGCATTCATAGATTTGGAGTTACTTTGTAACTCCTCTCCTCATCTCTATTTAAGAGATGCCTCCTCTCTCATTTCTTCTTAATGACAATATTGTAAAGAGCTTCTTGCTCTCTCTCTCTCTCTCTCTCTCTCTCTCTCTCTCTCTCTCTCTCTCTCTCTCTCTCTCTTTCTCTCTCTCTTTCATTTTTGGGCATTGCCTCATTCATAATATCACAAGGGGTTTTTCTTTGCTTTTCCCCTTTCAAAAGTTCTTGTGCCTCCTTCTTCTCATTTGGGTGATGCTCCAAGTTTATTGCTTTTCTCTTGGTAACAATTACTTCGTCATAAACTTTCTTGGATTAATTTTCCTTTCCTTGCTCTTTTATTTCCTTTCATACACTCAAAAGCATGATGTCCTTCTCCTCCACACTTATAGAAAGTTCCTCTAAACACTCTACTATCTTGTATTCCAAAATTATCATTCTGGTAGCCATCTGGTTCTCTCCTCTAGTAGAAATTTATATCATCTTTCTGGTATGAATTACCTTCTTTGCTCACTCCTTTGTCCTTGTTCTAATCTGCATAGGTTCCTCTACCTCTAGTATATCCTCTTCCTCCTTGAAATCTTCCTCTGAAAAACCTTCCACCTCTGCCTCTTTACCTCTGCTCATGTCTATTGTTTAGCTTCTCTTTGCCTACATGACATACTAGTAAGCCTCTTCAACACTCTATAATTTAATCAAACTAAGTTCATCTTGTATAGACACCTGCAATCCATTCAAATATTTTGCAACTTGTTAACCTTCATCATCAACATGTACGGATCTGATATGCAACTTGTCAATTGCTTCGGTGTATTCGTTCACACTAGATTCCTTCTGTCTCAAATTCTGCAACTTTCGAAATAGATTCACTTGATAATCAGCTAGCATAAATTTTGAATTCAACTTATCAACCTTTTGATCCCATGTCTTGATTTTCTATTTACCTCTTCTTTGTCTATCAACCTGCAAATTCTCCCACCAAAGAGATGCATGACCTTTCAAATGGGTACAGACATATTTCACCTTCCTTTCTTGTGTAGTTTTTTAAAAATCAAAATATTTCTCCATCTTTGAGATCCAATCCATCAATTCATCTGAATCCAACTTTCCATCATATTCCGGTGGGGTAAAATGAGGTTTAGTATTCTCCCTACTCAAAACCCTCAAAAACCTTTCCTCATCCGGATCACTTGCCGGTGGGTTTACTTGTTCTATTGGGGCTTCTTATCCTTCATCTTCACTTACATCTTCAATGTATCGACCCCTTCTCTGGGTTATCTCCACGGCTTCCAACTGGGTTTCTATTCCATGTAACATTCCCATCATAGAAGGGTCTACATTCCCACATGCTACACCATTCATAGTTCCTCTTTGCACCATCTTTATGCTAGTCCTTTGCAGTTGCAGGTCGGATCTACAGTATGCCACCCTACAAAAAAGTTCTCAGGACATCACAATCTCCAGAATTAAAGCTCGCTCTGATACCACTTGAAGCAGTCATCAGCTAAGAGGGACCTCAAAGGGCTTAGTCTAGACTAGTAAACAAGAGTAAACACAATGGAAACACGGGGACATAACAGATGCAATGTAGAATAGATTGAATTATATCATGACAACTAATTACAACCAACTGATAGCAACCAGTTACATAAATTGGCTTACAGGCTTGCTAAAACATGTTCAAAATATAGAACAGGTCACAAATGGGATCTCAAATATTAAGATCTATCTTCTATCCTTAGTATAACTTCTTGATTATATTCTAATGCTCTATTACAATGATTTATACAATCCAAGGGGATCCAGTCGGTCCAAAAAGGGATGAAAACCTGAAGAATAAGACTTAATGTGCAAAACCAACAAGGTCGGCCTCCGCCAAAGAAATTCCTCCAGAAAATCCAAAGGATGAAGTGTAGATCATGGGAAAAGGTCATCCATACGCTAAGGAACATCAGAATCAAATCTCAAGGCTCCACAAGCTATGAAAGGGATTTGTTAGATCACCAATGCAAATAGGTCGAAGCAACCGGTAATAGAAAACTATCTCAGAAATTGGTAGCGATAACTTGCCAGAAAATTATCCGAATGCTCCATGGTTTGGGAATAAGGAAGATGATCAAGTCTTTAAGAAAAATCAAACTCCATAGGTTCTAGTGAGCCAAATCCAGGACACACAGAAAGAAATGCTGAAACTGTAAACATAAAGGAAATATTTCTAGTTTATGCAAGATTTCTATGAATTGGGGATGGTCCTGCATCATTTCCGATGAATAATTTTGGGTTTAGGGTTGTCATTGATGGCAACTCTTCATGGTGATTTGATCCGATCCGATAGTTGTGATTCTTCCTATTCGAAAGTAGGTATTAACGGGTAGTGTGTGAACTAGTATTTCAAGAAGAACATAGCATTTTTGGGTCCGGAAGCTTTTTGGTGATTGCAGTGCATTGAATCATGTTCTTATTGATTGAGCCAACTTAGATACATCATTTTGGTGATCCACATTTATCTTTTTGGATCTGGTCAAGCAAACATACGTCTACATGTTACACTTTCAAGACAACATGATGTATAACCTATTTTTGTGGTTACTGGTATACAAATTTGGTGTGGGTGATCTTTTTTGTGCATGATGTTATTGTATGCAAGTGAGAGGTGATCAAGAATCTATTTTGGCACAGTTTCACATGTGCATTCTTGATCCGGTAGCTAGATGAGATAGTGTACAGGGTAGAACAAAGAAGGTGATCCAATCAGTTAATTTGTGCCTAACCAGAACTTATCCAAGCATAGTAGATGCTATTTCAGAGTTCATACATTGGAATTAATCATTGTAATCAATTGTGTAAGTCAGTGAGACTTCCCTGAGGGTTGTAGCCCTCAGGACAATTATATTTGAGCAATGAGCTCTAGGCAGTGTGCCTGAATGCTTGTGCATTCCCATTTGTAATATTATTTTTTTATTGGCCATAGTGGAATAATATTGTGGGTTCAAATCCCACCATGGTTTTTCCCATTTGGGTTTCCATGTAAAAATACCGATGTTATGATCTTGTGGTTGTTTTTTATTTTCTTCTACATTTTAGTTTTAAGTGTATGCTTCTGGTGGTTAAAAGTTAAGTAAAAAAATCTCTTTATCGATAGATCACTGATTCACCTACCCTCTCAGTGATCTTTGATTCCAACAGGTTCAACTTCTTTTTGTATTAAAGATCTCATTCTTATTACTTTAGATGATGATATGGATGATAATAATAGTTTTGTTCATGCTAACATTGTTGACCCTAATGATTTTGATGATATGTATGAGCTTGTTGAGATTAACCACAAGTTATCTTCACATTTTTCAAAAGCATTAACCCTAGATCCTTGCAACAAACAAAGTGATTAATCATTAGAGCATGGTCCTTTTTTGGAACTTGCAGTAGCTCCATCTACCATGATTGATGTGGCTCATTTTGCATCTTGTCCACTATCCCAAAATGATGGTAAGCAATATTGGGAGGTGGATTATTTTCTTGACAAGCTCCATTCGTGTTGTGGATTCTCTTTTGTGTGTTTTCTTATTCGTAATGTGCTTCCCCTATGATTTTCTGCTTGATATGTTTTTGGTGTTATGTTAGTTTCTCTTTGGATAACCCTTGTTATTCCGTTAGTGCAAGGTGATAAAGAGGCCAAATCCATTGTTACATTCTTCTATTTGTATCTCAATTCTTCTATATGTCATCTTTAAGTTATGTTGTACATGTTCTATTGTTCATAAATGTGGTCTTGTGTTGTCTACTTGGGGATGATGCAAAGCCTTGATATCTACTATTGATATCTTCCATGTTGACTCAAAAAGAAATTTGTTTTTTATCTCTTGTGCTCTTCTTCCATTGTGTTTGTAGTCCCACTACCTTTGGGGGATGAGGTCAATTCAATACAATTATTCTTGATGTACATTATTTATCACAAGCACATTACTGACCCAGAGTTAGTGGATTCCTTATAAGCTTTTTCCTATATGTTTTGTGACTATTACACTTTGATTTGTCCTTTCTTGGGGGCATCTCATTGTGGTAACATGCTTGTCTTTTGGATGCTACCTTAAAGCTATTGATCCTTAAAGGCATATTGATGTAGAGCCCTCCTTGTACCCTACCAAACACTCCAAGGTGTATGAAATTGACCCCTCAAAACAAAAATAGGATCCTATCAAGGCAAGGCTCTACAACATTAGTTCAACACCTCTCAATCTCCAAGACTCATACTTACTCAAATTGGGAAATTTGCTCCAACATACACTTTGAAGCCTCCAAGGGTTACTGACCATTACCACAACTGTTTTGGGTCAAACATGACTCACTTGGACTAGATCAAATACTGGTTGTAAGGATTCAACACCATTCCCTATAGCACCTTCACAATTAGGCCTATTTGCTTTTAACCCTTTGAAACGGGTAAAGGGACCTTAAGTCCAAACTTTTCCAAACACCTTGACAAAAAAGTCATGGATTCAAATACCCTTTTGGGCCTTACACAATTCTCCAAAAGGAAGGGTCAAGGTTTGACAAACAAAGGTTTGAAACTGGTGAAGGTCAATTGTCCTAAAGGGCTAATTAGGTCTCCATTTGTGAAGCAACTATGTACAAATGAACAAACCATACAATCACAACCCCATGAGCATGTGGGGAACCATAAACCATCATGGATTCCTAGGTTACACATGTGGAATCATCGCCATTAGCATTCTAGGGTAGCTTTGTTGTTTAAGGACTAGGCAACCACATAGGGATGTCTACCTAGGGTCAGTTCAAACACACACCTCCCTTTCTCCTCCTGTAAAATGATTTTGAAATCTTAGAATAAACTGGCCATACTTGCATTTCACCGAATCCCATGAGTCTCAGATTGATAAATTGCATTATGGCCATGGAGAAGCAAAACCCTGGTTTTCCGAGTACCTACAACAAAATTGGAGTAATAGGAGAAAAACACACAATTTGAACCTCAAACCAAAGCCAAATCAAAGGTGACTCACTATTATAACAAATTCACATCATTGGAAATTGATCCCAATCTGTACAATACCGTACGCCATACCAAAACTCCAGAATTACTCGAAAAACTCAGAATTTCATTAGTTTGCAGTCATGAAAATTTTCCTCCGTATAGTCTAACCTTGGGAATTGGATCCACAAGGTGTATATACCACTCCACAACTTCTCTCAACCAAAAACAAGAGGTTAGAGCCATTGGAGGAGTTCAAACAAACAAAAATGCAAAAATTGCATAAAAAGTTTCTTATGACAACTTTTGATAACTTTTGACAAAGTTGTCAAAATGTCATTTCTCACCTCCTAATGCCTTGGTTAAGAATAACCCCTCCTAAAACACCCTAGAAGCACTAAAAATACTAGGATAACTATGTCCTACACACAATTGATCCCCTTTTGTCCAAAAGTCCTAATTGGCTTATCAGGATGCCAAAATAGGAGTTTGGCTCACAAGATGGAGTCTTTTATTAAAAACACACAATGCATGATTGAAACACATGTAAAACATCCTAAAGACATGTTTAATGCCTTATCCTTCCTCCTCTGAGCTTGATTTATCAGCTTGAAGGGGTGCTCCTGCACCACATATGCAATCGCTTTAAGGTGGGGGCATACACTCCACCCAATGTTACACTTTATGCACACACCCATGACATGTTTTTCAATATTCAAGTTACTTGAAAACTGAGCCTTTTGCTTTGTAATTTGTTTTTTTATTTTTCATGACTCATAGTAAGAAAATATTACTAGGACAGTATAGTCATACTCTCTTTCCCCTTTCATGTGTTTCCCCTTTTATCTTGATATTAGATTAGTAAGATCCTAAAGTCCCTGGGGGCTTGGTGTGTCTCATCTCTTTGGTATCCTGGTGAAATTTTTTCAATGTGACTCCGTACTTTATTGCGAGTATGGGTGTAGTCTCATACTCCTACTAATGTGGGGGCTAAATGTAGAGTCATAAATTATATTTGTATGCAATTTTGTCCTCACCTAGACCTCACCTTGGCATTCTATCTTTCGATGCCCGATGTCTGCTTTGATTTTGTTGGTATTTTGCATAGAGATTGCATTAATGATATGTTGTCATTGATGTCAATTGAATCGGTAATGGTATTCATGTTATTGCTGATATTATTGTTTTTGATATTGGCTAGTAACCGGTAAGAAGAGCTTTGTGGAAGATGTTGTAAACCTGTATGTTAAGTTTGTGAGATAAACTGGTGAACCAGTGTAAAGGGTTAAACCTTTCTATGCATTGTAACTGGTAAACCCTATCAGCTATTAAACCCTAACTGATCAAGTTCGTTGGTTTATTATCTGATGAGTGGTAATGATGAAGACACGTGTGATCATTGAATGAGGATATGTTCAAATTGTTTTGGCGCATTTGTTCTTGTCTAGGAAAGGAGCAAAGTGGATTGAATTTAATACACAACGTGTGATGAGTTACAAAGTCCTATGAAGTGGTGATCATGGAGTGGTTGGAATTTTCTTGAATAATGTGAAGAGATTGTCATGATTTCTAATGGTCAAGATTGTACTGACTTGTTTGTAATCTTGATGATGAGAATTAGGTTTTTGCTGTGTTACCGACCTAATTGATTTCTATTTAAGGTCGATGAAGTTGTTGTAAAGGTTGTTGGCAAGATTGGTAGAAAACCTATTGAGTGTGCAGTTTCTCAACCAGTGAATGGATTTGCACTTTGAGTGAAGGCATATTGAAGCATAGAAGGATCTCATCAAGCAAATGTATTGCTACTCAGATAGATCAAGTGAGTAGGAATTTAGGTCTTGTGTCAGATTTCTCTAAAAATTCAAATAGTTTTCAGATGGTTATGGATAAAGGGAGGCCTACCCCTCTCATTTGAAGTCTAAGTTGAAGTTGGATCTCTCTCATTTACACTCTAGAGAATCCTATTCAAGGGAGAAAACAATCAAACATCCATCAAGAATTGAAGGAGAAGTCTATTTAGGTTCAAGAATTCAATATGGCATCCATGATCAAACTTCTATGAATAAATTCTACATGACATCCTAAAACCCTTGTGTGAGGATTCAAGCAAGCTTCATCAAGGTATACACTTCAATTACAAGCATTCAATTTTAGATCTAGCCTTTCCCTCAAAAGGAAAGCATCTTGCTGCAATTCAATTGCATTTCCTTTACAATTATCATTTCAATTTCAAGGTTAATTCCTAAACTGGGGTTTGACCCAAGGCAAACCCCTATCCACAACCCCTTTTTCTCTCTTTTGGTGTGCAAGATATTGATTCATGAGCTGCAGTCAAATATTTTAACAGAATTGAAGACAATGAATAGATTTAGATTTTGAAGGAGCAAAAAGAAGAGGACTACGGTGACCTACCACCATGGTCCTGATAATTTTTCCCATTCTTTTGACATTGGATCCAATGTGTCTCCATAATCTGGAAAAGATCGCATTTGCTCATTATAAAGTTATATGACTAGGACGACCTACCAACCTGGTCCCAACAATTCAACCCCAATTTTCAACAATAGGTTTTGATTATCTTCTTCTTCTTAGATATCTCTTTGTGGCTCTGTCCGACGTTTGTAGTATTATTTATTACTGTTTCACTCCAATTATCCATTGTTTTTCACTAAACTTTACAATACAAATCCAATTTCAACTCAAAAAGGGGGAGGCAAACAAACAATTAAATCTAATTAGTTTCCTAGTTGAATTGTGGCTAGATCTTTTGGATTACCCCTCTTCTAATATTTTGGTTAATTAGGTAAGATCAGTGGTTTTATAATCTTAATTGGTGAAACCCTAATTGTAAAACCAATACAATAATGTCTCCACTTCTTCAAGGCTTGAACTATGACTTAGAATTTTTGGCCATAGATTGAATAACTTTTCTTGGTATCATTTAACTTCTCATTAAAATATGTTATTGGTCTTCCTTCTTGATTCAATACTACTCCTATTGTATTTGCACTAGCATCACAATTAACTTGGGATACTTTGCTAATATTAGGTAAGGTTAACGCCACTTGTTTTGTCACTTTGTGCTTCAATAGTTCAAAGATTCTTTGTACTCCAGATGTCCACTTGAAGTCTTTTCTATCTCCTCTCATCATCTCAATCATAGGTGAGAAAATACTACTAATTTTTTGATGAATTTCTATAAAAAGTATCCAATCCATGAAAAGATCTTACCTCTCCAATATTTTCTAGTATAGTCCATTCAACAATCGATCCAAGTTTCTCTAAATCTATCTTCAATCCATTTGCAAAAGTGACAAATCCTAAATATACCAACTTTGTCTTCATGAAAATACACTTCTTGATGTTTATCAACAATTTCTCTTCCTTCAATATTTGAAATACTTGCTCGATATACCAAAAATGTTTTTCTCTAGTCTTACTAAAAATTAGAATGTCATCAAAGGAAACAATAAAAAAATTACCCAAGAATTGCTTCAATACCTCATTCATTAGCCTCATGAAAGTGCTTGGTGCTTGGTTAGTTTGAATTGCATCACCAACCATTCATGCAGTCCTTCATTTGTCTTAAATTCAATATTCCATTCATCCCCTTATCTGATTTTGATTTGATGGTATCCACTTTTCAAGGCAATCTTGGTGAAATACTTTGCTCCGCTTAGATAGTCCATGTTGTCATCCATCCTTGACAATAGGATGTTGGAATACAAGAACACTGAAAGGGGGGGTGGTGAATCAGTGTTTTGTCAGTAATATAAGATTTTACCTTATTATAACATACACATATAAACCGGTAAATGAAGAAACATACAACATGAAGCAAATAAACCAGCCACATAAATGAACACCATAACACACTGAATTTTATACATGGAAAACCTCAAAGAGGAAAAACCATGGTGGGATTTGTGACCCACAATATCAATTCACTGGCCATATGAAAGATATTACATAGCATGGGGGGCTACACATGCAGTAAGGCACACTACCTAGAGCACACTACTTAATACAAAAGAGTCTCACTAACTACAAGCTTCTATTGAGATAAAACAGTAATGGTGAACTCACAAAATACATCTGCAATGCCAAAAAGAGTTCCAGTTAAATCTTTGTTTTGTACCAGTTCATAAACCCTAAACCCTTCCACCAATATCTCCTTTCTTCCAAGAATGCACTACAAGCCATCTACTAATCATTGCATGATATAAATTTTGCATAAAAATGAACTACATACATATCCTTTGCATCACACTATTCTACTTCCTTGTCATATATCAAAATGACCTAATAGATTGACTTATATACCCTTTACAAACAATATGCCTTATGTCGGCTTAAAATAAATTGCAAAAGATATTCAATGTCAACCCTATACAATAATTACAAAATGATTTTACAAATAAAACCTTTGGGATCCCAAACTGATGTCAGATTCATTGAAGTGTTGGATGCCAGTATCGGTGTCGGTGATGACCCTGATTACTCCAATGTCAGTATCTGCCAGTGTATGCCTCCAATGATGATATCTGCTAGTATATTCCTTCAATAGAATCTTGTTGCCATCAATGACAACATATGAATCTAATGAGTGTCAATTGCCAACAATCTCCCCCTTTGGCATTGATGGCAACACTCATGTGAAAAATGGATTCCCTATTGGTTCAACTACATGCTCCCCCTGAGTTGATTGCCTAAGTTTGCAATATACTCTTTGTCTAATATCCTCCCCCTAGGATTATATACATATACATATTTTTCACATAATATACACTCCCCCTTTGGCATCAATGCCAAATACTAGTGAAAGAATTGAAAGAATAATGATTGAAAGTTTTTTAGATATGTGCTTTGTCAATACCTTAAGCTTTCCAGAAGGGCTTGCTTCATTTTCAATCATACAATCAAGAATCAATCTATGAAAAACTGTTATTGACTGATCTATTATTCCTTTGTCTGTAGATCCCTCCTTCATAAGCTTTTGAGTAGCCATCATCATTATCTCTGTGGGACTCATCTTTGTGATTGATTTCTTCTCAACTTGAGAAGTGTCAATTGCCAAAAGTTTTGTTGGAGAATCAACTGTCGGTATGGTACTATGTGTCTTATTAGTCACTTTTTCCTTATCCTCTCTCGATGTATCTCTTTTCACATCCTCTTTTGCACCGGTGGCTTCACCACTTGGTGCAGTATCTGTTACTGCTGGTGGAGTATTATCCACAATATTATCAGTATTTTGTACATTACCTATATTACTTTTCACAGACTGTACAAATGTTGTCTCTATTTGTTTAGTCTGTACACTTTCATTAGTTTTAGGATTAACTACTGATTCATTCAAAATTTGATCTGAACTTCCCAAAATTACTTTCCCTTTAGATTTGTCTAGAATGATGGGAGTTGTTGCCTTAGAAAATTGTTCTTGAGAAGTAAGGAAATGAGGATTCTTTTGGAAGAATTTAGTCCAACCATCTCTGGTCTCATTTATTATTTCATTGACTCTACCCATCATTAAGATTATTTGTCAGGGTTTGCTGCTAAAGATTGTTCTATTTACAACTTCTATACATCTTTTCATTTCCTCATTATTTATAGAACCATACATATTCAAAAGTTCAACTTATTTAATCTCTTTGTTCCTCTTGATTGCATCTTTAATCTGCATGCCTACCGGTATGTCATGAGCCCAATGTTTCTTTCCCAAACCCGGTAACTCATTCATGAAATATAGCATTAAGCAGATAATAAGATTGCCAAACTCGAAAGTTCCTTTCTTAACCCCTTTGATCTTGCCAAGATTTAACATTAGTTCACTTCTTAACCATTCACACAAATTATACTTTCCATTATTCTTTATCATTTGATATGCAACATGGATACAGGAACTGGCAACAGAGTTCAATTGACTTGATTGTGTTACCTTGTAGCTGATGATCATGTTGGAAAATTTCACATCTATATCTTTGATGGTGCTAACCTCATCGACCTTCCATCATGGGTTGCACTAGTGAGCTTTTCAACCTTAGTGTTGGAGATCTTCTTCCCTGGTTCCTATCCATCTTTGGGTAAGTCGGTGATCGCCTGAATTTCTTCTTTGGTGATCATGTGAGGCCGGTCTAGCCAAATGAATTCATTATGGACCCTGCTCAGAACATATATAATCATTTCATCCTTGAATTCCGGTATATACGGGATTCTGGTTAACCCTAGGTCTTCAATGATTTGATATTTTGGCTTGATTGTTCCAGAGCTGCCTAGTATCATAGATTGATACATTCTCTTGATTTCCTCAGTGCCTAAATCCTCCAAGGTGCAGTGAATATAAGCCCTGACATCTTCCACATAAACTACGCCATTGGGAACCCTTGAAAATGCACTAGTAGAGTCTTCCTTCATTGCAATTTGAGGAACTTCCTTGAAAACAAGTCTAAGCCTATCCTTAACCTCACTAATAGTGGGATTTACAATGAAAGTAGGAGCAGATGATGATCCGGATGCCATTTCAAAGAAATACTTGGATAATGATCGTCGGTTGAAATATTTTGATTACTTCTCAGATAACTATTGGAAATATTTTAGAATGCCTTTGCTCGCTCTGGTTTGCTTGAGTGCTGGGTGAGTGAAAATGAGTCCATTTCCCCTTTTATTAGAGAGTAAACCCTAATTCATCACTATCATAAATGCTTAGCCATGCACCCTACCGGATGTCGATTTCACAATTTTATACTGGATAAACCTCCATCAATGATCAGTACCACTCTCCAGATCTCTTTCCAGATCTCTTCCGGGGAATATGCAATATTTGCAATGAATTTGCCAACCCCTAAGGTGTATGCCTCAGTTACTAGTTGAATTTCTTGCCGGTGTAGGAATGCTCTATTTTACTGGTGGAGTTAATGGTGCAGTTACCGATGTAGTTGCATCTCCACTTGGTTCTTCAGACTTTCTAACCTATCTTTTGGTGTGATCTTGTTGTATTTCATCTACCTTCTACTTTCCTTTCTCATTTTCTTTGTCATTGCCAATCGGTTTAGTCTTGCTTCTACAGTACTTAGCAATATGACCTATTTTGTTGCATGTATAACATGTAACATTGTTCTTTTGAATTGCTTTGACATATCCGATGTCATTCCTTGACCTTCATTGATTAGCCAAATTTCCAAACTTTCCACATGCATGACATTTAACATTCATTCTGCAATCTACTAGATTATGACCATATTTCTTGCAATTTGTGCATTGATCGGGAACTGAATTGTAGTTTTGATTTTCTCTATTTCTACATTGTTTAGCCATATGCCCAAATTTATTACAAACAAAGAATCTACCATTGCATTTGTAAGCATTATATTGCCTTACCAGTTTCTTCTAGTTTGATGAGTTCTGCATATCGGTTGTCTAACCTTCATTTGCAGTACCAGAGATTTCTCCTTCTACAAATCCAAGTCCTCTAGAATCTTCACTCTGCCTTTGTCTTTTTAATAAATCATCCAACTGTGTAGCACTAATACTTAATTTTTCTTCATACTCACTTGCAGTAGTCAGATCATCTCTCAGAGTCATTATTTGTCTTCCAATCTCTTGTTCATTATTCTAGGATTGTACCAAATCAGTTCTCAATCAATCATTCTCATGAGCCAATCTGCCACATTCTTCAAATTTGTTCTTCAGAGATACAACAAGATTTTCTTGCTTCTTCTTTCTGTCCTCAATATCTTTTTGACATCCTCATAGTTAGGTCTTGGATTTCATTCTTCTTGAGCTTGTTTGCTTGACTTATTTTCTGACATTGTTCCTTAAGTGCATTTTTCTCTTCATCATCCTAGTTTTGCAAAAGTTCCTTCCTCCAAGCTTGAGCTAATGATAGCCTTTCTTGCAGAACAAGAATGAATTCATTAGCAAAATTCAATTCATCTTGCATCTTTAAGTTCTTCATCCTTTCAACATCATAATCCTCAAGTGCCATCTCAAGTTGCTTCTCCATAGCCATGTTGAATGATTTCGGTTTTAGGATCTTCCTCAAGTTGTTAAACTTCCTCAGAGGTACCAAGCTCTGATACTAATTGTTGGAATCCAAGAACATTGAGAGGGGGGGTGAATCAGTGTTCTGCTAGTAATATAAGATTTTACCTTATTATAACATACACATATAAACTGGTAAATGAAGAAACATATAACATGAAGTAAATAAACTAGCCACATGAATGAACACCATAACACACCGAATTTTATACGTGGAAAACCTCAAAGAGGAAAAAACATGATGGGATTTGTGACCCACAATATCAATTCACTAGCCATATGAAAGATATTACATAGCATAGGGGCCTGCACATGCAGGAAGGCACACTGCCTATAGCATACTGCTCAACACAAAAGAGTCTCATTGACTACAAGCTTGTGCTAAGATAAAACAATAATGGTGAACTCACAAAATGCATTTGCAATGCCAAAAAGAGTTCTAGTTAAAGCTTTGTTTTGTACCGGTTCATAAACCCTGAACCCTTGTATCGGTATCTCCTTTCCTCCAAGAATGCACTACAAACCATCTACTTATCATTGCATGATATAAATTTTGCATAAAAATGACCTACATACATATCCTTCGCATCACACTATTCTACTTCCTTGTCATATATCAAAATGACCTAACAGACTGACTTATATACCCTTTACAAACAATATGCCTTATGTCGGCTTACAATACATTACAAAAGATATTCAATGTTGGCCCTATACAATAATTATAAAATGATTTTATAAATAAAACCTTTCGGATCCCAAACTAATGTCAGCTTCACTGAAGTGCTGGATGTCAGTGTCGGTGCCAGTGATGACCCTGATTACTCTAATGCCGGTATATGCCTTCAATAGAATCTTGTTACCATCAATGAAAACATATGAATCCAATGAGTGTCAATTTCCAACATAGGAATCTATACTTCATGGTGATCTTATTGATTACTCTTGAGTTAGTACACATCCTCCATTCTCCATCTTTCTTAGGTGCAAGTTTAGTAGGTACCACACATGAGCTTAAGCTTTCTCTGATCAATCTCTTCTTTAGTAGCTCTCCTGCTTGTTTGTTCAGTGTTGCATTCTCTGTTGGTGTCATTCTATGTGCTTCTTTGTTTGGCAAACTAGCTCCTAGTATGAGATCCATATGACGAATAATACTCTAGACTAGTGGTAATCCATCATGCATGAACTCTTTGATACAATATCCTAGTATTTTGTTAGCAAATCTACTATTTTTCTCTATAGTGGTTCCTTCTCTCTTCCATTATGGCTCCCAACTTCCAGACTATTTAACTTCTTTAGAATCAATACAAAACACATATTTTCATGTCTCAAACCTCCTAAGAATTTTCTTCCATCAACCAAACAGATTCTAGTGTTACCACACACTTCACTTTTCTTTTCTTCCTCCAAAGGTATCAATATACGTCACTTTTAATTAGATGTCATAGTATAAGTGTTCCTTCTCCCATCATGAATCACCATCCCATCACACTGCCATGGTCTTCCCAACAATAGATGGCATACATCTATGGGCATAATATCACACAATACTTCATCATGGTAAGATCCAATATGAAATTTCACCCAACATTATTCACTTACCAGGTATTTATGTTCATGTTGACCCATTCTATCTTGTAGGTTCTTGGATGCTTCAATCTCTTCAAATTTAACTTAGCCACCATCTCCTCTGAAACTAAATTGTCTATACTACCACTATTAACAATGACTTTACAACATTTACCTCCGGACTTGCATCTAGTTCTGAACAAACTCTTCCTTTGTAGTGGCTCCTTCTTGCAATTAAGCTCTCCTCATCACCAATGATTCATCTTTTTTTGGTTTCCTAATTGAACTAGGTGATCCAATAGTTTCTTCTTCTACATAGGCTTCTCTGAATTTTTTTAAGTTCTATTACCAATACTCCCCTGATGACACCCAAATGCTCTATGTCCTTCACTTCCACACTTGAAACAAGTTACTTTGAATAGTCTTTCCTAGATATAGTTCCATCTATTTGGTATCGATCATTGTGGAATAAATTGTAGCCTCCTTTATCACTTTGGTAGGTAGTTTTGTCATCTTTTCCTCTGCAGTATGTACTGTCTTCTTTCCGATCACTCTAGATGTGTCTATCTTCTTTGTTTTTCTTAGTGTAGGAAATTCCTTCTCTAGATTGTATTTTTCCTCTTTGAAATCCACCTCTCTTGAACCTTTGTCTCTAGTCAAATTTATTTTTCAAATTCTCCTCTACCTTCAATTCAAATTGGTATGCTTCCTCAATTGTGGTTATCCTTACCAAAATCAACTCTTCTTTGAATATTTTCTCTCAGTCCACTGATGTACCATGAAACCTTCTCTTTACTTTCTTTGCTATGTCCAACCGTAATGATTACTTTGTAGAATTCCTTAGTATACTCCTTCATAGATTTATCCTTTTTTCTTAGGTTTGTGTTCTTTTTAGCAACTCAAGCTCATAATCAATAAGTATAAATTGGTTCTTTACTTTTGTCACCATCCTATCCCATTTTGTTATCTTCTCTTTTCCTCTCCTATTCCTATCCAACTGAAATTCACTCTGCCATAAAGTGACATGTCCTTTTAACTTGGTTTTTGCAAATCTTACTAGATTTCTAGATCTTCAATTATCCCATCAATCCTATCAATTATCCATCCCTTCTTTAGAAAAAATGACATATATCAAATATTCTTCTGTGTCATTTATTCTATCAATTAATTCCTTAGGTTTTAGATGATATTTTGGACGTGATAAATTAGTGCAAATCAAAAGATCTCTCGATGTAATTTAGATAACCATGTTAAGAGTGTGGATCTACATTCGCAACAAAAGAAGAAACATATCTAGTAGAATATAGAGAGAATGTTGAGACAAGTACAAACTAAAATACAAGAGATGGAAACATTTTTGGTTGAAGTGAGATTGTTTGATAACTAGGGATACTCCTACAAAAACTTATGAGAGGAGATTCTATGCATCATTCTTATTTGAAAGAGATTTATTTTGTTTGTATCTGACATTTGGAGGATCGGGTCGCCCCAAACTTCTTGGTCCTGACAATTTCGCCCAAATTTTTTGTCACAGGTTTTGATATGTTTCCCATCCTTAGATTCAACTTTATAGCTTTTCATGACATCTAGAACTTACTGTTACTATTATTTTATGTCAAATTCTTATTGTTTGTCAGAGATCTAGCATTGCAATTCAAACCCAATTCAAATACAATTTCAACTCAAACAAAGAGAGGAATTAATCTGATCTACATATCCAATCCTTTTAAATTTGGATCTATCAAATTCATTCTCCTCCCTAATGTGAAGTGGATCCATGAAATTAGTGACTTTATTAATCTTATTTGTGGTCCTAATTTCACCACCAAACATTTTGGTGAACCCATCATAGCTCATGCTTAGTTTTTTTTTTTTATTCTCAAATCTGCATTTTAGGCATTTAATTCAATATATCTTTTATTCATACATTTAAATCATAATTTAAATATTAAATTGAAAAAATCCTAGGTATTTTATTAAAATTGATTTGTGGGTTACATATTTTTCAAATTATATGCTTAGATGTGATTTTTATTACATATTATTTTCAGATGTGGAAGCATTTTGTGTTCGAATTCATAATTTATAATTCTTAGTACATTGGTCAATCAATCATTTTACAAAAAAATGCATTGTGTTATCATACATATAGCTTGCATTACCAAAAGTATTGTGATTTCAAATATTTGCATTAAATATTTTCTTCTTTGTGCATGAGTTTTGTTACCCTTAGTCCTACATCCATTCTAGTGAGAAGAAGCTATGGACTTAGGGATTCTCATTTAGTTTAGATACCAAGGATATGGAACTTGAGTTGACTAACCTATTCCATGTGAGTGTTGGCACTTATTATAATCCCACACATGACATAAATAACATCACATAGACCCATTCACCTCATAATTCTCATGAAGAGGATGACTCTCCTACTCAAGTAACAATTGATCAATTGAGGAATCTTGACAATGAGTTGGATAGGCTTCAACAATGGATGGATCAAGAACACCCGAGTAGTGAGGCAATCTCTTTGATTGAAGGGTTGAAGATAATGGTTTAAAATTATTTACATAATGTATAAGTTTTGCATGACATTTCTCTTATTTTTTATACCAATATAACGCCTATTCAAAGTTGTGCCAAAGTTTTTGGTTATTATCATCCTACTAGTCAAGTTGAGTATTCCATTCCTATCTATTCATCCTTGTCTTATGTGCCTAAATATACATATTTAATCATGACTACCTATAAACTAAATCCTAATCCTAAACATCTTAGTCATGGGTGAAATCCTATTGATCAATACTCTTACATACCTCCTTCCGTGAGTCTTCCATTTGTTTCCCAACCATCTCCTATACCAACTTATCATAATGTTCCCCTTCCTTATTCTCAACCTACAAATAATTACAACAACATTATTCCTCCATCGCAATCCAATATGTCCAATTTCAATTCATTCATTAAGGCCACTACCAATAACCTAGGCCAAAGGAACCCAAAGTGTAGTAAATTTTACACCCTTAATTAGGGTTGTCCAATTCCATGCTTTGGTTAGAACCCACCTTAGTGTGTCTCATTGCATCTTGCATTTACAAGGCTCTTTTATGGATTTAATTAAATCTAAAGTCCTCTCTCATCAATTCACATATTATAAAATTGAGCCCTAAACCCTACTTGCGCCCCTTTTTATTTTATTTTAAACTAATCCTAATAAAGTCCTATTTCCCATATTCAAGGGAAATTTTAACATATATAAACACCTTGGATTGACCTATCATGTTGTATTTAACTTTATAATCACCATATCTTACGTCCCTAGAAATTTGGAAAAAAGTTGACCGGACCAAAATGATACCATTTTGGTATGGACTTTTTCTCCTCGAATTTTGGGAGCTTGATTTGGCGAGTGGTATTATAATATTTAAATCCCAATATGTGTCAATTTTGATCAATTCTAAGTCAGCCTATGATCGAAATTAAAGTTAGGGTTTCATATATATAACCTTTTCATTCCCTCATTTGAGGATCCATTCTCTAACAATTGAAGAAGATCATTTATGAAGTGAAAGTATAAGTTTATTGTGGAATCTACAATTAAAAAATTCATCATTATTGAAGTCTTCATCAACCTTTTTCATCATCCATAGAAGCTTAGGAGATATTGAAGAATAATAAGGAGATCACTGATTGTTGATTGACTTGTACCTCTCCCTTAGGGTTTGGTATAGTTTCATGTTATTTTCATATCTCTATGTGAGTTTCAAATTTACACATACTTCATTTTCAGATTTACATTATTGCTTTAGATCTACATTGGATTTGTGATTTGAATCATTACATTTACATCCATTTAGCATTTTTACTCCAAACATAGGGTAGAACTCTAGTTTGCATTTGAGCTCATACAAATATTACAAATACATGAGATTCTTGTGCACACACACCGTTCAATAAAACATTGGCTATTTGTGGAGGTGAAAATCACCAAAACAAGGGGTTTGATAAGGCAAAAATCTATATAGCTACAAACACACCATTTTTTAGATTGCAGGCACAAGTACAGGTTTTCATCGAAGTAGTTACTTTTTGGGAAGTCTTAGTCAATGGTCACAGATCCACTTGCAGAATCAGATATCTAGGACTAGAGCACCCAATGCTCCGATCCTCCTCAATCGGTTGCAGTTTAGATCTAGAGAAGTTCAATTTGCAAATTTCCAATTTCTGGCTCAGTACAGTCACTAGGAAAAGAGCGCCCAACTCTCCTCTCTAAACAAATCAGGCTCATTATTTTGTGTTAGGTGCACATCAGAATTCCCTTCTTAGATTTGTACTATGTGTTTCAGTTTCATCCCTGTATAAGTCTATTATTTACTGTTGTTATCATTACTCCTACTATCTTAGTTTGTTTGCATCTTGCATTTGACTCATTCCTCTTTCATATCAGCAAAGGAATAAAAATGCTAAAAATATTCCTTGACTCTTTTTCATAAGAGTAGGTCAAAGTGAATCATTTCATAAGGCTCTTTCGTATTCCAATTTATGTATGAAAGTGGGATAGGTCCTAAACTACCTGATCCCATTTTTCACCATCACATTTTGGTGAACCCGACCTTCTTACATTTGCATTTTCTAATTAAATATTCTTATTGCATGTTTCTTTTCTATCAAAAACATTGAAAATATAAAAAATATTGTTATATGGATTGTGTGTTCTTAAGTTTTATATGTTCTCAGATCTAAGTGTTTATGCATTTTGGTTCATTCTGATGAACCCTACGTTCTTACACTTGCATTAATTCTGATTTTCATCTTTAGATCTAATTTGTATGCACTTAAACATTCATTTTAAACATATAGCTTATGCACTTCCATTAATTGTATTGTTTAGTTCACATACTTGCACTTGGTTAATTACATAATTGCTTCATTGCTGAGACATTCAATTTGCTTTCTTTACTTGCATTTTGTCTTTCATTGCATTGTATGAACACACAAAAAAAAAGGAAAAAAAAAGGACAATTTCAAATCTTTTCATGTTGCCAAATTTTTTTTAGGGCACTGTGCTGCACCCCATTTCATATCGTCAATCTTAGGATGATATGTCCGCCTTCGACTGACTTGTCTTTACATCATAATAGTTTCTTAGACCTTGTTCTAACACTTCACCCCCTTCCTAACGATCCTACTAAGGACATTTTGAGGCAAGAGGGTGATTTCAATAACACCTTTATTAATGCTCTCTCTTCTAAAGATGAATCATTAATAACTAGTGCTATTCCCTGTCCTAAAATTGGCCTTTACCATGAGGACATCATAGTGAAAGAATATATTTTTAACAATTATCTCAATGATATCCATATTTGGGATGAACCATTGGATGATGATGTTGATTATTCTCTTAATTTGTTCCTCCCCAATGAAAGTACCTTGGTGAAAGAAGATGATATCATGGTAAAAGCAAGTGATATGATTGGCAGTTCCCTTAATAATACCCCGCTCCCCCAAATTGGCTCTAGTCATGAGAGCACCCTAGTTCAAGAAGAGATTCTTAATATTTATTTGAAGCTTAAAAATGGAACCAAGTAGCTAAGATAGGTAATCCCACTCTCATGTACACATTAGAATATAAAAGAGCCTAGGGAGATATCTCACTTTGAATACTTGTGAGAGAAAGAGAGAGTCAAGGAATATCTCTTAGGGTTTCTATTCCTTTGTTATAATGAAGAGGAAAGGTGCAAAATGTGATGCAATGATTAACTATGCTAGGAGATGAACAAAGATGCAAACATAAACTTGCAGATCTAAAAATGAGATACTGAATACAGATCAGGAAGGGGGGATTCAAATGTGCACCTGTCACTAAATATTGAAGTTGATTGGGTAGGAACAGGGCACTGGGTGCCCTGGTCCCTATCATAACAGAGAGCTGAAACTACTGGATCCAGGATTTTGAAGACCTGAGATGCAGAACTACCAAAAAATACAGAACAACTCAGAGGACCAGGGCACCATGCCCTATTCCTAGGAGTATCAAGGTGCCACACCCTAGTCCCTGAATATTGAGGTCAAATTCTGAGACTAGATTTATATCTGTGTGTTTTGTCGGTCCCAAAAATTGTGCGTGCGTCGGATTGTTGTACCTGCATTTGCAACTGGAAAAAGGGGGTCTAGGTGGCTATATAGGGTAGTTCCTTAGTCAAATCCATTGTTTTGGTGGTTTCCACCTCTAAAAATAGCCGATAATGTATTGAAAATGTGTGTGCAATAATCTTGTGTGTATGCAATATCCTAAATGAACAAGAAAGTATATCTACAATTCTACCCTACGCTTTGGAGAGAAAACCCTAAATGATTATAAATATAAATGTAAATGCTTCAAATCACAAATGCAACAATGGATCTAAAGCATGATTTTAAATCTGAAAATTAATATTATGAAGCTCATACAAAGACATGAAAATAACATGAAACCATACCAAACCCTAAGGGAGAGGTACAAGCCAATCAACAATCGGTAAACTCCTATTATTCTTCAATGTCTTCAAAGCTCCTAATGGTTGTTTAAGATGATTGATGAAGGCTTGATAAATGCTTGATGAATTCATGATAAATGCTTAATGAATGCTTGATTTGTTGTTGTAGACTTCACATAACCTGCACTTTCACTTCACAAGAGGCTCCTTCTATTGCTAGATCTGGGATCCTTCAAATGGGGAAAGAAAGGATTTATGTATGAGACCCTAACTTTGTTTTGAGCCATAGGGCAACCTAGAAATAATGTTTTCTGCTAATTTCTTGGATTTAAATAAAATACCGCCAAAACATGCTCCTAAAATTCGAGGAGAAAAAGTTAGGACCAAGTAGGCACCAACTTGGTCCGAACACACAGTTCGACCAACTTTTTGCCAAATTTTTGGGGAAGCAAGATATTGTGATTTTAGAGAAAATTCCAAGAGTATAAGGGAATTTGAGATGTCTAGATATGCGAAATCGAGCCTTGAAGGTCGAAACAAGACATAATTAGGGTATTTGATGAAATGATTTATTGAGAGAATAAAATAAAAGGGGCACACTTAATGTAAAAGGGCCCAATTTTATGATGTGTAGAGGGATAAAAGAAGACTTTAGATTTATTTAAATTAATTAATTAAATTCTTAAAGGGAATTTGAAATGAAAAATGCAAACAGACTAAGGTGGGTGCTAACCTAAGCGTGGAATTGCACCACCTAGTTAAGGGTGTACAATTTATGACTATACAATTTCTTTCAAATATCTCCCTCTCAAGGATGAAGCTTTGAAGAGTAATCTTGATCCTTCTCCTAGAGTGTATCTCCCCCATGTGGATCCTTTGGTGATAGAGGATGATATGATTTCTACCTTTCCTAGTCACACTATACCTTCTTTCAATATCCTTCCCTCTAGGGATGAAGAATTACTAGTTGATGCTAATTACTCTCCCAAAATCAATCCTATCTATGATAATATTTTGGTGCAAGAAGAGACTATCCCTCATACGAATGATGTTGATCCTTCTCCTAAAATGTACACCCCTTGTAAGGATACTTTGGAACAAGAGAATGATCTTAGGTTACAAGGGTTTGATATCATCAAGACTCCCTCTATGAGGATGGACCCCTTTCATCCAATCTGAAGAAAAAACTATTCATGAAGAGATGTTTAAGGTTGATAATCCTCTCTATGAACCACTTGACAATTTCAGCTTTACTAGACCTTCCTCGCATGTTCCCAAACCCTCTTTGATCGATATGATACATGTGAATGGTTATGAAACACCTAATAAAACCTTATTCATGGTTCAAGGTGCTAGTCCTCAAAATTATCAACCTCTCAACAAGCCTCTTTTTTATGGTTCAAGGTGGTTATAGTAATGATGCCTTTTGCACTCCTAACAAACTAGTTATTATTGTGTAAGGGGTTTATCCTACTAAGAGTCCTTATGAGTATGCTAAACAAATCATGCAAGTTCCCACACATATAATACAAGTAACAATAGGCAACCTTGTAGTTTAGGAAATTGAGGATGCATCAAAGCAAATAAAAATTAGGACAATCACAAAACCTAAAACTGCAATGAAAATAATCTTAATCTAATCAATGAAAACATGAAGATGAGATATTTAAAATGAAATCAAAGCAAACAAATGCAAATATCTCCTTCATGTGGCTCCATTGTTCTTCTTTCACCTTTCAATTTGATGTTGTTCTCACCTACAAAGTGCATTTGCAAGTGGAAAGCAAGTTGTTGATGAAATTTGTAGCATAAGGTTACTTGAAAATGTGATTGATTGATTGACAAAGGAACTCATCCAATTTATAGACAAATTGGAGAGAGGACAAGATTAGCATGAAGAGATTTGAAAGGAAATTCAAATCAAGAATGGCAAAATTATGACAAGTGTATGACAATTGCTATGCAAGGTGTTATGACAAATCATGACAAATTATGACAAATAGCTATACAAGATGTATGACAAAAATTTGAAATAGAAATAGAAATTAGGAGAAATTAGAAAATTAGGTGAATTAATTAATAATTTCTCATTCATTGATTAATTCACAAAAAGAGGGGGAATTAAATAGCCAATTAAATAAATATTTAATTGTGACAAGAAGACCTAGGATAAATAAATAAATTATTTAACCTAGAGGGAAAATGACAAACAAGATTAAATGAATAAATCATAAAACCCTAGAAGATGAATTAGAAATGCAAGGACGACAATTAGGTCTTCACAAAAGATAATTGATGTAGGTTCGATCATGATTCTGATTGACAAAGGACCAATGTTGATAAATGATTGAGATTGGGTGACAAAAATCAATGACAAATTGACCAAGATTGACAAGGAGATCAAATTTATAGGTGCCAATTGACGAGGAACAATGACTAATTGATCCAAATTGACATGATTGAAAAGGAAAAAGATCTATGATGAATCGATCACAAAATGATGAGATTGACGAGGACAACGATCGATGACAAATCGATCACAAAATAACGAGATTGACAAGGACAAGGATCAATGACAAATCGATCACAAAATGACAAGATTGACCAGGACAAGGATCGATGACAAATCGATCGCAAAATGATGAGATTGACGAGATGGATCGACGGTGCACGCTATTTCGTGAAGGGAAGATGCACGCACGTTACACCCTACGAAATAGCGAAAGTGAACGAGAGCCATCCACGTGTCGTGATAGGTGGCAGTCCAGCAAGTGGGTCCCGGTGAGGTGGCACACAGTTGGCGCACAGGTGGCAGTCCAGTGGCGATGACATGGCGGCCAAGTGGTAGTGACGAAGCAGATGACATGGCGGTGATGAGGTGTCATCCCAGGTGGCGTCTAGTCAACCCCATCGACCAATCGGAGGCCACCACATGGCAAAAGCGTCAGGACCAAATGGAGGCAAAAAATCAAAATTAAAATGAATAAATGATATAGTTTAAACTATATTAATTTTTGAAAAATTTAAATGACTGAGCACAAACGGGAATTAATTCGCCCAAGGTCTAAATTTTGGCCAAAATATAAAGTATTATATATCACCAGAAAGCTCTCGGAGTGAGGAATCTGATTATGAGGTTAATTTTGACAAATGTGGGATATTTTGGAGGCAGTTTCCATGGGAACAAAATTCAGTTAGAGAGGAGACACTTGGCAATTCAGTTGCAGATTTGATTTGGTTCCCTCTCCCTTTTATTCCCAATTCTTCTCAGTTGTAAGGGTTCTAGAAATTTGGAAAATGCTCCAGATTTGATGGCTTCCATTTTCTGAAGATCTTGACCCAAGTTTGTAAATGCTTCTGTTTGGTTTCAGGGTATAGAGATTGCAGTGCACTGTTGTAAATATGGTTTTAATTGCAGGTCTTACTTGTGTCAGGCATGAGTAATATCCCACAAGGTTGTCTCTGTGATATGTTTTTTCATTATTATGAATTCAATCCTCAAGGAGGATGAAATTTGTCATCTCAAGGAGATTGTATGATTGTTTGTAGGCATTCTTCAATGAAGAGTTTAAATTCTATAGTCAGTCATAAATAATGAAATATGTATCCAGATCTGATGAATTTGTGAATGAATCAAATAGTGCATTAATATAAGGTATTGATGCATGAATATCTTGTTTAAGGAAAACAATCTTGCATCTATGATTCATATTTGTAGTTGTGTGAGTGACTCTGCTACCCAATGAACAAGCTACTAGTCTTTGACAAATTTGGGAATGGTCTCAGATATACATTTTAAAAGACAAATCTATTTCCCTTTATGTTTAGGGGTTAATGTTCTATCCTTCCAAAGCTCAATTTCACCTATTATTTGTATAAGATCCAACCCATCTGTACATGTTATCTAATTTGGTGAGCTTGTGGAATGCTTTGTCTGCTCATTGTTGATGCAATCTCATGTTTGTGATTGTTGAATTCAATGCATCAAAAGGGTGTCCCCCCCTAGGTCTAGCAGAACCTGAAGTGCAGGAGGATCATTAGGATCCTATGTTATGTTGTCCCAGCCCTGAAGTGTTTCATTGATTGAGATTGGCTATCTCATAGATAGATTTACAGGTGTCTTGGGTTATCACTTTTGGTGAACAACAAAAAATGGCGACTCTGCTGGGGAAATGAGAATGGAAATTGCCAAAATTCATCCAGATAGTCTGTCCATTGTGTATGCACAAAGTTTGAAACTGGTTTTATGGTGAAGAAAATGCTCCTTGTTCTGGATCTGCAAAATAATATGTGTTTCATATAATATTTTATGAAGGAGTAATAGTGAATGCATGGTTGAAAGTTGTGAGAAGTTCTTTCAGCTATGTGTGAATTTTTCCCCAATTCCTTATTGGGTGGCAACTCTGTGGTTCATACCAATATTAAGAGAGCCTAGAAGAGTGTTTATTGCAGTGAGATCGAAGGAGTAAAGAGAATTAAATAAGTGTTGAGTGGCGTTCTGCTATTCAAAATATCCTCTGTGCAAGAGGTGGCAACTCTGATGTAAAAGACCGTGCTGAAAGTTGAAGTAAATCTCCAGATCTACAAGTTTTATATAACTGCAAATCTCCAGGTATTTTTTCAGAGGTTTCAAATGCAAGAGATCTCTTCTGAAAGTTTGAATGTGTAATGTCATTTTCCCATTTAGTGAATAGCACTAGTCTAGAGGGAAAGAGAGAATCTCCAAATTGATTTGCATATCTATGCTGCTAAAATATTCAGTGTATGTTATCCTTCGTAGTATGCAAATGTGGAAGAACTTTGTGTCAAGCAATGTTATGAATAGTTTCAGTATAAGGATTTGTGCTTGAAGTGTTTCATTCTTTATCCAAGATTTTATAATCATTTGTGGAAGTAAGAAAAATGAATAGTGAAGTTTTTCAGTCTTGCGTATTTCCACATAGAGCCATGCCTGGTGAAATGTCACAACCGTATAATAGGAGAAGTTTCGTCATGAACCATTATGCTGCTCTAAATTTTATAGATATTTCGGGTTACCCAAATCCCATACCCACAGAAATTAGAAAGTATTTGCCCATATTCAGTGGGAAGAAATTAGAATCAGCATGTCAACATGTTAAAAGATTTTTAGATTTGATAGGAGAATTCGAAATTTGCCAAGAAGATGTATGCATGAAGTTGTTTATTTAGTCATTAAAAGAGAATGCAAGAGATTGGTTCTCTTTTTTGCTAGTGAATTCTATTACCTCATGGGAAGAATTGGTTTCAGATTTCATGGATCAATTCAATGAGAAGGTGAGTGATTCCGACTTGCTGAAAGAATTCACCTATATACAAATCAGGGAAGATGAATTGGTACCAACATTTAATATCAGATTTTCAGAAGCTTTGTCCAAAATTTCCAAAAAGCATAAATTTGATGATAAAGTATGTTTGGATGTTTATATGAGTGCATTTGATGAAAAGAGGAGCTTTTTATTGAGAAACAAAGAGCCCAAAACTTTGTATGAAGCTTTTAACACAGCTAGAGACATTGAAAATAATTTGAAATTTGGGATAGCCAGGAAATTTGTGTCTGTTGTATTTCCTTGTGAAAATGCCTTCGATGGTGAAAATACCATGTGAGACTCAACAATTCATTCCGTGTCCAAGTGCATCAAGCTCTGCAGTTCCGAATGGTTTGGGTGATGCATGTGTATCAGATTTAAATGAGAGTCAAGAGCCTCTGCTGTTAATGCCGGTTGCCTCTCATAGTAATGATGGAATGATTAGTGTGCAATGTTGTGATAGTGCTGATATGGAGATTGATATATACAAGGGATATGTACCATTTGATTTATATGCCGGTTATGCTGATTATGTGGTTGCCAACTACCAAGTGAGTCATGCATCTCTTCAGGATAATATTAATGAAAATAATGATGGTGATGACCATCAATCTTTACATGTTGCTGATGTAATTGATGTTGAAATATCAAATACAGAGGGATCACTAAGTGTTGCTATTTGTGCAAGCGAAAATGTGCTATATGATGAAAATAAGAATTGTTTAGTGTAAACAATAGTTGATCCTCACTTAGATATTGATAATCTTAATTGTGTTGAGGATGAAGTAAATCTATTTTCAGATTTCACTTCAGATTTCACTTCTTGTAATCATGTTGATAATCTTTCTATTTTGAAAGTTATGCACAAAGTAAATTTAGAAAATCCTGATGGTATGCATGATTGCAATGAAGATATAGCACACATGGATGGAGAAAATTTAATGGAATCTCACATGGAACAGCAAAGTGCAATGCAAGTCCAGAAGATTGTAGAACTTAAGAAAGCTCTTGAAGTTGTGGATAAGAAGGTTCAAATATTGGAGAGCCTTTGAGCTGGTAATGAAGACCTTCTGCAATATGGTAAAGAGGATTCTTCGGAAAAGGACTGTGAATTGAATGCTTGTACACTTGATGAACATGCTGAAAACTCATCTGATGAAGTAAATTGCAGCGATGTTCATTTTCATTCTTTGGTTGATGACGAGTGTTCTATTGGTGAAGAAGATTAGTTGTGGCAAGATAAGTTTGATTATCTAGATTTTCAGAATGATGGTCATAGGGTAAAATCTCATGAATGTGAAACATGGAACATTGAGGATTGTTCCAGCCAAGTGTCAATTTCTTCTTTGCCTGATGAAGAAGATTATAATGATAGTATGGATGGTATCTTTAGCAATTTTACTAATGTTCTATTCAATGTTGATATAGATACGGACCAACCATTTCAGTGCCATAATGTTCATAAAGGGATTGTCCATTTGGTTTCTAACCCTTTGTATGAAGAGATAATTGATCAGCCAGATGTTGTAAATGATGAACCAGTCCATAATACTGATGAAATTCCGAACAGCAATAGCGTGGGTTGTAAAAAATTGTTTCATGATGAAGGTAAGAGGCATGGGTTATGTGATGATTATTTAAAACCACGAATGGAAGTGTTTCAAATGGATATAAGTCTGGATGAAGAAGATTTAGCTGAGGATTTGCTTCAGCTGGAGGTATGCATTCTTTTCCATAAATGGGATTTTGAGAATGTGGAAGTTTTGAGTTTGATAAACAAGGAGAGTATAGAGTGTGATCAAAATAGTGAAGTATCACACCCGAATTGTAACATTCATGTTCCTTGTTTGCATCAGTTGGTTAGTAGTGTCCCTCATTCTATTGATTTAAATGGTAATAAGGCATGTGCTGATAGGAATTGCAATGTTGAAAATGAGTGTTTTATTTTTCAAGTTCAGCATGATGATGTCCTTGTAAATGATAGAGTTGAGTGGGATAGTGAAGTGTATGGCAGCTCATGGGAAAGCCCTTATTGTGCTTTGTTTCATGATCTTATTTTTGTTGAAGTAATGTTTGGTTACAAAGCTCAAAATCAGACAAATGGCATGCACACTAGTTGTCTCAGTAGTATGACGGTAAGGTTTGATTATAATGATTATGCTCGATTGTTACTGGAAGGTGCCTTTGTTTGGATCATGGTATCAAGAGATGAGAATCCGATTTTTGACAGAGGTAAATGTTTGTAAGTGGAGCAATTATAATCAGTTGTGAGTTTGTTTGTATCTATTGTATAGTCGCTTTTCTTCAGTTGTGTGGTTTTCAATAAAGTGCCTTGGTGTTTGGGTAGAATAAGGAAGCCCTGTTTTTGAAATGAGTTGAGAAGAGAAGAATTGAGAGAAGAATGACCCATTTTTTGGGTGGTCTACTTAACCAAAGATATCTGGATTCTTGTGTTGATCTCACAATCAACCATCCCCAGTCAGAGCCACTATTGGGACTAATTAAAACTGAGTCAAGTTTATAGGCCCATTTCAAAAATTTACCCGGCATTTCCAAATGATTAAAATAAGTCAGTTTGAATGGCCTAGTTATCAAGGGGTTAAAATGGAGCCAGTTGATTTTCAAAGGGTAAGGCTCGGGATTCATGTCCCACACCTTTCATTTGGCCTATTCAGTGATGTGCAACTTTTAGAATTCAATTTGGATAAGTTTATGAGGTACCTAGTTTGAGGGGTGAGCTGAAAGTGCATTTTAGGCACAAATGCAGTTTTTATTGAGTAGCCTACTTTGAGCGATTACATCTTTTGCCCTGTTGATTGTCATGGAGAAATTCAAAATGGATTCAATTGTATGTATTAATGTGAGTCAGCCTACAAAATTTTAGGTCTTGACGAATCCATTTGCTCAGTTTTTGAAGCCAAATCCGTTTGCAGCTTTTATGTTTTGGGAAGTCCCTGTTTCGACAACTAGTCGAAGCCCTGTTTCGCATAAGTGTAAAAGTTGCCTCAGTAAGCATCATGTCAGAATGTTTGTTCCGGTATAATTTTGGTATAAATGATGAGCTACGTTTCAAATTTCAAGCCTTTATCAATCCGTTTGATCGGTTTTCAAAAGAGCTCATTTTGCCATCAAATTCAGTTATCCGCACTCTAGTGTTATATCAGTTAATTTAGCCATTTTGGTGAGTGCACCATTTGTATCTTGTCAGTCTGGCGATCAAACTGAGAATTCAAAGATTTAATATGTACTTTAAGGTACCTATGTTTCAAATTTGAAGGCCTACGGAGGTCGTTTGATATTTTTGAGAAAGGCGTCATGTGTTGCCAGGACATTGACTTCATCAGGTCCGCAGTGTCGACAAAGCCAGTTGGGCATTTTCAGAAATTAATATCTCTTCGCTCAGGACTCATCTTGAGAAACCGTTTGGTAGAAGTCATCCTTGTATATCAAAGTACACGCCTGTTAGACGGTGAGCTCCAGAAAGGTGTTTTGACCACATTGAAAATTACGTCTTCACGATTAAATGCGAAAATTGTGGCGTAATCGCCTGAAGGTTGTAAAATACGGATTAATGATCCAAAAATGATGCCTATCATTTCCGGAGGTATGTTTGAGGTCCGTGAAGATATTCCAGAGGCCAGTAGCTTGAAAACGAAATTTTTTTTAGTCGGACCCACTTTGGGGCCTGACCTAGCTCATGCCTGTGCATTAATTGCATGGCGAAATGGTCTTAATTTAGAGTAATGTATATCAATGTCAGCTTGACTGTAATTCACCAGTAGCATGGAGAGAGGCGGCTTCAGTGTGTAATACCCTAAAAATGGTCATCTAAACCATAAGCCCCTAATCTCGACAACGTCACCAAGGTCCTAACCAAAGGCAATTAAAATAAATCTTGAGCACACAATTAATTCCTAAATTCATCAAATGTCACATGGCAAATCAATCACTCAATATTAATTAAATATTTATTTAATTAATTAATCATTCCAAGTAAATCATTTTAAACAATTATCTTATTTATTTTAATTAAATATCTTAGCATATTTAATTAAATAAAGCAATTTGCCATAAATCTTCAAAAAAGGAAACACATCAAGAAAGAGGAATTAATTTAATTAAATAAAGCAATTTGCCATAAACCTTCAAAAAAGGAAACAAATCAAGAAAGAGGAATTAATTCAATTAAATAAATCAATTGAGCACAAATCTTCAAAAATGGAAATAAATCAAAAAAGGAATTAATTGACAAAAAAGAATTAAAATTTGAGAAAAGAAATCAATTGGAGATAATCTTGAAAAAAACAAATTAAAAATTGATAGATAATCTCAAAGAAAAGAATTAAAACAATTAAATATTAAAATTGAATGAAATAGAGAATAAATCAGTTTTTTCCTAATTTTAATCTTAATTTTAGTTCAATTTCCTTTAAATCAGTTTTTTCTTGATTTAATCTTATTTTTAGTTCAATTTCCTTTAAAACTGAGAAAAGCATCCAATCACATCAATTCACTTGGATTGTGCTTCCTCTTGGAAAATCTTGACTGCGCATCATCATTTGATCTTAGCTGTTGGTTTCTTTCTGAATTTTCTATAAATTTAGGCTCATCTCTCATTCAAAGAGAGGCTGGAGAATATATTGTTATTATACTATTTTTGCTCTAGGATTTCATTGATATATTGCATATTAATTATTTCATATTAATTAAATCATTTAGTTTAATATTGCAAAAAATGTTGTTAGATTAATATTGCATCCACCTAGCATTCATCATGTTCATATAGATAAAATCCTTCGTCTTGATGTTGTCTAGTCACTAGTATTGCTTATAATCTGAGAGCAATCTTATACTCGCATCTTTTAGAAGGCAATGGGTTGATTTGTTATGGTTTATTTATTCATTGATTATATCTGATTAACCATGCATGTAATGACTTAATTGAAGTGTTGTGTCTTGCAGATACAGATTCTCATACCACTTTTCACACACACATTTTTGGCGCCCACCGTGGGGCTCAAACCCACGACCACAAGGTTTATAATGTTTCTTGAACAAATTTAATGTTTGATTTTTATAACTAATAAACATGTGTTAAAGTTGCAAATAAAAATCTTTCTTTTTTATTGTTCTTCTATGATAGTAAAAAATGGCCTCGGTTTGGAGAGTATAAATTTTTATTGAACCATTGGATCTTAACTAATTTGTGATATGTTTTGTAAAATCAAGTTTTCTACAGGATCACCAAAGGGATTTTCCTAAATATTTTGGATTTGAAAGTTATTATTGACAGAGTGCAGGACTATCATTTTACTCATTCTTCTATGACAGCCAGAAATGGTCTCGGTTGGAAGAGCATAATTTTTTATTGAACCGTTGGATCTCAACAAATTTTTGATATGTTGTTGAAAATGAATTTTGCTACAGTTAACCGAACTGATTTGACAAAATATTTTGTGTTTGAATGTTATGATTGACAGAGTGCAGGACTGTCATTTTACCTATTCTTCTGTAGCAGTCAAAAATGGTCTCGGTTTGGAGGGCATATCTTTTTATTAAACCATTGGATCTAACCCAAATTTTAATATGTTTTGTAAATCCCAATTTTCCATATTTCCACTGAAGTGATTGTCCAAATTAGTTCTGGTTCAAAAGTTATAAGCGACAAAGTGCAGTACTATCAAAAATTGTCATAACTAGGATAGTCATAAAATGGAAATTCTTGTTAGATTAGTTTAAAGTTTACATGATAGAATTTTCTTTTGATGATTTTTTTATGTTATCTTGGAAACTAATTTTGAGATTTTAATGTTTTCAGGACGCTTGTCAAAGAATCTATCAATCAAACATACGCATGCCAAAGAATCAAGAAGAAAATGACTACTGACATATTGGTTTTGCAGGTTGCCTAAGGAGGATCGACTAAACATTGTGTATTCATTTAGTATTTTCTTAGGCACTTAAATTGCTATTTGGTTAAAGAAAAAATCTATCTTTCATGTTTTCAGAAAAATCTAAGAGGTAGGAGAGTATGCTCTTGTCTTTCATAGACAATCAGAAATCTAGACCCTCAAAGTTTTTTTCTAAGTTTTGAGATTTGTGTACCTTTAGCGGGCCTGTCACAGTGGGAAAAAGTAATCACCCTGTGAGAACAACCCAAGTGAGTATAGCTGGACCTGAGCATTCCAACTCACTATAATAAATAGGCCTCTGGTGATTAAAGTCTCAGAGGATGGGATTATTTGAGTTTTCTCTTTGAGATCTCTCATATCGAGCATTTTGTAGGGCCTCACGGTCTCAATCACGTTTACGTGACTACATCTTGTTTTGGTACCTTGTTGGGCTATAGGCCTCAATCATGCTTGCATGACTTCAAGGGGTAATTTCAAACGGAATTCTTGACTAAGAACCATAAGATAGAAACTACCTGATTCACCTCCGAAAGGTTGATAATCTTTGTGCAAGAGAGATAGTAACTCTCCCAAGACACTTGCCATATCGTGCCCCCATTAGCATTTGGAGTCGGCTAATACGGTGTTGAGAATCCATTGCGTGAGACTCAGCGGCCATATTTTGATTAGCTATTGGGTGTGTACCTAAGTCAGCAAGCAAAGGTTTTCTTCTCTAAGCCAACTTCCATAGGGTTAGTGTGCTGTGATTGAATTATTATATATCTTGTGTGTTTTCTATGTTTTCATCCCTAAAACTAAAACTGGAATACCAAAACTGGAGAAAACAACAAACAAAGTCAGTGATAAACTTTGTCTGTGTCCAAACTGGTCTCTATTAGTCATTGAAACATCAATCCTTATCAAAAACTAGTAGTCGTCAGTCATTGAAACTCTGTCTGTCAGAATCTCGTCTCTGTCCAATCCTCTATCATATGAATTCCTGATCTTATCAGTCAAAATTGTCAAAATTGTCTAAAATAGTCTACAGCGAGCCTAAAATTGGTTACCATCCTCTTGAGCATAAACAACCTTGATAGTGTACCCCTGCCAATGCATTGCACAATTTTGTCGATCATCTCTCAACTAGTTCAAACAACATCAAGTATCAAACCTAAGTTAACTTAGATAATGTCTTACACAGGATAGATCATTCCTAAAACCAGACCAAATCTTAAGTTACTTCTCTCAATCACTACGTTAAACGAACTACTAGCTACAATTTTATCTCGACTTTTGCAACACATCTTGCTCTCAGTCCTGTCGGTTAAAAATGTCTGTTCAAACCAAAAGCTCTTCTAATTTTTTAGACAAAAGTAAGAATCTCCTGGATACCTTAGCTCCAATTCCCATGGCTGCCTATGCTCAAATGCTTCAAGATATAAAGAAAAAAATATATGACATGGAAATCCAACAAAATAGATCAATGACTCCATTTGAAAAACAAATGTATGATATCAAGTGTGAGAAACTTCAAGAAGTGCTCAAACGATTATGTGATGTGTCAAGAAAATACCAACAAATGATTGAAAATCAAAAGCCAAATCTCAAACAAGCTCACAAGACACCTTCACCAAGACAAAAAGACATCTATTCCCTAGATAGACAGTTTACACCTTTGGGGAAATCTATTGAGTCCGCTTTGGAAGAGCTTATTAAGAACAATCTTATCATATTGCCTAAAAAGACCACATGGGGATGGGAATTTATGAGTAAGTATTGTGCATATCATAGACAAAATGAACATAAGACTTCACATTGCATAGAATTAAAACATAAGATTCAAGATCTCATTGATAATGGTGTCATGGAAATTGAATATCCTAATGACTCACCTAAAGAAAAAGAAGGAACTACTTCTAAGCATAATCTAAATCATGAACCTATGTCTAGCAAGGCTCCATATGTAGCCTCCATCCCTTCCATGATGCCTTCATCGCCTAAAACTTCTCAGCAACAATCCATACCATCTCCTTCAAACAATGAAACTTCTCATGTTGACCTTCAAGGGTTATCTCCTATGGAAATCCAAGTTAATGCCAATATTGATACAAGTTTCTCACATGATTTAAAAATCCTAGATCCTATGCCATCATGCACTCCAATTCCAAACGTACCCACTCCAGAAGGCCCTTTGCAAAATGCTTCCCCATCATGCCAAAATATGGAGATATTCCAAGAATCCCCTACACCTATGAAAAATCCTACCCCTTCCTTAGAAGTGACTCAATGTCAAGAGGATAATCTGGAAAATGGAAGAATAAGTCCTATCATAAATCAAGATCAAGACACCAAAACTCCTCAATCCCATCTAATGATTGAAAAAGATCCTATTTCACTAGAATCCCATGATGATCCCCTTATACCTTTCCATTTCTTCCAAGATGACCCCCTTCCATCTCAAGAGAAAACCATCCTTCCAAATCCCATTCCTAATCCACTTCCTAAACAAGATCATGATGCCTCTTCCACCTTTTCAAACAATCCTATTCAAAATGAAGAGTCAAACACCCTTCCTACTTTATCCAATGGTCCTCTTCCATGTCAAGATCAAAGTATCCCTTCACCTTCTTGTCATAATCCTCCATGTTCACCTCAAGAGTCCATCATGCCCATAAAGCCCTCTCACGATCCTATTATTCCTTGCAAGACACCTCCACCTCAAAATGAACTTGCCTCTAACATCCAAAGTAAGAAGAAACCCTTTGTTAAAAAGATCTTTCAAAGCATGCATTATCAAAGAAAAGGGTTAGACATTCATGGACAAGGTATATTAGAACCCCTTGCTATAAAAGAAAATCTTGATTATAATGGCTACATTTCTCACTCTCAAGATGTTGGTATCTCTCATAAATCCTACGTTTCTCCAATTAAATCCAAATACACGCTTTCCCCATCATCGCTTCCATCCATTCTAGGTCCCTATATCCCTCCATCCCTTATGCAGATTAACAAAGGCACACATCTTCGAGTACCTTCCATCCATCTAAAAAACCTCCATATCATTCCTATCTATCCACGCATCTCCCTCCAAGCAATTTGGATGCCAAACATAAAAGTCTTAAGTCAAGTAATCCATATGTATTCAAAGATCAACATGTCCCATCTAATCGACATGTCAAAACAAAGAAAAATATGATCCAAAAAGAAAAAGAAAAATACAAAACGCCACAAAGGCCCACAAAGAAAGAAGAAAAGTCAAAATTTATATGGGTTCCTAAGGCACTTGTACAAGCAATGCGCTCTAAGGAACTACAAAAGCATCAAAAATCAAAAGCCATGTGGATCCCTAAGCAACTACTTGAAGCGCAACAGTCTAAAGAAAAATCAAAATTGGCATCCAAAATTGTTGTTCCTCCATCCAAACCTTCCAAGTCTATTCCTCCATTACCTCCTTCATCCATTTCGGGTTCTTATGCCCCAAAATCTGTAACCTTTCCTCCATCCAAATCTCAAAATTTGAGATTCACTTCTCCTCCATATGTCCACCATCCCTCAAGGTGTGTGCCAATGTTGATCTTTCCAGCATTTCCATCTATCGATACACAATTGTTCCAACATCCCATCCATTATCCACCACCTCTTTTTCACCCTTCCATCCCTCTTATCCAATCCTTTGCATAAGTCCTTGCCCTAGTTTCATTTCATTATCCTACCAACATCTTTGAGCATACCTTCATAGCCATGGTCTATTGCAACTCATATTCTAAAGGTACCATCCAAAGTAGCAAGACATTGGGGTCCTTCTTCCATCTCCTCTCATGCCTCCATTATCTTCCAAAAAAAAAAAATGATGAAAAAAAAATGAAAAAAAGAAGAAGTAAAGAGAAATAAATTCGTCCTTGTGTGAAAACCACTTCTTGTGGCGCCTTGGGCAAGTACCATGATGAAAACCTGGCAAACAGGCGTCATGCGTAATCCATTATCCTTTTGAACTTTACACTGGGGGCAAGTTCCATCCATCTATTATCCATCTTCCTCCATTATCCTTCATCCTCCATTATCCCTCATTCGCTCTATCTACATTCATATCCTTTTCCACCTTTGATCTTGACAAGGTTAAGGATTCTTGCAGGCTTCATGTGTCCTATCTATTACACTTGATCTAGACCCTTTATCTCCTCTCCATTGCTCGCTTACATCCTTCATTACCTCCCTTGTGATCTTGCTTATCATATATGTCCCCTATCCAAATCTATCCCTTGATCTTGATCAACACTATGGACAAAATGCAAAAATATGCTTTCCATAAACCTCTTGACATGGCCACTTATTTGGACCATATGGCTTCATTACGCTATATCCTTTCTTGACATTACTAAAATCCTTGCTTTACATCGCTAAAATCTTTGCTTTACATTGCTATATCTGGATGCTATGCTTGGATTAATGTTGTGAGATAGTCCTTGAAAGCATCCACCATCATTCGCTTATCCATTCATGTACTCAAAATCCCTTTTGCCTTGCTAGACACTAGGGGCAAACTTTTGAAAAAATCCTAAAAATCAGAAAAAGTCCTGAAGAAATTCATAAAAAAAAAAAAAAAAAAAAAGAATCTCTACCAAGCAGGTGAAAACCTGGTAAACAGGTGCCTCTTGTACTCAAGCGCTCCATCTATCAACGCAACGTTGGCATTCTTGCTTTCCTGCATATTTTCTTTCGCTTGTACATATTTCAGTCACTTTTGTGACATCCTAGTTCGTTGGAACCCTCATGGCTTGAAATTGATCAATGTCCTAGTCTTAGGTAATCCACAGAGCACATTATATGTCCTAAGCAGTATCAACCAAGTCAACCGTACATCAGTGAAACCTGGTCGTCCACTCCGAGTCAGTTACCTATCTCCTGACTACTAAAGAGTTTTATCACTGAATTAACAAGCAAAACAAAATAACAAAAAACAATCACTAAACTATTTGAGCTATGCATGAAAATTGTATTTGTGTGCTGTCTTTTATATTGGTTTTCGATTATTATCCCTCTGAGTAATTTGAGGAAGTCTATCTTGACTAAGAGGAGCAAGGATTGGGGGCATAATATTTTCTTGTTTGCTGCTTGAAGGAATGATTCCAATGATCTGGAAACATCTAAATTAGCTGGGTGTCTGTGATAAGAGCCTTCAAATCAAGGTGGAATCGCCTCACATACCTTGACTCCACTTATTTGAATACTACATGGAGGTTCCCATCTTTTCTTTGTTTGTTTTGAGGGAATTTCTTCATTGTGCAATCCGGGTCCATGCGTAATTTGTCCAAGGATATGAACGAAAAAAGGGTCATTGCGGACAAGATAATTAATATTGCACATAAAAAGAAATGAACTCTATTCTGCTTGCTATAATTGTAAAATGCTCAATGATGACAATTAAGCTTTTCAAAGTCCAGTGACTAGGTTTAGGTTGCATCTCATTTTGCATCTCATCTTGCATTTCATTCTACATTTTGTGAATTTGGAGTGATTTCGGTATAGTAACAATGCTTCCTCTTTGTTTGTTGAACGAGAGTCGGGAGCTTCATCATTTCTTCGCTAAGTGGTCTCTTTTCATCATTTCTCTAATCGAGTACTTGTGTTTTGAGATGTTAGCTCCATACATGAGCATTTCATATAAATTCATGCATTCATTATCATTCATTTACATCCATCTTATTGCATAGGAAAATGAAAACATTGCATCATTCATTATCATTCATTTGCATTCATCTTATTGCATAGAAAAATGAAAAAAATTGCATTACTCATTATTCATTACCCATTTGCATTATCATTTATTTGCATATAAAAAGAAACAAAAATAGACATCCATGATCATTTGCATTGCATACATTCATGCTGAAAAGAAATGCATACATATAGAATAAAGCATATAGAACAACATCTCATAATCCATCAACACAAGTACGATAAAATCAAATCACGAGCTTGTAAATCAATTGTCCTGAGTCCATTTTTGGGATCGAAATCGAAAATTGAGATCATTTTGCTAGTCAATTTCAAAATTTGGCCCACTTAGTGCTCTTTTCATCAAAAGCTCTTTCTCTCTTCTAATTGCGCTCAATTTCTCGTTAATCAATGTTGAATCTCAATTTAGTTTCTACAAATCAACTTTGCGCTCAATTTCTCGCTAAAATTTCAAAAATTCCTCTGAATCATTTGTGCTCAAAACAACTTATCATCGCTTAAAATTGCCTATAATCATCATGAACCCTTGCTATTTTTCGATTTCGCTCCCGAGGGGGCATACTCATGACCTTATGACCTCACATTCTTCAATGTCAAGAAAATTTTTAAATCTTCATTGAAAGTCGAGCAAAAATCTTTTCAACTAAAGAAAATCAAATAAGACCTCATCGCTAGGGGCATCTCAACTTCATCGCTTTATATCAAGTTGAGATTTCTTGATCATCTCATCCAAATCAATCTCTAGGGGCATATCAGCTTCATCGCTTCATATCAAGCTGATATTTGTCTTTTATCTGAATCAATCTCTTTACGTTAATCAGTTCCATTGCTTTTCATCAAGCTGATTTTTCATTTAAACTCAATCAAGGGTTTAAAGAGTATCTTCGATCATGCTAAATCTAAACAGGTGTTATGTTTTATTCATTTCTTGATCAAGCTGAATAGTTTATCTTCATCGTATCTTGATCAATCAAGTTCAAGATCGATTTTTATCATCACTCACTGTATCTAAGTTCAATCAAGTTCTAGATCAGTAAGATCCGCTTCTTGATCAATCAAGTTCAAGTTTGGTATCTTTTGTTTTCTATCGTTCCCAAGTTCAATCCAGTTCCGGAACAGTATCACATTAATCAGACTTTATTCAGCTTTGTCACTTCAAATCAAACTAAACACCTCGCTTTTTTATGTAGTTCGTGATCAATCAAGTTCAGAACTGACATCAACTATTCTTTGAACCAACGTGCTGCTCGCACATTAATTTAAAGAGGGACAAATGTAATACCCTAAAAATGGTCATCTAAACCATAGGCCCCTAATCTCGACAACGTCACCAAGGTCCTAACCAAAGGCAATTAAAATAAATCTTGAGCACACAATTAATTCCTAAAATCATCAAATGTCACATGGCAAATCAATCACTCAATATTAATTAAATATTTATTTAATTAATTAATCATTTCAAGTAAATCATTTTAAACAATTATCTTATTTATTTTAATTAAATATCTTAGCATATTTAATTAAATAAAGCAATTTGCCATAAATCTTCAAAAAAGGAAACACATCAAGAAAGAGGAATTAATTTAATTAAATAAAGCAATTTGCCATAAATCTTCAAAAAAGGATTCAATTAAATAAATCAATTGAGCACAAATCTTCAAAAATGGAAATAAATCAAAAAAGGAATTAATTGACAAAAAAGAATTAAAATTTGAGAAAAGAAATCAATTGGAGATAATCTTGAAAAAAACAAATTAAAAATTGATAGATAATCTCAAAGAAAAGAATTAAAACAATTAAATATTAAAATTGAATGAAATAGAGAATAAATCAGTTTTTTCCTGATTTTAATCTTAATTTTAGTTCAATTTCCTTTAAATCAGTTTTTTCTTGATTTAATCTTATTTTTAGTTCAATTTCCTTTAAAACTGAGAAAAACATCCAATCACATCAATTCACCTAGATTGTGCTTCCTCTTGGAAAATCTTGACCGCGCATCATCATTTGATCTTAGCCGTTGGTTTCTTTCTGAATTTTCTATAAATTCAGGCTCATCTCTCATTCAAAGAGAGGCTGGAGAATATATTGTTATTATACTATTTTTGCTCTAGGATTTCATTGATATATTGCATATTAATTATTTCATATTAATTAAATCATTTAGTTTAATATTGCAAAAAATGTTGTTAGATTAATATTGCATCCATCTAGCATTCATCATGTTCATATAGATAAAATCCTTCGTCTTGATGTTGTCTAGTCACTGGTATTGCTTATAATCTGAGAGCAATCTTATACTCGCATCTTTTAGAAGGCAATGGGTTGATTTGTTATGGTTTATTTATTCATTGATTATATCTGATTAACCATGCATGTAATGACTTAATTGAAGTGTTGTGTCTTGCAGATACAGATTCTCATACCACTTTTCACACACACACAGTGTACTTGTTGTTTATGGATTGATGGATATATATTTGAAATGAAAATGTATAAGCCATTTTTTAAAAAAAAGTGTTTGATGAACTAGATGCTGCTGGCCATTTTTCCAATGAGATGCCATATTGCCCAATAATGTATGGACTGATTTAGGCAGCCATTAAAAAACTCTCAGCAAATCCAATTGACGGATTAGAACCTTCAACAAAGTGGTAAATGGGCAACATAGTGAATAGTAAATGCAATTAAATTGCAATGTCTTCCCTCCAATGGCAGCATAGAAGTTGAAAGAGGGCATCATGAACTTTCTGGCAAATGAAAATTGCCATTCCTTCCTCTCATATAGAGCAGCCCCATGGTGAAATTCCAAGCAAATGCAAGTGGTTGTTTGAGACCACATTCAATGTGCAACTTACGGAAAGTGGCATGCTGAAGCAATCATGCCAACACCCATTTCTCCCTTTGGTAGCAGCTACTGCAGCAAACTAAAACATTTAAACAAATGCATTGGCTACCATAAGACCTAGCCAAAATCCTCCTCTCCCTATGCATGGTGCATGAACTGTGAAACATTGAAGAAGGCACTTAAAATCATAGCAAATCCAACGTGGCTATGGCAGCAGAAGTTTTTTTTTAATAAAAAAATGAAAATATTATTGGCTGCTGTAAAGCCATCCCCTCCCCTATGTAAAAACGTGGCAGATGGCATTTTCTTTTGAAGAAGAGTCTTCCTCCTTCTTCCCTGCGTGGCTATCCCTCTAGGTGAGTTAAACAGCATGAAAAACTTTTAAACAAATGCACAGGGCAGCCTTCTCCATGACGTGGTGGATGGGGAAAGAAGTTTAATGCAAATGAATGTATATGGAAAATACAAATTCGACCCTGGTAGTAGTCTCTTTGTGTTTGGTATGAAACAAAGGCCATCGAATTCCAAGCACATGCAAAGAAATCACCGTTAAAACTTAGAGAGAAGCTCCAAAGTGCAGCTACAGGTGAATAGCTTTCTCCCACTTTGGCTAGGAAGTGGTATTTTTTAATCTTTATAAGCAAAAACGCACAGTAATAATATGTCTAAGCCATAAAGGCTTTTTATGGATGGTGCTTGATGGCGCCCAAGGTGGGCCCACATGCGAGCACGGATCTTGAGGTGATGGAGGAGTCAACTGGATGGCGATTAGGTGGACCCCATGCAGGCATGCTTCCCGAGGCAGACAGGCAAAATTTTACAGAGAAAGGTCCGGTTAACGAGTGAGCAAGTTCGAGATGGATCGACAGTGCGCGCTATTTCGCGAAAGGAAGATGCACGCGAGTTACACCCTACAAAATAGTGAAAGTGAACGAGAGTCGTCCATGTGTCGTGATAGGTGGCAGTCCAGTAGGTGGGTCCTGGTGAGGTGGCACACAGTTGGTAGTCCAGTGGCGATGACATGGCGGCCAAGTGGCAGTGACGAAGTAGATGACGTGGCGGTGATGAGGTGTCATCCTAGGTGGCGTCTGGTCAACCCCATTGACCAATCAGAGGCCGCAACATGGCAAAAGCGTCAAGACCAAATGGAGGCAAAAAATCAAAATTAAAATGAATAAATGATATAGTTTAAACTATATTAAATTTTGAAAAATTTAAATGACTGAGCACAAACGGGAATTAATTCGCCCAAGGTCTAAATTTTGGCCAAAATATAAAGTATTATATATCGCAAGAAAGCTCTCAAAGTGAGGAATCTGATTATGAGGTTAATTTTGACAAATGTGGGATATTTTGGAGGCAGTTTCCATGGGAACAAAATTCAGTTAGAGAGGAGACACTTGGCAATTCAGTTGCAGATTTGATTTGGTTCCCTCTCCCTTTTATTCCCAATTCTTCTCAGTTGTAAGGGTTCCAGAAATTTGGAAAATGCTCTAGATTTGATGGCTTCCATTTTCTGAAGATCTTGACCCAAGTTTGTAAATGCTTCTGTTTGGTTTCAAGGTATAAAGATTGCAGTGCACTGTTGTAAATATGGTTTTAATTGCAGGTCTTACTTGTGTCAGGCATGAGTAATATCCCACAAGATTGTCTCTGTGATATGTTTTTTCATTATTATGAATTCAATCCTCAAGGAGGATGAAATTTGTCATCTCAAGGAGATTGTATGATTGTTTGTAGGCATTCTTCAATGAAGAGTTTAAATTCTATAGTCAGTCATAAATAATGAAATATGTATCCAGATTTGATGAATTTGTGAATGAATCAAATAGTGCATTAATATAAGGTATTGATGCATGAATATCTTGTTTAAGGAAAACAAACTTGAATCTATGATTCATATTTGTAGTTCTGTGAGTGACTCTGTTGCCCAATGAATAAGGCACTAGTCTTTGACAGATTTGGGAATGGTCTCAGATATCCATTTTAAAAGACAAATCTATTTCCCTTTATGTTTAGGGGTTAATGTTCTATCCTTCCAAAGCTCAATTTCACCTATTATTTGTATAAGATCCAACCCATCTGTACATGTTATCTAATTTGGTGAGCTTGTGGAATGGTTTGTCTGCTCATTGTTGATGCAGTCTTATGTTTGTGATTGTTGTATTCAATGCATCAAAAGGGTGTCCCCCCCTAGGTCTAGTAGAACCTGAAGTGCAGGAGAATCATTAGGATCCTATGTTATGTTGTCCCAACCCTGAAGTGTTTCATTGATTGAGATTGGCTATCTCATAGATAGATTTACAGGTGTCTTGGGTTATCACTTTTGGTGAACAACAAAAAATGGCGACTCTGTTGGGGAAATGAGAATAGATATTGCCAAAATTCATCCAGTTAGTCTGTCCACTGTGTATGCACAAAGTTTGAAAGTGGTTTTATGGTGAAGAAAATGCTCTTTGTTTTGGATCTGCAAGATTATATGTGTTTCATATCATATTTTATGAAGGAGTAATAGTGAATGCATGGTTGAAAGTTGTGAGAAGTTCTTTCAGCTGTGTGTGAATTTTTCCACAATTCCTTATTGGGTGGCAACTCTGTGGTTCATACCAGTATTAATAGAGCCTAGAAGAGTGTTTATTGCAGCGAGATCAAAGGAGTAAAGAGAATTAAATAAGTGTTGAGTGGCATTCTGCTGTTCAAAATATCCTCTGTGCAAGAGGTGGCGACTCTGATGTAAAAGACCGTGCTAAAAGTTGAAGTAAATCTCCAGATCTACAAGTTTTATACAACTGCCAATCTCCAGGTATTTTTTCAGAGGTTTCAAATGCAAGAGATCTCTTCTGAAAGTTTGAATGTGTAATGTCATTTTCCCATTTAGTGAATAGCACTAGTCTAGAGGGAAAAAGAGAATCTCCAAATTGATTTGCATATCTATGCTGCTAAAATATTTAGTGTATGTTATCCTTCGTAGTATGCAAATGTGGAAGAGATTGTGTCAAGCAATGTTATGAATAGTTTCAGTATAAGGATTTGTGCTTGAAGTGTTTCATTCTTTATCCAAGATTTTATAATCATTTGTGGAAGTAAAAAAAATGAATAGTGAGGTTTTTCAGTCTTGTGTATTTCCACATAGAGCTATGCTTGGTGAAATGTCACAACCGTATAATAGGAGAAGTTTCATCATGAACCATTATGCAGCTCTAAATTTTAGAGATATTTCGGGTTACCCAAATCCCATACCCACAGAAATTAGAAAGTATTTGCCCATATTTAGTGGGAAGAAATTAGAATCAACATGTCAACATGTTAAAAGATTTTCAGATTTGATAGGAGAATTCAAAATTTGCCAAGAAGATGTATGCATGAAGTTGTTTATTCAGTCATTAAAAGAGAATGCAAGAGATTGGTTCTCTTTTTTGCCAATGAATTCTATTACCTCATGGGAAGAATTGGTTTCAAATTTCATGGATCAATTCAATGAGAAAGTGAGTGATTCCGACTTGCTGAAAGAATTCACCTATATACAAATCAGGGAAGATGAATTGGTACCAACATTTAATATCAGATTTTCACAAGCTTTGTCCAAAATTGCCAAAAAGTATAAATTTGATGATAAAGTATGTTTGGATGTTTATATGAGTGCATTTGATGAAAAGATGAGCTTTTTATTGAGAAACAAAGAGCCCAAAACTTTGTATGAAGCTTTTAACATAGCTAGAGACATTGAAAATAATTTGAAATTTGGGATAGCCAAGAAATTTGTGTCTATTGTAGTTCCGTGTCAAAATGCCTTCGATGGTGAAAATACCATGTGAGACTCAGCAATTCATTCTGTGTCCAAGTGCATCAAGCTCTACAGTTCCGAATGGTTTGGGTGATGCATGTGTATCAAATTTAAATGAGAGTCAAGAGCCCTTGCTGTTAATGCTGGTTGCCTCAAACAGTAATGATGGAAAGATTAGTGTGCAATGTTGTGATAATGCTGATATGGAGATTGATATATACAAGGGCTATGTACCATTTGATTTATATGCCGGTTATGCTGATTATGTGGTTGCCAACTACCAAGTGAGTCATGCATCTCTTCAGGATAATATTAATGAAAATAATGATGGTGATGACCATCAATCTTCACATGCTGCTGATGTATTTGATGTTGAAATACCAAATACAGAGGGATCACTAAGTGTTGCTATTTGTGCAAGTGAAAATGTGCCATATGATGAAAATCAGAATTTTTTAGTGCAAACAATAGTTGATCCTCACTTAGATATTGATAATCTAAATTGTGTTGAGGATGAAGTAAATCTATTTTCAGATTTCACTTCAGATTTCACTTCTTGTAATCATGTTGATAATCTTTCTATTTTGAAAGTTATGCACAAAGTAAATTTAGAAAATTCTGATGGTATGCATGATTGCAATGAAGATATAGCACACATGGATGGAGAAAATTTAATGGAATCTCACATGGAACAGCAAAGTGCAATGCAAGTCCAGAAGATTGTAGAACTTAAGAAAGCTCTTGAAGTTGTGGACAAGAAGGTTCAAATGTTGGAGAGCATTCGAGCTGTTAATGAAGACCTTTTGCAATATGGTAAAGAGGATTCTTCGGAAAAGGACTGTGAATTGAATGCTTGTACACTTGATGAACATGCTGAAAACTCATCTGATGAAGTAAATTGCAGTGATGTTCATTTTCATTCTTTGGTTGATGACGAGTGTTCTATTGGTGAAGAAGATTAGTTGTGGCAAGATAAGTTTGATTATCTAGATTTTCAGAATGATGGTCATAGGGTAAAATCTCATGAATGTGAAACATGGAACATTGAGGATTGTTCCAGCCAAGTGTCAATTTCTTCTTTGCCTGATGAAGAAGATTATAATGATAGTATGGATGGTATCTTTAGCAATTTTACTAATGTTCTATTCAATGTTGATATAGATATGGACCAACCATTTCAGTGCCATAATGTTCATAAAGGGATTGTCCATTTGGTTTCTAACCCTTTGTATGAAGAGATAATTGATCAGCCAGATGTTGTAAATGATGAACCAGTCCATAATACTGATGAAATTCCGAACAGCAATAGCGTGGGTTGTAAAAAATTGTTTCATGATGAAGGTAAGAGGCATGGGTTATGTGATGATTATTTAAAACCACAAATGGAAGTGTTTCAAATGGATATAAGTCTGGATGAAGAAGATTTAGCTGAGGATTTGCTTCAGCCAGAGTTATGCATTCTTTTCCATAAATGGGATTTTGAGAATGCGGAAGTTTTGAGTTTGATAAACAAGGAGAGTATAGAGTGTGATCAACATAGTGAAGTATCACACCCGGATTGTAACATTCATGTTCCTTGTTTGCATCAGTTGGTTAGTAGTGTCCCTCATTCTATTGATTTAAATGGTAATAAGGCATGTGCTGATAGGAATTGCAATGTTGAAAATGAGTGTTTTATTTTTCAAGTTCATCATGATGATGTCCTTGTAAATGATAGAGTTGAGTGGGATAGTGAAGTGTATGGCAGCTCATGGGAAAGCCCTTATTGTGCTTTGTTTCATGATCTTATTTTTGTTGAAGTAATGTGTGGTTACAAAGCTCAAAATCAGACAAATGGCATGCACACTAGCTATTTCAGCAGTATGACGGTAAGGTCTGATTATAATGATTATGCTCGATTGTTACTGGAAGGTGCCTTTGTTTGGATCATGGTATCAAGAGATGAGAATCAGATTTTTGACATAGGTAAATGTTTGTAAGTGGAGCAATTATAATCAGTTGTAAGTTTGTTTGTATCTATTGTATAGTCGCTTTGCTTCAGTTGTGTGGTTTTCAATAAAGTGCCTTGTTGTTTGGGTAGAATAAGGAAGCCCTGTTTTTGAAATGAGATGAGAAGAGAATAATTGAGAGAAGAATGACCCGTCTTTTGGGTGGTCTACTTAACCAAAGATATCTGGATTCTTGTGTTGATCTCACAATCAACCATCCCCAGTCAGAGCCATTGTTGGGACTAATTAAAACTGAGTCAAGTTTATAGGCCCACTTCAAAAATTTGCCTGGCATTTCCGAATAATTAAAATAAGTCAGTTTGAATGGCCTAGTTAGCAAGGGGGTAAAATGGAGCCAGTTGATTTTCAGAGGGTAAGGCTCGGGATTCATGTCCCACACCTTTCATTTGGCCTATTCAGTGATGTGCAACTTTCAGAATTCAATTTGGATAAGTTTATGAGGTACCTAGTTTGAGGGGTGAGCTGAAAGTGCATTTTAGGCACAAATGCAGTTTTTATTGAGTAGCCTACTTTGAGTGATTACATCTTTTGCCCTGTTGATCATCATGGAGAAATTCAAAATGGATTCAATTGTATGTATTGATGTGAGTCAACCTACAAAATTTTAGGTCTTGACGAATCCATTTGCTTAGTTTTTGAAGCCAAATCCGTTTGCAGTTTGTATGTTTTGGCAAGTCCCTGTTTCGACAGCTAGTCGGAGCCCTATTTCGCATAAGTGTAAAAGTTGCCTCAGTAAGCATCATGTCAGAATGTTTGTTTCGAGCTAATTTTGGTATAAATGATGAGTTATATTTCAAATTTCAAGCCTTTATCAATCCGTTTGATCAGTTTTCAAAAGAGCTCATTTTGCCATCAAATTCAGTTATCCGCACTCTAGTGTTATATCAGTTAATTTAGCCATTTTGGTGAGTGCACCATTTGTATCTTGTCAGTCTGGTGATCAAACTGAGAATTCAAAGATTTAATATGTACTTTAAGGTACCTATGTTTCAAATTTGAGGGCCTACGGAGGTCGTTTGATATTTTTGAGAAAGGCGTCATGTGTTGCCAGGACATTGACTTCATCAGGTCCGCAGTGTCGACAAAGCCAGTTGGGCATTTTCAGAAATTAATATCTCTTTGCTCGGGACTCATCTTGAGAAACCGTTTGGTAGAAGTCATCCTTGTATATCAAAGTACACGCCTGTTATACGGTGAGCTCCAGAAAGGTGTTTTGACCACATTGAAAATTACGTCTTCACGATTAAATGCGAAAATTGTGGCGTAATCGCTTGAAGGTTGTAAAATGCGGATTAATGATCCGAAAAGGATGCCGATCATTTTCGGAGGTATGTTTGAGGTCCGTGAAGATATTCTAGAGGCCAGTAGCTTGAAAACAATTTTTTTTTTAGTCGGACCCACTTTGGGGCCTGACCTGGCTCATGCCTGTGCATTAATTCCATGGCGAAATGGTCTTAATTTAGAATAATGTATATCAATGTCAGCCTGACTATAATTCACCAGTAGGATGGAGAGAGGCGACTTCAGTGTACTTGTTGTTTATGGATTGATGGATATATATTTGAAATGAAAATGTATAAGCCATTTTAAAAAAAAAGGTGTTTGATGAACTAGATGTTGCTGGCCATTTTTCCAATGAGATGCCATATTGCGCAATAATGCATGGACTAATTTAGGCAGCCTTTAAAAAACTCTCAGCAAATCCAATTGATGGATTAGAACCTTCAACAAAGTGGTAAATGGGCAGCATAGTGAATAGTAAATGCAATTAAATTGCAATGTCTTCCCTCCAATGGCAGCATAGAAGTTGAAAGAGGGCATCATGAACTTTCTGGCAAATGAAAATTGCCATTCCTTCCTCTCATATAGAGCAGCCCCATGGTGAAATTCCAAGCAAATGCAAGTGGTTGTTTGAGACCACATTCAATGTGCAACTTACGGAAAGTGGCATGCTGAAGCAATCATGCCAACATCCATTTCTCCCTTTGGTAGTAGCTACAGCAGCAAACTAAAACATTTAAACAAATGCATTGGCTACCATAAGACCTAGCCAAAATCCTCCTCTCCCTGTGCATGGTGCATGAACTGTGAAGCACTGAAGAAGGCATTTAAAATCATAGCAAATCCAACGTGGCTATGGCAGCAGAAGTTTTTTTTTTATAAAACAATGAAAATGCTATTGGCTGCTGTAAAGCCATCCCCTCCCCTATGTAAAAACGTGGCAGATGGCATTTTCTTTTGAAGAAGAGTCTTCCTCCTTCATCCTTGCATGGCTATCCCTCTCTGTGAGTTAAACAGCATGAAAAACTTTTAAACAAATGCACAGAGCAGCCTTCTCCATGACGTGGTGGATGGGGAAAGAAGTTTAATGCAAATGAATGTATATGGAAAATACAAATTCGACCTTGGTAGCAGTCTCTTTGTGTTTGGTATGAAGCAAAGGCCATCGAATTCCAAGCACATGCAAAGAAATCACCATTAAAACTCAGAGAGAAGCTCCAAAGTGCAGCTACAGGCGAATAGCTTTATCCCACATTGGCTGGGAAGTGGTATTGTTTAATCTTTATAAGCAAAAACGCACAGTAATAATATGTCTAAGCCATAAAGACTTTTGACGGATGGTGCTTGATGGCGCCCAAGGTGGGCCCACATGCGAGCATGAATCCCAAGGTGATGGAGGAGTCGACTGGATGGCGATTAGGTGGACCCCACGCAGGCATGCTTCCCGAGGTAGACAGGCAAAATTTTGCAGAGAAAGGTCGGGTTAACGAGTGAGCAAGTTCGAGATGGATCGACGGAGTGCGCTATTTCGTGAAAGGAAGATGCACGCGAGTTACACCCTGCAAAATAGCGAAAGTGAACGAGAGTCATCCACATGTCGTGATAGGTGGCAGTCTAGCAGGCAGGTCCTGGTGAGGTGGCACATAGTTGGCGCACAGGTGGCAGTCCAATGGCGATGACGTGGTGGCCAAGTGGCAGTGACGAAGCAGATGACATGGCGGTGATGAGGTGTCATCCCAGGTGGCGTCTGGTCAACCCGATCAACCAATCGGAGGCCACCACGTGGCAAAAGCGTCAGGACCAAATGGAGGCAAAAAATCAAAATTAAAATGAATAAATGATATAGTTTAAACTATATTAAATTTCAAAAAATTTAAATGACTGAGCACAAATGGGAATTAATTCGCCCAAGGTCTAAATTTTGGCCAAAATATAAAGTATTATATATCGCCAGAAAGCTCTCAGAGCGAGGAATCTGATTATGAGGTTAATTTTGACAAATGTGAGATATTTTGGAGGCAATTTCCACGGGAACAAAATTCAGTTAGAGAGGAGACACTTGGCAATTGAGTTGTAGATTTGATTTGGTTCCCTCTCCCTTTTATTCCCAATTCTTCTCAGTTGTAAGGGTTCCAGAAATTTGGAAAATGCTCCAGATTTGATGGCTTCCATTTTCAGAAGATCTTGACCCAAGTTTGTAAATGCTTCTGTTTGGTTTCAGGGTATAAAGATTGCAGTGCACTGTTGTAAATATGGTTTTAATTGCAGGTCTTACTTGTGTCAGGCATGAGTAATTTCCCACAAGATTGTCTTTGTGATATGTTTTTTCATTATTATGAATTCAATCCTCAAGGAGGATGAAATTTGTCATCTCAAGGAGATTGTATGATTGTTTGTAGGCATTCTTCAATGAAGAGTTTAAATTCTATAGTCAGTCATAAATAATGAAATATGTATCCAGATCTGATGAATTTGTGAATGAATCAAATAGTGCATTAATATAAGGTATTGATACATGAATATCTTGTTTAAGGAAAACAAACTTGCATCTATGATTCATATTTGTAGTTCTGTGAGTGACTCTGCTGCCCAATGAACAAGGCACTAGTCTTTGACAGATTTGGGAATGGTCTCAGATATACATTTTAAAAGACAAATCTATTTCCCTTTATGTTTAGGGGTTAATGTTCTATCCTTCCAAAGCTCAATTTCACCTATTATTTGTATAAGATCTAGCCCATCTGTACATGTTATCTAATTTGGTGAGCTTGTGGAATGCTTTGTCTGCTCATTGTTGATGCAGTCTTATGTTTGTGATTGTTGTATTCAATGCATCAAAAGGGTGTCCCCCCCAGGTCTAGCAGAACCTGAAGTGCAGGAGGATCATTAGGATCCTATGTTATGTTGTCCCAGCCCTGAAGTGTTTCATTGATTGAGATTGGCTATCTCATAGATAGATTTATAGGTGTCTTGGGTTATCACTTTTGGTGAACAACATGTGGTATGAAACAAGGAAATGTAGCCCTTAGGAGAAAACCCTAAAACTGACAAAGTGTGCCCCAATTGTGATGCAGAGTCGACAGTATCCATTGATTACACGGGAGAACAGACCCAACTGCTTCATGTTCTGACATAGACTCAGGAGCACAGACAAAGATACATTAGTAGGACTGGGATTATACTACATCACATACATGCCCGAGATTAGGGCAAACACGGGACTACTCACCGCATTGGCAGAGTGATGGCATTTAGAGACTTCCTCATTCCATTTGCCGACTGGAGAGGCGACAGTGACACTAGAGGACGTGTGGTGTATCCTCCGCATTCTGATTCATGGGGAGATGGTAGTATATGACCTAGCGATAGGGAGAGATGCTTTGTGCAGATTATTTGAGTGCGATGCAGCTGACCTTGATATCATAGAGAGGGAGATTGGCTGGGAGACCATGGCAGTAGAGTATGATCAGTGATATGTGGTGATAGCAGTAGTTATAGCATGCCTATTAGTAGGGGACAGACGAGGACATGGATTCCCTATTGCATGGGGAAGAGTGCTAGAGTGGATGGCGATGGAGGGGATTGTATATGCATGGGGACCATGTGTGCTTGCCATGCTATATTTTCAGTTGCATCAGATAGCATATCAGAGGGTTCAAACTTTGAGCTATGGGGTCACACTGTTATAGGTATGGGCATTTGAGCACATAGCCATATGTCGACCGATTGTAGAGAGATAGGTAGTACCACATCAACCATATGTGTACTGTTATGGGGGTACGCTGAGATAGGGTCCATTCAGATACATATTGTATTGGCGACATGAGCTAGATAGATTGAGAGATTTCACATCGAGGTCATATCATGATTGCCCTGGATGGTCAAATGATAGTGATGAGCTACCATATTGCAGACAGGAGAGATACCTGATTAGGTGACCAGTGAACCACTAGAGAGTGATTGAGATGTATCTGCCAGAGAGAGTCAGACGATAGTTTGGAGAGAGGCAGGATGTACCGATAGGGACTGCACACTTTGCCCGATCTCACAGAGAGACAAGTCAATGGGGGAGGATGATTCAACCACACATAGCATATGCTGACTGCACACAGCTACAGTAGAGATAGTGGGATTGGAGATCAGATGCTATGGATGTTGTGGATGTCAGGATGATAGAGGAGTATGAGCGATGGTTTACATGATGATGGCCTATGCCATTGACAGATCCTGATATTCCGGTACCTAGGAGACAGGAGGACTTCCCACTCGCTGGAGAGGAGGAGGGAGATGATGAGGATGAGGAGGATGATGAGGACGGAGGTGATGAGGATGACGAGGATGATGAGGATGGAGGGGATGATGAGGATGGAGATGAGGATGAGGAGGATGAGCCAGATCTAGCCGATCAGAAGTCATTACAAGATATACCCATAGAGCCGAAGATAGCTAGCATAGAGGAGATGGAGATATGTAGGGCCACCATAGCGAGTTAGCATGATCACATTGCCACATTAGAGAGACAGAATGCTATCTTGAGGATAGAGTAGGATCAGTTTAGAGCAGAGATAGCCAGACTGATAGCGGCTCAAGTTATCACAATAGCCCAGGCATAGCAAGCAGAGCAAAGAGTGACTGAGTATATTGGGTCGATTAGGGATGCCAGTGCACGTGAGATGGCATAGATGTTGGTAGAGACCGGAGATGAGATACGCCAGTTGAGGACACTATACGAGAGTGCAGTTCCACCAGAGCAGAGAGCAGTGCCATATCGATCACGGTCGAGGACAGAGAGTAGGCCACGCTCTTGGAGCTCAGTGAGCAGCATGGGGGTGAGTGGACCTAGGAGACCACCACAGCTAGGACCCGAGATAGGAGGGACATCATCTTTGAGACATGGCAGGGATGAGGAGGATAGAGGGAGCACCCAGTGACAGAGGCACATGCTCCTTATGATAGATAGTTGACATTATGTACACAGCCTACGGGCCATACTTAGGACAGACAGCCCAATTTTGTACTCCAACATTGTTTTGATATATGATATGATATGCAGCTATATGATGGGATGCAATGTGTTATGGCTTATGTTTACGTTCCATGTATGGATCTCTTATGCACTATTTATGTACCATTGTGGAACATGTATGAATATATTTTTATGTGTTTTTGATGCATTTATAATATGAAATGGATAAAATGCTTGATATGGGCTTGATATAATGCAAATACACTAACCAATGAATGCAGGATGCAGAGTATGTTTTGTTTTTGGAGATCAGAGAACTAGATCGAATTGACTGCCCAAACTGACGGAAGAAATGTTAGTAAGAAGAAATTAGACAGAGGATAGTTAGAGATGAAGAAAAACTTGCTTTCACCAATGCACAGAAGTAGGTGAGAACCTTTATTTAATGTAGCAAAGTGGATGTAGAGCATCATGGCATTGAAGGCCAGAGCTGAAACGCAACCCTTTTTGCAAAAGATAGACACATCGCACACAAGGAATGAGTGAAGCATCCTGGGGTGCATACATCAAGGTCGAGGCATGTGCGGCATTCACAAAGCGAACGTACTTATCACAGACACCCAATGATATAGTTGCCCCAGTTTGTGACAAACATTCCACAAACAACAAACACAACAAAAAAAGGAAAGGGACCATGAACCATCTCGGTCACTCTAAATCACTCAGTGACATCATCGAGCAACATAGGAACATGATCGAAGCCAAAGATAAATCAGTAAAAAGATAAGATGCACAAATTCAACCAAGTCAAACAAACATTTTGATCGTCATTGTCAAAAGTGAAAAACAAGAATGATCATGTTGTCTGGTTTCAGGGAATGTGGTACCTCGTCTAAGATAGGACACAGTCTGGTTTCGAGTATACCACACCCTGTATAAGACCCATGATAATAGGGACAAGGAGAAATGATATTGATGTTGTTTTGATTGATGTGACAATGGTGATTAGGTTGAAATTCTGGTTTGATTGAAAAGTTCATCTATTAATGCGTGATTTCATTAAAGCATAGTGTTTGATTGATTGTCATTGGATGTATGCTTGGCAATCTGTCTATGCACAAAGGGGATATTTATGGACAACATGCAAAATGTGAAAGAAATTATTTTTGGATGTTGATGTTTTGAAATTTTTAGCGTTTTTCAAATTTTTTTAATTTTTTTGCTCGTTTTTCAGGACTTTATTTGACTTTTTAGGGATTTTTTCAGGACATTATTTGATTTTTTATGATTTTGCCCCCAGTGTTTAGCAAGGCAAGGAATATGATAGGTGAAATAAATAGGCTTTCTGAAATGTTGGTGGATAGAGGGAAGACAAAGGCCTTTTATTATGGAGACAATACGGATGCAATTTTCAAGGGCTATTGCGTGATGGGACAAGAGACTAGATATGACAATGTAAAGCAGTGACATGGCATGAGGGACATGTCAAGAGGTTTTTGAATCCATGGTTAAATTTTGTGTCCTTATGTTAGATCAAGATCAAGGAATGAAAAAGAGTCTATGGATAGTGATAAGATATGGATAGGATAAGCAAGACCAAGAATGGATAAGGGACATGGACTGAAGGTCGGGATTGGCTAAGGGATAGTGGCAGAAAATTGCAATAAGACAAGGAATATGGATGAAAGGTTATAATAAGCAAATGGATAAAGACCAAAAGCTATGATGGACTAAAAGCTGCAAACAAGATGCATGATGCTCATGAAGATCCTCAGCCTTGTCAAGATCAAAGGTGGAAAGGGAAACTGGACATGAGGGATGATAGGATATGAAGGGTAATGATAGGGGTTCGATAAGATAATGGAACAATGAAGGACAAAAGGATATGAAGGAGGAAACCTGCCCGCAAGTATGGTATTGAAGAAGTTCATAGATTACGCATGACGCCTATTTGCCAGGTTTTCATCACGATACTTGCCTAAGGCACCTGTTTGCCAAGTTTTCACCAGTGGACGAATTTTTTTTTTTTTGAATTACGTGTTTTTCTTTTTTTGTCTTTTTTTTTTCACTTTTTTTTTTTTTTTGTATTTTGACTTTTTCAAGAGAAGATGGACACATGATAGGGGATGGAAGAAGGACTCAAGCATCTTTTTGTTTGGATAGTAGCCTTGAAAAAAATGGACCATGACCTTTAAAAGTATGCTCAAAGACATCGGTAGGATAAGGACATGGAAAATAAGATGAAACTAAGGCAAGGATTTATGTAAAGGATTGGATCAAAGGGATCGAAGGATGGAAAATATGCATTGGATAATGGATAGGGTATTGGAAGAACTGTGCTTGAGTGGATAGAAATGTTGGCAAGATTGACATTGGCACACACCTTGAGGGGTGATGGACTGATGGAGGAAAAGTGGGTTTTGGATATGGAGATTTTGATGAAGGAATAGCTAGGGATTTATGAGATTTGGATGGAGGAATAACTTGGGATTTTGGGACATAAGGGCCCAAAATGGATGAATAAGGTGATGGAGGAACAAATTTGAGAGGGTTGGATGGAGGAATAGCAACTTTGGATACCAAGTTGGATGTTTCTTTAGGCTTTTGTGCTTCAAGAAGTTGCTTAGGGATCCACATGGTTTTTGATTTTTCATGCTTTTGTGGCTCATTGAAGTGCATTGCTTGCACAAGGGATTTAGGAACCCATATATATTTTGACTTTTGTTTTTGAGCAATGGGCCTTTGTGGCCTTTTGGATATATATTTTTCTTTATAGATCATATTGTTCTTTATTTTGACATGTCAATTATATTGGACATGTTGATCCTTGAATACATGTGGATTGTTAGACTTATGACTTTTATGTCTGGCATCCAAATTGCTTGGAGGGGGAAAGGAATGCATGGATGGATATGAATGAAATGGAGTTCTTTTGGATTGATGAAATTGACTCAAGGATGTGTGCCTTTTCTGACCTTGCATAGAGGATGAAGGGATATAAGGACCTAAGATGGATGGAAAGTATGATGGGGAAGGTGTATGTTTTGATTTTGATGGAGGGATGTTGGATTTAGTAGGGGTACCCATGTCTTGAGGAATTTCATTGAGGCCATGACCCTTAATATTTTCTTTGATATGGAGGGATTCTTGCTTATGGAGATCTACTCCTTTACCTTTATGAATATCTTGACTTGTAGGATACTCTTCTCTTTGGGAAGAAGATGCGAGTCCATTATGAGGTGGATATGATATGAGAGAAATAATGAGATCTTGAAGTGGATCAGACTGCACCAAAGTGGAAGAACCCATTATGCATGTTAGGGGTTCATGAACATCTTGCACTGACACATTAGGATCATGAGGGGGATCAGGATCACGAGGGAAAATAGGATTGTGTGGTGGACATGGTTCAATGACAGGCTCTTCAAGAGATGGAAAGGGAGAAATAATGGGATCATCAAAAGAAATGCGATCTTGGAGTGTATATGGAGCATTAAGACAAGGAGATGGAGGAACAAAAAGATCTTGTGGAGGATTTAAAGGAATAATTTGATCTTGACAAGGAGGAAGATCATTGGAATCCTCTTTAAAGGTGCTTTTCTCTTGACTTTTAATGGGATCATCGGAAAGGATGGAAGGGATATCTTGATCTTTCTTAGGAAGTGGAATGCCAATGGGATTTGAAAGGACATTTTTTTCATGAAATGGAAGGGGATCATGTCGGATTGGATGGACTAGGATATCTTGATCTTTCTCAGGGAATGGAGTGTCAATAGGACTTTGGATAGGATGGACAAGAATAGGGGAATCATCGTGAGTGTCTAGGAACATGGGGTCCTAATCAACAATTGGATGGGATGATAAGGTTTCAAGATCTTGATCTTGATCTATTTCAAGACACGTTTCTTCATGCTCTAAAGTATCCTCTTGACATGGGGTTGGACTTTGGATATGCATGGGGGATTTTGGCAAGGGATCAATGTTTTGGCATGAAGGAAATGCACTTTGAACATTTGTGATGGATTCTGGCAAGGAATCAATGCTTGAACATGAGGAAGAAGGACTTTGAATGGGGTCCTCTAAAATAGGTAATGGCAATAAAGTGCATGGTGGCATTGGGTCTTGTATTTCTGAAACATGACAAGGATGTGCATCATGAATTGGATTATTTTGGCAATCAATTATGGATAGCCCTTGGATAATTTCATCCTTGGGTGTATTGTTTGATGAGGACAATGTGGAAGGTTCTTGTGAAACTTCTAAAGGTGTAGGGATAGATGCCACTAGAGAGTCAATTTGTTTATGGGGGGATGAGGCATTGCTAGACATAAGTGTATTATCTTGATCTTCCTCAAAGAACTCACTTGGTAATTTCCTTAAGATCCTTGCAATAAGGCCACCTTTCTTTCGAGGTTTTGACATAGTTGTATCTAGAATTTGAACTTGTTTGGCAAGGAGTTGGTTCTGGTCTGATGTCATGTTTTGATTTCAAACTAGATGTTGATCAAATTGGTTTGACATGTTCAAAATTTGTCTTGGTGTGTGTTGCAACCTTTGTTTTTGAATGTTTGGGTGTGGTTGTTGACATTGATATGTTGATTGAACTTGTTGTTGATACTTGACAGTTGGTTGGACATATTGTTGAAATTGGACCATTGGTTGTGTTGGTTGTATATGCTAGACCATTGGTTGTGTCTATTGGATATGTTGTTGATTCGAGATTTGATTGAATGAAATTTTACCAAATGAATTTTGATTTGGGACTTGATTGAATTTTGTGCTTGTTTTTTGAAATTGTTTCATCATCTCTATTTGAGAGATGAGAGCTGGTATGTATGATTGTTTGATAAGAGCTTTTACATCAATTGGCTCAAAGTTTAGGTTTGGACCTTGAAATTTTTTAAATATTTTGGACATTTGGGATCTATTCTTCTCACTATTTTTCACTTTTTTGTTCCAAAATCTCCTTTTCTTGAGCTAGTTTCTCCTCTAGTTTTTGTATTTGGAAATTTACATCATCATGATAAGTTTGATCAAAGTTCTGAGACATGTCGAGATTGGATTGACATGATTGATTTCTCAATTGTGATGACATGGCTTCGTAAGAAGGTTGAGACCTCATTTCAACAAACATGTCACTATGCAATGCAACTAATGGGATTGACAAATGCAACCTAAAAGGATGACAATGCAACTTAATGGCAAGAATGCAACCTATGTTTTTGTTGTTTTTTCAAGATTTGGACAAACTTTTTGAAATGCAAACCTAAAGACTCAACCTTGGGAAGTTGGAATGAAGCCAAGACCTTAAAGGACAAAGGACCAAATGACAATAGGACAAATTTACAATGTCTCACCTATATTCTTGGATACTAAGATAGGTTTGACAAAAATGATATTAATGTAAAGACAAAATTTAGACAAGGTCAAGACTTCCTAACAACAACTTAGGGTATCATCCAAAGTTTTGATTTTCCAAGTTTGACAAACCTAATTTTGAGACTAAATGCAAGAAGGCAATGATTATGACAATGACTTAGGATATGACATGAAAATGATCTAAGGATATGATATGACAAGATGAAGCCAAGACAAGATGGCAATACAATGATAAGGATATGCGAAGACCAATGACTTGCAATATGCAAAATGCAACCTAGGCAAGACCTAATTTTAGCATGACAAGGATAATGCACGAATGTCACCTAAATGGAAATCTAGCTTGGATATGACAATGAAATGCCAACTTAGGGAAAATGATTTTGAACCTAAGTGCAAAATGAGGACGCTTGCAATGAAAAGGACTAAAATGAAGGGAGATGACAATATGTCCTAGGACCTAAGTTGGACTATGAAAAACCTAGCCTAAAGTGACATGAATTTTGAAACAAAGATATTCAATGTTTTGACAAGCCATGTTCAAATGTTAGATGAATACTTGGACAAATTTGGACTTTTGCTTGGATTTTGTTTTGAATTGAAGGTTGTTGATTTTCAAAACCCAAGTTGATTATGAGCACTTTTGAAAGTTTGTTTTTGATTTAACTTTTGACAATCACGGAAGACAAAATGTTTGTTGGACTTTGACTCAAGATAATCAAGCACATTTACAACAAACCCTATGACTGGCAAGGGCAATATCTGTTGAATCCTCTATCCATAAAATACAACACTTAGCCGGATAGCTAGACGCTTGGTAGCACTGGCTCCTCCTTACAGTGCACTCACTTCTCGGGCATACCAAGCTTCGAGTTCAAGGGGCATCACTTCCCAAGAACTTGCTATCTCTAACTAAGGAGTACATGAGAGGTGTCTTTGGCATGTGCATATCACAATGCCTGAGCCAATAGTTAGAAGGATTTTGGCCTCTAAAAACAAGAGATTCTAGTAAGGGCATCTGTTCGGGTGGGTATTGATTCGGTAAATAAATTGTCACAATACCATTCCAGCACCCATTGTCTACAACTTTCATTGCATCCACAGTTATTTAGAGTGGTTCAGAAGAGCTTGGCTTTAGCCCATCACCACTTTGGGTCGTTCCCTCTCACCAATGCCTGTACGAAGTGCCAGGCAAATCGGGAGGCAGGCCCAACTCTAAGGCTTAAAACATACAATCAAATTGAAAACAAACAAAGCATGCATGGTGTTCATTATCCTTTAAGAAACGAAATGTGCAACTACTTTAAAAATTTGCAAGCAAGATGTTTTAATGTGAGTCTTTGACCGCGTCCTGCATAAGATTTGTTAGTAGTTGCATTTTTGTCTTCATCATATGTAATGCCAGGATGATGCACAGAGAATTAGTACCAAGGAAAAACCCTAATGCAAGAAACAAATTGCAAACAAACAAACTTGCAAGAAAAACAACTAATTTTTACCCCTGTTTCTGGCCTTACACAGGCATGGATCTCATCAACACAGGTGTAGATCTCCTTAACACAGGTGTAGATCCCTCCTACACAGGTGCAGGGCACAGATCCCTTCTACACAGGCGCAAAATGCCTCAACACAAGCGCAAAAGTGTCTAGAAAGCTCTGAGTTGCCCCGTTTCTTGAGTTTTTCACCTGCAAATAGCTCAAAAAGCACTCAAAACATGGTTAAATGGTTAGTTCACGTCGGGTTCACCAAAATGTAGTTTAGGAAATTGAGGATGCATCAAAGTAAATAACAATTAGGACAATCACAAAACCTAAAACTGCAATGAAAATAATCCTAATCTAATCAATGAAAACATGAAGACGAGATATTCAAAATGATATCAAAGCAAACCAAATGTAGATATCTCCTTCATGTGGCTCCATTGTTCTTCTTTCACCTTCCAATTTGATGTTGTTCTCACCTACAAAGTGCATTTGCAATTGGAAAGCAAGTTGTTGATGAAATTTGTAGCATAAGGTTACTAAAAAATGTGATTGATTGATTGACAAAGGAACTCATCCAATTTATAGACAAATTGGAGAGAGGACAAGATTAGCATGAAGAGATTTGAAAGGAAATTCAAATCAAGAATGGAAAAATTATGACAAATTATGACAATTGCTATGCAAGGTGTTATGACAAATCATGACAAATTATGACAAATTGCTATGCAAGATGTATGACAAAAATTTGAAATAGAAATAGAAATTAGGAGAAATTAGAAAATTAGGTGAATTAATTAATAATTTTTCATTCATTAATTAATTCACAAAAAGAGGGGGAATTAATTAGCCAATTAAATAAATATTTAATTGTGACAAGAAGACCTAGGATAAATAAATAAATTATTTAACCTAGAGGGAAAATGACAAACACGATTAAATGAATAAATCATAAAACCCTAGAAGATGAATTAGAAATGAAAGGATGACAATTAGGTCTTCACAAAAGATAATTGACATAGGTTTGATCATGATTCTGATTGACAAAGGACCAATGTTGATAAATGAGTGAGATTGGGTGACAAAAATCAATGACAAATTGACCAAGATTGACAAGGAGATCAAATTGATAGGCGCCAATTGATGAGGAACAATGGCTAATTGATCCAAATTGGCATGATTGAAAAGGACAAAGATCGATGATGAATCGATCACAAAATGATGAGATTGATGAGGACAAGGATCGATGACAAATCGATCGCAAAATGACGAGATTGATAAGGACAAGGATCAATGACAAATCGATCGCAAAATGACAAGATTGACCAGGACAAGGATCGATGACAAATCAATTGCAAACTAATGAGATTGATGAGAAGACAAAAACCCTAATTCTATCATCGATTAGGATTGATGATGTCCAAAATGATGATAAATGAGCATGCACATTGATGCGACAGGATAAGATCGACCAAAATCATGACTGAAGATTGTTATCGACAAGACCAAATTTGAAAGCAAGAAAAATGAGGAATGCAAAAGAAGGACTCGATGCTCACAAATGATAAAGACCAAGTGCGCAACATAGAATAAATGTTAATGCGATGCAAGAAACCTAAAATAAGGCAATGCGCAAATGTTAAAGTATGACTCCACAAGCATTGACCATTTTTAGATGTCTACAAACCTAATCCTCCTCCAGTTATCCTTTTTTCACTTCCTACTTCTCAACCAATACTTCCACCAGCACCTCATTTATCACAACATCTTTGTAAAGAGTATGATGTTATTGAACAACTTAAATCCACTCTTGCTATGATATCTCTTTGGGAATTTATTCAAACTTCATCCACACATCAATATGATCCTCTCATGATTGTTGTCCTTATTAATGGTAATGTTATAAGATGAACCCTTGTTGATAATGGCTCTAACCTTAATGTTTATATTATTAATCTATTCCATAAGATAAATGTGGATACTTCTCTCATAAAATTAGATTCTCTTTCTATTCATGGCTTTGATAACGTTGCTAGATATTCTTTGGGTACTATATGTTGGCAGGAACAATGCAGGAAAAATGAGAGGGGGGGGGAGTGAATCAGTTTTCACCAAATTTAAAGTAATTAATCTCAACTTTAGATCTGATCAGGAACAACAATAGCAAGGATAAATACCACATCAACAACACACATAACACATGAATTTTTGATGTGGAAAACCTGCTTAAGGGAAAAACCATGGTAGGAACCTACCCACAATATGATGATACTTTGCAGTAGTATGTGTAAATATTACAATAGAGAATGCACATGCATTCATACACAGTTCCTAGAGCTCACTTCTCAAAAACAACAAAGGGCTACAGCCCTACGAAGGCTCAATTCCTTACAAAGATTAGACAACAATCCAGATTACATGAACTGAAAGAATAACATCTCCAAATGCCTGATCACAGTTCCAGTTAAGCACACTGTCTACACAACAACACCTCTTACTCTTCTCCACACTTCTAAAAGATAAATTATCTTGTTCATAAATACAATACTCTCACATATCATAGATACAACTATAGACATACATCTTACATGATTACAACACTTATTTATACAAATCATCAACCTTAACCTTAAGGTCAACTCAACACATAAGATCTAATTACAAAATTACATCACACCATACATTAATCCATATATGGACCAATACAATGTTGGAAAGGACATATCTTGGACTCAAATCAAATCCTCGAACATGCAACACCACCAAATATCACGCCAAGATCATCTGCAACATGCAAGAACCATCGGGTTAGCCAAAAAGTCATATAACATGAAGAATATCGTTGGACCAATTAAATCTTCAATAACTTGCACCACGATCAACACAGACCATCAAGACACATAGAAAATGATTAGAGAACATCAAAAATCATCGTGAATTCCTCTGCAACAACCACAACAACTCAGATACCAAGAATCATCATTATTTCATTACCGGAGCTCAAGAACACCAACAACAAACTGAAAGATATGCTTGAGAAGTTCCAAATCATGAACCATCCATATAAAGGACAAACAAGAATGTCCCAAACACTCTCCAAAATCTTCACAATATTAAGAATCAATTCTGGAGCAATATAATCCAAAAATCACAACTCTGCAATATAGAACTAATAGAAAAACCAACCATCACACGTGTATGTGCATGATCATGAGGGGCCAAAAAGTGGTGATATTTTGGCTAATGTCCTGATTGATAGGCTGATTGAAAAATATCTATAACTTTCAAATGGCATCACATTTTTTAAATTTGAAACATGCTTCATATACTATAGGATTTAAAAAAAACCATTGAATTTCATAAAGTTTTGACCAAGTTATGGTGGTAAGACATACCAGATTTTATATTTTTAAAAAGATGTAGTAAAAAATCATAATTAATTATTTATTTAAGAAAAAAAATACATGTCATATCTGGACATGAGTATTCTACTTATATCTAAAATATTATGATATAATTGTGGTTAGGGTGATCAGAAAGACACCTGCTTCTTATCCTTTTCCTAAAACTTTAATACTAATGCATTGGAATTTCAAAATTTTGACAAATAGATTTTTTTTTTAAAGAAAACAACTAGTAGTTTAGAAACTTCATTCAAATTGCCACAAATTATATTGTTACATGTTTTTAAAATAATGTTGGTAACTTATTCAAATTTTTATGTCAAGTTTCCTAACTCTATTTTTTTATTTTCATTGCCACTTAAGAGCCTGTTTGGCCCACCATGATCCTACACATACGCACACTAGATTACATAACTCAATCAAATCACTTTCTGGAACATTGAAAGTCATACTAAATCAACTAGAGATAAGTATCTCAAAACCCATTAATTTGCATCTGCACATTTGAAACCAAACCAACTCTCTGCAATATAGGAATATTTTGATATCAATGACAACAACACATTCCAACAACTCTAATATACAATACTATAACCTTGCCTATCAAGGTGGGATATGTTATTTTACCTATACCTATTCATATCATGCCCTATACTCTTACCTACAACATTTTATTAGGATGACCTTTAATTCATTGTATGCAAGACATTCTTCTACTTTGCATAGGCAAGTTAAATTCATTTGCAACAATAAGATGTATACTTTTTTTGTTGATACAAATTTACAAGCTTGTTTGCAAACCTCATCTTTTAAATCTTCTTCAACTACTTATAATTATTCTCCAAGTACGCCTAATTCTTCTTCCACTCAATCCGAATCACCATCTTCTCTCGAAGATACTTCTTCGCCTAAGGAAGTACTTTTAGGTGATGATTGGGGGTCTTTAGACTTTAAACCTTCTTTCATAGGGGAATATAAAGTCTCCCCTAGAGAGCCTAAGATAGAAAATAAGACTGATGTGGATGAATCTAAAAAGAAATCTGCTTTGTCTAAACAACTTAGTAACAATTTTGTGGTTGCTTCTAATTCACACAATTCTTCAAAATCTTCATCTAATTCATCTAATTATAACATTGAGACCTATGATGCCCCACCAAATTTGGCATCCCTTTATGGTCCAACTTTTCACATTTTAGCTAAAAGTGGATATAATGGCAATGATTACGACACAAATGAACAAGGGATTAAGGTTCACTTACAAAATAACATACATGAAGCCTCATTTGGACTTGGATATTGTAGACACCTAAAATTGTCTTGTCTAATTAAATAAATATTTTATTTATTTAATCAATTCATTAATCCTCTTCTAATCCTTTCCTCATTTAAATAAATACTTTTATTTATTTAAATTGTCCTTTTTCCAAATTAAATAAATATTTTATTTATTTAATTGATCCCACTTCCTATATTAATTATATAAATCTTTATTTATTTAATTATTTAATTAGTTCATTAGCCTTTTCTACCCATGACACATTCCATTCATCTCTTAATTATTCTCTTACCTACCCCTTTATCATTTAATTATTTCCTCTACCTACCCTTTAGTCCTAGCCGACCATTTATCTTTACCCCTTTTAATCTTATCCCTCCATTTCTCATAGTGTTCTCTATATAAGAGGATGATCCTTCATTATCAACCCTAATTAGTTTAATCACCTAATCAATCACCTAATCGTCTAATTGTCAAATCAAGCTTATGCAATCAAGCCTTCTTGCAATCACACTATCAACCACAATCCATTATTTGTTGAGATTTTGTGCACACATAAAATCTGAGAGAAAATATATCAAACAAGATCAATGGAGATAGGAGACAATGGAGATTAAAACCCTGCTTGACATGTGAATGGTATATCTTGGTTTATTTTGTTTATTCGCATGGTCTTGGGTATCTTCATTTGTGTATGGTGGATTACTTTCATTGTTAGGCTAGGGTTTTCTTGTTGGATCTTTGTTAGTCTTTCAATAATGTTGTTTTCACTATCCATTTTTATCGTATACATTTTGGCACACTCGGTGGGACACTTGTCCCTTTATTTTGACATCTTGTTTGCAGATTTTGTGTTGTTAAAAGTTGTAGGTTTGACATTGCAAAGATTCTGCATTTTTCTGCGCCTTCAACGGATATGACTGTGTTTGTGTCTTATTTTCGCGTTTGCGATTGCTCTTTCTACTTTTTTCATTTTCTATTGTTTTTTGTAGATCTGTCATCCGGAAGTCGCATATGTGAAGCATCTAATCGTGTTTCTATTTTCTTTTTGTGTATGTGTTTCCTATTGTTGTGTTTTTGTTTGGTAGGTTTTTCAATCAGTCTGATAGATTGCAGGTTTTTGGAATTATGTTTGTTAGTACTCTTTTCGTGTCTGTGTCTAAATCTCTCGTCTGTGTAGGTTTCTGTCGCATCTGTGTTCTGCTGTTTGTTTTGCAGGTCTCAGATCTGGAAATTGCATCTTTGTTCTATCTTTCTATGTCTGGTATAGCTACATCTTTGTTCTCAGTTTTTGCATTTTTCATTTTATTTAAGGTTTTCAGATTTGATTTTTGGGGCTAACCTCTTTTATTCTAACTAACGAAGTGGTGCAACTGTTTGAAAAGGAGAAAAACGTCTTGTCAAAGACCCCTATTTCACAAAGTCTTTTGGATCTTAAAATTTACCTAACTTGTGTGCTTGTAGGAGGGGTATTATTCCAAAACTACTAAGAAGTTTGGTGCAGGATCTTTGTGATGCAAATCATCTATCACAAACCATAAAACCTTCATTCAAGGATATTAGTGACCCAAAACTAATACAAGACCTTAAACTTGAATCAAGAGGCATATAAAAAGATCAACCACTCTTATCAAATCCAAACCACTTTCAAAGGTTATATTCCATCCCTATAGACCTTCATTCAATATTTCAGATAATAAAATTCACAATAACATGAGAGAACAAATTCTTATTTTCCATGGAATACCCTAGTTCAGGGTTTCATCCCTTAAAAACTATTTTCACCAAAAATATCATGAATTATTCAATTCTTAATCAAATTAAGTAAGATAGAAAGAATTGGAAAGAGAATTCAGATACCTTTCCAACAAATATAGCCTTTGTTCATTATTATTCCTCATGTGACCACACCAAATGCTGCAACCGGATTGTTGTTGTCTTCACCAATCTGCTTTTCACCATGAACTATAACACGCAGTCATCAATAAATGTTGTAATATTAATTATAATAATAATCTCTCCAGTTCGAATTTAGATTAATAAGTTATAAAATTTATCGCAAATTTATAGTCAGATCCAACAGTTAAATCAAAGGTTATGAATATTTTTCCAAAATGGGTAACCCTTGGCACGGTTTTGACAATTTTTGTAAAAACAAACATATCTTGCCAAATACTCCACAAAAATGCATAAAAAAGAATTAATATGAAAGCTATTTCATTAATCTATCATTTAGTAACATCTACATATAAAAATTACACCAAATGTGATCTTCCATGGATCTATGACAGTCACATATTCCTTAAAACCTTATGATAGTTTGAGGGTTTGATGGATAATCTTTGTCAAATCCCCTCCAAAATGCTCTACCCCCTTGATTTTGACCAGACATGGTTTTATAAACCATTTCCAACTCCTTCCTAACTACTCTAACCACCTCATGACCAATGGATTTCATTCTTACACTTTTTTTGCACTTTTTGGCAATGTTGCAACTTTGCAATTTTTACAATTTTTGCATTTTTGACATAAATGACTCTAACCCCTACATGGACACTTTTAACACTTCAAGATGGAACAAATATGATATATTTGGAAAAAATGTCTCATTTAGCCTTACATATTATGATTCAATGGAATCAAATAACCTTAATACATTGTGAATGACTCAAATACAATAAGATTGCTCATATTATGACTTTGGACCTCCTGGTATGCTTGTGTGCTTAGGTGCCTCTGCACCACTTTGGAAAAAAATTGATTTTGAAATTGCTTGCTTTGTCTTCTTTAGTCTAGCAAAACACTTCGATTGGTGCTCTAAAATTAACAAGTTTCTTTTATGTCTTGAGCAATAGGCTCTTTGTGTTTTACCTTTTAGAGGTCCTTCCTCCTAAGTAGTCCATAAGGCCAAGTGAGAGGGAACAACCCAAGTGGTAACGGGCTAAAGCCAAGCTCTTCCAAGCCACTATAAATAAAAGTGTTTGTGACAAAATTTGCAAGCAAGGAGTGTTACATGCTGCTATAATGACATTATGACTCCCCATAAACCCTATAGAGCGCAACCTCTATAGGTTGGGAGGCCTTCATTTAATAGAGCATAACACTTTTTTGATTATAGCCACCCGAACCGATGCCCTTACTAGACACCTTTTTGTGTTAGAAGCCAAAAACCTTGTAGTTGTTGGCATAGGAGGTCGAACCTCTGAAGTGGCTCACATTCTTACGGTTTGGAGTTTTTGTGGGGACTGGTGCTTGGCTGCCCGAGAGAAGTGAGTGCCGAGGGTGGAGCCAGTGGGGTCAAGCATCTAAGTATCTGCTTTGAATTATGTAGCTCGGGGTAACCCCCCAAGTGAGATTCAACAACTATTGTCCTGACTAGCCCTAGGATTTGTGCTTGCATGATAAAAAACACTCAAACATTTTCAAACAAAACAAAGAAACATTGTGTCTACTATGTTTTCAAGTGTATGCAAAAATATTTCACATTATATTTCACATTTGGAAACATTTTTTATCCTTTGGATAAAACACTTTATAACATTGAGTCTTCACTGTTATTGTGTCCTCTTGCCACAAAAAGAGTAAAAAATATTGAGATTTGGTCATATTGAACAACTTCACAATAGGACAAAATTGCACAAAGTATCAGAGAACACATTTGTGACTGTGGAAACCACATCTGTGTTCATAAATCGCGTCTGTGTAGTACAAAATTGCATCTATGTCCCACAACAGAATATCAACAAGAAATCGTCACATTTTCATAAATTGCGTCTGTATCAGATATAATCACGTTTCTGGTTGGAAATCACGTCTCTGTCGGGCAACATTGCGTCTATGGTTTACAAAACTTGTCACTGTCAGAATTCCCATAAAAAATGTATGTGTCTACTATAACAACATTCTTGCTGAAAAATCACGTTTGGGTTTGCTTAAATTGTGTTTGTGTTCAAAATTATGAAATTGCAAAAGATTTGTCAAGAGAAAAGGGACTTAAGTTTTCAGATTCAAAGAGCTTCTAAGGTTGCTTCCTATAGGGCTTCATTTTTTCAGTCAACCTATCTTGCTCACACATAGTCAATCATTTTCCTTCACTTGCATTACCCTCATACATATTTTCTAAATTTGAGTCAAAAGGTTACTTTGCTTGTCCTCATCGCACTCTTACAAACATACTACAACACAACACTAGGTGATTCTCGTATCAAGATCTATCATCTTAGGGTTTCATTTGGTCTTCTTGAGTCAAGATCAACTTACCTCATCAAGAGATCCATCATCTCTTTGGAATCTAGACCTTACTCTCACACATACATACTTTGGTCTTACACTCTTGGACATTGCAAGTTTACCCTAGATTCATCTACACTTCATACACCTATTGGTCTTCCATAGTCTTTATATTTTCATCCTACCTTTCATTTTGGTCAAGACTTTAGTCCATGGTTGAAACTCACTCACAAAGGTCTATAAGGGAAGCCAAATAATCTTAAAGGTCTTTAAACATGAGTACTTATGAGTTTGATGGAGACAAATTTTACAATCCATTTTAAAATTGTTGTAATATACCAAACAATGACAATGATAATAATGACAACAACAATGATAATGACAATGAAAATGCATCCGTGGATTCTATGGAAGTTGAGGAAACTATCATGGATCCCCATTTTAACAAATTGGTTCAAGAAATCATGAAGAGGTATAGACAATATTTCCTGCAATTCATGGCACAAAGTGGGACAAGATTACCCTATGATTTTGATATGTCACAAATTTTGGAGGATGATACAAATCAAATAAATCAAGTTAATTCAAGACAAAGAAGGCCTGATAATGGTGGTAATAGGAGAGAGTGTCACATGCTTGAGTCACCTTCCTCCCTATTTCAAAAACCTAAAATTCTAAAAACATACATTCATTCCCATGCCAGTTATGATAGAACCTCTCATGAACAACCCCGTAGTCATCCTTTCCTATGGAGAAGAACTGCCACTACACATGACCATGATAATACCTAAGATCATTCCAATGCATAAAATTACACTCAAGAGAACATTCAAAATCATGGCACAAGGAGACCCCATGTCAAATTTGGGGGCAATACTCAAGATCACTCTTATGATACCTCACATCTTCATGGTCATGACATGTATCGACCTAGACCTAGTGCTCCTCATTACAATACCATACCAAGTGGTCCATATGCAAGATATAACTATGTTCCTCCTCCATATGAACACATATATGATCAATACCATCCATATATGCATTATATCCATCCTTGTCCACCTGATGGCTCAGGCATGGGACTAGCTCAAAGAGAAAAGACACCACCCAAAAATGATTTGCAACAAAAAGTCAAGGATTTGTAAAAGCAAATGGCAGACATGAATACACCAAATAAACAATATACAATGAAGGACATATGTCCTTACCCATTTGATAGAAGCATTCCAATGCCTCCATTCACTCCACATTTTGTGATACCAAAGTTTGATAATTACAAAGGCAAAGGGGATCCTAAGGCACACATAAGACACTATTTTATAGTTTGCATTGAGGTAGCAAGAGAAGAAACATACTTGATGAGATTGTTCCCACAAAGCTTAGGTGAACAAGCGGTGGAATGGTTCTCCCAACTTCCACCTAGAATTAAGTCATGGGGTGATTTAGCAGAAGCTTTTATACAACACTTCTCATACAACATTGAAACAAATGTGTCAGTAGCTACCTTGTGCAATACTAAGTAGAAAAATGGGGAATCCTTCTATTCATTTTTAAAATGATGGAGAGGTCTTGCTAGTCGATGCTCTTGTGATGTCCCACAAAAACAAATGGTAGAAATGTTCACACTAAACATCAACAAGGATATAGGATATGAGCTAAGAAAATCCTATTTGTCTATATTGAAAGAGGTCATTGAGAAAGGAATGGTGACAGAGAAAGTCCTTATTGAACAAGGTATCATCAAGATATTCAAAGAGAACAAATAGGAATCAGTTGGGAAGGACAAACCCCAATTTTGGAACAAGAATAAGAACACAGTCAGTGATGGGGTAGCAGATGTAAATGTTGTGAAACCCGAAGATTACTTTCTCCAGTACAAGTTTTTTTAATACAAAAAATCAAGTGAACAATCAAAGGCAATCAAAACCTCAAAGAAAATACACTCAGTTGGGAGAACCAATTGAAACAACATTCAAGAAGTTAGTGGAAAACAAGCTCATAACACTACCAAATAATCCACCATATGAGCCAAAAGTAAAACCAAATTGGTGGAATGATGATGAGTATTATGAATATCATAAGAGAAAAGGGCATTTAACTAGCAATTGTCATAGGTTGAAGAATATCATACATGATCTCATTGACAAAGGCGACATAGAAGTTGATGGTCACACCTCCAATGAAGAACATGTGATGTTCAAGGAGACATTTCCTAAACATGACAAAGGAAAAGCCAAAACTACGGATAACCAAGCTAATTATACCAACAATCCCTATGATTATGATTCTACTATTAATCACATTTCAATGGATAATCATGTTTCTACTATCATTATAAAGGACAAAACTCCCAAAGGTTATACCCTAAGGAGTAGATTTGTTTTAAAAGACATTGGACCATCTTCCTCATCCTCTAAAAATAAAACCTTCGAATGTAATGTCACAACTTGTCGAGGTAAACTCACCTTGCAAGGCATTCCATCCAAGACCACAACCTCTTCATCTACCAAGAATGAGTATGACCTTGTAGACCAATTAGGGAAGGTACCCGCCTTTATTTCCATCTTTGAGATTTTACGCATATCTCCCGCACATAAGGCCATCCTTGATAAAAATTTGAGAGAGACCTCCGTACCCACTAATCTAAACATGGACGAGTTTCAAGCCATGGTGTGATACCTTTCCGTTCCGTATAGCCTCACATTCATAGAAGATGATGATGCATCTATAACCCAGCCTCATAATGTACCTTTACATATTGAAACCTTTCTCCACAAAAACCGAATAAAATGAGTCTTGATAGATGGAGGAGAAGGCTAGAATATTTGTACATTAAACACCATTAAACAATTAGGATATTTTGAAAAGGTTGTGAATTCTACACATGCAATCACCATAAAATCATATGATCACAATGAGTGCACATCCAAGGGCACAATCACCTTACCTCTTAGAAATGGGCCAGTTATGAAGGATGTGGTATGTCAAATCCTTGATTCAGGGCTCACATACAATATACTCTTGGAACACCCATGGATCCATGAAATCAGAGTTGTTCCTTATACATATAATCAATGTATCAAGTTCCCACAAAATGGAGTTGAAGTGATTGTTAATGGTGATCTGAATCCGTTCATATATTGCAATAACCTATGGTCAAAATTGGAAACAACAATCCTAGTCAATCGAGAAGTTGTTCCATCTTCAACATATGTTGATCCTGAATCATTGAAAACTTCTACATCCAAACAAATAGAGATCAAAGAAAAGTTCAAGATTAAAGACCTGGGATGTGGTGAATATATCTTTCATGTTAATAAGCTCGCACTATCTCCTAAGGTATATAGTTGATAAGAACATCCTACCAAAAAAAAATCATTATCAAGGAATTGGGTGTGAACCACCTAGTGTTGTAGCTATTAAGTCTGAATGCAAATCTCCTCTAGTGGTGTAGGCAACTCTTGATATCAATAGTCCTAAGAGTGGTTCCAACAAAGAATTTGTTGAATATATCACCAACCCTCTTGACAAATCCTCTAGCCTTACCATATCATTTGCTCATTCCATTTCCACTCCACTTATAGACTTGGATCAACAAGAATTACAAAAGCCCTTCCTTATTGGGGATAAAAAATCAAGCCCCTAAAAGAAAAATCTAAAAGTCAAAAGTAAAGAAAAGTCCTTGAGTCCAAATCAAAATCAAAAGTTATTGAACTCTGCAAAAATCAAAGTCAAGGATAAAAATCCTATGAAGAAAGAAGAACAAGAATTGATCTCCCCTCATATCAAAATAACTGGGGGCAAAATTTATAAAATTTCAAGTAAAAAAGAATACTTTTTGATCCTAATTCTACATCATGCCATGCTACTTTCACATCTTTTCGCAATCATAAGCCTTCATCTATCATTCACTCATTCCATACATCCGTCTCCTTTTGGCAATACAACAAATCAATGGACCTTTAATGGAACTTACTTGAGGGACTTTGTTATCAGTGATGCCCAAACTTCTTTAGGTGACACACATATGGACCTATGTAGTCCACATATTAGTAATTCTACTTTAGTTCCTTCATCAAGGAAGACAATCAAGGGAGAAACATATCATTTAGTCAAGGAACGACACAACTAAAATCATAAGGTGAAGCCTCACACATTTGACGTGGGTGACTTAGTTCGCAGAGAAAATCTTAAAAATTAGCAAGATAGAGAGAAGAAGGCAAGTTTGAACCAAATTGGCTTGGTCCTTAAGTCATCACAAGAGTCTATTGATTAGGTGCATATCAGCTCTCAACACTAGATGGAGAACCTCTGGAGGATCTTATCAACAACATGCACCTTCATAGGTTTTACACATAGCTCTTCAGAATATCCCATTGTCAAATATAGAATAAAAAATTGAAAAAAAAATAAAAATCATTACTTGGTGAAAACCTAGCAAACAAGCATCTTGTGACTCTTCGTTCAAATTCATCCAATGGTGAGAACCACTTTGGTGGTGCTCTGGACAAGTACCGTGGTGAAAACCAGGTTACCGATGCCATGTGTAGAGACATTTCTCCTCCCTCCTTTAGGATTCAATCTCATCCTTTCATTTTGCACACACTCACATCCTATCCATTCATAATAAATTTACCCATTCCCATCATGGCTTGTTATTGATCTACCTAAGATTGGTTAGCAATTCATAATAAATCTCTCCTTTCACCCCCTTTCCTTCCATAATAAATCTATTAGTGGAAGTGGTACCTTGAGCATCACATGTTTTGAGGAGTATCATCTTTTTCTTCCTCCTTCTTTTCACACACAATCCGTAATATAAGATCACTTGCATCACCAATCTGCAATAAAAGATCACTTGCATCGCCAATCTGCAATAAAGTTATGTTCTTCTTTACAATAAAGTATCACTTTCATGGATTCATTCAGTTTCAAATGAGACACAAGCAACAATGGGATTTCAACAAATCAAATATTTCAACAAACTTTGGTGGCAACATGGTTTTCAGCATGATCCATCCTTTATCAGAATGACACCATTGTGACCAAATCAAACATGTTAACATATATGGAAAGAAACAAAAATAGCTTGAGGATTTTATTGTATGATTGGTGTCAAGCCTTGGTTTTCTTTTGATTTCATCTTTTAAGGTGACATATCTTTTATCTTTTTTGGGATGTCTCTGACTAGAGATTCTATCTCGAAGATGTCTTTGACTAGAAAGGCGAGGATGGGATATGATTCACCTACTATTGTTTTGATGTATGTGGATTGTCTCTTAGTAATGCTATGACTTGTCCAAGGATATGAGGACATTGTGAGTCTAGTGTGAATTGGGGCATTCCTTGTTTGTGACTGTCTGATCTCCATGTAAATGGGTACAATGACTTTTCGGGTCGAGCCTATACCTCGATTGTCATAACCTATTTTCCATAATAAAGCTCAATGATGATAAAGAACAAGAATCTCTTTCACTTCCATATCTTCTATCTTCCATTCACCTTTCATGATTGACCTCCATTGTCCTTCCTGAGTCCGTGCAGCCTGCTATCACATGACTGAGTAAAATGACACACCAAAAATATCTTCATTTCATGTAGTTTGCACATGCATCATCACATGTTAGCATATCTCATTTCATACATATTGTTTCCATGCCTGTATGTCATAAATGCTGAAATAGGGAATAAGGACGATCACAAGATCCTTAACTATCAAAGCAATTCCAAACACAAATCAATGAAATGAAATACATAAATGAAAGAATGAAACAATTAACATAATTGAAAACCCCCTCAATTGCATTGTAGCTTCCATTTTTCTTCTCCTTAGTTGTTGTTGAATGGCTCTCAGGTATTGTACTGATTTCTTGCATAGATTAGCAACTATTCTGAAGACTATAATCTATCTTGAAAATGAGAAAAGAGGTTGAATTTATAGATTTTCAACACAGAAGGGGTGAGCATTTGAACTCAAGTGTTGATTGGGAGACAACTGATTTAGATTGATCAGTTAACAAAGTTGATTGATTTGTTAACTAAGATTGATTGACTTGTTAACGCATTTGATTGAGTAGTCAACTAGATTGATTGGATAGTGAACTGAATAGATTAGTCAGTTGATTGAATAGATTGGGGAGATGACTGAATGGATTGGAGAGATAAGTTGATTGATTTGTTAACTAAGATTGATTGACTTGTTAACTCATTTGATTGAGTAGTCAACTAGATTGATTGGATAGTGAACTGAATAGATTAGTCAATTGATTGAATAGATTGGGGAGATGATTGAATGGATTGGAGAGATAAGTGGATTGATTGATCAGTCAGAAAAGGTGATTGTGAGTGAAAAAGGGGTGATTGATGAGCTAACTGAGTTAACTGATTTGATCAATCAGTTTGATTTCAACATGTGCTGTAGGATTTTGAAATTGAATTTGATTTTCATTTTCAATTTGGATTTGAATTTGGACTTTTGAATGCTGAAATGCACATGAAATTAACTAAAATTCAGATTTAGTGTAATGTTAATTTGGAAGAAATAAAATTAATTGAAATGATATGAAATTTGAATTTGGGGAAATGTGAAATGAAATTAGATGAAATTAATTGGAATTAGAATAATTAATTAATTTAAATGAATTTATTTAAACATTAGAAATGGAATTTACTTAAATAATAAAGATTATTTAACTAAGAAATTTTTTGCAATTAATTAAATATTTAATATGTAGAAGATGATTAACTAATTAAATTGATTTGAGAATACAAATTGAATTATTAGAAATGTTGAATGTGATAATCAGAAACTGCTTAATTAAATAGATGAATAATTAGTATGCGATCAATCATACATTTTTAGGTGTCTACATGTACATATAGCTATCATAATCACATCACATCCTGCACACACCACTAATTAGCATTTCATATCTACATCATATATTCTCATCATGTAAATAATAATAGCATGTCAATTATCATACATCCATCTATAGTACATTCACATTTGCATCATGCATGTCATATAAAAACATAAAATAACAAAAACATACTTGCATTTCATCATGTACATATTTTGTATCCATATCATAAGCATTATAACATCATCATAAGCATCATAGAATAATTATAAGCACATGCATACATAAACTGCATCAACATATAGAAGCACATCACATATAGACACATACATATAGCTGCCACAAGGATAAGTCATCTCATATATATATATATATAATAAGTGTCACATGATACAATGATGTCAATATCTCATAAGGCTATAAAATCACCCAAAGGTGTCTACATCATCATACAAAATACTGATACAAAAACTAGATCTAAGAGAGCTATGATGAACTCCATCCCTTAGAGCTAGCTGGCTTCGAAGGAATCTGAGATCTTGAAGTCCTTGCTCCAGGATCACCTCCTTTGTCTCCTCCTCTTGGTGGTGCAGGTGGACCCATAACTCCATCACTGGATGCCTGTTGTCTATCTCTCCCCTTGTGGTAGTCATCCTATAAGCTCTCTTGAAGCTCCTATCCCTCAACTCTGGAGGAACAACTGCGTAGTTTAAGTCCCTCTAGTAGTCTATCTCCTCTCCTTCCCGTAGGACATATGCATATCTAGCCCCTGTGTCCTCAGTTGCTCTCCTACCTTCCCTTAGTGCCTCCTCAGCCTCAGTGTACCTCTGGATGGCCCGATCCCTCTCCCTCTACATCTCTGCTAACTGTCACCTTAATCAAGTCACATCTCTCTCTCAAGATCCTTGATCTCACTGGCCTCTCCTATTGTAGTCTCTCGTAGCACTAGCAGCTCATCCTCCTCCTCATCCACCACCTTGAGCACCCTCCTCATGCCTATCCTATCCCTGTACATCTTGATAATCCTAGAGGATTTGGTTAATACTGAGAGGGGGGTGAATCAGTTTTAACAAAAACTAAAACTTTCAACACCAAAATAGACTTATCTCAGATCGAAAAACATTCAACACTTAAACTTAATCTTCATAACAAATTTCCTTATCAGATCTAGATAATCATTTCCTCTTATGTAATATTATTAATCAGATCAACCATTAATTTAATATCAGATCAACAAACACTATTATCAACTTATTTACTAATCAAAATGCTTCATCAATCATATAATCATCAATATTGGTAACCACTTTAAGATCTCTGATAAACAAACATAAACTATCTTTACTAGTTGTCAGAAATAAAACATGAACATCACAAGAAAAACATACCACACATGAACACCATGTTTTTCATGTGGAAACCCAAATAGGGAAAAACCATGGTGGGAATTGGTACCCACAAATATTTTGCACTCTTTCAGAATGTGCCCTATTAGGAGCCAAACTTGGTTAGAATCTTACAATGATGCTTTGTTAGGAGAAGACCCTGTTAGGAGTCACCCGGTTAAGGGATTTACCTCAACCTTGTTAGAAGCTTTGATTTTTTAGGATCAACCTCGCAAGAAGATTTAGAACTCAGATATTGAGTTGCCCTAATAGGGGATTTTACAATATGAGGTATGTTAGGACCTACTCGGTTAAGGGATTTTAGCTGCTGTAATTATTAGAGAACAACAGTGAATGATCTGTGTATAACACTCAACTATTTGCTTGATGAGATCCAATTAAGTTCTAAGTCTACATCTCACTGGAAGATCTTCTCACATAGATTGCTATGGCTTCTCACACTTCTCAAAATCACCGACACTTCAAAATATAAACCTCACCAACATAAATAACTTTTACAACTAGGTCAGCATCAAAACCCTAAGACTTACTACATAGATCATCACAGATCTTTACAAGACATTACAAATCATAATAGGAATAATTAAAATCAATTACAAATCAATATTGGTCATTGAATGATCATAAATCATCACAACAAGTTGATCTGGTACAAATTCAAACCCTTAGCACATTCCGCTAAGCACTTTGCACATTTCTAAGAAATTCATTCTCCAAACATGCCAAAACATCTTTCAAACACATCATGTGGTTTGTGCCACGTTATCATCAACACATGAACTTGATGTAGATCACCGCCAAACCAAAAATCATTACCGGTTAATATAATTATTTACCAGTCCTTTAACCCTTCTTAAACCTTGGCAAACTTCATTAGAAATTCAAAACATGCCTTCCATTAACCATCATAGGATGCAGTTCTGGCTACATACTCAAATCCATCATAAAAGATTATGTTTCAAACCACAAGTCACCAAACATTGCCAATCACCCGATTCCATCAAAACTTATCTGCTTTACCGGTTAAGGTCCTAATTCACAGTCTTGCTGGTAAACTCTGTTAAACTATCAAACTCTTTCTCTGATAGACCAAATCACTTAGCCAACAAGTCAATCATTGAAAACCAACTGAAAACGTCATTAAACATTAGTTAACCCAAGTTGCCATCAATGACAACACAAATAACTGATCATGTCATCTTCCTCTACAGGTACAGTCATCCATCATCACATCTTCATCAGTTATGCCAAACATGCCAACAATCTCCCCCTTTGGCATTGATGGCAACACTAAATATCAACATACTCAACTCATATTGTTCTGCTCTATTCTGAACCTTTTCTGCAACTCTTCTCTTCTTTGTTGTACCTCATCTGCCGATTACACTTTATCTTCTCCAACTAACCATATGTATTCTCTTAATCATATTTATTATCCCCCTTTGATAGCAATGCCAAAGGTGCATAAGCATAATAAATCATTAAGTTTGTTGTAGTTGTTGTCTTCAACATGTCTGCAAACTCATTTAAGATGCTCCCCCTACAGAGTAGCTTACATCTCATCAATCCAAAGTGAAAAATAATCATGAAGCCCACTAGATTGATGCATCCTGCATTCTAGTTTTATCTGAGTAGGGGTCTTACCCCTAATTTACCTCTGAGATACTCAAAGGTTGTCTTTTGTGATGGTTTTGTGAAATTATCTGCTAGCTTCTCTTTGCTTGTCATATACTCCATGAAAACTTGTTTTTCTTGTACTCTTTTCCTTAGAAAATGATATTTCAATTCTATGTTCTTTTTTCTTGCATGTAACATAGGATTTTTTGAAATATTGATTGCACTGGTATTATCATAGTAAATAGTTACTGGTTCAGACATATCAAATTTGAATCCTTCAAGCATATGTGTCATCCAGATTGCCTACGTGCAATTCATTGATGCTGCAACATACTTTTCCTCTGCTGTTGACTGAGAAACACAAGTTTGCTTCTTACTTGTCCAAGAAACCAATGTTCCTCCAAGAATAAAAGCTCCACCGATAGTTCTTTTCTGCTCATCTACATTTCTTGCCCAATTTGCATCAGTAAACACATCCAAACAAAAATTTCCTTTATAAGGATACCACAAACCATAATCTACTGTGCCTTTCAGGTATCGGAATATCCTTTTCACCACTACCAAGTGAGTCTCCTTGGGATCATTTTGAAATATAGAAACCAATCCAACAACATGTGCAATATCCAATCTACTATGAATGGCATAATGCAATTTACCAATCATAAACCTATATTCTTTCTCATCCACAGATGGTGAGTCATCTTGCTTAGACAACTTGTAGCCTACCACCATTGGAGTACCAACCGGTTTGCAGTCCTCCATGCCAAATGTTTTCAACACCTCTTTGACATACTTACTCTGATAGATAAAAAATCCACCATCCAATTACTGGACCTACAACCCAATAAAAAATTTAATTTAATCAATAAGAGACATCTCAAACTCCTTTTTCATCTCCTCAACAAAATCCATGCATAAGTCATCATTACCACCAAAGATAATGTCATCCACAAATACTTCAGCTATCAATACTTTCTCTCCATCAGTCTTTAGATATATGTTATTGTCCTCACTGGTATGCTGGAATCCTATCTTGATCAGGTGTGCATGCAACCTTTCAAACCATTCTCTTGGTGTCAGCTTCAATCCATATAGTGCCTTATGTAGTTTGCAAACCACATCTTTATCACCAGACAAAGAAAATCCATTCGGTTGTTCTATGTATACTTCTTCTTCTTCAAGGATTCCATTGAGAAAAGATGATTTAACATCCATCTGATAGACTTTAAATCTTTTAAATGCAATATAAGCAAGTAGCATTCTTACTTCTTCCAATCTTACCATAGGTGCAAAGGTTTCACCATAATCTTCTCCTTCTTTTTGTGCATAGCCTTTGTAAACCAATCTTGCTTTATTTCTCACAACCTTGCCTTCTTCATTTAACTTGTTTCTAAAAACCCATTTGGTTCCAATCACATTCTTGTCTTCTGGTCTGAGAACAAGTGACCATGTCTTGTTCTTATCTATCTAATTCAACTCTTCATTCATTGCACTAATCTAGTCATCATCCTTTAATGCCTCTCTTACTGTTCTCGGCTCAATAGTAGGAATCAAACAAGAATTTTCTATGGTTTTCCTTCTTGTTTGTACTCTAGCATGTTTATCTCCAATTATTTGTTCTTCTGAGTGATTTAACCTGACATACCTTGGAATAACCAATTCTGGTGCTATGCTTCCTACTTCATGTTCTTCATCTTCTTCATTATTCTCTGCATTTACCGGTTGAGCTCCTATTTCTGCAACATTTTTCTCATCTATCTTCTGCACTTCTGGTTCTATAAACACAAGTCTTTCTTCATCTTTCCCAGGTTCTGATCTGCTGGAATCACCAAATTTATCAAGGAGTTCATCTATCTTCACATTAGCACTCTCAATGATCTTCTTAGTTCTCTTCTTATAACATTTAAATGCCTTACTCTTTGTAGAGTAACCAAGAAAAATGCCTTCATCACACTTAGCATCAAACTTTTCAGTGTAATCATCTCTCTTCATATAACATTTACTCCCATTTTTTTTGAAATAACTTACACTAGGAGTCTTTCTATGCCATAATTCATAAGTTGTTTTGTTATTACCTTTTTTGAGAAGTACTGGTTCAAAGTATAGACAACAGTGCTGATTGCTTCTCTCCAAAACATCTTTGGTACTTCACCTTGAATCAACATGGTTCTAGCAGCTTCAACAATTGTCCTATTCATTCTCCCTTCTATCCCATTTTGTTGTGGAGTTTTAGGAGCTGACATTTGCCTCTTAATTCCCTGTTCATCACAGAACTTCACAAACTCATCAAAAGCAAATTCACCTCCCCGATCAAATCTCAAACATTTTAGATTCTTCTCGGTATCTTTCTCAACAAGAGATTTAAATGATTTAAAATTACTAAAAGCCTCAGACTTTTCTCTTAGAAAAGTTACCTACATCATTTTGGAATAATCATCTGTAAATATCATAAAATAATTATCACCAAAATAGCTCTTAGTCCTCATAGGACCACAAAGATCAGTATGAACCAAATGAAGAATATTCTCTGAAGAGAAAGACTTACTCTTAAAGGATACAAAGGTCATCTTACCCGTCTGACAATCCTTGCATAGCACATTATTCACTTTCACAGGTTGGGGCAAACCTCTAACAATACTTGACTTACTAACTTTAATAAAATTGTCAAAATTAACATGACAAAATCTCTTGTGCCATAACCAAATGTCTTCAATCTTCTCCACCAAACAATCATTTACATTAGTATTTAGATGAAATAAATTACCTCTAATTTGCTTCCCAGTAGCAATCAATTCTCCATTATTTCCAAGAATCTTGTACACTCCACTTTTGAATTCCAATAGATATCCCTTATCATTAAGTTGTCCAACACTCAAGAGGCTATGCTTTAGTCCTTCAACCCAAAAGAAATCATCTGCATTACTCTTCCCATTTAATGAAATTGATCCTTTACCTTTAACCATGCAAGGAGAGTTATTACCAAATCTTACAACACCTCCATCAAACTCTTCAAGGGATAAGAACTTACTTTTGTCACCAGTCATGTGGTGCGAGCAACCACTATCTATTATCCTTTCATTGTTGTTATCCATATGAGACACCAAAGCCTTCTCATCAGTCAGATCCTCCTTCAAAACAACAAATACTATCTCCCCATTGTCATCTTCTTCTGATTCATCATCGATCACACCTTCATCCACTGCAACATAACACTATTTCTTGCCTTTACCTTTGAATCTCCTAAACTTATCTTTCTTATCAGTGTTAGGGTAGTTAGCAGCTATGTGTCCAATCTTACTACAAGAGAAACACTTCAAGCATAATTTACCTTTATATTTACCTGTTCCTCTAGGGAATCTTCTAGCCAGTAATGCCTCAAGTTCCATCAAGTGATCTTCATCATCACCATCACCTCTGCTACCTCCATGACTAGACCTACAATCATGATTATGACAAACATATTTTCCTTTCCTTGCTGATATATTGGTTACATAAGCCTTAAAGGAAGATTCAGAAGGTTTGGAAACACTATTATCAAAACTGTTAAGTTCAAATGCAATTAACTTTCCAATTAAAGAATCAACAGTAACTTTATCTTTTGAAATGGATCTCAGTTCTTGAATAGAAGACACTCTGATAGAATACTGAGGTAAACGAGTTCTAAGAATTTTGCTAACAATAGTATCATCTTCAATCTTACCTCCAACACTCTTTATACCACCTACAACTTCCTTAATCCTTTGTCCATATTGAGTTACGTTCTCACCATCAAACATTTTCATATCATCAAATTTTCCTCTTAGACTCTCTTCCTTTGCCCTTTGTACATGTTCATCTCCTCCATAGATTAAATTTAATTTCTACCATACCTCATTAGCATTTTCTAATCCATGAACATCAATATACTTAGAGTTAGACAAAGTACTTACAATTATTTCAAGAGCCTGAATGTTTTCCAGTTGTTCTTTGAGTTCATCCAGTGTCAAGGGACTAATAGTAGGAGAAACATACTTAGTTATTATATGATTCTAGTACTGTGAACCCATTCCTTTAATGTAGATCTTCATCCAATCTCTCCATATCTTGTATTTGTCCTTGGTAAACTTGGGACCCTCCTTCATCATCTTTCACAAAATCTTTCCCTCAAGCTGTTAGGCTTTCTGCACATAGAGGACCAACGCTCCGATACTGATTGATAATCCTAGAGGATCTAGTTAATACTGAGAGGGGGGTGAATCAATATTAAAAGAATTGGAACTTTCAACACAAAAATAGACTTACCTCAGATCTGAAAAAATTCAACACTTAAACCAAATCTTCATAACATATTTCCTTATCAGATCTAGATAATCGTTTCCTCTTATGTAAGCTTATTAATTAGATTAGCCATTAATTCAATATCAGATCAACAAACACTATTATCAATTTATTTACTGATCATAATGCTTCATCAATCATATATGATAACTCAATGATGAACCACTAGTACCAAACCAGTACTGAGAGGGGGGGGGTGAATCAGTACAGACACAAATATAGTCCAAAACTGGTTTGACAACAAACACTCACAATGACTAATAAACAGAGACACCGATAAAACAAAGTGCAACTGGTAGCATCCAGTGTAGCTCAATCAGTCATGAACCGGTCACTCACTAAACTTTTCTCTTAGCTCAATACCACATTATCATAATATTCACATGCATGAACTAGTAGACTTTAACTATCAAGTCTTCACAACAGTGAGTTCAATATGTTTTATAGACAGGCATAAAACATAGAACCTTCATGTGCATAACAAATAAAACAAAGCATCACAAGACAAAAAGCATTTCACATGACACACATATTTTTCACATGGAAACCCAACTGGGAAAAACCACGATGGGGATGAATACCCACAAGCTGCTTTTTGAACTCTTTAGAAGTCCGCTCTGTTAGGAGCCTTGTCGAGTTAAGAATGTTACAACAGGTTCTGGTAGGAACCGATCCTGTTAGGGATCACCCAGTTAAGGGATACCCGGTTAAGGGTTAAACCCAATAGGGTCACCTTGTTAGAGGATTTTAAGAACTCAATAGCTGAAAGGATCTCCTAAGCTTCTCTAGCTTCTCAGAACTCATTAGCTTCGAGTTACCCGGTTAAGGGATTTACAGCAAGCTGGTTAAGACCACCCGATTTAAGGGATTTTGAATCAAGCCAGTTAAGGCTACCTTGTTAGGGGATTTTACAACTGTTGAAGTGGTTAGAGATCAACAGGTATTACAATGATCTTTTAACAACACTTAATACTAATACAGATCCATTTAGGCTCCTCTTTTCCTTCTGCACATACACTTTGCAAGTATCTCTTCTCTCCTATGGTCTGGCAAGAATGTTGTATCACTTTCATTGGATGCACACTCACAACTTTTTCCAACAAATTCAGACAGAAACCTAACATCGACCTTATAGAGAACATACAGGTTGATAGCAAAAACCTTAAACCCTAAACCTATTAGGTTGAGCAATTCAAACTGTTCAATCCTGACCATTGAAACATATTGCATTAAATGCAGTAGTCTTGAGTCGATCTCAAGACATTCTCCATCATCCATTATCCACCATTTTCATGGTGGCTGATAACCCATCATGCATTATCACCATTTGATAGACTTCACACATTCTTGAGGTAGATAGGAATAGTCTTCTTCATGCAAGATCCTTCACGTGCACAAAGCTTACGTGGCAACACGATTTGTCCTCCATCATACTGCTGACTCATCACACAAAGATCACCGATTGAGTCACACAGACTTGAGATACTCCAACCGGAAACCCCGAAGTGGAAGCTGCCTTACCAACCGGTAGTCATACAGTGCTTCCATGTGTCGGTTCCCATAACTGTATGCTAGTTCACTTTGAACAAATGTGCCGCTTCACTTTGGCATATACCGGTTCACACATATGCCGGTACCTCTTTCTTCACTTATCTCATGTGCCGGTTCACACTATGTCTCATATTGACATCAATGACAACATACAATATCATTATGTCTTCATGCCAGTTTACATAAGGCTCATGCCGGTTCACATAAGGCTCATGCCAGTTCACATAATGCCAACAATATAATCATGAATACCGATAACCACCTTAAGATCTCTGATAAACAAACATAAACTGTATTTACCAATTATCAGAAATAAAACATTAACATCACAAGAAAAGAATACCACACATGAACACCATTTTTTTCATGTGGAAACCCAAATAGGGAAAAACCAAGGTGGGAATTGGTATCCACAAATATTTTGCATTCTTTTCGGAATGTGCCCTGTTAGGAGCCAAGCTCGGTTAGAAGCTTACAATGATGCCTTGTTAGGAGCAAACCCTGTTAGGAGTCACCTGGTTAAGGTATTATCCTCAACCCTATTAGAAGCTTTGATTTGTTAGGATCAACCTCACAAGAGGATTTAGAACTCAGATATTGAGTCACCCTATTAGGGGATTTTACAATATGAGGCCTGTTAGGACCTACTTGGTTAAGGGATTTAAGCTGCTATAATTGTTAGAGAACAATAGTGAATGATCTGTGTATAGCACTCAACTGCTTGCTTGATCATATCCAATTAAGTTCTAAGTCTGCATCTCACTGGAAAATCTTCTCACACTTCTCAAAATCACTGACACTTCAAAACATCAACCTTACCGACATAAATAACTTTTACAACTAGGTCGGCATCAAAACCCTAAGAATTGCTACATATATCATCACAGATCTTTACAACACATTAAAAATCATCATAGGGATCATTACAATCAATTACAAATCAATAGTGGCTATTGAATGATCATAAATCATCACAACAAGTCGATCTAGTACAAAGTCAGACCCTTAGCACATTTCATTAAGTACTTTGCACGTTCCCAAGAAATTCATTCTCCAAACACACCAAAACATCTTTCAAACACAATCACACATTTTGTGCTGCATTATTATCAACACATGAACTTGATGTAGATCACTGCCAAACCAAAAATCATTACCGGTTAAGAGAATTCTCCACCCGTCCTTAAACCCTTCTTAAACCCTGGCAAAACTTCATCAAAAATTCAAAACATGCCTTCTAGTAACCATCATAGCATGCGGTTCTGGTTACATACTCAAGTCCATCATAAAAGATTATGTTTCAAACCATAAGTCACCAGACATTGCCAATCACTCGATTCCATCAAAACTTATCTTCTTTACCGGTTAAGGTCCTAATTCACAGTCTTGCCGGTAAACTCCGTCAAATTGTCAAACTCTTTCTCTGGTAGACCAAATCACTTAGCCAACAAGTAAATCATTGAAAACCAACTGAAAACATCATTAAATATTAGCTGACCTAGGTTTCCATCAAGGACAACACAAATAACTGATCATGTCATCTTCCTCTACCGGTACAGTCATCCATCATCACATCTTCATCGGTTATGCCAAACATGACAACACATCTCTCCCTAGTACTTGTCCACCAACCTATGATACTTGTCCTCCTCTACCCCTTGGTGGTCTTGGTGGGCTCCCTCCATGTGGATCCTATCTCTCCTTAGCCCTCTTTCCAGTATCCCTCTATCCACCCCTGCCCCTCACCACCCTCCTCGTTGCTTCTCTTGTCGGCCTTCTCCATCTCCCTCTAGCCCCGTCATCATAATTTTCATCATCCTCACCATCTACTACCATAGGCTCATCTAGATCTATCAACCTCGGTACCAGATGTGCTGTAAAATAGGCATCACACTCTGCATTTGTACCTTCATCAACTACATCCCTTAGTAGATGCCATGGCATAGGAACCATCTACTCGAACTGTGAAACTACAACATCATAGGACAAAATTGGATCCCAGTGAGCCTGCTCTCACATTGTCCATGCAAACTCTCTTGATCCTCAAGGCATCCTCTACTACCACCCAAACTGCCTACAAACTCTGTCAATGAGATACCTATCTAGTATGTAGGGCATCCGCTCAATCAAATACCTGCTCCTAAAAATATATGGAAAATTTTTAGTGTCCTCCTCCTAATCGTCACAGTCAAGATAGGGTCTCCATATGCCACTATCTATGTCATCTATAACCCGTATCCAATATTCTACCTTCCCAATCCATGGCTGGGAAGTAATCATATTGTATAAGTGTGCGTAGGATTGTCCATGCCCTCCAACCCTGGGAAGTAATCATATTGTATAAGTGTGTGTAGGATTATATTTTATAATGAACCTTTCTATATTGTGGACTAGTGGAGGAGCACCCCATCAAACCCTTCTAGATGATAAGTCAGACTCTGAGAAGGGAGGCTAAGGCATCAAATATGTCTTTAGAATGTTTTGTATAGGTTTTCAATCATGCATTGTGTGTTTGTAATAAAGAACCCCATCTTGTGAGCCAAACTCATATTTTGGCATTTCTATAAGCCAAGAAGGTTTTTTTGGAAAATAGGGGATCAAATGTTTTGCTTTTAGTGCTTCTAGGATGTTTTAGGAGGGGTTATACTAGACCCAAGACATTAGGAGGCGAAAGATGACATTTTGACAACTTTTACAAAAGTTGTCAAAAGTTGTCATGAGCAACTTTTATGCACTTTTTGCATTTTGTTTATTTGAAACTCCTCCAATGGCTCTAACCTATTGGTTTTGATTGAGAGTAGTTGTATAGTGGTTTATACACCTTGTGGATCCAATTCCCAATTGTACAAAGAAGAGTTTTGATAACAACAAACTAATAGAATTCTGAGTTTTTCCTGCAATTCTGGAGTTTTGGTGTGTGATACAGTACTGTACAGATTGGAATCCATTCCCAATTATGTGAATTAGTTGGATAGGAGAGTTAAAAAAATTTTGGCTTTGGTTTGAAGTTCTAGTTGTGTGTTTTTCTCCTGATATTCAATTTTTACTATAGGTGCCCAAAAAACCAGGGTTTACCTTGGGTTTTTCCTCCTCCATGGCCATATCTTGCACTTTATCAATCTGAGATCCATGGGATTCGATGAAAGGAAAGTATGGTTAGTTTATTATAGGATTCCAAGAGTGTTTTGCAGGAGGATCAAGGGAGAGGTGTGTTTGGAGCAACCCTAGGTAGACATCTCTATGTGGCTACCTAGACCTTGAACAATAAAGTTACCCTTGTGTGCAAATGACGATGATTCTAGGCATGTAACCCTGGAATCCCTTATGGTTTATGGTTCCCCACATTCCCATGGGATTGTAATTGGCCATTTCATTCATCTAAATATAGGTGCTTCACAAAAGAGGCCTAATTAGCCCTTTAGGATAGTCAACATCCTACCGGCTTAGACCTTTTTTTGTCAGACCCTAACCCTTCCTTTTGGGGATCTATGTAACTACCAAAAGAGTACTTGAATCCATAATTTTTTTTCTAGGGTGTTTGGGAAAGTTTGAACTTAAGGTCCCTTTACCCGCTAAAAAGGGCTACAAGCAACTAGGCCTAATTGGGTAGGTTTCTTAAGGAATGGGTATGAATCCTTACAACCAGTGCTTGGTCTGACCTTGGAGAATTTTGTATGACCCAAAACTAGTATGCAAATGATCTGTAACCCTTGGAGGTATCATAGAGTGTGTTGGAGTAAGGTACCCAAGATTGAGTAGGCATGAGTCTTGAAGATAGTGAGAGGATTGAACTAATGTTGTAGAGCCCTATCTTGATAGGATCCCATTGTTGTCTTGATGGGTCAGTGTCATACATTTTGAGGTATTTGGCAGGTTACAAGGAGGGATCTACATCATGGACATTCTTATCCCTATCGAGGATCCCACCCCTCCCACTTTACTTCTCTTAGAAGAGTGGTTCTTTTATAAATGACCTCTCTTTGGTGTCCTTGCCTCCATACTTTGGGGACACGAATGATATTTTACTCCTTTATCTTTTCTTCAAAGATTCACCTTTTCTTTGTTGATTTGCATCTTTTATTTTATGTCATTTCTTACACAAAATATGTGTGTTCATTATTTAGGACCTATTCTTTGTTTTAAATAATACATCTTTTGTGAACAATCTCTCCTTAGTGAAAGTGTACAATCCTTCACTAAGAATCCATGTATTCCTAAATATTGGAGAGGGTGTGTATTCTTGTTTTCTTTCTCCTCTTTTTAAAGATGTCATCTTTATCAAAGATCCCCTCTATTCTTGAAGGTGGATATCTTTGGATAACGATCTCTTCATCCTTTCATCTACCAAAAGGATCTCTCTACACTTGCCACTATTTAAAAGGTAATTCTTTTTCCAAATCCTAATTTTGTATTTTGCACTTAATCTTTTACATCTTAAGCTAGGGAACTCAGATTCTTGCACCGTTGGTCATGTTAGAATCATGTTTTAGTTCTCTTTCTTACCAAATGCTACTCTCTAATTTCATCACTCTTAGTAAGCATTTTAGGTGATTTCATGATTTCAACAAACAATGTCATTTTATAGGATGTGGTTCCTAACATTGTACTACAAATACTGTTGGGGGATTCATTTGACATATTATAGACAAATCCTTTTTACCATGAACATTTACTTTTCTATACTTTAGCTTTCATATGCACGTAGTGTCATATGACCACTAAAGTGGGGGCTAAATGTAGCATCGTAAATTGTACACCCTTAATTAGGGTTTTCCAATTCCACGCTTAGTGTGTCTCATTGCATCTTGCATTTACAAGGCTCCTTTATGCATTTAATTATTAAATTAATTCAAACTAAAGTCCTCTCTCATCAATTCAAATATTATTAAATTAGGCCCTTAACCCTAGGTGCGCCCCCTTTTATTTTATTTTAAATTAATCCTAATAAAGTTTTATTTCCCATCTTCAAGGTATATTTTCACATATCGAAACACCTTTGATTGACCTAACATGTCGGATTTGACTTTATAATCACCATATCTTGTTTTGCTAGAAATTTGGAAAAAAGTCGGCAAGACCATAATGGTGCCATTCTGGTCCCGACTTTTTTTACTTGAATTTTGGGAGCTTAATTTGGTAGTATTATAATGTTTAAATCCCGCTTTGTGTCTTCATCAATTTTAAGTTAGCCTATGATGGAAATTAAAGTTAGGGTTTTATATATATAACCTTTTCTTTTCCTTGTTTGAGGATCCATTTTCTAGCAATTGAAGGAGATCCTTTATAAAGTGAAAGTACAAGTTTATTGCAGAATCTACAATAAAAAAATTCATTATTCTTCAAGTCTTCATCAACCTTTTTCATCATTCATGGAAGCTTAGGATATATTGAAGCATAATAAGGAGATCACCGAGTGTTGATTGGTTTGTATCTCTCCCTTAGGGTTTGGTATGGTTTCATGTTATTTTCATATCTCTATGTGAGTTTCAGATCTACACATAATTCATTTTTCAGATTTATATTATTTCTTTAGATCTAAATTGCATTTGTGATTTGAAGAATTATATTTACATTCATTTAGGGTTTTTACTCCAAACATAGGGTGTAACTTTAGTTTGAATTTTAGCTCATAGGAATCTTACAAACACATGAGATTCTAGGGAACACACACTTTTCAATATAATATTGGCTATATGTAGAGGTGAAAATCACCAAAACAAGGGGTTTGAATAAGGAAAAAACCTATATAGCCACAAACACACCATTTTTTAGATTGTAGGCACAAGTACAAGATTTTTGTCAGAGTAGGAACTTTCCAAGAAGTCTCAGTCAATAGTCACAGATCCACTTGCAAAATCAAAACTCAGATCTCTAGGACTAGAGCACCCAACACCCTAGTCCTTAGGACAAGAGTTTCCAATGCCCTAGTTCTCCTCAGTCAGTTGTAGATTTTGGTAGATTATATTCGGAGTAGTTCAATTTACAAATTTCCAGTTTCTAGCTCAGTACAATCTCTAAAGCCAGAGCATCCAACGTTCCTGTCTGGCCAAATCAGGCCCAGATTTATGTTTCAGGTGCACATCAAAATTCCCTTATTATATATGTACTCTGTGTTTCAGTTTCATCCCTATATAAGTTTGTTATTTACTATTGTTCTCATTACTCCTACTAGCTTAGTTTTTTTTCATCTTGCATTTGACTCATTCCTCTTTCATATCAGAAAAGGAATAGAAACCCTAAAAGTATTCTTTGACTCTCTTTCATAAGAGCAAGTCAAAGTTAATGACTTTCTTAGGCTCTTTTGTATTCCAATATATGGATGAAAGTGGGATTAGGTCCTAAACTACTTGATCCCATTTTTCACCATTACAAAACCAATCTCAATTTAAAGTTCCACCATATGATGTATCGAGCCCACTATCCAATGAGATTGTCTATGCTGATACTCCTAAGAATGTGGAGATCTCTCAATTAGAGATACAATAGAAAAGGTGGCCCCTTGACTCATATGAAGACATTTCAAACCTTGTGTAGTGATTTCTCTCATGATCAAAGACATGGCAAAATTATTTACCCAATCCTTTAGAGACAAAGCTTTGCAATGGTATTGTTCTTTGCCTCCTTATTCCATCACTTCTTTTCAAAAATTGGCTACTATTTTCATTCAATAATTTCAAAATAAAATTGGTCCTAAAATTACTTTGATTGATTTTATTCATTCTAAACAAGGAGTTACAAAAAAAGTGACTAATTTTATTGGTAGATATAAACATTTATATTCATAAATTTCTTATCTTATGCCCAATCATGATGTTCAAAGAGTTTTTATTACTAATTTTCAAAAGGAAATTAGGGATAAGCTTCTATTTTCCAATTTTTCATCTTTCATGCAATTGTGTGCAGTGCTTTGTAACTATAAGCTTCAAGTGAGCCAATTTAAATCATTTTTTTCAATGGCTTTAGTTGATAAGAATGGGAGCGCTCAACAGTCATTTCCAAAATTCAACAAACACAATGTAAATGTTTCATCAAGATAAATGATTTCTCTTCCAACAACATCAATACACAAGTGGCATCCACAACATCAGGTGTGGGCCCTTTATCCAAATATTTTAGTAAATAATTAACTTTTGTTTCTAAATAATCGCATAATATAATGTTGAGGTTAATTAATGCTAATGTGTTTCAACTTCCTCCCATGAAATCTCTACATACCTCTAAGCCTCTACCACCTTCCTTTGATCACAAAGCCCTTTTCCAATACCATCGTCAAGCAAGTCATGATATTGAAAAGTGTTATAAGTTGACATATAAGATTCGAAACCGTATTGATGACAATACTATATCCATGGATAGTGTGAATGATAAATAAATAAAATCAGTAGCACCTCCTAATAAAAATATCCAAATCTTCAACAATCCTTTTCCTTCTCACTTTGCTAATTTTGTTGAGTTTAAGTCACTTAAATTGTTTCCTAATAATTTTGATATATATTCCAATACTTTGGTGAACCTAATTGAAAAACTAGAACCTAAACCAAAACTATGCATTACCTTTGATCCTAGTGAGACTATTGTTACACTCGATGGACCATTATACATTAGTGTGAAGATTAAAGAAAAAATATCGTGAGGGGTGCTCATTGATCTAGTATGTATGGTGAATGTAATTATTGAAGAACATATTTTTACTTAGCAATTGTACTACGTATGATAAATATGATGTTATGGTTAACGTGCATGATAGTTTTCCTTGTCCTACTATTGGCTCTATCACTCTTCCTATTGAGATTGGTATTAAGTGCTTAGAAGTTAATTTGCTACATTGGATAAATTGCGTGTGAAGTTGGGACATCCTTGGCTCTCTTCCATGAAAAATATTCCTTCTACAATCCACAAATGTTCAAAGTTCCCTCATAATGGGTGATTTATCATAATAAATCATAGCCTTTTTCAACCCACAATGAAGCATGAAAATTTCACCCTTGATTATTTTTGGCCTATACAACCTAAACCTTTACAACCTCAAGATTATTCTCTTTTTAGATCTTATAAAAAATGGAAAACTAATATGTTATTGGTGTTAAGTAAACCTACAGATCCTTCACCTATGAATATTCCTCCTCCTCATTTCAAACCTAGATCTGTTCTTATTCCTTCTATTCCTCCTAGATATGCTATGGTCCCACCTCCCATATCTTATAAATAAAAAATATCTAACATCCTGTATCCTTCAACCTAGTGAGGTTTCTCTCATTCAACCTCTTAAAAAAGAAGGAAAGAAGCCTATGTTGATTGATCCTCAACCTTTGAAAGTCTTAAGTAAAACTAAAATAAATCATTGTGCGAGAGAAATCCAATGAAGACATTGTGCCAAATCTCATAAATTTGCCTCCCAAACTAATTCCTCCCCAAAGATGTTGAATGTTTACAACCCCAATTGTCTAACATTAGCCTAACCCCAAGGAGGAACTTCAACTTAAATCACCAATGTTTAAAATGATTACGAAAAATGATAGTTCAATTCATTTTTGTGTTAAAGATTCTATTGTGAGTAATTTCTATGATGTTAATTAGTTATTGATGCTAACAATGTTGAACCTAATGATTTTGATGATATGTACAAGCTTGTTGAGATTAATCATGAGATATCTTCACACTTGAAAATAATTAACCCTAGCTCTTAGTAACAAACAAAGTGACACATCATTAGGGCATGATCCTTGTTTGGAACTTGCAATAGATCCATCTAATATGCTCATTATTTCTCATCTTGCATCTTGTGCACTATCCCTAAGTGATGTTAAGAAATATTGGGACATAGATAATTTGTTTGACTAGATTCTTATGTGTGTTTGCTTGTATATAATGTGCTTCCCTAGTGATATGCTTCTTGATATATCTTTATTTAATGTTATGTTCTCTTTGGATGACCCTTGTTACTTTGTTGGTGCAAGGTAATAAAGAGGATGAATTTGTTGTGACATTTCTTTTATTTATAGTATCTCAATTCTTCTATATGTCGTATCAATGTTATATCGTACATGTGCTATTATTTGTAAATGTGCCTTTGTGTTGTCTACTTGAGGATGATGAAAAGTTTTGAGATCTCTTTTTGGTCTCTTCCATGTTGACTCAAAAATACATTTATTTTATGTGATCTCTTCCATTGTGCTCATAGTTCCACTACCTTTGGAGGATGAGGTCAATTTAATGCAATTATTCTTGATATACATTATTTAACAAAAGTGCATACTGATCCTAGCTAGTGGATCCCTTATGTTCTTTCTCATATATGTTTTGTGATTATTGCCCTTTGATTTTTCCCTTCTTAGGGGCATATCATTGTGGCAACATGCTTGTCTTTTGGATGCATGCATGCTACCTTAAATTTATTTCTCCTAGTAAGATGTATACAATCACTTTAACGTGGGGCATACACTCTACTAAATATTACACTTCATGCACACACCATGGGACTTGGTTTGTACACTTTTTATCACACACCATGACATGTTTGGTAGATGTTGCAGTACCAATTTTGCAATCAATTCAATTAAATATTTAGGTTACATTGGAAATTGAGCCTTTTTCTTTGTAATATTTTGCATTGGTTTTTTATTTCAATTTTTTCAACCTAACGTATCACATAGTAAGCATAGGCCTTAATAGGCTGACCATAGTTATGGCCTTTCCATATTCTTCATGTGTTTCTCTTTTTATCTCAATATTAGATTGATAAGATACTAAGTCCTTGGGGGCTTGGTGTATCTTGTCTCTTTGATATCTTGGTGAAAGTTTTTCAATGTGACTTTGTACTTTACTGTGAGTATGGGCATAGGCTCATACTCCCGCTAAAGTGGAGTCTAAATATAGCATCATAAATTGTATCCCTATGTAATTTCATCCTCACTTAAACCTCACCTTAGTGATCCAGCCTTCAATTCTCTATACTTTCTTTGATTTTGCTCACACCATCTTGGGATCTACATTTTCAACTCTTTCTCCAGCTCTTGGTCCTCCTAGAAAGAGCCCAAAATTGAACCTCACAAAGGTCACTTCTTGTGGGTAGGAAATCTAGCCTCATGTCAACATGTTCCAAAAATTCAAACATTCAAGGCATGGTTAGGTATAAAAGGAAGCCTATCCATGTCATTTAGAGACTAACTAGAAGATATCAATTGCACTCTAGAAAATTCAAGTCTAAGTGAGGAAGCAATCAAGCATTCATCAATAATTGAAGGAGAGGTCAAGTCAAGTTCAAGCATCCATGATCAACATTTTATGAATAAATTCTACATGACATCCTAAACCTTTGTATGAGGATTAAAGAAAGATTCATCAAGGTGTCAAGTTTAATTTCAAGCATTTTAAAATCTAGCCTTTCCTTGAAAAGGAAATCATTCTATTTCAGTTCAATTATATTTCCAAGTTCAATTAAGTTATAAATTAATTTTAAGGTTAATTCTTAAACTAGGGGTTGACCCAAGGAAAACCCCCATCAAACCCTATATTTGTGCTTCTGTATGTAGGATATTAGCTCAAGAGCAATGAGCAAGGAATCTGGCAGAGTAGATGAACAATAGGATCCAAATTTTGAAGGCACAAAAAGTGGAGGACCTAGTTGCCCACACCTCTTAGTGTCAATAATTTATAACAAGATTTCGACACGAGATTATGTGTTTCATTTTTATCCAAAAAAATTCAGCTTGTCTGTATCTTAGATTCACAAGATTGGGTCGCCCAACACCTCCCGGTCTTGACAATTTTGCCTGAATTTTCTATCACAGGTTTTGATTTGTTTCCCATACTTGGATTTAATTTTACAACTCTGCATGATATCTAGAACTTAGTGTAATTGTTATTTTATGTCAATTTTCACTATTTTTCCTAGATCTACCATTACAATCCAAACCTAATTCAAATACAATTTCAACTAAAACAAACAGAGGAATTAATCTAATCTCCATTCCTTTTAGGTTTGGATTAATCAAATTCAAACTCTTTTGTAATGTGAAGTGGATCCATAAAATTCGTGACTTGATTAATCTTATTTGTGAAGTCCTAATTTCACCATCAAACAAGTAATAAAAATTAAACATTCAAAAACATAGGCATCATAGGCTCTAATAAGGATGAGCTCAAAATGGAGGTCTAGAAGAGATTAACATGTAGTCCAGTCATCATCATCCCTGAACACATCAAGAAAAATAGAAAAGCACCAGTGGTGGAAGGAAAAATCCTCAAATATACTCCACCCACCCACAAGCCTCAGTAAAGGGAAAATGGGCATCCCAGAAAAAAGCCACCTGAGATCAGTATGCACATCTAGCATCAAATGTAAACACACACTACGATGTCATAAATCGGAATCAGGCACAATTTATTTCCCACATTAACCCTTAGAGGAAAATGATTGCAATTTTAGATCTTTCCAAGTAGAAGAGCAGTTTCAGCAACATGCATACATTAAGATTTAGCAATGTCAGAATAAAAAAATAGAAGAAAAATACAAAATAATAGAATATAGATTTACCATGGGGAAAACCCTTTCGGGTAAAAAACTCCACACTCCAAAACCAAAGAGTCATTGTATTATTTAGCAACAAAAAATAGTTACAATACAATCTTCAAGCTCTAGGCCTTTGCATGGAGATTTACATCCTACTCCATTTTGGAGAAAAATTGGTAGCATAACCCCTATAAAATGAACTCCTCTCTCTTACAACTCCTCTATAAATTCTTATATTTATAGAGCTTACAATTCAAAAAAGAAGAAGCTTATCAAAAGCATCCACATTCAATGTATCTACAACATATAATTAGAAATTTCCTTTGTTCACAACTCTTTCATAAAGTCTAGCTTGAGAGAGATTCTAATAATATTGTTCAATGCCTAGAGGGACTAGCCTCCCCTTCATAGATCATAAAGAATATCATATCTCAAGATAAGGAGATAATCAACTCTTTTGAGCTATGTGTTGTGTTTCACAATTATAGAGAAACAAACACTATTTATTGATTGGGATGCCAACATGGCCATCTGTGCTGATCACACGATGAGCTGGAGAGGTGAGTTGGATCTTCCTCACAAGGTGCATGCCCTCCTTATTTTTGATAGAGTGCATGGTTATTAGGGAGTGATAAGTAATTATGACAATGCACTTATCAATGAAAAAGACCATAAAGAATCGAAAAGAGTGGCAGTCGAAGATTGAGCTGGCATTTATTGCAGACAAGACTCTGCATGCTTTGTGGGTGCCCATTTCTATTCTGAATACCTTCTTGCTCTGCACTTTGATCTCTTTTTTTGCCCTGTTCTGCATTGTGAAGGATAAAAATTATCTATTTGTGGATGCCATGGGAGGTAATAGGAAAATAATTGAGCCACTCTCCTGTGATGAGTGGAAAGACAAGCCAAAGGCCTTGGATATTCTGGAAATGGCTAAGATGACATGGTATATGGAGAGAATTGTAGGGAAAAACCCTACCGTGACCAAATTTTTTAAAAAGAATTGGAAAGATGGTAAAATTACCATAGGAAGAAGAAAGGTTGAAATTGACGGAGGGATGATCACAGAGGTTACAGGTATGCCGATGGAAGGTAGAAATTTTTACAGAGATAGGAAGCTCACAGAAGCTTCTATCAAGTGATTCTTGAAGGAAGAGTCTGAGAAAACCAAGTTGGTGAAATTCGGCAAAACCTACTACTCGCCAAAAGTGATAAATAAGGTATGGAGATGGATTCTGTTTGCTAACATGCAATATGTTACTCTTGATGATAGATATTCTTGTGTCTATGGTTATCACTTTGTGCTTCTAAATCATTTTTGCCATAAAGATCTGGTGTCTGTTCCCTTCTATTTGTTTAGCTTGCTTAACACTAGCATTAAGGATTTTAGGGCTAACCCGAAAAGTAACCCTTCCATGCATGAAGGGTTAATGTTTCTTTTATACGACCATGTCAAGGTTTCCTCTATGCAACATTATATCACCGAGCTTTTGGATTTAGATGATAAGTCTAAGAACTCAGATGACAGTGAAGACAACAGGTCTGATATTGAGTGGGAAGATGATGTTGACAGGATTAACCCTATTAAGGGTTCTAGGAAGGAGAAGGACAAAGATTTGGCTTCTGGGTCCATAAATAAGAAAGCTAAAAAAGGGGTTAAAGGAAAAACAAGTAAGGTCCAGGAGGAGGAGAACTGGCTTGAAGATGATGAAGAGGATGACAAGGGGATGGAGACTGATAGTGATTATGTTACCCCTCCGCCAAAGAAGAAAAACAACCGGAGCTCTGTCATCACTTAAATCAGCCCATATAAAGGGAATGATTCTCTTAATGTCCAACCCAATCCTTAGAACCCCAATATATCAATAGATGATGTTGAAGAAGATGGGAAGACGGTGAAGGAAGGTGATACTATTGGCATTATGTGAACCGACATGAAGACATAATTGTATGATAGGAATTTGGAATTCATCAAAGCAAGTAGCAAATTAGACTAGCTCAACCACGAAAACTAAATTGCAATGAAATAAAATCCTAAAATCATTCAATAGAGATATGAAAACAAGACATTCAAATCAACTGCAAACCATTACAAATGCGAATATCTCCTCCATAATTCTCCATTGTCCTTCTTTCTCCTTCAAATTGTTTTGTTTGTGGATCTCACCTACAAATGCAAAGGCATAGCAAGATTGACAAGATAAAATGGCAGCATAAGGATACTAGAAGCATGATTGATTTCTCTGAAAATGTGATTAGATTCGATAATGTGATTAATTGGTCCCTTGATTGAAGAAACTCATCCAATTTATAGACAAATTGGAGAGATGACAAGATTAGCATGAAGAGATTTGAAAGGAAATTTCAAATCAAGAATGACAAATATGACAAATTATGACAAACTTGACATGCAAAATTGATTGATTGACAAATTATGACAAAATTGACAAGATTGCTATGCAAAATTGATTGATTGATTATGACAAATTATGACAAGATTGAAATGTCATTCCCATGAAATTAGGGTAAATATTAGAAAAATAGGAGAAAATAGAAAATTAGGTTAGAAATGATGAATTGGAAATTAGGAAATTAGAAATTAGAAAATTAGGTAAATTAATTAATAATTTTTCATTCATTAATTAATTCACAAAAAGAGGGGGAATTAATTAGCCAATTAAATAAATATTTAATTGTAACAAGAAGACTTAGGATAAATAATTAAATTATTTAACCTAGAGGGAAAATGACAAACAAGATTAAATGAATAAATCCTAAAACCCTAGAAGATGAATTAGAAATGCAAGGACGACAATTAGGTCTTGACAAAAGATAATTGATGTAGGGTCAATTTGATCATGATTTTGATTGACAAAGGACCAATGCTGATAAATGATTGAGATTGATAAAGAGATCAAATTGATAGGCACCAATTGACGAGGAACAATGACTAATTGATCTAAATTGACACGATTGAAAAGGACATCGATCGATGATGAATCGATCACAAAATGAAAAGATTAACCAGGACAAGGATCGATGACGAATCGATTGCAAGATGACAAAATTAACAAGGACAAGGATTGATGACAAATCGATCACAAGATGACAAGATTGACAAGAGGACAAGGACGAGGATCGATGACAAATCGATCGCAAGATGACAAGATTGACAAGAGGACAAAACCCTAATTCGAAAGCGATAAAAATGAGGAATGCAGAAGAAGGACTTGATGCTCGCAAATGATAAAGACCAAGTGCACAACATAGAAGAAATGTTAATGCGATGCAAAAACCCTAAAATAAGGCAATGCGCAAACGTTAAAGTATGACTCCGCAAGCGTTGACCATTTTTAGATGTCTACATTTTGCCCCTCTTTGAGACGATGTGATTCTAAGCGATGTTTCAAAGAACAAATAATGAAAATGCCCTAGACAATAACAATGACATATGCATGCCCCCTCAAGGAATTGGCCGTAAACATCTAGAAAAGAGGCCAATTGATTGATAAGAATGATAGAAAATGATAGGATCAAACAAATGAAAGATCAGGGGTCGGATACACAAATGACAAGTAGTAGAAGGTGCAAAAGACTGCGACCATCATAAGATGGAGAGGATGCACGTCCATCTAGTAACTAACAAAGATCTATAAATGAGACAAAGAGAAGGAAAAGAGCTCATTTGCACTAGCCAAAGTGGAGGAATTGTTGCTCTAGAAAGGACCCTTGTAGAGAGATGGCGAACATTCCAATGGCAGATCACCTCGGGGAATGTGTACACACCTACAGATGATCGAATGATGTGGGAGCAGTGGTATGTATCTCAAAAACTCATATTGTCAATTTCATGAAGTCTACTTGCTTGCGAGACATTGTGGGGCCCACAGGGAATGGAAAAATGGACATATGCGCCTGTGTGGGTGCATTCTGCGCTTGTGTGAGGATGTTTTGTGCCTGTGTAGGGTACACAGGTGCAACTTGATGCTGCACAGGTGTAGGATAGGGTACACAGGTGTAGGATAGGGTACACAGGCGCAGTTGTGCACTTAAGACCCTAATTTGATCGAAAACAGCACGTAGATGATCCCGAAAAGAGGGATAAGGGTAGGATAGGTCAAAATAGATAAGAAACACCCTAATTTGTGCATGAAATAAGGAAATGCAGCCCTTAGGAGAAAACCCTAAAACTAACAAAGTGTTCCCTAATTGTGATGCAGAGTCGACAGTATCCATTGATTACGCGGGAGAACAGACCCGACTGCTTCATGTTGTGACATATACTTAGGAGTACAGATAGAGATACATTAGCAGGACTTGGATCATACTATATTACATTCATGCCCAAGATTAGGGCAAACACAGGACTACTCACCGCATTGGCAGAGCGATGGCATTCAGAGACTTCCTCATTCCATCTGCAGACTGGAGAGGTGACGGTGACACTAGAGGACATGTGGCATATCCTCCACATTCCGATTCATGGGGAGATGATAAAATATGACCCAATGATAGGGAGAGATGATTTGTGCAGATTATTCGAGTGCGACGCAGATGATCTGGATATTGTAGAGAGGGAGATTGGTTGGGAGACCATGGCAGCAGAGTATGATCAGCGTTATGTAGTGATAGCAGTGGTTATAGCATGCCTATTAGCAGGGGACAGACGAGGACATGGATTCCCTATTGGATGGGGAAGAGTGCTAGAGTGGATGGTGACAGAGGGGACTGTATAGGCATGGGGACCATGTGTGCTTGCCATGCTATATTTTTAGTTGCATCAGATAGCATATTAGAGGGTTCAGACTTTGAGCTGTGGGGTCACATTGTTACAGGTATGGGCATTTGAGCACATAGCCATATGTTGACCGATTGTAGAGAGACAGGTAGTACCACATTGACCATATGTGTACTGCTATGGGGGTACATTGAGACAGGGTCCTTTTGGATACATATTGTATTGGCGACATGAGCTAGACAGATTGAGAGAGTTCACATGGAGGCCATATCAGGATTGCCCTGGATGGTCAGATGATAGTGATGAGCTACCGTATTACAGATAGAAGAGGTACCTGATTGGGTGACTAGTGAATCACCAAAGAGTAATTAAGATGTACTTTCCAGAGAGAGTCAGATGACAGTTTGGAGAGAGACAGGATGTACCCAGAGGGACTGCACACTTTGCCTGATCTCACAGAGAGACGAGTCAGTGGGGGAGGATGATTCAGCTACACATAGCATATGCCAACTTCACACAACTACAATAGAGATAATGGGAGTGGAGATCAGATGTGGTGGATGTCGGGATGACAGAGGAGTATGAGCGATGGTTTGCATGATGATGGCTTGTGCCATTGACAGATCTTGATATTCCGGTACCTAGGAGATAGGAGGACTTCCCACTCACTGGAGAGGAGGAGGGAGATGATGAGGATGACAAGGATGATGAGGACGGAGGTGATGAGGATGAGGAGGATGAAGAGGATGGAGGGGATGATGAGGATGGAGATGAGGACGAGGAGGATGAGCCAGATCCAGCCGATCAGGAGGCATTGCAGGATATACCCATAGAGCCGGAGACAGCTAGGATAGAGGAGATGGAGATATGTAGGGCCACCATAGTGAGTCAGCATGATCACATTGCCACATTAGAGAGATAGAATGCTATCTTGAGGATAGAGCAAGATCAATTGAAAGTAGAGATAGCCAGATTGACAGCGGCTCGAGATACAGCGATAGCCCAAGCACAGCAAGCAGAGCAGAGAGTGACCGAGTATATTGGGTCGATTAGGGATGCCAGTGCACGTGAGATGGCATAGATGTTTGTAGAGACCAGAGATGAGATATGCCATTGGAGGACACTATATGAGAGTGCAGTCCCATCAGAGCAGAGAGCAGCATCATATTGGTCACGGTCGAGGACAGAGAGCAGACCACACTCTCGGAGTTCAGTGAGCAGCGTGGGGGTGAGTGGACCTAGGAGACCACCACAACCAAGACCCGGGGCAGGAGGGACATCATCCTTGAGACATGGCAGGGATGAGGAGGACAGAGGGAGCACCCAATGATAGAGGCATGTGCTTTTTATGATAGAGACATATGTAGTGTGAAATTATGTAGTTAGCCTGCGGGCCATACTTAGGATAGACAGTCCAATTTTGTACTCTGATATTGTTTTAATATATGATATGATATGTAGCTATATGATGGGATGCAATGTGTTATGGCTTATGTTTACTTTCCATGTATGGATGGCTTATGCATTGTTTATGTACCATTGTGGAACATGTATGAATATATTTTTATGTTTTTTTGATGCATTTATAATATGGAATGGATAAAATGTGTTTGTATGGACTTGATATAATGCAAATGTACTAATCAATGAATGCAAGATGCAACTTATGTTTTTTAAGATCGGAGAACTAGACCAAACTGACTGCCCAAACTGACAGAAGAAATGTTAGTGAGAAGAAATTAGACAGAGGATAGTTAGAGATGAAGAAAAACTTGCTTTCACCAATGCACAGAAGTAGGTGAGAACCTTTATTTAATGTAGCAAAGCGGATGCAGAGCATCATGGCATTGAAGGTCAGAGCTGAAATGAAACCCCTTTTGCAAAAGACAGACACATCACACACAAGGAATGAGTGAAGCATCTTGGGGTGCATACATCAAGGGTTGAGGTATGTGCGACGTTCACAAAGTGAACGTACTTATCACAGACACCCAATGATATAGTTGCCCCAGTTTGTGACAAACATTCCACAAACAGCAAACAAGGAAAGGGACCATGAACCATCCCGGTTACTCTAAATCACTCAGTGACATCATCGAGCAACATAGGAACATGATCAAAGCCAAAGATAAAATCAGTATAAAGATAAGACTCACAAATTCGACCAAGTCAAACAAACAGTCTGATTGTTATTGTCAAAGGTGGAAAACAGGAATGATCATGCTATCTGGTTTCAGGGAATGCGGTACCCCATCTAAGACAAGACATAGTCTGGTTTTGAGTATACCACACTCTGTATAAGACCCATGATAGTAGTGACAAGGACAAATGATATTGATGTTGATTGATTGATATGACAATTTTAATCAGTTTGAATGTCTGGTTTGATTGAAAAATTCATCTGTTAACGCATGATTTCAGTAAAGCGCAGTGTTGTAACATGTTATCGGTTTGTTGTCTACACAAATGTTTGATCGATTTGTCATTGGATGTATGCTCAATGATCTGTCTATGCACATAGGGTACCATTTATTGACAAAATGCAAAATGCCAAAGAAATTGTTTTTGGATTTTGATGTTTAAAATTTTTTTTGTCGTTTTTTCAAAACTTTATTTGACTTTTAGGGAATTTTTTTTTTTAGGACATTATTTGATTTTTTTTGGATTATTTCAGGACTTTATGCAATTTTTTGGGATTTTTTTCAGGACTTTATGCAATTTTTTTGGATTTTTTTTTTTTTTGATTATTTCAGGACATTATTTGATTTTTAGGGATTTTTTCAGGACATTTTTCAATTTTTATGATTTTTTCAGGACATTTTTCAATTCGAAAACTCCAGTAATTGATCATGACAAGGGGGCGCACACACCCAATGAACATTTGAAAGACATATACAATGACCTAGACCGAAACATATGCACAAGGACTGGAAACCTGAGTATGCAAGACAATGATGTTGACCAATCACAGGCCTGGAACAAAACATTGGGTCAGGACAGGGATAAGCATGATAAAGCTACAGAGGGAAAGTATAGCTAGGGGTCATGATAGATGACGGAGCAATAATCTTTTACACATGGCGCCTATTGCCAGGTTTTCACCATGGTACTTGCCCAAAGCACCTGTTTGTCAGGTTTTCACTAGAGGGCAAACTATTTTTCTTTACTTTTGTTTGTTTTTTTTCTTTTTCAAGTTTTTTTTTTGATTTTTTTGATATTTTTGAGCTTTTTTAATTTTTTTTGTATTTTTTGAGCATTTTGATTTTTTTGTATTTTTTTAGGATCATATTAAAGAACTGCTGACAAAAGAACTATGCCCAGTACTTGCGAAGGTGCATGCTATTTACAGGATCTGACAAAGGTTCACCTTCTGGGGTTGCAAGCTGATATGCCCTCGAGCCATAGGCTGCCATAACTATGAAAGGTCCAACCCAATTAGGCTCAAATTTTCCTTTGATGATGTCATTAGATTGTGTATTCTTGGGGTTTGCCTTTAAAACCAGATCTCCCACTTCGAAGTGTCACCCTTTGATCTTCTTATTATAAGAGCGATGGAGACGGTTTTGATATGCTTGCAAATGTGTTAGAGCTATCTGATGTTTCTCATCTAACATCTCAAGCTGATGCAACTTAGAGACTTTGTGTGTCTCATCATCAATCAAATGTTGCAAGGAAACATGCAAAGAGGGAATTTCCACTTCTAAGGGTAGAATGTCTTTTGCGCCATACACCAAGGAATAAGGTGTTGTGCCAGTAGGTGTGCGGATAGAAGTGCGATAAGCCTATAGTGTTGGGTTCAACTTTATATGCCAATCTTGACCAGCGTCATTGACAACTTTTTTCAGGATCTTAATAATGTTTTTATTTGATGCTTCAGCCTAACCATTACCTTGTGGATAGTAAGGACTGGAGAAACGGTGTTGGATGTGAAACTTTTCACAGAGTTCCTTGACATCTTTATTCTTGAATGGATGATCATTATCTGTGACTATTGCAAGAGGAACCCCATATCTGCAAATGATATAATTCAGTAGAAATTTTGAAATTTGCACACCAGTGATCTAGGTCATAGGGATAGCCTCGATCCATTTTGTAAAGTATTCTGTAGCCGTGATGATAAACTTGTGTCCATTTGCAGATGTTGGGTGAATCTTGCCAATAAGATCCAATCCCCATTAAGAAAAGGGCCATGGAGATATGACAGAATAAAGCTCTTGGGCTGGCGCATGAATGTAATTTCCATGTATTTGACATTTGTAGCATTTCTTGACAAAATCATGAGAATCCTTTTCCATGGTGGGCCAATAATACCCAACATGAACCAACTTTTTGGCTAAGCTTAGACCATTGAAATGGCCCCCACATATACCATCATGAATCTCGCGTAAAGCCATTTGTGCTTCGTCAGAATCCAAACACCTGAGGAGGGTGTGGTCAAAGGAATGACGGTAAAGAGTGTCAATGATGATGACATATTTGACAGTTTGGCGTATGAAGGCTCAACATTGGTTAGAGGAAAGGTTAAGTGGTAAGGTTTGGGATTCCAAATACTGATAAATGTCATTGTACCATAGGGAATTAGGACCAACAAGAACACACATCACATCTGCTGTTGAAATTTCAAAAGAAGGGACAAGCAACTGTTCGACCAAAAATTCACATTTGTCCATATTGTGGGGCATATTTAACATGGAAGCAATAGTTGCCATAGCATCTACTGACTTGTTTTGAATTCTTGGAACTTGACTAAAATGGATAGCCATAAATTTTGTCTTGAAGAAATCCACCATATGCTTGTAGGGAATAATCTTTTCATCTTTTGTTTCATAGTCATCATTCACTTGACAGATGACTAACTGGGAATCTCCATAGACATGCAAATGTGTGATGTTCTAGTGGATCGCTACTCAGAGTCCTGTGACTAGAGCTTCATATTCTGCAATGTTATTGGTGCAATGGAAAGTTATTTTGTAGGATTTGGGAATAGCATCACCTTGAGGGGTGACAAACAATATACCTACTTTGGACCCGAATTCAGTATGGGATCCATCAAAATATAACTTCCATTCATTAGAAGATGTGAGAGCAAAGACTGATTCATCTGGAAAATCGGTCAACATGGGATGATCAGCATGAATAGGTGCCTCTGCAAGTTGATCCGCTATGATTTGTCCTTTTATTGCCTTTCGCTCAATGTACTCAATATCAAACTCACTGAGGATCATAACCCACTTTGCTAGGCGACCTGTCAAAGCTGCTCCGCTAAGTAAGTATTTCAAGGGATCAATTTTTGCAACTAGCAATGTCTGATGATTTAACATATAGTGTCGAAGCTTCTATGTTGCAAAGACCACTGCTAAACATGCCAGTTCAATAGTTGAATAATTCAGCTCATAGCCCACTAGTGTCCGATTGATATAATAAATAGCTCGTTCTTTGCCTTTCTCATCCTGTTGGGCTAAGAGAACTCCTAGTGTTGTTTCAGTTGCACAAATATACAATATGAATGGCTTCCCTTCTATAGGAGGCATTAGAATAGGTGGCGACAACAGATAATCATTGAGAGTTTGAAATGCTGATTGACATTGCTCAGTCTATTTAAAAGTGACACCTTTATGTAGTAAATGTTGGAAGGGATGACATTTGTCTACCAATTGAGCTATAAACTGACAGATTGACTGTAACTTTCCTTGAAGACTTCTTAGTTGACAAAGATTTGAAGGAGGAGGCATATCCATTATTGCTTTAACCTTTTCAGGGTCTACTTCGATGCCTCTGTGAGAAACAATGTACCCTAATAATTTGCCAGCTATGACACCAAAGACACATTTCTTTGGGTTGAGTCTGAGCTTGTAAGTTTCCATTCGATCAAAGATTGGGCCAAGGATGGCTAGATGACTATCTCTTGTGATAGATTTGCATAATAGGTCATCAACATAGTCTTCCATCAAAGTATGCATAAAATCATGGAAAATTGTTGTCATAGCTCTTTGATATGTTGCGCCAGCATTTTTAAGACCAAAAGGCATCACATTCCAGCAGTAGGTACCCCAAGCACATGTGAATGCAGTCTTATGTTGATCTTCAGGAGCAATACGAATTTGATTATATCCAGAAAAACCATCCATCAATGATAGCATCTCGTATCCGGTAGTCATGTCAACTATGATGTTGATATTTGGCAGTGGAAAGTCATCTTTAGGGCATGCTTTATTGAGATCCCTAAAATCCGTACAGATTCTGATGCCCCCAGTTACTTTGCTAATTGGTACCAAATTTGAAATCCAGTCTGCATAATCAATGGGTCTGATAAAGCCCACATCTAATAATTTTTTTAGTTCTACCTTGACCAAGAGAGCCACCTGGGGATGCATCTTTCAGAGCTTCTGTTTGATGGGCTTGGCATCTGATTGTAATGGCAAGTGATGAAAGACTAATTCTGGATCAAGGCCGGGCATATCTGCATAGGACCATGCAAAACTGATCTTCTTCTCAAGAAAGAAAATGACAAAATCTATCTTTTCCTGTTTTGATAGAGAAGCAGCAAAATGAATGACCTTAGGGTTGTCAGGTGTACCCAAATTTATCTCTTCGGTCATTTCCACAAGCAATGTTGATTTATCCTGACTTGATGAGGGTATGTCCAATCTTCCACCTTTGGGTGCCTCAGAGAGGTTTTCACTCGTAGGTACGTCTTTTATTTTTACTTTTCCATGGTCAGAGAGCACCTTACGGTTTTCACTCAAAGACCTATTCTTTTGATTTTTTACTTTTTCTTTTTTCATTTTTATGACTAGAAGATGGAGTTGACTCCCCAAAATATGCTATGGAATCTAGATCAATAGTAAATCCTTCCTTATGATCACCTTGTGGTATGCCTTCTCAGAGTCCCAAAAATTCGGCAATTGCTTCATCATTTTGAAAACAATCTAATGTGAGTGGTTCTTGTTGGTCATGTTGGATAAGCTAATGATAGACAAGGGGCATGTCATCATCGGTTTTAAGGAAAGAGAGGGCTGAGATGGTAAAGATGTAAATGTTCATGGTATCACTATCTGAACTGCTCATATCTGATTCGCGGCTTGGGTCCCAGAATGACTCTATCCAAGCGTTAGGACATGTTTTGGGAGGGGGAGTTATTTCATGTTTGTCTTCCATGGGTAAATCATCAGGGTCAAGAAAAACGTTTTCAAGGGCATAGGAGCTAGAAGAAAGAGAACTCCACTCCCATTCATTGAAATCAATTTCAGGTTGGATATCCTCAGGTGTTGTTTCATCATCAGAGTCACACCCCTTTCTACACATGGTCACTTTGGTAGACGAGGGTCCAATTCACAATGGTACAAAACCTAACCCTAAAGTTGGAGGTTGCATCTTGGGTATAATAGGTTCTAGTCTTCCTTTCTTGTCAGGGCCCAAACCACTGCAACCATCATATCCCTTTTTCTGCAGCATAGTAAACCCTTTGCCATACCGCTCCACTAGAAACCTGATAGGTGGTGTCTCAGTTGGATCCTTATAAAGCCAATCTATGATGTCATCATCCAAAGTTTCTTTGTCAAGTTCACCCCATCTTGTAAATGTAGTGGGGGGCTGATATTGAATGACTATCTTAGGTTTCTTTTGCAACAAATGTGGTTTGCCATGTGATCTTGGAGATATTGGTAAATTCCCAATGAGGAATGTTTGAGCCATTGAATACTCTCCACATCCTTGGTCCTATATCTTCAATTTTCCTTTGACAACATCTAACAACTCATTAGAATCCACATAATTATGTGAGTGGGCCTCTCTATTGACTGGGACTTGTTGCTGTGGGGAATCCTTTAGATTAGCACAAAATTGAAATGGATTAGGATCTCCTGGAATTGTTATCTCAGTCCCATTGTAAGGATATTTTAAACATTGATGATAAGTGGATGGAACTACTTTCATTGCATGGATCCACGGATGGCCAAGGATCATATTGTAAGGGAGATCGAGGTCTAGGACCTACAGGAAAGTGTTTTCTGTCACTAGACCGACTCTGATAGGCAATGAAATTACCCCTTTAGATGGACGCTCAACATCATCATATGCTTTGATTATTATTCTTCTGGAAGAATCAATGTCATTTTCTGTATAACCAAGACCAATAACCACTCTCAAGGTACAAATGTTAAGACCTGCTTCGCCATCTATCAGGACTCGTCAGATCTTGCAATTATGGATAAATAATTTGAGATGTAATGGATCATTATGAGGGATCTTATTAGGTGAAATATCATTATCAAAAAAGGCGACATGTTGGGAGATGGCTAAATGTCCAATTTGGGCTTGAAACTGGTCAACATCAATGTCTGTCGGGATAGTGGACTCAATTAAAGCTTTATCTAGGACTGCACGATGCATTGGGGACATTTTCAACACCTCAAGAATTGATATTTGTGCAGGTGTCTTCCCCAGATGATCTAGGAGATTATACTGACTCGTAGGAGTTGATTTGGGAGGAACTGCAGGAGCTCCTTTCAGGACTATTTTGGATTGACGAGTGGTGATTGCGCAAGAAGGATCTTGTCCCTTTATTCTTATCGTGGAAACATACTCATTTGATGCTCGAAAACAATTGATGACATTGTTATAACCATTATTTGCATAATTAAGATTTGTTGTTTGGGTAGAGTTTGAAGAAGATGCTTTACCCTTATCATGATCAAGCAAAGGAGTTTTAAAAATTGTATGATTAGTGTTAGAAGTCGCGTTGGGCGAGTCTACCTCAATTACTCCTTGATCTAACAAGTCTTGAATCATATGTTTCAATTGAAAACACGATGCAGTTTTATGTCCTTTTGACCAATGGTATTCACAATATGCATTATCATTCCACCAATGTGGCTTTACCAATGGTTCTGCCTTGATATATGGTAACTTGATAAACTTTGCTTGTATTAATTGTTTCATTACTGACTTAATAGGCTTTCCCAATGCCGTAAACTATCGAGGAGGCCCATTCCTTGATCGGAAAGGTTTTCGTTGCTGGTTTTGTTGCTGACCTTGTTGTTGATTATATTGTTGGTATTGCATCTATTGAGTAACATTTCTTGCTGGCATTTGATTTTGTTCCATAGCCGACATATTAGGAGCACTCAATTTCTTTATTGTGAATGTGGGTTGATTTGCATTTACTGCTCTTGTGTCGACAACTCCATCATTAGTGACATTCTTGTTTTTGTACCAAAATCTATTTTTGTCCCTTGAATTGTTTGTGTTATCACTGTCTTTGTTGAGCTTAATGATTCCTTTAGCTACAAGAGCAGTTTCAATGTTCATCCCTTTCTTAATGAGTTTCTCAATGGTACTGGGACTTTTCAATTTGAGTTCATACATCATTTCTAGGACCAAATTTTGAATAAATAAGTTCACTTGCTATTCTTCAGGTATATCTAGGGAAGAACGACTATACAAGCTTCGCCATCGTTGCAAGAAAGTCACTAATGGTTCACCTTGCTTTTTCTTGGTGTTGCATAAATCTGACATGGTCACTTCATTGTCAATGTTGAATGCAAAGTGAGATATAAACTTTTGAGCCAATTCTGACCAATTCTTTAGATTCCCTAGCAAATGCGAATACCAATCCATGGCTTGTCCTATGAGACTTCATGTGAACAAGCACATTAAATATGTTTCCTCATAACTCACTTCGGTACATGCTACGAAAAATGCCCGAATATGGTCTTTTGGATTGCCATTCCCTTTATATTTCTCAAAATTAGGTGCCTCAAAATGCTTAGGGAAGGGAGGCATGTACAAGCTCTTGTCAAATGGATTAGGACATAAATCTTGATCTGTGTACAATTTCTTTGTTCCTTTGGTTTCCAATGCGTCAACTTGTCATTGCAACTTCTCAAGTTGTTGTGCAATTGTGTCAGATTTTGGAGGTTCATCATTGATCCTGGTGGGTACTCTTTGTCGATACATCTTGTTCTCCATTGGCTGTTGATGCTCAGAAATTGCTGTCTTTGGTGTCTCTAGCATATAAAGTTCTTGATACAGCTCTTGTTGCTGTGGTTGTGCCATGCCTTGACATTGACCCTATTGCTATGCTTCTTGTGGTGGAATCATGATTGGTAGCCTTGGTTGATATTGCAATTGAGGGTGTTGTTGATATTGCACAGACATCAATTGTGGTTGTCAAGTATGATAATTTGTTTGTCTTGGCACATATTAAGGCACATGTTGTTGTTGATGCTGATGAATCAGAATTTGCTGACTTTGTGCCAATTGTTGTTGTCTCGATGTAAATCCCATCATTTGCAAAAAACTTTGTTTGGGAGGTTTTTGTTGTTTCTCCTTAAGATGGGGTATGGCACTTGCATTTGCTTGCTATGTTGTTTGTCCAATCCACTGTGGTGGTTGCAAGTTTGAATTAACTTGTAATGGTGTAGAAGACACCGCAACATGTTGTTGAATGCGATATTGTTGTTGTTGTGCATTGCTTGTTTGCACATTCGATTATGCCCTTTGTGTATTACTCAACTGTTGTAACATTTGTTGTTGATGTAAACCACTATTTGTGGCCCTTTGTGTTTCTATTATCGAAGGATCTGTCACAATATTTGGCATAACAGGTACTTGAGTATTTGGCAAATATATTGAACTTAATGGGACATAGGAACTTTGTTGCATTGTGGAATTGTTTTGGACATTGGTAAGATCAGACATTCTAGTTGTAAAGGTTTCTTGCATCTTAGATTTTGATCCACTTGTAATTATTCAAGGAATCATTTCTTGTTGGGGGACAACTGTCAATATTTGTGTGGCCCTCATTTGATCTTGTGTTAAAGGTGTTGTATTATATAACGGATTGTTTATTGTTTCAAATGATGACTTTTGAGGAATAGTCACTGTCAACGTTTTTGAAGCACATTTACTCATCAAGGTGTGTTGAGTTTCTTGTTGCACATTTTCTTCATTTGGATGTGGAGAGAAACTTAATAGTTCACCGCCTTGTTGTTTTTGCACATTGATTTGCTCACTTGAGGAGGTCACATTACTCATCATGTCAAGAGATTTTTGTGGGAACATCTTAAAGACCTTGTTCAAGAATTTATCCATCTTTTTTGTCAACTTAGGATCTTTAAGGAACATATCAACATCATCGGAAGCATCCGAATCTGATGAATAATCTGGTAAAACATTTGGATTCATTTCTTGTTGAACGCCTTGATCTGAACCAAATCCTTGTGAAAGAGTTTGTTCCTCATGTAATGTTTGAATTTCATGTTGCAGGTTCGGTTGATTCCAGTCGAAAGGTGCATTTTCTCTTGGTGTTGGTGGAACACTCCCATATCCTGGTTTCATGGGTACAAACACTGGTTCATATAATGGAGGTGGTCCAAGTTGAACCATTCCATATGGTGGTAATGATGTGTTTGAAGAACCTTCAATGTGTAATGATTGACTAGATTGAAACTGTGAGTTTGATACGTTGTCCATGGGTTGATATATTGGTTCACCCATCTTCTTAGACTTTGACCTTGTTTCAACAGGCATGTCACTATGCAAATGCAATATTTTTTGGGATTTTTTGATTTTAAAAGGATGACGTATGATATGCAACTAAATGCAACCTAAATAGACAAAAATGCAATCTATGGCAAGAATGCAACCTATGTTTTTGTTGTTTTTTCAAGATTTGGACAAACTTTTTGAAATGCAAACCTAAAGACTCAACCTTAGGAAGTTGAAATGAAGCCAAGACCTTAAAGGACAAAGGACCAAATGACAATAGGACAAATTGACATTGTCTCACCTATATGCTTGGATACTAAGCTAGGTTTGACCAAATGACATTGATGACAAAAAGACAAAAGTTTGATAAGGTCTAGACTTCTTAACAATGACTTAGGGTTTATTCAAAGATTTGGATTACTCAAGTATGACAAAACTTAGTTTTTTGAGACTACATGCAAGAAAGCAATTATTATGACAATGACTTGAGATATGATATGAAAATGATCTAAGGATATGATATGACAATGCAATGGTAAGGATATGCGAAAACCAATGACTTGGAATATGCGAAATGCAACCTATGCAACCTAAATGGAAATCTATCTTGGATATGACAATGACATGCAAACTTAGGGAAAATAATCTTGGACCTAAGTGAAAAATGAGGACACTTGCAATGAAAAGGACTAAAATGAAAGGAGATGACAATATGCCTTAGGACCTAAATGGGACTATGCAAAACCTAGCCTAAAGTGACATGAATTTTGAAACAAAAACATTCAATGTTTTGACAAGCCATGTTCAAATGTTGGATGAATACTTGGACAAATTTGGACTTTTGTTCGGATTGTGTTTTGAGTTGAATGTTGTTGATCTTGAAAATCCAAGTTGATTATGAGCACTTTTGAAAGTTTGTTTTTAATTTAACCTTTGACAATCACGGAAAACAAAATGTTTGTTTGACTTTGACTCAAGACAATCAAGCACATTTTACAACAAATCCTATGGCTGGCAAGGGCAATATCTATTGAATCCTCTACTTGAAATACAACACTTAGCTAGATAGCTAGACGCTTGGTAGCACTGGCTCCCCCTTACAGTGCACTCACTTTTCGGGCATACCAAGCTTCGAGTTCAAGGGGCATCACTTCCCAAGAACTTGCTATCTCTAACTAAGGAGTACATGAGAGGTGTCTTCGGCATGCGCGTATCACAATGCCTAAGCTAACAGATAGAAGGATTTTGGCATCTAAAAACAAGAGATTCTAGTTAGGGTATCCGTTCGAGTGGGTATTGATCCGGTGAATAAATTGTTGCAATACCATTCCAGCACCCATTGTCTGCAACTTTCGTTGCATCCATAGTTATTTAGAGTGGTTCGAAAGAGCTTGGCTTCAGCCCATCACCACTTAGGGTTGTTCCCTCTCACCAATGCCTATGTGAAGTGCTAGGCAAATTGGGAGGCAGGCCCAATTCTAAGGATTAAAACATGCAATCAAACTAAAAGCAAACAAAGCATGCATGGTGTTCATTAACCTTTAAGAAACTAAATGTGCAACTACTCTAAAAATCACATGCAAGATGTTTTAATAAAAGTCTTTGACCGCGTCCTGCATAAGATTTGTTAGTAGTTTCATTCTTTTGTCTTCGTCACACGTAACGCCAAGGTGTTGCACAGAGAATCAGTACCAAATAAAAACTAGAATGTAAGAACATAATGAAAACAAAGTAATTTGCAAGTAAAAACACTGATTTTCACCTTTGTTTCTGGCCTTACACAGGTGCATAATGTCCCAACACAGGCACAAAATGCCTTGACACAGGCGCAGAATGCCTTGACATAGGTGCAGAATGCCCTGACACAGGCGTAGGTCCCTTTCACACAGGCGCAAATATCCTTAACACAGGCACAGATCCCTCCTACACAGGCACAGAAGTGTCCAGAAAGCTCTGGGTTGCTCCGTTTCTTGAGTTTTTCACTTGCAAATCAGCTCAAAAGGCACTCAAAACATGGTTAAATGGTTAGTTCACGTCAGGTTCACCAATTAATGTATGATAGGAATTTGGAATTCATCAAAGAAAGTAGCAAATTAGACTAGCTCAACCACGAAAACTAAATTGCAATGAAATAAAATCCTAAAAACATTCAATAGAGATATGAAAACAAGACATTCAAATCAACTGCAAACCATTACAAACATGAATATCTTCTCCATAATTCTCCATTGTCCTTCTTTCTCCTTCAAATTTCTTTTTTTGTGGATCTCACCTACAAATGCAAAGGCATAGCAAGATTGACAAGATGAAATGGCAGCGTAAGGATACTAGAAGCGTGATTGATTTCTCTAAAAATGTGATTAGATTCGATAATGTGATTAATTGATCCCTTGATTGAAGAAACTTATCCAGTTTATAGACAAATTGGAGAGATGACAAGATTAGCATGAAGATATTTGAAAGGAAATTTCAAATCAAGAATGACAAATATGACAAATTATGACAAACTTGACATGCAAAATTGATTGATTGACAAATTATGACAAAATTGACAAGATTGCTATGCAAAATTGATTGATTGATTATGACAAATTATGACAAGATTGAAATGTCATTCCCATGAAATTAGGGTAAATATTAGAAAAATAGGAGAAAATAGAAAATTAGGTTAGAAATGATGAATTGGAAATTAGGAAATTAGAAATTAGAAAATTAGGTAAATTAATTAATAATTTTTCATTCATTAATTAATTCACAAAAAGAGGGGGAATTAATTAGCCAATTAAATAAATATTTAATTGTGACAAGAAGACTTAGGATAAATAAATAAATTATTTAACCTAGAGGGAAAATGACAAACAAGATTAAATGAATAAATCTTGAAACCCTAGAAGATGAATCAGAAATGCAAGGATGACAATTAGGTCTTAACAAAAGATAATTGATGTAGGGTCGATTTGATCATGATTTTGATTGAGAAAGGACCAATGTTGATAAATGATTGAGATTGATAAAGAGATCAAATTGATAGGCACCAATTGACGAGGAATAATGACTAATTGATCCAAACTGACATAATTGAAAAGGACATCGATCGATGACGAATTGATCGCAAAATGACAAGATTGACAAGGACAAGGATCGATAACGAATCGATCGCAAGATGACAAAATTAACAAGGACAAGGATTGATGACAAATCGATCGTAAGATGACAAGATTGACAAGAGGACAAGGACGAGGATCGATGACAAATCAATCGCAAGATGACAAGATTGACAAGAGGACAAAACCCTAATTCAAAAGCGATAAAAATGAGGAATGCAGAAGAAGGACTCAATACTCACAAATGATAAAGACCAAGTGCGCAACATAGAAGAAATGTTAATGCGATGCAAAAACCCTAAAATAAGGCAATGCGCAAATGTTAAAGTATGACTCTGCAAGCGTTGACCATTTTTAGATGTCTACAATAATGATATTGTATGTTGTCATTGATGTCAATATGAGACATAGTGTGAACCGGCACATGTGATAAGTGAAGTAAGAGGAACCGACATATGTGTGAACTGGTATATGCCAAAGTGAAGTGGCACAGTTGTTCAAGGTGAACTGGCATGTAGTTATGGGAACTAGCACATGGAAGCACTATATGACTACCGGTTGGTAGGTAGCTTCCACTTTGAGGTTTCCGGTTGGAGTACCTCAAGTCTGTGTGACTCAATCGGTGATCTTTGTGTGATAAGCTAGCAGTATGATGGAGGACAGATCGTGTTGCCACGTAAGCTCTATGTGTGTGAAGGATCTTGCATAAAGATGACTATTCCTATCTGCCTCGGGAATGTGCGAAGTCTGTCAAATGGTGATAACGCGTGATGGGTTATTAGCCACCATGAAAATTATGGATAATGGACGATGGAGAATGTCTTGAGATTGATTCAAGACTGGTGCATTTAATGCAGTATGATTCAATGGTCAAGATCAAACCGTTTGAATTGCTCAACCTAACAGGTTTAGGGTTTAGGGTTTTTGCTACCAACCTATATGATTCCTATAAGGTCGGTGTTGGGTTTCTGTCTAAGGTTGTTGGCAAAGTTGTGAGTGTGTATCCAAGGAAAGTGATACATGATTCTTTCTAGACCAAAGGAGAGAAGAGATACCTGCAAAGTGAATGTGCAGAAGGAAAAGAGGAGCCTAAATGGATCTGCATTAGCATTAAGTGCTGTTAACAGATCATTGTAATTCCTGTTGATCTCTAACCACTTCAATAGTTGTAAAATCCCCTAACAGGGTAGCCTTAACTGGCTTGATTCAAAATCCCTTAAATCGGGTGGTCTTAACCCGCTTGTTTCAAATCCCTTAACCGGGTAACTTGAGGCTAATGAGTTCTGAGAAGCTAGAGAAGCTTAGGAGATCCTTTCAGCTATTGAGTTCTTAAAATCCTTTAGCAAGGTGACCCTACGGGGTTTAACCTTTAACCGGGTGATCCTTAACATGATTGGTTCCTACTAGAACCTATTGTAATGTTCTTAACCAGACAAGGCTCCTAACAGAGTGGACTTCTAAAGAGTTCAAAAAGCAGCTTGTGGGTATTCATCCCCACTGTGGTTTTTCCCAGTTGGGTTTCCACATGAAAAATATGTGTGTCATGTGTAATGCTCTTGTCTTGTGATGCTCTATTTTATCTGTTAAGCACATGAAGGTTCTATGTTTTATGCCTGTCTATAAAACATATTGAACTCAATGTTGTGAAGATTTGATGGTTAAGTCTACTAGTTCATGCATGTGAATATTATGATAATGTGGTATTGAGCTAAGAGAAAAGCTTATTGAGTGACCAGTTCATGACTAATTGAGCTATACTGGATGTTACTAGTTGCACTCTGTTTTACTAGTATCTCTGTTTATCAGTCATTTGGAGTATTTGTTGTCAAACTAGTTTTGGATTGTATTTGTGTTTGTACTGATTCACCCCCCACTCTCAGTACTGGTTCAGTACTAGTGGTTCATCATTGAGTTATCAATTAGTATCAGAGCGCTTTAGGTCCTCTGTGTTGTAATCTTAACCACTTGAGGAAAAGATCCTAGCCAAATGATGAAGAGGGAAGGTCCAAAGTTCAACTGGGAAAACTTTGGTATATGGAAAGACAGGATGAAGATATTCATCAAAAGCATGGGTGTTCAACACTGGAGTTATGTTGAAAATGTATATGTTGTTCCTACCGGTACTCTCACTGATGACCAAAAGAGAGCTCTACAAGAAAATGGGCAAGTCATGGTAGCCCTTATCAGTAGTCTATCTGACATTGAGTTTATTGATGTTTAGGACAAGGAAAATCCCAAAGAAGTATGGGATGCTCTTGAAAATATTATGGTGATGATGAGCATGTAAAACAGGCTAAGGAAGAGAGCTTGAGAGGAAAGTTTGAAGACATGAGGATGGTTTAAGGAGAGACCATTCAGTAGTATGGAATAAGAATCAAAATAGTTGTTGGAGAAATAAAGAGTGCAAGTGGCAAAATAGAAGATTCCACTATGGTAAGTAAAGTCCTGAGATCCCTGTTGCCGATCTATGCAATAAGGGTTGTTGCTATTCAGGAGCTGAGATCAATAGACAAGTCTAAGGCATCCTTGGACTCCATCATAGCCAAGTTGACAACCTATGAGCTGAATAGTTTTGATGGTAGTGTTCAAAAGATAGAATCAGCCTTTAAAGCTTCTACTATACCGTCCAGAAAAGGAAAAGAGGCTAGCACTAGTGGGGAACCTAATCAGAACAGAGAAATGAAGGATGAAGAGTTTTTGATGGAATTTGAAGCTCTTCTTGCTAGGAGATTTCCAAAAGGGACCGGTAAATACAAAGGTAAGCTTCCTTTGAAATGTTTCTCCTGTAACCGAATAGGACATATTGCTATGAACTGTCCTAATAGTGACAACAAGGATAAACCGGAAAGGTTCAAGAAATTCAAAGGAGGAAACCAGAGAAATTGTTTTGTGGCAGTTGATGAAGGTGTCATAGATGAGGAATTAGAAGATGAAGAGAATGAAGACATTGTGTTTGTTGTTGTAAAGGAATATGTGGCAAACAAGAAGGTTGTTGTCTCCCGGTTTGATGATTCCAATGAATGGATCATTGATAGTGGCTGTTCTCACCATATGACTAGTGACCGAAGCAAGTTTCTATCCTTAGAAGAGTATGATGGTGGTGTGGTTCGCTTTGGCAATGATGCACCATGCATGGTCAAGGGCAGAGGGTCCATCTCCTTGAATGGAAAGAGTAGTGCTGACAATGTGTATTGGGTTGACGGTCTCAGACACAACCTTCTAAGTGTTGCCCAGCTAAATGACAGTGGTCTCACTCTGCAATTCAAGAATGGAGTTTGTAGAATCAAAGGTAAAGATGGTAAATTGGTAGCCACCGGCATGCAGACTAAAGGTAACCTATTTCATCTGAATGCAAATATAAGTACATGTCTTATGGCTAAGCTTGATGATAGCTAGATATGGCATAGGAGGTTCTACCATGTAAACTTTGATAGCATTGTGAAGGCTAGTAAGATCAAGGCAGTTAGAGGGTTGTCGGTGCTGAGCAAACCGGATAATACCTTGTGTAGAGAATGTCAATTGGGGAAAATGTCTTCCTCAACCTTTAAAGGTAAATCTTTTACTGCTGACAACTTGCTTGATCTTGTGCATACTGATTTATGTGGTCCTATGAAAACTAGAAGTGTGCAGGGTGATAGGTACTTCATGATTCTCACTAATGACTGCTCAAGAATGATGTGGGTCACATTCTTGAAAGACAAGTCTGAAGCTTTTGGGAAATTCAAAGCTTTCAGAGCATTAGTGGAGAAGGAAAGTGAAAAGGATCAAATGTCTCAGAACTAATCAAGGAGGGGAATTCACTTCCAGTGAATTCAACAAGTATTGTGAAGAATTTGGCATCAAGAGACAACTATCTGCCCCCCAAAATCCACAGTAGAATGGCCTAGCAGAGAGGAATAACCAGACTGTTGTTGAAGCAGCTAGAACTATGTTGATCCAAGGAAAGGTTTCTCACACCTTTTGGAGAGAAGCGGTGAGCACTGCAGTTTACACTATGAACCAGGTACTCATCAAAAAGGGTAAGGACAAAATTCCTTATGAGTATTGGACTGGTAAGACACCTATGGTAAACTACTTTAAGGTATTTGGTAGAAAATGTTACATCAAGAGGAGTGAACATCAGGGCAAATTTGAAGCTAAATGTGATGAAGGAATATTTCTAGGATATTCCACCAAGAGTAAAGCTTTCAAGTGCTACAACAATAGGACTCAGAGAATTATGGAAAGCATCAATGTAAGAGTTGATGAATCCTCTGAGAAGATTGAGAAAACCGGCAGTGAGCAAGTTGTAAATGAATTGGTTGCAACCTTCTAGGAACTAGTTGTCAGTCAACCTAGTACTAGTAACAGTGTTCCTGAACCAGTGAATGCTGATACTGATGAAGATGAGGATGAAGAAGAAAAGCAAGAAGAACCAGTTAAGACCATTCCTTGATATGTCAAGTTGAATCATGATCCCAAGCAGATCATAGGTGATAAGGATGCAGGAATCCTTACCAGAAGAAAGATAAGAGAAAACTCATGTATGATCCTTGAATTTGAGCCTAAGTCATTCAAAGAGGCTCATAAATATGAAGACTGGATCAAGGCAATGGAAGAAGAACTTGACTAGATAGAGAAAAATGGTACATGGTCCTTGGTACCGAGACCAGAGCATAAAAATGTCATTGGCACCAAATGGGTGTTCAGAAATAAGTTGAATGAGGATGGCATAGTGATTAGGAATAAAGCTAGACTAGTATGCAAAGGATATGCTCAAGAAGAAGGTGAAGACTATGGGGAAACCTTTGCTCCTATAGCCAGATTGGAAGGAGTTCATATGCTTCTTGCATATGCAGCTTTTAAGAGATTCAAGGTATATCAAATGGATGTAAAATCTGCATTCCTAAATGGTGTACTTGAAGAGGAGGTATATATTGAGCAACCAGATGGGTTTACCCTATCTGAAGATAGTGACATGGTATGTAGGCTACATAAAGCATTATATGGTCTAAAGAAAGCACCTAGGGCATGGTATGAGTGCCTACATTACCATCTTGTGAAGATTGGATTTGAGAGAACAAGTGAAGATAGCAATATCTACTTGAAGTCTGAAGAAGATCAAATTTTGATCTATGAAGTTTTTGTTGATGACATTATCTTTGGAGGAGATGACAACATGAGTCATGAGTTTGCTGATGAGATGAAGAAAGAGTTTGAGATGTCACTCATAGGGGAGATTAAGTTCTTCATTGGACTACAGATCCAGTAGATGAAAGATGGAATCTTCATCACTCAGTCCAAATATGTCAAAGAGGTGTTGAAGACTTTTGGCATGGAAGATAGCAAACCGGTTGGTACACCAATGGTGACCAGTTGCAAATTGACAAAGGAGGATGATTCCGCACTGGTTGATGAGAAGGAATACCAGTCAATGATTGGTAAGTTGCATTATGTAGTGCATAGAAGACCAGATATTGCACATGCAGTTGGCATCATTGCAAGGTTCTAGAAGAGTCCAAGAGAATCTCACTTGAGTGTAGCCAAGAAGATTCTTAGGCATCTGAAAGGAACAATTGAATATGGATTGTGGTACCCATACATCAATAATTTCAATCTGAAAGTATTCACAGATGCTGATTGGGCTGGTAATGTGGATGACCAGAAGAGCACAACCGATGGTGCATTCTTTCTTGGTGGTAGACTAGTCTCATGGATGAGTAAAAAGTAGAGTTGCATCTCTCAGTCTACAGTGGAAGCGGAGTATGTTGCAGCTTTCATGAACTAAACTCAGACAATCTGGATGAAGCATGTACTGGAAGGCTTCAAGATCCCTATATCTGAACTGGTAAGTATATTATGTGATAACACAAGTGCTATCAATATATCAAAGAATCCAGTTTTACATTCTAGAACCAAGCATTTTGAGCTTAAGTATCATTTTTTGAGGGAAAAGGTTCAGAATAAAGAGATTGCACTGGAGCATGTGTCCAGTAAGGAGTAGTTAGCAAACATATTCACCAAGCCTCTCCCAAAGACAACATTTGTGCATTTGAGAGGTGAATTAGGGCTCTTGCCCCTTGAAGAGGTGAACTAAAAGTGAGTGTTCCACATCAGTCAGGTACTGAAAAGATAAATCTTTGGCTGATTGGCATGTTTATGGATGCTACTCCTCAGGGGGAGTAGCATGATGAGACAGTAATGATTGTACCTCCACTTTGGCATTGTTGTCAAAGGGGGAGAATATGTGAAGCAAAGAAGCTATCTTTTGTATATTGCCATCAATGCCAAAGGGGCAGATTGTTGGCATTATGTGAACTGGCATGAAGACATAATGATATTGTATGTTGTCATTGATGTCAATATGAGACATAGTGTGAACCGGCACATGTGATAAGTGAAGAAAGAGGAACCGACATATGTGTGAACTGGTATATGCCAAAGTGAAGCGACACATTTGTTCAAGGTGAACCAACATGTAGTTATGGCAACAGGCACATGGAAGCACTGTATGACTACCGATTGGTAGGTAGCTTCCACTTTGGGGTTTTCAGTTGGAGTACCTCAAGTTTGTGTGACTCAATCAGTGATCTTTGTGTGATAAGCTAGCAGTATGATGGAGGACAGATCGTGTTGCCATGTAAGCTCTATGTGTGTGAAGGATCTTGCATAAAGATGACTATTCCTATCTACCTCGGGAATGTGCGAAGTCTGTCAAATGGTGATAACGTGTGATGGGTTATCAGCCACCTTGAAAACGGTGGATAATGGATGATGGAGAATGTCTTGAGATCGATTCAATACTGGTGCATTTAATGCAGTATGATTCAACGGTCAAGATCAAACCGTTTGAATTGCTCAACCTAAAAGGTTTAGGGTTTAGGGTTTTTGCTACCAACCTATATGATTCCTATAAGGTCGATGTTGGGTTTCTATCTAAGGTTGTTGGAAAAGTTGTGAGTGTGTATCCAAGGAAAGTGATATGTGATTCTTGCCAGGCCAAAGGAGAGAAGAGATACCTGCAAAGTGAATGTGCAGAAGGAAAAGAGGAGCCTAAACAGATCTGCATTAGCATTAAGTGTTGTTAACACATCACTGTAATTCCCATTGATCTCTAACCACTTCAATAGTTGTAAAATCCCCTAACAAGGTAGCCTTAATTGGCTTGATTCAAAATCCCTTAAATCAGGTGGTCTTAACCAGCTTGTTTCAAATCCCTTAACCGGGTAACTCAAGGATAATGAGTTCTGAGAAGCTAGAGAAGCTTAGGAGATCCTTTCAGCTATTGAGTTCTTAAAATCCTCTAACAAGGTGACCCTACCAGGCTTAACCCTTAACCGGGTATCCCTTAATCGAGTGATCCTTAACAGGATCAGTTCCTACCAGAACCTATTATAATATTCTTAACCGGACAAGGCTCCTAACAGAGCGGACTTCTAAAGAGTTCAAAAAGAAGCTTGTGGGTATTCATCCCCACTGTGGTTTTTCCTAGTTGGGTTTCCATGTGAAAAATATGTGTGTCATGTTTAATTCTCTTGTCTTGTGATGCTCTATTTTATCTATTAAGCACATGAAGGTTCTATGTTTTATGTCTGTCTATAAAACATATTGAACTCACTGTTGTGAAGATTTGATGGTTAAGTCTACTAGTTCATGCATGTGAATATTATGATAATGTGGTATTGAGCTAAGAGAAAAGCTTATTGAGTGACCGGTTCATGACTGATTGAGCTATACTGGATGTTACTGGTTGCACTCTATTTTACCAGTATCTCTATTTATCAGTCATTTGGAGTATTTGTTGTCAAACCAGTTTTGGACTGTATTTGTGTTTGTATTGATTTACCCCCCCCTCTCAATACTGGTTCAGTACTAGTGGTTCATCATTGAGTTATCAGATACTTTGCCTCCCAATGCTATTGATGTTAATATGGAGACCCTAGATAATTCTGCCCCTAAGATCAACATTGATTGCAAAAAATCTCCTTTAACCATGTTGAATACCACAAAGAGTGGGATTATGGATTTATGCCAGGTTATTGATTGGATCTATTCAGAGATGAACAATTTAAAGAATAAGCTGGAGGATTCATCTAGGAAAGTGAATACCTTAGAAGATGTTGGAATAGGTAAGCTTAGTACCCTACTAACTACTTGAATGAATTGACTAAAGCCATCATCGATGTAGAGGCTATCACTGGAGCATATGGCTCTCAATTTAAGGCTATGGAGGATAGATTCAATGATTTGGAGAAGCGAGTTCTCAATCATGAGAACACCCTGAAGAAAATTGGAGAACAAAGCCAAAAAATTCAGAAAGCCTCTGTTGATAGCTTTAGTCTGATGATTAGCAAACTGGAATAGGTCCATCAGGAAAAGAACACTATTGATACTACCAAGGATAAGGTGCTAACTCTTGAAGGGGGGACTACTGGTCATGGAGAAAGAGAATTCATGCTAGTACTAGGAAGATGACCTAATATGCCAAGGAGCTGGAGGAACTGAAGATGACCCAACTTGCCATCAGGCCTCGCAATTAAGCTTTGCAGTTTGGAAACTTAATGTATTTCATTAAATAAATAAAATCAGCATACAAAACCATTGAATCAATTAAATAATTTCCTTGGGACTCCTAAGGTTGAGGCACCTTAAACCCAACAATATCCCACTTGACAAAGACCTTACAAGAGTCATCTCATCACAAGATTTACACTACTAAGAGTCTCTCGATGAAAAAACATCATCATTATCATCAATGAAACTACATATATAGATCCCAAACATGCTCTCATGCTCTATCAAGACATATGCAAAAACATCCAAGATGTTCACCATCTCAGGAAACAATCCCTACCATCCTCGAACATGCCACCTATGGAAGAAAAGGAACAAGCCAAGGTGAATATGCACCATTCCAAAGAACACAAGAATAAGACCCCATTGATATCAAAGGCTACATGATACTGCCACCACTCCACTATTCTCACAAGCTATACAAAAGCATCAACAATATCAACTTAAAATCCTATAACTATAACACAACTGTGAAGTAATCCTCTAGAAAACAAGATAAAACACCAACCAGAGCAATAATCGAATTGACTACTCCCATCCAGCTGATAAACCCATGCAACTGAAAAAGCACCCACAATAATTGCTAATCCATCCAATCACCCATACCTTGAAGGTATACACCATCAGTGAACTCATGACACCAACATAACCAACCCAAGAAAATGTAACCTCAAGCTCCATATGCAAAAACTAGTCAATGAAGACCAAACCCATCTAGGAACTCCCATTGCATGGGTAATGTTGAATCTAAAAATATCAAAGGCATATAAAGTCTATGAATCACAACACATAAAGAGTGTAACCATGTAGTACTAAGGACCACCCACAAAGATATGCGCATCCTATAAACACAACTATTGCAAGAAACATCTCTCTCAATAATTCTCCATAGCTCTCCCATGTTCTCCAAATTTGACAAAAGAAAGAGATATAGGAACCTCCATGTCATCACCAAAGTGATAACATATGACCACACACTAGTGATCATTGTAGCTCCATACAGAACCTCGCATCCAATGCCAAGTGAATTCGAACCTCCTGGAAGATCACTAAGACCAAAGAGAGAAGTCGCAAACTATAAACATGTAGCATGTCCTTCTACAAACACCTCTAAGTGTCAGTTGTCCCAAGTAAAATCTCCTTCAGTTCCTCAAGAGAAAAGCCATAACAACATCCAAACACATTCAACCTCAAGAGATCAAACATAACATATGCATCATGTATCTACATGGATATAAGCCTCTCAAAGAAGATCAAACTACTCCATTTCCCATTTTAGGAAATAAACCCACTACCATCCCCTATGACCATTATAAAAGAAAACACATTCCAAGGATATAACCATGCTATCCATCTCTCATTATGAATCCTCCAAAACTATCTAGCTTTATCTCAAGATCCATGAATATGAAAGAAAAGCATAACCCACTTGAGAGAAACAATGGGAAATACCTCTCAATTTTTAAACCACCAAGTAGACCAAGAGTGGGGAATAAGAATTCTCCTCCAAGATATCCAAGTCATCATGACTCATCCAAGTGCAATCTCCTCATATGTCTCTATTGAAATCACGTCCAATCAAGGTGTAGGATCCTTGGACTTCCAGCTAAAATATCACCAAGAGTAACCATCTCAAGAAAATACAGCCTCACCTAAGTCTCTATGTATCCATGAGTACTAGCAAATGATCAATCCATGCCAAACACCAAATGCTTCTTTACACTCCCATGTAGTTCTTAGGCATATGACCAATGTACCCAATACAAAGAGAAATCACAAGACCACTATCAAATCTCCAATCAGCTGAATCAAGAACCCATCATGACATTGTGATCTTACCATCCCCTCTTAGGAGATCACATTCTCCAAGCGAAATTACCATGGTCTGAAGAGCAATGTATCATGCCAAACTCTAATACACAATCAAGAGTGTACCATGACATAACACCAACTTACTCTAAACCAACATCACCTGTCAAGCACCACCACCACCACCTCACACCAAAGATTCTAAGAACCCTCCATGGCCGCAAGATGTTACACATCCTCAAATAGTGTACATGCAAAAGATGAAAAGAATCCTTCTATAGAATAGGATCTAAGAGTCCCTCCAAACCATCTGCATCACTAAAAAGGATCATCCATCAACAAGTGATGAATAAATAGTCACTTCTAAAGCTCCCATGGAAATGTGATACCGATCTCTCCAAGTACATGACATACCATCTCCCAAATCTGAAAATCATCTAGGTCCACACACACACAAGTGTACTATATCACACCAAGTGGAACCAAGATCTCCAAACCAAGGAAATACACCATGCTACATGACCCCATAACTAGCTATCTAGGTACTCACTTATCATCCATCCTCTCATCTAGAGAAAACACACCAATTCAAAAGCGACCATAGACAAGGCCAACTAACAATTTTGCATCAACATTGAATCAAACCTCGTAGATATAGATGATCCACAGCCGAGTTATCTCACTGCAACTGAATAGGTGATCATCCCACACAACTACATAACTCATAGATCCAATCATTGCAACATGCAAACTCACTATCACATCAGTGACATGCAAACTGAGATGTCAAAGAGAATTTTCTTGTAGACAACATTATTCAAGCACTAGATCAAGCACATATCCAATTTGCTAATGAATTCCACATCAAGCAGCATAGCCTAGAAATCCACCAAGCATCACCATAGAAATGTTGAGTGACTAATCACATACCAACATCCCCATGTAGAGAAAGTATCTCACCTCCTCTCACCATGCATGAAGAATGCATGCAAAACTGCAACTATCTCATCTAGTAGCACCCCAAAGGAAATTGGATCTAGAAAACAGATCCTGGACAAATCCACAAAACCACAAGCTTTTTTCTTGAGCGTGTAAAACCTTCAAAACCACTGTGTTTGAAAAAACCCATGCACATCCATACCCACTTCAAATCTGGAAGACTCAAAAGTATAAAAAAGAATCAAACAGCTTAACCTAGAACAATGGACAATCATAGATGAGCATCACCATAGATTTTTAAGGGAAATCTATAAATCCCTCAGATCCAAAGAACATGAATCCACACCATGCAAGTACAACCATCCATAAGGAAAAAGCATATCAGGAACTCCAAGCCCATTTGTAGGCCAACTCCATAACCACCATTAGTACATGCATCTGAGGGGGGCATGCTATCCAAAAGATTCCATATCATCAAATGATCAACTCCATGGTCTCCATGCATTCAGGGTACCAAAAGAAGCACCTTCCAATACTAGAAAAAGAAAGAACCCAACATAAGCACATCATTTCATAGTTGAAACAACCCAAGCTTCTCCATATCACTAGGGAGCCACTCACAGACACCCAATATGAAAAATTTATTTCATGCAACCAAAAAGTATAAAAAGAACACCCCATGCATCAAGAGTTATTCTGATATCAAACAAGAGCTTCAAATCAACATCATTTCAATGTGACCAACTCAATTTTCTCTGTCTTAACCATCCTTTAAAATGCATGCTGTCACCTGAGATTGAAACAACTACAAAAATTCCATTCACCAGAGGATCAATATTTAGTCGATTCCTTTAGATTCCCTCAAGATTTCTAGGCTAAGAAATCTTCACAGAAGGAATACCAAGAACCCAAAACATCAAGGATCTTCACATGCATTAACATAGAAGCACATGGAAGAAACATGTGATTCCATGTAAGTTCATGCAACACACATGCGAGTACATGCAACACAAATAATACACATTTAAGCTAACTGCAAATCTTAGAATAGAGCTCTAATACCAAATGAAGGGAAAATGAGCATCCCAGAAAAAAACCATCTAAGACCAGTATGCACATCTAGCATCAAATGCAAATGCACACTACTATAACATAAAGTAGAACTAGGCACAATTTATTTCCCACATTAACCCTTAGAGGAAAGTGATTGCAATTTTAGATCTTTCCAAATCGAAGAGCAATTTTAGTAGCATGCATACATTTAAATTCAACAAGACAAAATCATAAAATAGAAGAAAAATATAGAAGAATAGAACACAAATTTACCATGGGGAAAACCCTTTCCAATAAAAAACCCCACACTCCAAAACCAAAGAGCCATTTTATTATTCAACAACAAAAAATAATTACAATACAATCTTCAAGCTCTAGGCCTTTACATGGAGATTTACATCCTACTCTATTCTGGAGACAATCTGGCAGCATAACCCTTATAAAATGAACCCCTCTCTCTTACAACTCTTCTAGCAATTCTTATATTTATAGATATTGTTAGACAGTTTAGATAGTCAAAAGACAACTGAGAGGGGGGAGGGTGAATTAGTTGTCTTGGATTACAAGAACATTCAACAATTAAAACTTTAATATCGAAATCCAAAACAATAATACTGGAATAGCAGTTAATCCAATTAAGCATAAACAGTAATTACAGAATAAAAGCCATCCACACAACACCAAGATTTGTACGTGGAAAACCCAGTAAAGGGAAAAACCACAGTGGGAAGCCTACCCATAGTCAGATAATACTTCTGTAGTAAGTATGTGAATTATAATGAAGGGGCCTGCACTTGTAGGAAGGCCAATAGCCTAGAGCACATTGCTCATCACAAAAGGAGCCTCATTGACTAAATATAAATCCAAACTACAATCCGGAAAAGTGTTGAACTACAAAAGATAACATTCCCTATGCTCGAGTACAGTTCCAGATAAGCTCAATACTGGAGGACTAAATCCTCTTACATCAACCCAATTTGATCTCCAATGATCGACCAACTCCTCTGCCTAAATGATATTACATTATTCACACATTACATTCCTTGACCATGACCTCTTATATTAACCATGATGATCTACAATAAGATCTTACATCTAATATACAAACCCTCAACCATAAAAAATCAGGTCGCCCACTAGATAATAAATTGATTACATAATTACAAACCATTTCGGCCATAGACCAAACAAATAATATCAACACATAAGACATTCAAGAAATACATCAATAGGTCCTATCCGCATGTTACATTAAAGCCGCTCCATAACCTAGATCAACTGGGACCAAGTATAGGTCCATATGCTTTAGCAATGATCTCCAGCCGCCAAGTGTTGAACATGATCACCAACAACATCTTAAAACTCCATCAAAAGCTGCACCAACACCACTTATGAAATTCATCAAAGATCTCCATTAAAAGTTCTATCGGTGAAACCCTCGCCGGAACCAGAAACCAATCTTCTAAGAAAGCAGGATAGCATCCAATCACAAGACCAAAACCAATTGACCAAATATGAGTATAAGTATCATGAACAAGACAATTCCATCACCAGATTATACTGAAGCTTGCCAGATCATGTCGGATCCAAGTTAACCAGAAACCACTTATCCTATCGGGACTAGAAGGGTGTCGGTAAAGCATCCAAATAGCTAGTGTTGACATCAATGATAAAACATCAATGCAATGCATAATCAATTCCACCAAATGGCCAACAATCTCCCCCTTTGGCATTGATTGCAACACTAGATGTGAAAAATATCTAAGTACCAAGAAATGCTAAACAAGTCTCCCCCTATGGAAGACATCCAACAATCACCTGCATATAGCTCTGAATATCAATATCACTCCCTTTTTGTATCTCTCTCCCTTTGACATTTACTTTTTCTTTCTTTATATTTTTCACATCAATATCTCTCCCCCTTTGATATCAATGCAAGAAATCTAACAGAAATATCAAAGCAAAAACATAAGCATTTGAATCACAAAGATGACTACTCCCCTTGACTAGTAGCATCCCACATCAGTGCTAGAATGAATAGTATCTCAAGTAATGCATGCTAGACTGATGCCAAACCACATCAATCAGGTCTCTACTAGAGGGGCAAAAACCCCCAATTTGTCTCTCAGGTACTCAAATGATTCCTTGGATAAAGGTTTAGTGAAAATATCTGCAATCTGTTCTTTAGTGTTTACATAAACTAGTCTAACTTAATTTGCTTTCACCCTCTCCTTCAAAAATTTATACTTGATAGATATGTTCTATGTCTTAGAATGAAATACCGGATTCTTTGATATATCAATAGCAGCAGAGTTATCATAGCGAATAACTACCAGTGCATCATAATCCACCTTTATATCCTTCAATATTTTCTTCATCCATAAAACTTGTGTATAATTAGTAGCAACACCAACATACTCAGCTTCAGTAGTAGATAAATAAGTACATGACTGTTTCTTTTTGATCCATGAAACCAACTTCTTTCCAAGAAAGAAAGCTCCACTGGAAGTACTTTTCTAGTCATCAACATCTCCAGCCCAATCAGCAGCTGCATATGCACATAAAGTAAAGTTATCATCCTTAGGGTACCATAAACCATATTCTGATGTACCTTGCAAGTATCTAAAAATCCTTTTCACCACCATCTCATGATTTTCTCTAGGATCACTTTGAAATCTTGAAACAATACAAACAACATTCATAATGTTAGGCCTAGTCTAAGTCAAATAGAGCAGACCTCTAGTCATAGATTTGTATCTTGTAGGATTTACTGGTCTAGAAACATATTTTCTTGTCAATTTCTCACTTGTAACCATAGGAGTACTTACCGGTTTAGAATCTCCCATACCAAATTTCTTCAAAAATTCCTTAGCATATTTAGTTTGACAGATAAAAATGCCTTTGTCAGTCTGAGTAAACTGCAAACCTAAGAAAAATTTCATCTCACCAATCATAGATATCTCAAATTCTTTCTCCATATTCTTAGAAAATTCTATGCATAATTTATCTTCACCTCCAAAAATAATGTCATCAACAAATACTTCAACAATTAGTATATCATCATCAATGATTTTATAATATAAATTATTGTCAGCACTGCCCTTAGTAAAACCAAGCTTCAAAAGATATTTATCCAACCTTGCATACCAATATCTAGGTGCTTGTTTTAATCCATATACAACTTTCCTTAACCTGCAAACCATATCTGTATCATCTGATAGTAAAAAACCATCAGGTTGCTCAATATAAACTTTCTCATCAAGAGCCCCATTCAAGAATGCACATTTAACATCCATTTGATAAACCTTGTAGTTTTTATAAGCAACATAGGCAAGAAATTATCTTACAGCTTCAATCCTAGCTACAGGTGCAAAAGTCTCTTAATAATCAATTCCTTCCTTCTGAGAATATCCTTTACAAACCAATCTACCCTTATTCCTTATAACTTGACCATCCTCATTCAATTTATTCCTAAAAACCCATTTAGTTCCAATAACATTTTTATTTTTAGGCCGGGGAACCAAAGTCCATGTGTTATTTTTCTCAATCTGACTTTCAACCAATGTTCATGTTTACATGCTTCAATTACTAATACTAGTTCAACTTGTGAAATTAAACATACATCATTAGTTGTCAGTCTTCTTCTTGTAATCACTCCATTGCTCTTGTCCCCAATGATTTGATCTTCAAAATGATTCAATCTCACATACCTAGGAGTCTTCTAACTCTCTGTTCCTCTTCCCTGTTTTTCAGTTACTATAAAATTCTCTGATGTTGCCGGAGTAACTGGTTCAACTCCCTATTCCGGTAAAGGTGCTACCGGTTTAGATATAATCATTTCCATTTCCGGTTCCTTCTCATAAAATCTGATTTGATTTCTGTTCAGCTCATTTACTTTGAAATTAGCACTCTCCACAATTCTCTGCAATCTCTAGTTATAACATCTATATGCTTTTCTTTCATTAGAATAACCAAGAAATATGCCTTAATCACACCTAGGATCAAATTTTCCAATAGTATAATCTCTCCTGGTATAACATTTACTACCAAAAATTCTGAAATACTTAATTGTAGGTGTATTGCCAAACCATAATTCATAAGGTGTCTTATCGGTTTCTCCTTTGATATGTACTCTGTTGAATGTATAAACTATTGTACTCACTGCTTCTCTCCAGTAGATATGAGGTAGATTATCTTCCATCATCATTGTTCTAGAAACATCCAAGATAGTTCTATTTAAATTCCTTTCAACAACTCCATTATGCTGAGGTGTTTGGGGAGTAGAAAACTGTCTTCTTATACCATGCTTGTCACAAAAGTTATTAAACTCACTGGATGTGAATTCTCCACCATGATTTGATCTCAAACATTTAATCTTCAATCCTGTCTCAGTTTCCACTTTAGCCTTAAAGATTTTAAACGTTTCAAATGCTTCAGATTTTTCTCTCAAAAAAGTAACCCACATCATTCTAGAATAATCATCAATGATTAACATGAAATATTTATCACCATGAAAACCTTTAACTCTTGTTGGCAATATTACATTATAACAGACAATGAAAGATTGTTGACATTTCAATAAGGATATTGAGAAGGTTGTTAATGATTATGGACATAACTGATTAAAGATGTTTTACTATCTTGATATTATTATTTTGTCATTGATGTCAAGAAATTGATTTTCTAATTCAATATGATGTTGCCATATCTTGAGAAGTATGATATGAAGATTATAAAGAAGTCGGTAAAAGACACAGGAAAGAATATGATGAATAAGGGGATAAGTTATTCAATGGGCAACTACTACCGAGTAAAACAATGATGAGATCATGATGTTTTAGATTGTTTTAACACCATACATATGTTGTAAAATGTAAAGGTTAATACTATACTATGTTATCAGGCAAGGAACCTAGTCGGTAAACCCTAAGGTTATCGCTATCGGTTAATGAAGGAAGAATGTCTACCGAGTGAAGTTTAGTATTCACCGAGTTACAACCGAGCTATAACAGAATGCATTAAATGTTTACATGTGATATTTAATGAAGGAAGCTGATGAGCTGGAGTGAATTAAATAACTGGTAAGCCGTGTATGAAGATTGTTAAAGAATCTATGGTAAAGAAAGATCGGCGGGAAGATCTATAGCTCAGATTGAACCGCAATACCCTTACAGAAGTTCCAAGGTGAAAATGCAAGTTCCAAGGTGGGGTAAAACATTTTCAGATCAAAGAATACATGAACCTAGACAAGATTGAAGATCTGATGGCTATGATTGATCATGGGAAATGTGATCAATGAGATTAAGCGGTTACCTAATTGTTTATAAATAGGAAATTGTTGATAAACAATGTATGTGGGCAGGTGTATGCACAGGGATGCTACATAGTGATTACCGAGCACAAAAGCTTGAAGACTTGTTAGAATAATAGAGTATAGAGCCTAGCAGAGGGACAAGATAAGTCCTATGAATTGATTGTATTGAACAAATAAGAATCTTCTTTAGCATTTATAGATGTGAAGTTGTAGACATATCTTTATTACTATTATTTTGAGAAGTAGTAGAAAATCTCTTAACCGAGTGGACTTAACAGTCTTATTTGTAAAATCCTCTAGCAAGGTGACATTCTTATTGAGTGTTTGAAATCCTTTAACAAGGTCACTTCTAACAAAGTGAAGATCCTAACAGATCTGAGGGAAATCCCTTAACTGGGTCACATCTAGCAATGTGTTTGTAATCTTTAACAGGCTTTGCTTTTAACCGGGCATACTCTAGAAGAGTATATTTCTTAGTGGGTCCAAAATCCCATAGTGGTTTTTCCCTATTTGGGTTTCCACGTTAAATCTGGTGTTATGAGGTTTATATTGTTCATATGCTTTTGAGTTTGCATGTTTGACAGTTTTTGGTTATATGACTGATATATATGTTACCGAGGTTGAATCTGATGTTTGTATGGATGATTAAGTTTGTATGATTCACCCCCCCCCTCTCATCTTGTTGGCTATTGGATCTGTACTTATATTAAGTATCATAACTATCAATTGGTATCAAATCTTTGGACTCTGAAAGGAAAGTTTAAAGACACTTGAGTTAAAGATCCAAAGATGTATAGGAGGGATGCACCAAAGCTGAATAAGTCAAGTTTCTCTACATGGTAGAAAAAGATGAAGCTACATCTATCAGGAGTTGAAGAATATGTTGTATACTATCTGGAGAATGATTTTGTCACACCAAGCACCTATCCATTGACTATGAAAGAGATAAAGGCGAAGCAAGAACATATTCAAGCAATGATTGAAATAATATCTGCATTGATTGACTCAAAGTTTAATGATCTAGAAGGATGTACTGATGCAAAGGCAATGTGGACTAAGCTCATATATGTATATGGAGGAGATGAACATGTTCAAAGAGCAAAAGTAGATAGTTTAAGAGGACAACTTGAATCTATGAGGATGAATGAAGGTGAGAACATAACCTAGTACAATACAAGACTAAAGGAGATTGTAAATCAAATCAAAGGAGTAGGAGGAACTATTGAAGAAAAGTATGTAACAAGTAAGTTGTTAAGATCCCTTCTACCTGCCTATGCAATCCATGTCTCTGCAATCAATGAATTGAGGTCTATACCCAATATGCTAGTTTCTTTGGATGCTACTATTGGTAAGCTACATGCATTTGAGTTAAGTAATTTTGATAATAGTGGGTCATTGGTAAATAAAGTTGAATCTGCATTTAGTTCTTTTCATCTGAATGAATCTAATGATTACAATGAAAGAAAGTATAAGTACTCTGAAGGAGATCACAATGGAGCAAGTGAAAGATTTTGGAAGAACATGGAAGAAGTACACAAATTGTATGAATAAATCAGAAAACAAGAAGAGTTTGAAGCACTATTGGGCAAAAGGTTACCAAGAGGGAAAGGTAAGTATAAAGGAAAACTACCTTTGAAATGTTTCAATTGTGATAATATTGGACATATGGTTTCTAACTATCCTGACAAAGATTTTACTGAAAAGAGAGATTATCAAGATGATAGACAAAAAGATAACCATTACAGAGGACATCAAGACTTCAGAAGAAGAGATAGAAAGACATGCTTAATAGCTAATGATGATAAATCAGATGAGACTGATATAGAGGAAGTTATTTATGTGGCTATCAAGGATGGATCAGATGAAGAAAGGTATGAAGAAAAATCCCTAATATCTCACATAAACACTAATGATTCTTGGATTATAGATGGTGGATGCTCACATCATATGACAGGAGATAAACACAAGTTTGTTATGTTAGAAGATTATGATGGAGGCTATGTTAGATTTGGTAATGATGCACCATGTCTGGTAAGAGGTAAAGGATCCATAACACTTCTTGATAACGCAAGATGAAATGATGTTTATTGGGTTGAAGGTTTCAAATACAATTTGTTAAGTGTAGCATAGCTAAACAACATAGGTTACCGAATAGAATTTCAGAAATGAATTGTCAAAGTTCATGACAAGAATGGAAAGTTAGCTGCTACTGGGACACAAACAAAAGGTAATACATTTCACCTTGACTCAACTCACAATAAGTTTTTGTATGCAAATGAAAGTTTTGATACTTAATATAAGTACAGATCCAATAGCCAACAAGATGAGAGGGGGGGGGTGAATCATACAAAATTATTCATAAATAAAAACATCAGATTCAACCTCGGTAATATATATCAGTCATATAATCAAAAACTATCAAACATGCAAACTCAAAATCATATGAACAATATAAACCTCATAACAGAAGATTTAATGTGGAAACCCAAATAGGGAAAAACCATTGTGGGATTTCAGACCCACTAAGAAATATACTCTTCTAGAGTATGCTCGATTAAAAGCCAATCCTGTTAAAGATTACAACACACATTGCTAGATGTGACCCGGTTAAGGGATTTCCCTCAGATCTGTTAGGATCTTCACTTTGTTAGAAGTGACCTTGTCAAAGGATTTCAAACACTCAATCAGAACGTCACCTTGTTAGATGATTTACATATAAGACAGTTAAGTCCACTCGGTTAAGAGATTTCCTATCACTTTCACAAAATAACAGTAATGAAAATCTATCTGCAACTTCACATCTAAAATGCTAAAGCAGATTCCTATTTGTTCAATACAATCTAGACATAGAACTAATCTTGTCTATCTGTTGGGCATCAATACTCTATTATTCTAACAGGTCTTCAAGCTTCTGTGCTCGGTAATAACTATGTAGCATCCCTGTGCATACACTTGCCCGCATACATTGTTTATCAACAATTCCTTATTTATAAACAATCTTCTAACCTCTTAATCTCCTTGATCACATTTCCCATGATCAATCATAGCCATCAGATCTTCAATCTTGTCCAGGTTCATTGTATCTTTATATCTAAAAATGTTTTACCCCGCCTCAGAACTTGCACATTCATCTTGGAACTTGTGTTAGGGTAATGTGGTTCAATCTGAGTTGTAGATCTTCTTGCTGACTTTCCATTGCCTTAGATTTGTTAACAAACTTTTTCTATAGCTTGCCAATCATTGATCCGCTCTAGCTCATCAGCATCTTTCATTTAATATCACATGTAAACATTTAATGCATTCTATTATAGCTCGGTTACAACTCGATGAATACTAAAATTTACTCGGTAGACATTCTGTCTTCATTAACTGACTATGATAACCTTAGGGTTTACCGACTAGGTTCTTTGCTTGATAACATAGTATAGTATTAACCTTTACATTTTACAACATATGTATGATGTTAGAACAATCTAAAACATCAAGATCTCATTATTGTCTAATTCGGTAGAGTTGCCCATTGAATAACTTATCCCTTTATTCATCATATTCTTTCCTGTGTCTTTACCGACTTCTTTATAATCTTCATATCATATTTCTTAAGATATGGCAACATCATACTGAATTAGAAAATCAATTTCTTGACATCAATGACAAAATAATAATATCAAGATAGTAAAACATCTTTAATAAGTTATGTCCATAATCATCAACAACCTTCTCAATATCCTTGTAATATTGCCAACAATCTCCCACTTTGGCATTGATGGCAAAACCAATTGATTTGACCTTTAAAAATTTAGATTGCTATGATTTTAAAATGCTTAAATGCTCTCCCCCATACATCAAACTTCTCTTCTATTTTCAGTCTTTATTTCAATTTGTAGTCTTGTCTTAGTTTTCTCCCCCTAGGTAGGTCTTCTCCTTCTTGGTCTTCTCCTTGGTCTTCTCCTTGGTCTTCTCCCCCTTTGACAACAATGCCAAAAAGAATAGAACTAAAGCATAATTTGATTCTATAAGAAGTTATTTCCTGTTGTTTTGTGTATCAACTAAGTCTTGGTTAGAGCATTTGTTTACAATTCATGTTCCCTGTATCATTTTCTGTATTATCCCAGTATTATTTCCAGTACACTTTCAGAAAAACATTCTAAAGTATATCACTGTAGCATCAGCTCCTTAAAAGATATTCAATAGATTCATCGAAGTGATGCTTTCACCGATCTCGATCAGTGAGTAAAAGATAGGAGTAGGACCCCTAACTTACTTCTGAGATATTCAAAAGTGTCCTTTGGTAGTAGCTTGGTGAAGATATCAACTATTTGTTCCTTTGTGTTAACATATTCCAACACCACTTTCTTCTCTTGAGCTTCTTCTCTAAGATAATGATATTTGATAGATATGTGCTTTGTCTTAGAGTGCATAATAGGGTTCTTTGAAATATTAATGGCACTAGTATTGTCATAGAATATAGTTACTGGCTCGGTAACTTTCTCATTTATACCTTCCAACAATTGTTTGATCCATGCAATGTTGGTACAATTTAGTGCTGCAACATCATATTCAGCTTCGGCTGTTGACTGAGAAACACATCCTTTTTTCTTGCTAAGCCAACTCACTAGTCTTTCTCCTAAGATGAAAGCTCCTCCACTTGTGCTTTTTCTGTCATCAATGTTGCCTACCCAATCAACATCAGTATAAAATTTTAAATCAAAATCATTTTCTTTCTAATATACTAAGCCATAATCTTTAGTGTCTTTCAAGTATCTAAAAATTCTTTTGATTGCTATCATGTGTATTTCTTTAGGATCTGCAGAGAATCTTGCAACAATACCTACTACATATACTATATCTGGCTTGCTGTGAACAACATATTGTAGTTTTCCAATCATGGATCTATAGAGTGTCTCATCAACAGATGCAGATTCATCATTCTTTGATAGTTTGCAGTTTGTAGTCATAGGAGTACTTACTGGCTTTGAATCCTCCATTCCAAATTTCTTCAAGATTTCCTTTATGTATTTGGATTGAGTAATGAAAATTTCATTTTTCATTTGCAGTATCTGTAAGCCTATAAAATACTTTATCTCACTGATTAATGACATCTCAAATTCTTTGCTCATTTCATTTCCAAAGTTCTTGCATAAAGAGTCATTTCCACAAAATATAATATCATCAACAAATATGGTTGAGATTAGTATTCCATTTTCATCATTCTTCATGTACATGTTGCTGTTCTCACTTGTCCTTATAAAACCAATCTTAATCAAATAAGAGTGCAATATTTCATACCATGCTCTAGGTGCTTGTTTAAGACCATATAAAGCTTTGTTCAATTTACATACCTGATCTTTATTATTGTCTCCAACAAATCCTTCAAGTTGTTCAATGAAAACTTCTTCTTCTAATATTCCATTCAGAAATGCAGATTTGACATCCATTTGATATACCTTGAATTTTTTGAAAGCAGCATATGCCAACAATGTTCTAACTCCTTCAAGTCTAGCAACAAGTGCAAAAGTCTCACCATAATCAATTCCTTCTTCTTGGGCATAACCTTTGCAAACCAATCTTGCTTTGTTCCGAATGACCTCACCTTTCTCATTTAGCTTGTGTCTGAAGATCCATTTTGTACCGATTACATTTTTGTCCTTCGGTCTTGGGACTAGTGTCCATGTGTCATTCTTCTTGATTTGATCAATCTCTTCAGTCATAGCATTTATCCAATCTTCACTATTAAATGCCTCTTTCACTATTCTCGGCTCAAATTCAGATATCAAACATGTGTTCTGTCTTAGTTTGTTCCTTGTCATCACTGGATCATCCTTATCTCCTATAATCTGACTTGGTGCATGGTGTCTTCTGACGTATTTGGCTAATACAGGCTCGATAGGCTCTATATGATACTCTTCATCACTCGGTAATTGGATATCTTCCTCATTTCCTTCAACAGTTATCTCGGTAGGACTTCTCGGTTGCACATAGACAAATTCATCATAGTCTTCTAGTTCTTTGGAATTCCTATCATCAGTTCTTTCTGCAAATTCATCAATTTTCACATTTGCACTTTCTACTATTTTGTTAGATGATTTGATCAGACATTTAAATTCTTTGCTTCTAGAAGAATATCCTAGAAATGTTCCTTCTTCTCTTTTCTGATCAAACTTGCCATTTCTATCATCTTTATGAACATAGTATTTTCTTCCAAAGATCTTAAAATAACTTACATTAGGTTTCTTGCCATACCAGATTTAATAAGGTGTCTTCAAAGTACCTTTCTTCAATTGAACTCGGTTCAAGGTGTAAACAGCTGTGCTTATTGCTTCTCTCCAAAATGTTTATGGAACTTTCTTCTCAATCATCAGTGTTCTAGCACAATCCACAATAGATCTGTTTCTTCTTTCAGCTATTCCATTCTGTTGTGGAGTTCTTGGTGCAGAGACTTGTCTTTTAATACCATGATCATTACAAAATAGGTTGAAATCACAAGATGTGAACTCTCCTCCTCTATCTGATCTAAGACATTTCAGTTGTCTCCCTGCTTCATTTTCAACTCTAGCCTTGTACCACTTAAACATTTGAAAAGCTTCTGACTTTTCTCTTAAAAACATTACTGACATCATCCTTGAATAGTCATCCACAAATAATATGAAATACTTATCACCATAATAACTTTGAACTTTCATAGGACCACAAAGATTAGTATGCACAAGGTCTAAAATTACCTTAGAAGTGTAGGACTTGTAAAGCTGGATCTTGTCATCTTACCCATCTGGCATCCTCGGCACATAGTATTCTTAGGTTTTTCAAGACTCGGTAGACCTCTTACTCTGTGCTTCTTACTTATCTTGATTAGATTATCAAAATTAACATGACAAAACCTTTTATGCCATAACTAGGTGTAGTCACATAAATCTGTCCATTTTAATTAAATGAATATTTCGTATTTATTTGATTAAAAATCCACTAGCCATCAATTAATTAAATTAATATTTAATTAATTCATCTCCAAACATTCTTCTATTAATTAAATAAATTATTCAATTTATTTTAATTAATTCATTAAATCAAATTCCATTCAATTAAATAAATAAAATCAATTTATTTAATTATATCCCCCTATTCCTCTTTTAAATAAATTAAATAAAACATTTATTTAAATCATTATCCCCACCCCACTTGCATTTTCCTACAAATGCAACTTGCACACATTTTGAAATAAATGAATTTTTATTTTAAATAAAATCCTATTTTCCCTCACCCACCAAATCCACTTGCAAAATCTAATCCCCTTCTAGATTCTTCTAAACCCCTTCCTAATTAGCCTAATCCATCCCCTAATTATTGTCACATTCCTAAGCAAAATGGAGTCACTTCTCAAAGCCTAAAAGTCTTTGATAACCATTAAAGGCTTTCAACCTTCAACCACTAAATGGCTCAAAGTCTTTGATAACCATTGAAGGCTTTCAACCTTCAACCACTTAATCCCCAAAGTCTCCAATAACCATTAATGGTTACCTCAAACCCTCCCACATGGTTAAAACATTTGTTTTGACTCAACCTCTACCCAACCCAAGGGTCTCATCAAGCCTTTAATGCTTTGACCATGATTATCTCTTAATCATTTGCACAAAGGTTTATCCTTGCATTAACTCCTAATCCAGTGGGTAATCCTAATTTAGGCTTGACCCTTACCTTCTAGATAACCATGAGGTCTCCTCAGGCATTTAATGCCTCCAACCTCTTCTCTCAACCCAATCTTATGTTGACACTTGTCACCATTTCATTGGTGCAAATTGTGCACATGGATCCCCAACTTTCAAGCTTGACCCTTGATTAAACCTTTCAATCTTGGCCATCCATTGCTCCATTTTTCCTATAAATAGAGCCCATTCCTTCATAATCCAGATCCTGAAAACTTGTAAGCATTTAGACTATAGACATTTTAGAGAGCATTTAGCATAGCATAACTAAATCTTGTCTTTTTGGTTAAAATATATCATTTTAGCATAAAAATAGCTTTTTATTTCATATTTGGAGCTATACTACAAATCTCAATCCTCCATAAGCATCCATAGTGCAAAAAGCTGCTGAGAGCTACACTATTTTGGAACTTGGAGAGGAGAGGGACAAGGGAGAAGAAGCTAAGGCCATGCTAAAAGGCAGTTGGAAATGTCTCATGATCTTTGTTTTACTTATTAGATATATTAGCATGTCTCTTTGTGTCTCTTTTGGTATGCCTTCAAATGTTTAGTTTTAGATTGACTAACACTAATATTTTGTGTGCTTTTGTGTTATTTGATCATAGACTAACCTTGTGCCATTTAGGAGGGCATCATTTGGTGAACCCGACGTGAATCGAACACGCAACCTTCTGATATTTTTTTGTTACCTAACATGTTTGAATGTTGAACTTGATTCACAGGTCGCGCTTTGGCGCTTTTGTCGCGTTTTAGCGCTATTGTTTTTTGTCTTTTAGCACTTTTGTCTCGTTTTAGCGGTATTGTTTTTTTGTCTTTTAGCGCTTTTGTTCTTACAATAGCGCTATTGTCAAAGAATTAGCGCTTTTGTCAGTATTTTGGCACTTTTGTTCATTAATTAGCGCTTTTGTATTTATATTAGCGCTTTTGTATTGTTGTAAAAATCTTTTATTTTAGCGCTTTTGTAATATTCTAGCGCGTTTGTGTTAAAGTAGCGCTTCTGTTTTCACACAGACTAGCGCTATTGTAACAGAACGTTGTAAAAAAAAGGCCTTGTAATTGATAAAATTATTTTTCTTAGGTTTGGGAGAGGCAGAATATATATGGAAGAAAAGAGAAGAGGAAATGTCACTTATACTTTAAGTTATATTCCATATATACTTTCAGGATGTTTGAGAGGGGTTTCAGACCTCTAGGAGTTGTAATGCAAAATCTAGTTTTTGGAAGATCCTCCAAATTTCAGACTTAGTCAAATTTCAGGGCATTTCAGAATCAGGATTTGTAAAATTTGTAACTGAAAAATTGAGTATCTTAGGCTTGTGGAAGCCCCCCTTGAACACCGATTTTTACTAATTTGTTTTTGTTGATACAGGTTAACAACTCACCATAAAAATCACAAATTTGTCATTTAGTGCTTAAAAAGAATTTAAAACTACAAAAATACAAAAAAAAAAAAAAAAATTTCCATTGTTTTCTAGTTAGGACTCATCTTTATTTTTGGTGCTTAAAATAAACAACACAAATTTGATTTCCTTGCATCAATTCGGACCTAAAATTTACAAACCACACTTCAAATTTTGGTGCAAATAAAATACACAATCCACTTGTTTTGATTTTTGCAAGCAATTTTTACTTCATGCAAACGTGTTTTCCATTAAGTTGACCAGGATTTCAAATTCTAGAATACAAAAACACATTGCTTTTTGAAGTTAAAAAGAACACCATGATTGTTGGAGCAACATATCCAAATAGTTAGATCACATTTGCAAATGCTGGATTAAAAAGAACAAGTGTTTTACGTGTTTGGCACGCTTGTGCACAAAAGTCAGTCGAGTGGTCCTACCTCTAACACACACTATCCTCTCCCTTGGCTTTCGTGGTCCTAGGTGCAAGAGAAAAGTGTTAGTAACGCTCACATTTTATCTTTTTAAGAGAGGCCTGCCAAGGGATCGATACTCTTGGGAACGACCTCGAGCGGTAAATCCTTCGAGCCGCTATAGAAATCAGGTGAGAGCGAAAGCTGTAGCCTTGGGTATAGCTGTTCCTATAGTGTAACTGGCCGAAAGGACAAATGGGCCCCACCACTAGTTACAAGGCTCTTAAGTGAGTCACTGCAGAATGAACTTATGTCCAAAAACAATGAACATGACTAAACACCTTTAAGTAGTAGCCCACCCGTTCTATTGATTGAGGATATTTGAGGTATAATTTAGTGCAAGAGCATAGAAGGTTTTGCTCCCAAGATACTCACCATACATATTTCCTTGAGTAGAAACATAGCTTTTTGAAAAGTCACTTGTGGCTTGATAAAAGTGGTGACTCCCCCATCATAGGGATCATCTATTTGTTATGCTCGTGCAAGACTTAGTATATCACATCCTTACCTGCCACAACGGGATTCATAAGGTATGTAGTACCAAAGTCGAAGAAATATCAAGATGTGGGCTAAATTTATCACAACTGGCCATTTGACCATAGGGATAAAAAGTGTTTGAAGTGTGTTCGTTTTACAGACCTAGTGCGAATTGAGCCGACTTCAGGCTTTGGAAATACACCTTAAAATACATCTAAAGGAAGGGTCAAAAACAAGTCCAAGAATTGGGTTGATCTAGACCCATACTCATTTGTGCCTTTGAGGCAACATTCTTGTGTTTGTGTGCTTGCTTTGTTTTCCTGTCAAAGAAAAATCAGAAAATCAATCCCCCCAAAAAAAACACAGTATTCATCCAACATTTCTCAAAAACAAACAAAAATACCAAAAACACAGTGCAAACAACAAAGAATCACATTTTATGACCATTCTTCACATCTTGCGAAAGAAGAAGCGTCATCAGAATATTACCTTGAAAAGAAGACCATTAAGCTCAAAGGCTTTGATCAAAAGGAGGAAATTCTTCTATCTCAATAGACAAATCTTTGTCTCACATAGGTCTTTCTACATCGCATGCGTCTATACCTTCAAGGTAAAACAAACGAGTTTGATTTAGAATCATTGAATCGTAGAGCTTTTATGCAATATAGAGCTCTGAGTTATCACAAAAATCAAGGAGGAAAGATTAATCCCAACTTCTTCCCAAACATCTGTATCACCTACAACACACCTCGAGAAGTGCCACCAACTCCTGAAAGGGAAGAGGTAGCGTTTGTTCCATTTGTAACACAAAGTTTTTATTGAAGTTGAAAACAAAACATCCATCATCTCATTCATACATCATCACTTCATCATCAATCCATCCCAAAACTCTCAAAACATTAAGAGGTTCTTGTCCCAAATTTTCTTTTAGATATTGCTTGAAATCAAACACATCGCATCACTTTTTAGATTGTTTCTACATCTAGGATAAGCTCATCCCAAGAGACACATCTACGCAGGGTAAAACTAGTTCATGAGTGAATCCTCTCATTACTAGATAGTCAAAACCTGTAACACATCTCAGATTTCTCTACACCTTATCACATCCAAACTCCTCAAAACAAACAAGCAATTCAAAGAAAGAATTTCGGTTACATCTACCTTAGAGTGTTAGAGATCTACACACAACACAATCCACTAAATCATCAATCCTTCGTCAAACAACTCATCATCATCTTCAATCAACTTCAAACAAAACTCATAAACAAAATGGCTCAAACCCGATCACGATCAAGGCAATGAGAAATAGAAATTGAGGAAGAAGAGGACAACCTCAATGAATTTAAAGAAGCACTTGGAGGAAATGTGAATGACGAAAACCCAAGTACTCCCACTCCTTCAACAATCGAAAGGGTTCAGCATAACCCTCATTTTAACAGATTATTTGATGAAATACTAAGGAGCAATGCGGATGCTCACTTCTTAAGACTTGCTCAAGAAGGAGCCAAACTCCCCTCGGACTTTGATCTTGCCCAATTAAGACAAGCATCAGAAAGACAAAGTCACCATGAGGAGGAAAGGCGTAGAGATCCCATCAGATATAACATCCCTCGAGGTAACCCACCACCTCCTCCTCCAAATGAAATGGAGATGTTGCGGCAACAAGTCGAGAATCTTGCCCAACAACTTCATAGTGGTGTCAAGATTAACCAATTCTCACTCAATGACATCTATCCCTATCCTTTTGATAGGAATATTTATATGCCACCCTTTCCACGCGGGTTCGAAACACCAAAATTCAAAAAATATAGATGAAAGGGAGATCCCCGTGATCATGTCAAAGAATTTCATTCCACTTGTCTTGAAGTGGCATATGAAGACACATACCTAATGCACCTCTTTCCCCAAAGCTTGGGAGGAACAACTACATCATGGTTTTCCCGACTACCAGGTGGCATTAGAACATTTGAGGAACTCATCCAGAAGTTCCTATCTCATTACTCTTATAATATTGAATGCGACATCACCATGGCTGATCTATGCAACACCAAACAAAAACCAGGTGAATTATTCTCAGTATTCCTACAACGATGGCGCCAAATGTCTAGCAGATGTTCTCTTCAGTTACCTGAATGAGAACTAGTGGAAATTTTCATTTCCAACTTAAACGAAGAAATGGAATTTCACCTAGATGTCAAAGACACAGACTCTTTTAACGATATGATCACCAAGGGTATAAAATGTGAACCCGCACTCATCAAAAAAGGACTCATCAAAATCTTTAATGAACCCAAAGATGGTCCTCGCCCGCGCTTCAATAGTGATAAACCAAACTTCTGGAACAAGAATAAGAATATCGTCAATGATGGGGTTGTGGATGCTCGAACTATCCAAAATGCACAACCTGTGGTTCGATTTGCAGGACAAAATCCTCCACCTCAAAATAACACAAATGTTCCTCCTAATCAAGGTCGCATCACATCTCATGATGAACCAAGACCTTGTCCACAAAAATAAAAACGCACATACACTCCCTTAGGGGAACCCATTGAAACAGTGATACGACAACTCATTTCTCAGAATTTGATCACTCTACCTAAGTTATCGAATTATGAGCCTCAAGTCAAACCAGCATGGTGGAGAGATACTGAACACTGTGAGTTCCATCAAAGAAGAGGACACAAGACAAGTAATTGTCATCGATTGAAAGATCTCATTCAAGATCTTATTGATCGAGGAGAAATTGAGATTGAAGGACATGACCCAAAAACAACAAATAATGATCATCTGATGTTCAAGAATCCACTTCCATCACAAGATCAAAGGGGTCCTTCCACTTCTCGGCGAGGCACTGATACCACTGATTATATGCAGGCTGCGTATAACTACACTGTAAATCACCTATATGATGCCAGTAAACAAATTGCAACTATAACCTTCAAAAATCCCACCTCCAATTGCAATGTTGTTATGCGTCGCGGCAAAGTCACCATCAAGGCAGCTCCACAAGGCACCACCTTTGCCCCAAAGCAATATAATCTTGTGGAACAATTAGATAAAATGCCTGCGCTCATATCCATTTTAGAGCTATTACGCCTATCACCATCTCATAAAACAATCTTGGATCAAGCACTCCAAGAGGCGTCAGTCCCTACAAACCTTAATACGAACTAGTTTCAAGCCATGGTTGGAAATCTAAAGTCATCACCTTGTCTCACTTTTTCCGAAAGTGACAACTCTTCTTTCCAACAACCTCATAATGCTTCGCTACACATTGAAGGCTTTATCAACCAACACAGGATCAAGCGAGTCTTGATAGATAATGGAGCAGGCCTAAACATCTGTACACTACAGTTGGTCACAGCATTGGGATATGCAATAGAATCAGTGGATCCTCGCAAGAAGATCACCATCAAGGCCTATGATGATGCAGAGCATTCATCCAAAGGAGCTGTGGTACTACCAATCCGAGTGGGCCCTGTGGTAAAGCACATCATTTGTCAGGTTCTGGACCTTCCGTTGCCATATAATCTATTATTAGGGAGACCTTGGATACATGCCATGCAAGCCGTTCCATCTACCTACCATCAATGTATCAAGTTCCCACATAATGGTGCAGAGATCACAATCCTAGGCGATGCAAATCCTTTTGCATTTTGCCATAATATCAGCCATCAACCAGAGATTACTATTCCTAATAATAGGGAAGCCATTTCCTCCACATCATATGTAAATCCCGCCTCTCTTGCCAGTTCAAACACTCCTATACCCAAGCAAGAAAAGCTTAAGATGAAAGTCGCAGAGGAAGGTCCTGGAGAATACAACTTGAGTCAGCTCTTTTATGTGGGACAAATGCCCACTTCTCCTAGAACACATGGTAAACCACAACAGTTACTCCAGCAACCACTAATCACGCCTGCATGTGCCTTAACGCCTTTCATCCTTGGAAAGAGTCAAGAGGAAGAGACACAAGATGAGGACCTAGTGGAATGGATCTATAAAGATCCCATCACCACTGACAAACCGCAAGTTACACTTCCTACGGAATAGTATGGTAAAGGCCTCCTCATTATGCAAAGAATGGGGTATGATGGTCAGAGTGCTTTGGGATCCTGCAAACAAGGACGACATGAACCGCTGCTGCCAGAGTTCAAGCCCAAAGGTAATACTGGCCTAGACTTTGAAAAAGAGATCCTTCCTAAACTCAGATTCAAAGGAAAACCTAGCAAACCATTTTGCCCACCTACTGCAAAGAGGACACCTTTCATAATCAAAGCACCATCAAGCAATATTGCCACTGCCCCATCGAGGCTCACAACCCCACCGCAACCATCACCAGTGCCAAACATACCACTAATCAAACCAGTAATCCCATCCACAGCAGTCATCACATCAATAAAACCCTTCATAGCAGCAACTATATTGGAACCCGCAGCAGTATCTATGGCACCAGCCGTTCCAATAGAAGCCACTAAATCAACACTGTCGATACTTCTAGTGACAAATCCTTTAAATCCCATCATGGTTCCTGCAGCACCGATCACCACAAAGGTACATAAACCAATCACGCCTGCAGTATTCAACTCCAGCGACATCCCAGTATGGTATAGCAATCGGATGCTAGAAAGTGATTCAGAGACCGACTCACATGAGTGGGAATTTGATTCTATACAGCTTAACACTTCAGATGAGGAAGACACATCACCACCTCCGCCACGCAAAGACATTCCTGTTTACGGAGAAGCACAGATAAAGACCACTTGGGTACCTGAGCTGGAAACATCTTCCACAAACCCTACATCTCATCCTATGCCTGATTCTGACAGGGAGAGTACCATCAATGACCTTCACCACATTGTCTTAACCCTCACTGATACCTCTAATGAAATTAATCTAATCGATGAAGTAATGCCCATTATCCACCCTGAACTCATCGAATGGAACCAACCAAATCCCCCATGTCTTGACCTCTTCTAAAATGATGAGGCTATCATTGACTTTTTGGAATTAAGGGATAATCTACCAAGCGGGGATCACAAAGCTGGATTCGCCATTCAACTTAATAGCGCAGCATACTTCGGGGCGGATGCCAAACCCTTCAGCTGCAAAAATATAACATTAAAACATGGATCTTCCAGTGAAAACCACACTATGGCACTGTTTGATCTGACAATAGTAAAAAGAAAGAGCGTATCCAACGGTGAAAACCTCTCTGAGGCGCCTGAGGATGAAGGGTTTGACATTCTCCCTACTAGTACACAACACGAACGATCAACGATTCTTATCGAGGAAACCAAAGAATACAATGTGGGGACTCTTGAAAACCCTCATATCATACATCTGGCATCTCTTCTCACTCCAGAGGAACAGCCTCAATTTATAGAGTTCTTCCAGAAACGTCAGATCAACTTTGCATGGTCATATGCAGACATGCCTAGGCTTGATCCAAATTTAGTCATGCATCACCTCACCGTAGCAGAAGGAGCCAAACCGGTCAAGCAGAAGCTTCGTAAGATGCATCCCCAGATTGCAGTGCTAGTCAAAATAGAACTCAAGAAACTCCTAGATGTTGGTTTCATTAGACCAATTGATTATGCAGAATGGATCTCCAATATTGTGCTAGTTGGCAAACCAAAAGGGGGCATCCGCATTTGTACTGACTTCAGAGATCTAAATAAAGCATGTCCTAAGGATGACTTCCCCCTTCCAAATATCGACATCATAGTGGATCTGACAGCAGGACATGCAATGCTTTCACTCATGGATGGCTTTTCCGGCTACAATCAGATAAAGATCGCACCCAAAGATCAACATAAGATAGCCTTCACATGTCCATGGGGCACATACTGCTGGAATGTAATGCCTTTTGGTCTAAAGAATGCAGGAGCAACCTATCAAAGAGCAATGACCACCATCTTCCATGACATGATGCATACCATGATGGAAGATTATGTGGATGACTTACTAGCAAAATCACTCACTAGAGATGGACATCTCCACATCTTAGATAAAATCTTTGATAGACTGGAACAATACCATGTTCGACTCAACCCAAAGAAATGTGTCTTTGGAGTAACCTCCGGGAAACTTCTAGGATACATTGTCTCAAGCAAAGGCATTGAGGTCGACCCAGCAAAGGTTAAGGCAATCATGGACATGCCACCTCCAAGGAATATCAGTCAGCTAAGGACACTACAAGGACGGCTTCAATCCATCTACAGATTCATTGCACAATTGGTTGATAAGTGTCACCCATTTACACATCTGCTACACAAGAACATCCGCTTTCAGTGGGATGCCCGATGCCAACAAGCATTTCAGACGCTTAAAGACTATCTCATGAATCCACCATTGTTGATGCCACCAGATCCAAGTAGACCATTGTTATTATATATCTCAGTGACAAGTACAACATTGGGTGTACTACTGGCACAACATAATGCAGAAGGAAAAGAATGTGCTATATACTACATCTCTCGCACACTGGTAGGCTATGAACTCAATTACACACCTATTGAGCGAGCTTGCCTAGCAGTGATCTTAGCAGCCACTAAATTGAGGCACTATCTATTAACACACAAGGTACAACTCATTGCAAAGATTGATCCACTCAAGTATTTACTCAGCAAAGCAGCATTGACAGGTCACTTGGCCAAATGGGTGATGATTTTAAGTGAATTTGACATCGAGTATGTGGACCGTAAAGCTATCAAACGTCAAGTTATTGCAGATCAGTTGGCCGATGCACCACTCATAGGCGATCATCCTCTCATTTCCAATTTTCCAGATGAAGAGATATTCATGATCACAATAGCACAACCATGGAAACTATATTTTGATGGTTCATACACTAGGCACGGCTTGGGGGCAGGCATTCTATTTATCACACCTCAGGGTGATAGCATCCCGAAGTCTTACAGGCTCACATTTCCATGCACTAACAACATAGGAGAGTATGAGACCTTGATCACAGGACTCAGGTTAGCCATCCAATGGAAATTACAAGAACTGCAAGTATATGGCGATTCCCAACTGGTCATTCGACAGGCAACCGATGAATATCAGACCAAGGATGATAAACTCATGCCATATAAGCAAATGGTGGACACTCTAAAGACATCATTTACTACTATCACCTTTGAGCAGATACCAAGAGATCAGAATCGAGCTGCTGACGCTATGGCTACCATCGCATCTCTACTAGATCTTCCACAGAATTCAACACACTATGAGTTCTTGGTAGAACAGCTTTGGATCCCTGCTTATGATATCCCTGAATCCGAAATGATATGTCACCTTGTTGGTTCTGAATCCCCATGGTGCGGTGAGTTCTACACCTATCTCCATGATCATACCCTTCCTCCCAACCAATCAAATAACCAACGAAAAACCTTCATTCGCCAAACTGCTCGATATACCATTATTGCCGAAACCCTATACCGACGCAGTCTTGATGGTACTCTCCTTCGATGTCTAGAACAGGATGAGATAACAAAGGTTTTGGAAGAGGTACATGAAGGAATTTGCGGGACTCACTCAAGTGGTCCATCACTAGCCAAGAAGATCATGCGAGCTGGATACTATTGGCCATTTATGGAAAAGGATTCCTACTACTTTGTCAGAAAATGCCAGAAATGTCAAGTTCACGGTGACCTGATACATGCACCAGCACAAGAACTGCAACCAATCACAACACCATGGCCTTTTTGTCAATGGGGCCTTGATCTTGTGGGTAAGATTCATCCATCTTCATCCAATGGCCATAAATTCATTATTACCGCTACCGAATATTTCACAAAGTGGATCGAAGCTGTTCCACTTACCCAAGTCACCGGCAAGCAGATCGCCTCATTCATCCTCAACTACATCATCTGCCGGTATGGTGTGCCCATGTCCATCATCACAGATAATGGTCTTCCTTTCAAAAATCAGGATGTCCGTGAGCTTTGTGACAAATTTCATATCCAACACTGCTTTTCCACTCCCTATTACCCACAAGGCAATGGTCAGGCCGAAGCATCCAATAAAAACATATTGAGAATCCTAAAGAAGACAGTCAATGATGCCGGTCGTGATTGGCATGTTCAATTGAATCCAGCATTATGGGCATATCGAACTAGCATTCGAACCCCTACAGGTGAAACTCCTTATTCATTGGTCTATGGTGCAGAAGCTATCTTACCTATTGAGGTTGAGATACCATCATTACGAGTTTCCTTGCATAATCTCATCGATGATGAAGCATACAGAGTCTCACGTCTTCAGGACTTAGAGTTACTTGATGAGAAGCGACACGCTGCATACAATCACCTCAAAGCCTATCAGCAGCGCATGAGTAGAAACTACAATCACCAAGTTAGATCTCGTACATTTGAGGTAGGTGATCTTGTTCTTCGAGAAAATCCTCGCAACCAACCAAACAGAGAACATCAAGGCAAGTTTGAATCAAACTGGATGGGCCCATATGTTGTCACTGCTGTATTCGGGTCCGGGGCATATCAGTTGGCTACATCAGATGGAGAACCACTCGCAGATCCAATCAATAGCATGCACCTCAAACGGTTTTATACCTAAGGTGTACAAGGCATCAGGCTCCCCTGCATATCAGAAAATACCAAAAACATTCAGAAAAATGTCCTAAAGAAAATACAAAAACATTCAAAAAAGTAAAGAAAAATCATGCATCCAAACGGTGAACAAACACTCCGGTGGCACCTTGGGTAAGTATGATGGTGAAAACCTGGCAAACAGGCGCCACTGGTAAAGGCAATGGCTCCAGTATCTTTCAGGCTCGTTGCGATCACATTCATGCACACATACATCCATCCATCCCAACCATGGCTTGTTATTTGATCTACAATTAAGAAAGTACTCCATGCGTCTAGCATCCCACCTTTTCATAGTCAGGTCTACAAACTGGGGGCAATACCCTTACCCTAGTGATGGAAGTGGATTCTACATTGTCTTATATATCATTACGCTCTTCATTCAGACAATCATCAAAAAATATCAAAAACATTCAAAAATGACTCTCAAAATACCAAAAACATTCAAAATTGTTTCACAAAATCCAAAAAACATCGGAAAACCCATAAAAAATCACACAAAAACATGGCAACACCCTGTACATATTTATCCGATCAGATACAAAATAAACATTGACAACTACTCACACACTGACCATTTACCAATCAAACCAACACAATCGACTTCAACAATCCAAACCTGTCTTTAAACAAGGATGCATCCTTCCTTACCAAAACAAAGACAAGATGACATTTTCTTTGACACGAAAATTTTGTTAGGCTATCAAATACTTGGTTGATTTGTGAGTACAATCGTTTGTTTATCTGTATCGAAATCTTTTAGCATTGTTTTGTATCATTTGCACATTATTTCTGATGAAGTTCTGGGGCATGTACTAATGGTGTCTACGTGGGAAGTTCACCAAGCTACGTGATCTTATGCCAAATGCAATCCTAGATCACTACGGCTTGCTGACTACAGCGTATACCTCAACCATATGAGCATGAACCATTACCAAGGATCCTTATTCTTTATTCTTTATGTATATATACTGTTTGTTTGCAGAAACAATGCTCATCCTTTGATTCCTCTTCCTCCAAATTGGATAAAGGTTTTATTTTCTTAGTAGGGTATGTACTTGTCTCAGGATCTGATCAGCCTAAGATCAAGGAGGACGATCCAAGTCATGCATGAATGGAGATAATCCTTGTTTGTTCCACAAGCAATACTCAGGTCAACTTGATCCATTATATCAAGTTGCTTGTATTAACTTGCTATATCAAATCCATGTAAGAAATACTCTGGTCATCTTGAATCATTATGTCAAGATGCTTGTATTCTCTTCCAACATTTTAAAGCTCAATGATGAAAATAGAGCACTATGGATCATCATTCCATCTCATCTATATATGCTGCATTTTGTTGCATTCCAACCATCCATACATTCATAATAGCTGCATATCATGCATACATAGTCATAATAATGCATACTCTATTTTCCTCTTCTTCCATAGGAATGAGTCATAGGTTCTCCATTTCTATCTAACATTGAACCCACCCCCTCTCACCCTCCCCATCTCGATAATCAGCATCCCGTACCCTACATCATTTCTCAATCAACCCAATCAAGCCACGTTCATCACGATCCATCTCTAAAAAGAAGGGATTGTGTTTCCTATGCTAAGTCATCCAATAAGCCAAGCAAGTTACTCTGTCTGCACAGGTACATCAACTCACACACACCTAGACTATCAACAGATACTCTGATCAAGTATCTTCAGGTCTCAATAGGTAATCGATCATGGTAAACCTAGACTACATCAGACATTTATCATAATGACCTAGTCTCAACGGGGCTGCCATGATTCCCCACAACCATCCATCACACGCACACACTATCAATTGATCAACCAATCAAACACAATCCCACGGACAATTACATCAATTGTCTACGTCTCAATGAGTATTTTGCTTCATATACCTTGACTTCATCGGGCAATTACATCAATTGTCTAAGTCACATCAGGTCACTTTGATTCACTTACTCAGACTTTATCTTGTCCCAGCAAACAACTGGCATCAACTGTCATGCTTTGACTTGACCGGGGCAATTAAACCGATTGCACCAGATTGTCCAACCAATTTTGATCAATTGTATAGCATCAATCCAAACCCCACACTACATCTACTATGTATCTCTTGCATGACCTCAGGGTACTCGTTGGCTTGTTGTTTCTTCATATTCACTCCATTTTCTCCCATTCTTTCATCATTAGTTCTAACTTCTTCTCTTCTCACACCCTGCCAATTTTCATTCTTTTTCGAGAGATCGCCCGATTTTTCAAAAAATTTCGGCCCATCTCTCGAGGGGGCATACCACCCATTAAATTCACATTTTATGGGGCATTTCTTCACACCTATTTTTCTTTCTTTGAAATGACGCGATAAACCGCACCGTCTCAAAGAGGGGCAAATGTAGTCACATAAATCTGTCCATTTTAATTAAATGAATATTTCATATTTATTTGATTAAAAATCCACTAGCCATCAATTAATTAAATTAATATTTAATTAATTCATCTCCAAACATTCTTCTATTAATTAAATAAATTATTCAATTTATTTTAATTAATTCATTAAATCAAATTCCATTCAATTAAATAAATAAAATCAATTTATTTAATTATATCCCCCTATTCCTCTTTTAAATAAATTAAATAAAACATTTATTTAAATCATTATCCCCACCCCACTTGCATTTTCCTACAAATGCAACTTGCACACATTTTGAAATAAATGAATTTTTATTTTAAATAAAATCCTATTTTCCCTCACCCACCAAATCCACTTGCAAAATCTAATCCCCTTCTAGATTCTTCTAAACCCCTTCCTAATTAGCCTAATCCATCCCCTAATTATTGTCACATTCCTAAGCAAAATGGAGTCACTTCTCAAAGCCTAAAAGTCTTTGATAACCATTAAAGGCTTTCAACCTTCAACCACTAAATGGCTCAAAGTCTTTGATAACCATTGAAGGCTTTCAACCTTCAACCACTTAATCCCCAAAGTCTCCAATAACCATTAATGGTTACCTCAAACCCTCCCACATGGTTAAAACATTTGTTTTGACTCAACCTCTACCCAACCCAAGGGTCTCATCAAGCCTTTAATGCTTTGACCATGATTATCTCTTAATCATTTGCACAAAGGTTTATCCTTGCATTAACTCCTAATCCAGTGGGTAATCCTAATTTAGGCTTGACCCTTACCTTCTAGATAACCATGAGGTCTCCTCAGGCATTTAATGCCTCCAACCTCTTCTCTCAACCCAATCTTATGTTGACACTTGTCACCATTTCATTGGTGCAAATTGTGCACATGGATCCCCAACTTTCAAGCTTGACCCTTGATTAAACCTTTCAATCCTGGCCATCCATTGCTCCATTTTTCCTATAAATAGAGCCCATTCCTTCATAATCCAGATCCTGAAAACTTGTAAGCATTTAGACTATAGACATTTTAGAGAGCATTTAGCATAGCATAACTAAATCTTGTCTTTTTGGTTAAAATATATCATTTTAGCATAAAAATAGCTTTTTATTTCATATTTGGAGCTATACTCCAAATCTCAATCCTCCATAAGCATCCATAGTGCAAAAAGCTGCTGAGAGCTACACTATTTTGGAACTTGGAGAGGAGAGGAACAAGGGAGAAGAAGCTAAGGCCATGCTAAAAGGTAGTTGGAGATGTCTCATGATCTTTGTTTTACTTATTAGATATATTAGCATGTCTCTTTGTGTCTCTTTTGGTATGCCTTCATATGTTTAGTTTTAGATTGACTAACACTAATATTTTGTGTGCTTTTGTGTTATTTGATCATAGACTAACCTTGTGCCATTTAGGAGGGCATCACTAGGTATTATCAATCTTTGCGTGCAAACACTTGTTGTGAGTAGAGTCAAGGTGAAATGTATTACCTTTTTTTTGTGTCCCTGTAGTAGCTAACTTTCCATTCTTGTCATGAACTTTGACAATTCCTTTGTAAAATTCTATTCGCTAACCTGTGTTGTTTAGCTGTGCTACACTTAATAGATTATATTTCAAACCTTCAACCCAATAAACGTCATTGCATCTTGCATTACCAAGAAGTGTTATGGATCCTTTACCTCTTACCGGACATTGTGCATCATTACCAAATCTAACATAGCCTCCATCATAATCTTCTAACATAACAAACTTGTGTTTATCTCCTGTCATATGATGTGAGCATCCACTATCTATAATCCAACAATCATTAGTGTTTATGTGAGATATTAGGGTTTTTTCTTCATACCTTTGTTCATCTGATCCATCCTTGATAGCCACATAAAAAACTTCCTCCGTATCAGTCTCATCACATTTATCATCTTCAAATTCCTCACCAGTAATTAAGCATGTCTTTCTATCTCTTCTTCTGAAGTCTCAGTGTCCTTTGTAATGATTATCTTTTTGTCTGTCATCTCGATAATCTCTCTTTTTAGTAAAATCTTTGTCAGGATAGTTAGAAGCCATATGTCCAATCTTATCACAATTGAAACATTTCAAAGGTAGTTTTCCTTTATACTTACCTTTGCCTCTCGGTAACCTTTTGGCCAATAGTGCTTCAAATTCTTCTTGCTTTTTGATTTCTTCATACAGTTTATGTACCTCCTCCATGTTCTTCTGAAATATTTCACTTGCTCAACTGTGATCTCCTTCAGAGCACTTATACATTCTCTCATTGTAATCATTAGATTCATTCAGATGAAAAGAACTAAATGCAGATTCAACTTTATTTACCGATGACCCACTATTATCAAAATTACACAACTCAAATGCATGTAGCTTATCAATAGTGGCATCCAAGGAAACTGGCATATTAGGTACAAACCTCAATTCATTGATTGCAGAGACTCGGATTGCATAGGTAGGTAAAAGGGTTCTTAACAACTTACTTGTCACATCCTTTTCTTCAATAGTTCCTCCTGCTCCTTTGATTTGATTTACAATCTCCTTTAGTCTTGTACTGTACTGGCTTATGTTCTCACCTTCATTCATCCTCATAGATTCAAGTTGTCCTCTTAGACTATCAACTTTTGCTCTCTGAACATGTTCATCTCCTCCATATAGAGATATGAGCTTAGTCCACATTGCCTTTGCATCATTGCAGCCTTCTAGATCATTAAACTTAGAATTGGTCAATGCAGATGTTATTTCAATCATTTCTTGAATATGTTCTTGTTTTGCCTTTATCTCTTCCATAGTCAATGGATAGGTGCTCAGTGCAACAAAATCATTCTCTAGCTCCTAATAGATGTAGCTTCATCCTTTTTTGCCATGTAGAGAAACTTGACTTATTCAGCTTAAGTGCATCCCTCTTATACGTCTTTGGATCTTTAACTCAAGTGCCTTTAAACTTTCCTTTCAGAGTCCAAAGCTCTGATACCAATTGATAGTTATGATACTTAATATAAGTACAGATCCAACAACTAACAAGATGAGAGGGGGTGGTGAATCATACAAACTTATTCATCCATAAAAACATCAGATTCAACCTCGGTAACATATATCAGTCATATAATAAAAAACTATCAAACATGCAAACTCAAAAGCATATGAACAATATAAACCTCATAACAGAAGATTTAACGTGGAAACCCAAATAGGGAAATCCACTGTGGGATTTTGGACCCACTAAGAAATATACTCTTCTAGAGTATGCTCGGTTAAAAGCCAATCCTATTAAAGATTGCAAAACACATTGCTAGATGTGACCCGGTTAAGGGATTTCCCTCAGATCTGTTAGGATCTTCACTTTGTTAGAAGTGACCTTGTCAAAGGATTTCAAACACTCAATCAGAATGTCACCTTGTTAGAGGATTTACATATAAGACTGTTAAGTCCACTCGGTTAAGAGATTTCCTGTCGCTTTCACAAAATAATAGTAGTGAAAATCTATCTGCAAATTCACATCTAAAATGCTAAAGCAGATTCCTATTTGTTCAATACAATCTAGACATAAAACTAATCTTGTCTATATGTTGGGCATCAATACTCTATTATTCTAATAGGTCTTCAAGCTTCTGTGCTTGGTAATAACTATGTAGCATCCTTGTGCATACACTTGCCCGCATATATTGTTTATCAACAGTTCCTTATTTATAAACAATCTTCTAACCACTTAATCTCCTTGATCACATTTCCCATGATCAATCGTAGCCATCAAATCTTCAATCTTGTCTAGGTTCATTGTATCTTTCAATCTAAAAATGTTTTACCCCGCCTCGGAATTGGCACATTCATCTTGGAACTTGTGTTAGGGTAATGTGGTTCAATCTGAGTTGTAGATCTTCTTGTCAACTTTCCATTGCCTTAGATTTGTTAACAAACTTTTTCTACGGCTTGCCAATCATTGATCTGCTCTAGCTCATCAGCATCTTTCATTAAATATCACATGTAAACATTTAATGCATTTTGTTATAGCTCGGTTACAACTCAGTGAATACTAAACTTTACTTGATAGACATTGTGTCTTCATTAACTGACTGCGATAACCTTAGGGTTTACCGACTAGGTTCCTTAGGGTTTACCGATTAGGTTCTTTGCTTGATAACATAGTATAGTATTAACCTTTACATTTTACAACATATGTATGATTTTAGAACAATCTAAAACATCAAGATCTCATCATTGTCTGACTCGGTAGAGTTTCCCATTGAATAACTTATCCCTTTATTCATCATATTCTTTCCTATGTCTTTACTGACTTCTTTATAATCTTCATATCATATTTCTTAAGATATGGCAACATCATACTGAATTAGAAAATCAATTTCTTGGCATCAATGACAAAATAATAATATCAAGATAGTAAAACAGCATAAAAAGTTTTGTCATGTTAATTTTGATAATGTGATCAAAATAAGTAAGAAGCACCGAGTAAGAGGTCTATCGAGTCTTGAAAAACCTGAGAATGCTATGTGTTGAGGATGCCAAATGGGTAAGATGACATGATCAAGATTTACAAGTAAGTCCTACACTTCTAAGGGAATTTTAGATCTTGTGCACATTGATCTTTGTGGTCCTATGAAAGTTCAAAATTATTATGGTGATAAGTATTTCATATTATTTGTGGATGATTATTCAAGGATGATGTCAGTAATGTTTTTTTTAAAAAAATCACAAGCTTTTCAAATATTTAAATGGTACAAGGCTAGAGTTGAAAATGAAACAGGAAGACAACTGAAATGTCTTAGATCAGATAGAGGAGGAGAGTTCACATCTGATGAGTTCAACCTATTTTGCAATGATCATGGTATAAAAAGACAAGTCTCTACACCAATAAATCTGTAGTAGAATGGAATAGCTAAAAGGACAAACAGATCTATTGTGGATTGTGCTAGAACACTGATGATTGAAAAGAAAGTTCCACAAACATTTTGGAGAGAAGCATTAAACACAACTACTTACACCTTGAACCAAGTTCAATTGAAGAAAGGTACTTTGAAGACACCTTATGAAATCTGGTATGGAAAGAAACCTAATGTAAGTTATTTTAAAATCTTTGGAAGTAAATGCTATGTTCATAAAGATGATAGAAATGGCAAGTTTGATCAAAAAAGTGAAGAAGGAACATTTCTAGGATATTCTTCTAGAAGCAAAGCATTTAAATGTCTGATCAAATCATCTAACAAAATAGTAGAAAGTGCAAATGTGAAAACTGATGAATTTGCAGAAAGAAATGATGAAGGAAATTCCAAAGAACCAGAGGACTATGATGGATTTGTCTATGTGCAATCGAGAAGTCCTACCGAGAAAATTGTTGAAGAAAATGAAGAAAATATCTAGTTACCGAGTGATGAAGAAGATCATACAGAGCCTACCGAGCCTGTATTAGCCAAGTATGTCAGAAGACATCATGCACCAAGTTAGAATATAGGAGATAAGGATGATCCAGTGATGACAAGGAACAAACAGAGACAAAACACATGTTTGATATCTGAATTTGAATCGAGAATAGTGAAAGAGGCATTTAACAGTGAAGATTTGATAAATGCTATGACAGAAGAGATTGATCAAATCAAGAAGAATGACACATGGACACTGGTCCCAAGACTGAAGGACAAAAATGTAATCAATACTAAGTGGATCTTCAGAAACAAGCTAAATGAAAAAGGGGAAGTCATTCGGAATAAAGCAAGATTAGTTTGCAAAGGTTATGCCCAAGAAGAAGGAATTGATTATGGTGAGACTTTTGCACCTATTGCTAGACATGAAGGAGTAAGAACGTTGTTGGCATATGCTGCTTTCAAGAACTTCAAGGTATATCAAATGGATGTCAAATATTAGAAGAAGAAGTTTTCATTGAACAACCTGAAGGATTTGTTGAAGACAATAATAAAGATCAGGTATGTAAATTGAACAAAGCTTTATATGGTCTGAAACAAGCACCTAGAGCCTGGTATGAGAGATTGCACTCTCATTTGATTAAGATTGGTTATTTAAGGACAAGTAAGAATAGCAACATGTACATGAAGAATGATGAAAATGGAATACTAATCTCAACCATATTTGTTGATGATATTATATTTTGTGGAAATGTCTCTTTATGCAAGAACTTTGGAAATGAAATGAGAAAAGAATTTGAGATGTCATTAATTGGTGAGATAAAGTATTTTATAGGTTTACAGATACTGCAAATGAAAAATGAGATTTTCATTACTCAATCCAAGTACATAAAGGAAATCTTGAAGAAATTTGGAATGGAGGATTCAAAACCACTAAGTACTCCTATGACTACCAATTGTAAACTATCAAAGAATGATGAATCTGCATCTATTGATGAGACACTTTACTGATCTATGATTGGAACGTTGCAATATGTTGTTCACAACAGGCTAGATATAGCACATGCAATAGGTATTGTTTTATGATTTTCTGCAGATCCTAAGGAAACACACATGATGACAATCAAAAGAATTTTTTGATACTTAAAAGGCACTGAAGATTATGGCTTATTATATCAGAAAGGAAATGATTTTGATTTAAAAGTTTATACTGATGCTGATTGGGTAGGCAACATTGATGACAGGAAAAGCACAAGTGGAGGAGCTTTCTTCTTAGGAGAAAGACTAGTGAGTTGGCTTAGCAAGAAACAAGGATGTGTTTCTCAGTCAACAACCAAAGCTGAATATGTTACTGCAGCACTAAATTGCACCAACATTGCATGGATCAAACAACTGTTGGAAGGTATAAATGAGAAATTTACCAAGCCAGTAACTATATTTTGTGACAATACTAGTGCCATTAATATTTCAAAGAATCCTGTTATGCACTCTAAGACAAAGCACATATCTATCAAATATCATTATCTTAGAGAAGAAGCTCAAGAGAAGAAAGTGGTGTTGGAATATGTTAGCACAAAGAAGCAAATAGCAGATATCTTCACCAAGCCACTACCAAAGGACACTTTTGAATATCTCAGAAGTAAGTTAGGGGTCTTACCCCTATCTTCTACTCACTGACCAAGTTTAGTGAAAGCATCAATCCGATGACTCTATTGAATATCTTTTGGGGAGTTGATGCTAGAGTTATACACTTTAGAATGTTTTCTAAAAGTGTACTAGAATTAATAATACAAAGAATGTTACAGGAAATAGGAATTGAAGACAAATGCTCTGACTGAGACTTAGTTGATATACAATAGCAGGAAATAACTTCTTACAGAAAGAAATTATGTTTTAGTTTTATTCTTTTTGGCATTGTTGTCAAAGGGGGAGAAGACCTACCAACGGGGGAGAAGACTAATATATGGGAGAAGACTATCATTTGAGAAGACTAATATATGGGAGAAGACTAATTTCTTTCAGGACATCTAAATTCAAAATGACCAATCTTATTACATACAAAACATTTAAAAGGTGATTTTCCTTCATACTTACTTCTTACCGGTCCTTTTAGTACTCTTATAGAAAATAGTGCTTCAAATTTCTCAAACTCATCATCTTCTCTCTTCATATATTTTAATTCTTTTTCATATAAATGTTGAACACTGAGTACCACTAAGAGGGGGGGTGAATAAGTGGTTCCTATTTTTTTCACTTTTCTAAACTAATCTCAAAATATCAATTACTCCCTTAACTTTTAAGCAGTCATACTTGTAATACAAGAAAGAGAACCAAAGAGATCATTCACACACAAGCAATTCACAACTCCAGATTTACTAGGAAAACACAATATGGGAAAAAAATCGGTGAGAAAAGCTATTGGAGTCTACTGATCCAATCCAACCTCACAAGTAAAACACTGACTTACAAAGATTTAGGGCACCAACCCAAGGCACACCAACCTCTACACCAATCTTCAACTTGGCAATGTATATTGAAATACTATTTGAATACAATTAAGGCTTCTTGTTGCAAATAAATTCTGCAACTCTTTGATCAAATGACACTCTGCCGGTTGATAGTCTTTTCTCCTCCACTAAAACTCACACTTTTGGTTGTGGAATTATTGTCTCTGATTCTCAACCTCTATTATCTTTCTCTCCCTCTCACACACAAGATCACACTAGGATGCTTCCTACTTTGCCATGCCTTACCGGTTAGGCTCAACTGCAAGACTATAGAACTGATGGTAGAATCCTCTCACTGGTATGCTTTCTCATGCACACTGCAACTTTCTTAGAATTATTTCTAAGGCTCATAATTCTTTTCTTTGCTTACTCTCTCTACCCTTCACCTCTTTTGCAACATCAACCTTTTTGTTTTAAGCTCTCATTTCTTATATGGTGATTTCCTGCCAAAACGCAATTCAAAAAACTTGAGCGGTTAAGGTTTCCTCTTTTCAACACAATCTTCATGAGATCCAATCCTACCTATCTTAGATCGATCACCTATCCTAGAAGGATGCACCTGCACATGGTTTCCATTATCCAATGCATATTTTCTAGAAATGGCAATCTCGAATTAGATCTTTTGTCACAAAATCAGTCGACACATAAAGCGCTTCAAAAGTTTTCTTTTCGAGGACTTCTTGGATTGGATTTTCCTTGCATAGATTCAAGCACCAACTACTCTCTGATCTTCCTCTGTCATTCCTTCTTCCTCGAGCCACAATCAGTCAGATACAATCCCATGATTTGTTGCTCCTCCATTAATGGCAAATATCTGTTTCATCAACCCTATCGGTGAGGCTTCACCAACCATAACACGTTTGCCACCTCTGCTTCACATGGCATCATAATGATTAAGACATGGCCCACCAACACACAGTTGGTCCGAAAAACACATACCGGTACAACTCTTTGCCGATAGAGATTTCTTCTTCTGTAAACTGGTAGAGCACTCTATACTAGTTACACATCTTCACTTCCGGTGGTGTGAGACTACCGGTAGGCCTTCAATCTTTATGCTCACCCTTATGTGAGTATTCATCATGCCGGTTGACATCAATGACAACTTAGTGCCAAGTTGCCAACAATCTCCCCCTTTGGCATTGATGTCAACTTCTAGTGAGGTACTCCATACTAGTACATTTCTCCCACTTTGACACAATGAAAAAGGGTACCGTGCACTCCCCCTTTGACCACTATCAGCTCCCCCTGAGCCATATAAAACCTGCCTAGGCAGATGACACGACTCCCAACTTGTGTCGGAGGTACTCAAAAGTTATTACCGGTAATGGTTTGATGAAAATGTCTGCTACTTGTTCACTAGTAGGAACATAATCCATCCTTACCTCCTGTCCTTCAACCTTCTCTCTGAGAAAATGATATTTGATAGCAATGTGCTTTGTTCTAGAATGCATGATAGGATTCTTTGCTATGTTGATTGCACTCGAATTGTCACAATGAATGAGAATAGGATCAGTGATGTCCACCTATATATCTTTGAGAGTCTGCTTCATCCAAAGCACCTGAGAGCAACATGTAGTAGCAACAGTGTACTCAGCTTCAATAGTAGATAGAGAGACCGAGTCTTGCTTCTTGCTATGCCAAGAGACCAAACGATCACCAAGAAAGAATGCACCACCACTTGTGATCTTTCTATCATCAATGCATCCTTCCCAATCAGCATCAGTGTATCCTTCTAAGATAAAATCTCCTTGTTTAGGATACCACAAGCCATAGCTGAGTGTTCCTTGTAGGTACCTAAAAATTCTGCTAGCAACATTCATGTGTGACTACTTTGGGGCAGCTTGGAATCTGGTCACCATGCACATAGCCTAAACTATATCTAGTCTTGAAGTGGTTAGATATAGTAGACTTCCTACCATGGATTTGTACAGAGTCTGATCCACCACTGGTGATTCATCATTCTTGCTCAATTTGCTTCCGGTCACCATGGGGGTACTTACTGATTTACAATATTCCAGTTGGAATTTCTTCAACATCTCCTTTGCATACTTTATTTGAGAGATAAAGATTCCTTTATCTTGCTATAATATCTGCAAACCAAGGAAGTAAGTCAATTCACCAAGCATTGACATCTCAAATTTTGACTGCATCTGATCAGCAAACTCTTTGCCGAGGGTATCCTTGTTGCCTCCAAAGATGAAGACATCTACACACACAACCACAATAATAATGTGATTCTCATCTTTCTTTATGTACAAATTGCTGTCAGCACTTCCCTTTCTGAATCCCTGCTCCTTCAGATACTGATCTAATCTTGAGTACCATGCTCTAGGAGCTTGATTTAGACCATACAGAGCCTTCTTTAACCGACACACAAATATCTCATCATCATGTAGCATAAGCCCTTCTAGTTGCTCCATGTATACTTCTTCTTCCAAATTTCCATTTAGAAAAGCAAATTTTACATCCATTTGGTATACTTTATAGCCCTTGTAGGTAGAGTAAGATATAAAAATTCTAATTGCTTCTAATCTAGCCACTGGTGCAAATGTTTCTTCAAAGTCAATCCCCTCTACTTTAGAGTAACCTTTGCATACTAGTCTAGCCTTGTGCCATACAATATTACCTTCTTCATTCATCTTGTTCCGGTAGACCCATTTTGTGCCAATGATATTCTTGTCTTCCGGTCTAGGAACTGATTCCCAAGTCTCGTTCTTCTCAATCTGGTGTAGTTCTTCTTCCATAGCATCCATCCATTCTTGTCTCTTACTGACCTCAATGAATGTTTTGGGTTCAACTTCAGCCATGAGGCATAGGTTGGCTTGTTCATCATTTCGAGCAAGTCTTCTTCTAGTCTACACACCATCACTCACATTTCCTAAAATTTGCTCTTTTGGGTGATTCAGCAGTACATACCGGTTGGGGACCTTCTTGGATGCTACCTTTGGTTCAGTATCTAATTGAACTTCATCATGTTCATCATCGAAGTCATCATACTGATTAACTTGTGGTTGACATCCTTTGTGCATATCTTCACAAACTTTTACATGCACACTCTCAATGATTCTTCTTAGTCTTTTATTGTAGCATTTGTAGGCTTTGTTGTTAGATGAGTAACCAAGGAAGATTATTTCATCACTCCTAGGGTCAAAAAATCCTAAACCATCCATATCTTTCTTGATGAAGAACTTGCTTACAAATACTTTGAAGTATTTGACTGATGGCTTCCGGTCGTACCATAACTCATAAGGTGTCATTTTTTTGTTTGTTCTTTATTGAACCTGGTTCAAGGTGTATGCAACAGTATGAACAACTTCTTTCCAATATGTGTCCGATAGACTGGCCTCATTTAACATGGTTCTGGCCATCTCCTTGACTGTCTTGTTCTTCCTTTCTACCACACCATTTTGCTATGGTGTTCTAGGAGTAGAGTATTGCCTTCTAATTCCATGTTTTTCACAATACTCTTCAAATTCATTTGATGTGAACTCTCCACCCCTATCTAATCTTAGGCATTTTAATTTGTACCCACTTTCCTTTTCCACCATTTTCTGAAAGATCTTGAATCTTTCAAATGCTTGTGATTTATCTTGAAGAAAGGTGACCCATGTCATTCTTGAGTAGTCATCAATGAAGAGCATAAAGTATCTTTCACCGGCAAGAACTCTTGTTCGAGTTGGACAACACATATCTGTATGCATAATTTAAAGTATCCTAAAAATTAGGTACATGTTCGTTCGTGAAGCATAAGTTGCATTAAACAAATAAAAAAATACAAGTTTTGTTTTTAAATTGTAAAGAATCAAGTGCACTACAATAATATATAAAGTTTTTTAAATTTGGATAAGTATATCAAAAGTTATTTAAAAAATGGTACACCTATGTCTGTGAGAACTATGGAGACACTGGTAAAAGAAATTCAATAATAATATGTTATTGTTGTTCAAATTGAAAAAAAATTATATGGTTAGAAAGCTCAGAAGATGGGTGAAAATATGGTGGCAATTTTAGAAATACCCACTTGATGAAGTGTAAACCTAATGATGACAAAGTCGATAAACCAAGTTGATAGAATAAAACATGTCAAAAATGAGAGAAATGGAGGGAAATCAAACTTCCAAACTGTAGCTTTGTAATCCAAGCCTATTTCCAAGCATAAATAGTCAAAAGCACGTACGAGGTACCTATAGTTTAAAAAGCACGTATGGGGTACTTATGGTGTAAGCAGCGCATACGTGCTATTGTATAATATGATATTATATATATAATATGTGTATATACATATAATATATGTGTATAATATGATATTGTATATATAATATGTGTATATACATATAATATATAATATATATATAATATATTGTATATATATACAAATATAAGTGTATTGTCTCCCCCTCTCAAACGCATACAAGGTGCCTCTCTCTCTCTCTTTCCCCTTCTCTCTTCCTCCATACCCCATCCCTCTCTCTCTCTCTCTCTCTCGCTCCCTCTCTCCCCTTCTCCCTTCCTCCATACCCCATCCCTATTTCTCTTATTCTCTCCCTCCATCCCTCCATACCACACTGCAACTGTGTCTGCACTTCTATAGAAGTAAGTGAATTTATTTCTTGTCTGCAACTTCCTCTTTGATTTTTATCATGTATACTCTCCTAAGAAAATTGATTGATGGATTTGTGTGTGTATATTAAATAGGAGGAATAGGGTTTGAAATTAAACCACGAGTGTATTACCATGACAAAAAAGGAAACCCGCAGCAATATTCTTCTCAAATGTGTTTTTAATGAGCAGAGCAGATGTGAAAACTAGTGTCAACAAAGCAACATGATGAGTCAGAGTACCTGCAATATGTTTTTGAGAAGGAAATAAATAGTAGGAAGAGAAAGAGGGAGAGTAACATAGATGATGTCCTGGAGAATGATAGTGGTGGGTATGCGAGAGTTCACATGTTGTTACACAACACCTGTCACCTAAAGAAATTAAAGTTTGTTGTATGCATGGTAGTGGTAGTATATAATGATCATCACTTGTCAAATGGATTGGAACGGTACATACCCATGAAATAAATCAAGTGTGTAACTCCTGTAGTCACAATCGAGATCAGACTTATAACCTTGCAAATTTAATAGCGTCATGTGTTTTAGAACTTACACAGTACTCTTAGGGTTAGGTCAAGCTCTTGCACTTTCTTTTTAGCGAAGCCTCATTGTTTGTTCGCTTGGAGCCTCGTTGTATGATGTTCTATCATTTTATTAGCCCATCATATGACCCCTTAGGTGTCATTAGAGGTCATATTGTTTCATTAGAGGTCATATTGTTAGGATTCCCAAAGATACTGAGAGGGGGGGGGTGTGAATCAGTATCTAACCGGTGATAAGAATTTCTTAAGTTAAAACATGCAGAGCATAAAATAGCAGTATACCAGTATGCAAGAATTAATGCAATAAACAGAATCAGAAACATCCACATGAAAAGAACACCATAACACAAGATGTTTAACGAGGAAACCCGGTGTGGGAAAAACCTCAGTGGGATTTGTGACCCACAATATTCACTCACTAGCCAATAAGAGAATATTACTTACAATAGGGGCCTGCACATGCAGGAAGGCCAACTGCCTAGAGCTCACTGCTCAATGAGAAGTCACACTGACTTACAATGAGAATTATACTAATCCAAAGATCTGTACTTCCTTACAATAGCATCTCCAATGCCAGATTCAGTACCAGTTCTAACTCTATTCTTTACATATACCCTTGACCAATAATTCGCACATTAGGTCTGCCTAATAATTTTCTCTTATGCTCGCTACTCTTCCTCTCTAAATGTCTACAATGATCTCCTTTATATACAAGAGTCATTTTACAATTTGCCAAGTTGGCTTACAATAATAAACAAAATATTACATATCAAAAATCCTGTCGGCCTTTATGCTGGTATACATCTTTTCTTCTGTGCCAGTGCCGGTGCCGGTGTAGAGTGATCTTGTTGATGTCGGTGCACTGTCTTGCTTATGTAATGCTTTGCCGGTATGATGTCTTGCCGGTGCCATAGGATTGCAAGGTTGCCATCAATGACAAAACCTTCAATCACACACAATGTCTCATTGGAGTGTCCATATGCCAACAATCTCCCTCTTTGGCATTGATGGCAACACTCATGAGAAATTTCAAAAAGTGTCCAAAATGTGTAGTCCAAAAAAAATTTACCAAAAAGAATGTTTACCAAAAATATGAAGGGCTCCCCCTGAGCATATGATTCATGTTTTTGAACTTTCTCATCCTACTACTCCCCCTTTGGCATCAATGATAAAGGTTGTCAAGATGTTAGTAGAGTTTGTAGTCATATCCTCAACCTTGTAGTTGGGTAGTTATTATCTGAAAAAGATCACCCAAAATTAAGTTTATACTATCCATAAACTTTTTGCTATCTTTTATTGCTATTTCAGTCCTCTTCACAGTACCAGTGAGATGTTGTAATTGCTCTGCCAGTGTTTTACTTCCCTATTCTAATGCCTCTGAGATTTCCTTCTGTAGAGATGCTTGATAGTCTAATCTTGGACTCAGTTTGGATCTCAAGTGTTTTGCCTTGTTTATTATTCTCTCTTTCTCTCTTTCCTATTTAAGCAATTCTTCCTCAAAATTTGCTAACTTATCTTCAAAAACAGATAGTGAATCCGGTGAGTTGACAAAATTGTGTGCAAGCTTATTTATCTCATCATGTGTCTTGTTTATTTTCTTGTCAATGTCTACAGTCAAGAAGTTTGTTTTGCATGTGTCTTTATACAGATTTTTATATTCTTTCAACAAACTACACAGTTCTAGTAGAAGTGTGTCAAAGTCTCTGTTATACTTCTTTATTTCTTCTTCAAAGAATTTCTATTTCTCCTTTTCTACTATGTCCTTTACTAATTCTTCCTTTATTTTATCAATATTTCCAGAAATGTATTTACATAATGTATCCAACTTTCCTAAAGAATATTTATTATCTATATTATAGTCAGGAGCAATTATCTTCAAAATTAGTATTGAATCATCTATTGCTTTGTAAGCTTGTGAGCTGCAGTCAGTTATTTTCTTAATGGATTCAAGCAATACCTCAGTCATATTAGTTGACTTGAATGTTGATGATGATCCAAGATTCTGAGTACCGGTGGAAGTGACCATGCTTGTATTGACCTTTGGTAGGTCAATTTGTGTTTGTATTTCTTTTAGCACTGGTTTTCCTGCTTCATTGCTTATTGGTGGCATTGTTTCCTTGTGAGCCTGTTTCAAAGCCTTTAGCTCTGTTGGTTTCTCTGTTTGTGCCTCAGATTCCATCTTTTTCCCTGTATCCTCTACCGGTTGCTCTGTATCTCCTGTTACTAGAGGCTTTTTAGCCATATTTGACTCTTCAGTTGTATCTTTATCAATTGTTATGTTGATCTTTTGGGTATCAACATTTATAGTGTATAGGACTTCAAGATTTGGATTACTATCCTCTACATCTATGCTTTCTACTGCCAGTTGGTCTTTAGGAGTTGTGATTTTCATAGGTGGAGTTAGGTTGTCTTTAACCTTTATTCTTGGAGGTCCACCAACTTTGCCTTTCCCTTTGTCCTTATCCTTCTGATATACCTTAATAGGCTTGGGATTCATGTATTCTTCTTGTTTTTCCTTTTCAACCAAGAATATGTCCCAACCATCTTCTGTTTCCTCTATAACTTCTGTAACTCTTCTTGCCATTAGTGAAATATGCCAGTGTGCAGTGGAGAAAATAGTCCAGTTTGCCTGAGCAATTAGATCATCAATTTCCTTTGGGGAGTTTACCGGATATACAACAAGTAGTTTTTCTATTTTTATTTTCCTGTCTAATTCAATCACTCCTTGCCTTTTGGCCTCAAGTCTTTTGTATAAATAATCAAGTATTTCATTGATAACTTCCATCAAAAACTTTTTGAACATGTCCATATGCAGTATTACACTCTCCTCAACTTTCCCTTTCTCATCAACAGATAGGGTGTCATAAATTTTCCCTATGTTTTTCAGTTTTCCTTCCTCTGTGATCTCATTTAGCAAAATGTCTAGAGGTGCCAAGTCAATTTTTGTCTTTTTCTTTTTCTTAGGAGTTAGCTTCTTTTTAGGTGTGACCTTTCTGACCGGAGAACTCACAGCTTGTTGCTTCTGCCTTGTCCTTCTAGGTGAAGGAGTGGTTGCCAGTGAGGGATCTCTTTTCCTAACAACTCTTTTAAAAGTTGCTGGCATGTCACCTTTTGAAGAAGTACCTACCGGTGATAGATGAGCTTTAGGTTGTGGGGCAGCCAACTCATCTTCAGTTATGCCGGTTTTCTTTAATACATCTTCCTTAATGGCCTTTGCTTGTCTGGATCCTTTTCTCACAAATGTCTCTACCTTCTTCACTCTTTTCTTGGATTGTATTTGGCTTTCTATGGTTTTAGCACTACCAAATACTTCTTCCTTAGGTTCATTGGGGGCTTCCAGAAGTGCTTTAGCATAAGTTTCAACTATGTGGTCATCTATCTCATAGCCCATTTCTGTTACCTACATTGTCCTTGGGATGACTGCTTCCATCCATATTTCATCCTTTTTAATAACAAAGCATATATCATCTTTGTATTTATCTACAATTTTCTGAGATAACCTTATCCTTTTCTTCATTTTTGTCTTTAATGCTTGGAAAAAGTCATGAATGTTGTTTTCCTTGTTCTCACCCATGGTATTAAATAGTTCTATCAATTGCTTTCCTACTGGTATGTCATATCCTAGTTCTTTATATCCTATATCGGGAACCTATTTTGTTATATGAAGCATTAGTCATACTAACAGATTTCCAAATCTGAAAGTTCCTTTCTTATCCTTCTTTATTTTCCAAGGTTGTCTATCAGTTCATCCTTTAACCACTCATAGATGTCAATTTTTGCATTGTCTGTTATCATATCATAAGCACTCTTAATACATAAACTTGAAACTGAGTAAAGTCTATTAGCATGAGTGGCTTTGTAACCTAATATCATACTTAAGAATCTCACATTTGTATCCTTTACATTGTTAACCCTTAGAGATCTTTTATCAAATGTTGCACCTATTAGGTCTATGACTAAATCATTTGAAACCTTCTTGTTTTTGTTTGGTCTTTTACTGGTGGCCGGTAACCCTGTGATAGCCTTTACCGCTTCCTTGGTGATCTTATGAATTGCATCTAACCAGAAAAATTCTCCATGAACTCTACTTAACACTATCCTAATCACATCCTTAGGAAATTCAGGAATGCTAAGGATTTATGTGAATCCTAGGGTTTCAATAACTTTGTGTTCAGCTTTAACATTGCCGGTATCATCACATATCTCGATTTTATATATGGTTTTAATTTCCTCATCTCCTAACTCTTCAATATTGCAGTGAATGTACATTCTAGGGTCTTCAGCATATACAACACCTTTAGGGATTTGAGAAAATGCACCTAAGGTATCATCCTTTTTTTCTATTTCGGGGACTAACTAAAATATGGGCCTAGGTCTTTTAATTACTTCCACAATAGTAGGGTTCGCTATGTATTCAATTGCAGAGGTGGATGCCATGATTAAATACCTTTTTCTGTCTTGGATGAATGATTGTTTGGAGTGCTTTCTTCTTGCTCGAAATGCCTTACCTCAGAATCTTTGGGCTCTCTGAAAGTTTGAAATCATGGTGAAATGAAATGGAGCTAAAACCTTATTTTATAAAGTCTTTTTCGCTATCTACCACATTAATTGCATGCCGGTTAAGTATTCACTTAACATTGTTTGCCGGTTAAGTAATTTTCAACTTCTTATCTCTAACCGAGGGAATAATAGCACATGTGTCATTAGATTGCCAAACCCTCAAGGAAATTTTCTTCAATTAGATGAAGAAATTCCTGTCGGTGGAGCACTGCTCTGTCCTGCCGGTGGAGGAGTATTCCCAATATTTAGATCAGCTTTTTTAATCCATTGCTTTGAGAATTCTTTCTTAACCTCTTCAACTTTTTCTTTACCTTTCAAGCTAGCACTTTTGTTGTTTACCAGTGTACCTTTACTTCTACAAAATTTAGCAATATGCCCAACCTTGTTACATGCATAACAAGTTACATTATTTTTCTGAAAAGCTTTCCCATAACCTATGTCAGTCTGTGTTCTGCATTGATTAGATAAATGTCCAAGTCTTCCACAAACATAACATCTCACATTCATTCTATAGTTTTCAAAGTTATGACCAACTTTGTTGCATTTGGAACATTGACCGGTGAGTGTATTGATATTCTAATAATTCCTAGACCTACATTCATTTGCCCTATGACCATACTTATTATAGTTAAAGCATTTTCCATTGAATTTATAAGCATTAGGTGGTCTTACCGGTTTGCTGTGATCTTGAGTATTTATAGTACCAGAGCTTTCACCAATTTCAAAGCCAATTCCAAAAGTGTCACCTTTGGGTTTTTGATTCTTCAATAAGGTACCAAGTTCTTCTGAGCTTTTCTTGAATTTTTCTTTATGTTGATTTGCAGTTTCCAATTCCCTTTCCAAGATTTCTTTTTGTCTCATTAGTTCATTTGAGTCAATCTGAGTATGCATTAGATCTATCTTCAACATGTCATTTTCATAGCTAAGTCTTGTGTTCTCATTTGCTACATCTCTTAGTCTTTTGGTCAATTATTCTTCATTCTTCTTTCTGTCCTCAATCTCTTTGCAAAATCTCATAGTCATATCCTGCATTTCATTTTTGTTGTCATGATCTCTTGTTTCAGCTTGCTTATCATATCATTAAGTGATTCCTTTTCATCATTCTCATTTTGCAATTTTTCACAAAGTTCTCTTCTCTTATTTCTTGTAACAGTAAGATTTTCTTGAAGTGCCTGAATGATATCCTGAGCTACTCTTAAATCATCTTCTAATTTGATATTTTTCAACTTCTCTGTATCATAGTCTGTAAGAGCTTCTTCAAGTTGCTTCATCAGATTTTCCATCTTTACCGGTGTTAAGATCTTCCTCAAGCTATTAGGCTTCTGAAAATAGAGGACCAAGCTCTGATACCAATTGTTAGGATTCCCACAGATACTGAGAGGGGGGGGGGTGAATCAGTATCTAACCGGTGATAAGAATTTCTTAAGTTAAAACATGGAGAACATAAAATAGCAGTATACCAGTATGCAAGAATTAATGCAATAAACAGAATCAGAAACATCGACATGAAAAGAACATCATAACACAAGATGTTTAACGAGGAAACCTAGTGTGGGAAAAACCTCGGTGGGATTTGTGACCCACAATATTCACTCACTGGCCAATAAGAGAATATTACTTACAATAGGGGCCTGCACATGCAAGAAGGCCAACTGCCTAGAGCTCACTGCTCAATGAGAAGTCACACTGACTTACAATGAGGACTATACTAATCCAAAGATTTGTACTGCTTTACAATAGCATCTCCAATGCCAGATTCAGTACCGGTTCTAACTCTGTTCTTTACATATACCCTTAACCAATAATTCACACATTAGGTCTACCTAAAAATTTTCTCTTATGCTCGCTACTCTTCCTCTCTAAATGTCTACAATGATCTCCTTTATATACAAGAGTCATTTTACAATTTGCCAAATCGGCTTACAATAATAAACAAAATATTACATATCAAAAATCCTATCGAGCTTTATGCTGGTATACATCTTTTCTTCTATGCCGGTGCCAGTGTCAGTGTAGAGTGATCTTGTTGATGCTGGTGCATTGTCTTGCTTGTGTAATGCTTTGCTAGTATGAAGTCTTGTCGGTGCCATAGGATTGCAAGGTTGCCATCAATGACAAAACCTTCAAACACACACAATGTCTCATTGGACTGTCCATATGCCAACATCATTAGAGGTCGTATTGTTTCCTAAGAGGTCATATGGTGTCATGTGACCCCTTAGGACACCATATGACCCCTTAAGACACTATACAACCCATAATAACACCATATGGTGTCCTAAGGGGTCATAGGATGCCATATGACCCCTCGAGACACCAATGACCCATAACAACACCATATGGTGTTCTAAAGGGTCATATGGTGTTCTATGACCCCTTAGGACACCATTTGGTGTTGTTATAGGTCCTATGGTGTGCTAAGGGATAATATAGTGTCATATGACCCCTAAGGACACCCTATGACCCCTTAGATGTTGTTAGGGGTCATATTGTGTCCTGGATTCGATATCTCTTCCTCTCCCTCCTCCTCCTTCTTCTCTCTCTCTCTCTCTCTCTCTCTTACTCCATACCCCATCCCTCTCTCTCTTGCTCTCTCCCCTTCTCCATTCCTCCATACCCCATCCCTCTTTCTCTTCTTCTCTCCCTCCCTCTTTCTATTCTTTTGTAATTCCTATAGTCACAATCGAGATTAGTCCTATAACCTTGTAAATTTAATAGCATCACATGTTTTAGAACTTAGACAATACTCTTAGGGTTAGGTTAAGCTGATACACTTAACTATATCAAAACTTAACTACTGAAGTTCTATTGTATGATGTTCTATTCATAACTTTAAATTTAATATATCATTTTATTAGACCACCATATGACCCCTTAGGTGTCATTAGAGATCATATTGTTTCCTAAGAGGTCATATGGTGTCCTATGACCCCTTAGGACACCATATGACCCCTTAAGACACAATACGACACATAACAACACTATATGGTGTCCTAAGGGGTCATAGGATTCCATATGAGCCTTAGGACACTATTTGGTGTCATTATAGGTCCTATGGTGTGCTATTTGGTGTCATTATAGGTCCCTCCCTCCCCCCTCTTCTCTCCCTCTCTCCCTCTCTCCCTCCCTCCCTCTCCCTCTCTCCCTCTCTCTACCTTCCCTCCCACTCTCTTTTTCTCTCTCCCTCTCTCCCTCTTTCTCTCTCTCTCCCCCCTCTCTCTCTCCCTCCTTCCCTCCTCTCTCCCTCCACCCTACTCTCCCTCTCCCTTCCTCCATACCCTTTCTTCTCTCCCACCCTCTACCTCCCCTCCCTCCCCCCTCTCTCTCTCCCTCTTTATCCCTCTCCCTCTTTCTCTCTCTCTCTCCCTCTCCCTCCTTCCCTCTCTCTCTCTCTCTCTCTCTCTCTCTTCCTCCCCCTCCCCCTCCCTCCCTCCCCCCTCTCCTCTCCCTCCCTCCCCCTACTCTCCCTCTCCCTTCCTCCATACCCCTTCTTCTCTCCCACCCTCTTCTCTCCCTCTCTCTACCTTCCCTCCCCTCTCTCTCTCTCTCCCTCTCCCTCCTTCCCTCTCTCTCTCTTCCTCTACCTCCCCCCCTCTCTCTCTCTCCCTCCCTCTCTCTCTCTCCCTCTGCCTCCCCCCCTCTCTCTCTCCCTCTCCCTCCCTCCTTCCCTCTCACTCTCTCTCTCTTCATCCCCCTCCCCCTCTCCCTTCCTCCATACCCCTTCACCTCTCCCACCCTCCCCCCTCTTCTCTCCCTCTCTCCCTCCCTCTACCTCTCTCCCTCTCTCTACCTTCCCTCCTCTTGAGATGATTTGTATATTAAAATGATGATGAGCTGAATCGCACATATTGTAATGTCAAATTTTGTATAAAAGCCCATGAGATGATTTGTAAGACATTTTTTTGTATAATCAAATAGCCAAGAGCTGATTTGACCATATTTAGAGGCAAATTTTTGAATAATATGTGACAATGTTTGGTGACTATTTTGTGTGTCAATGTTTTGTGACTATGTTTTGAGTATATGTGATGTGTCCCTGGTCAATCATGAGCATTCTTAATAATTGTATAATCATGGAGAATTATTTGAGTTATTATCGAGTCATAGGGGTCATACATTGAGACTAGATACAATTTGAGCAAAAATTGTCATTGTTGTCAAAAAAATTGTCAAAAAAGTTATCAAAAAAGTTGTCAAGCAACTTCTACAATTGCGTCGGTAGGGTATGATTCTCGACATTCTGACACTTTGGGATGCATGAGAGGGGCATTCCTAATGTAAAATTGCCTACCTAGACATGCTCATGACATCATTTTGTGGACACGATGAACTGAATCAATTCTAGCCAATCTTGCAACTTTGCATTGCATGCAACTGAAGGTTTTTGTAGTAGGAGAAAAAATGCTACCAATTGAAAATGGCTTTGACTCATCAAAAACTGAGATAGGCCATTGTAGAGGAGCCTCACGTGACCCCACGGGTTCAAACAGATCGACCATATGTGTCCTAGATTTCAAGAAATTGTCTGTCAAAATTTTATAATTTTTTGGACTTAGGGCACTTGAGAGATCGCCCTGGTACGGTATGACTCTCAATGTTTTAGCACTTTGGGATGCACAAAAGGGGCATGTCTAGTGTAAACCTATCCCCCCAGACATGCTCATGATGCTGGTTTGTGCACATGACAAACCAAATCAATTCTAGCCAATCTTGCAACTTTGCATTGCATGGAACTAACGGTTTTTGTAGCAAGAAAAAAAATGCTATCAATTGAAAATAGCTCTGAGTTGTCAAAAACTGAGATAGGCCATTTTAGAGGAGCCTCACGCGACCCTATGGGTTCAAATGGATTGACCATATGTGTCCTGGATTTCAAGAAATAGTCCATCAAATTTTGACAATTTTTTTGGACTCATGGCATTTGAGAGATTGCCCTAGTATGGTATGACTCTTGACATTCAGGCGCTTTGGGATGCATGATAGGGGCATGCCTAGTGTACACCTACCCACTTGGATGTGCTTGTAATGTCAGTTTGTGCACATAATGAACCGAATCAATTCTATCCAATCTTGCAACTTTGCATTGTATGCAACTGATGGTTTTTGCAGCAGGCAAAAAAATGCTACCAATTGAAAATGGCTCCAATTCATCAAAAATTGAGATAGGCCATTATAGAGGAGCCTCACATTACCCCATGGGTTCAAACGGATTAACCATATGTGTCCTGGATTTCAAAAAATAGTTTGTTAAATTTTGACAATTTTTTGGACTTAGGGCACTTGAGAGATCGCCCTGGTATAGTATGACTCTTGACATTACGATGCTTTGGGATGCATAATAGGGGAATGCCTAGTGTAAAATTTCCCACCTAGATGCACTCATGACATTGGTTTGTGCACACGACAAACCAAATCAATTCTATCCAATCTTGCAACTTTGCATTGCATGCAACTAAAGGTTTTTGTAGCAGGCGAAAAAATGCTACCAAATAAAAATGGCTCTGAGTCTTCAAAAACCAAGATAAGCCATTGTAGAGGAGCCTCATGCGATCCCATGGGTTCAAATAGATCGACCATATGTGTCCTGGATTACAAGAAATAGTCCGTCAAATTTTGATAATTTTTTGGACTTAGGGCACTTGAGAGATCGCTTGGTACGGTATGACTCTCGACATTCCAGCACTTTGGGATGCATGATAGGGGCATGAGTAGCATAAAAATACCCACCTGGATGTGCTCATGACGTCGGTTTGTGCACACTATGAACTGGATCAATTCTAGCCAATCTTGCAACTTTGCATTGCATGCAACTGATGGTTTTTGCAGCAGGCAAAAAAATGCTACCAATTGAAAAGGGCTTTGAGTCATAAAAAAAAAAGATAGGCCATTATAGAGGAGCCTCACACGACCCCATGAGATCAAATAGATCGACCATATGTGTCTTGTATTTCAAGAAACAACCCGTCAAATTTTGACAATTTTTTGGACTCAGGGCACTTGAGAGATCACCCCAGTACAATACGACTCTCGACATTCTGATGCTTTGGGATGCACAACAGGTGCATGCCGAGTGTAAACCTACCCACCCAGATGCACTCGTCACATCGGTTTGTGCACACGATGAACCAAATCAATTCTAGCCAATCTTGCAACTTTATATTGCATGCAACTGACGATTTTTGCAGCAAGCAAAAAAATGCTACCAATTGAAAATGGCTCCAAGCCATCAAAAACTGAGATAGGCCATTGTAGAGGAGCCTCATGCGACCCCACAGGTAAAAATGGATTGACCATATGTGTTCTGGATTTGAAGAAACAGTCTGTCAAATTTTGACAATTTTTTGGACTCAGGGCACTTGAGAGATCACACTAGTATGGTATGACTCTTGACGTTTCAGCACTTTGGGTTGCATGAAAGGGGCATGCCTAATGTAAACCTGCCCACCCAGACACACTCGTGATGTTGGTTTGTGTACATGACGAACAAAATTTGACCATTGCAAGCATGAGGGTGCTCTTGCACCAAACACATATTGTTGTTTATATTCATATTCTTGATTTTTGTTGTTTATATTCATATTGTTGATTACATATGAAAATATTCATTTAAATTTATAAAAGGGTAGCCACCAAATACAACAAATACACAATAATGAACTAAAGACAAGGAGTTTTGTAGGATAAATTATGATAGTTCTGATACTTAATATAAGTACAGATCCAATAACCAATAAGATGAGAAGGGGGGGTGAATCATACAAACTTGATCTTCCAAAAAAACATCAGATTCAACCTCGGTAACATATACTTTAGTAATATAACCAAAACTGTTAAACATGCAAACTCAAAAGAATATAAACATCATAAACCTTGTAACACTAGATTTAATGTGGAAACCCAAATAGGGAAAAACCACTGTGGGATTTCAGACCCACTAAGAAATATCCTCTTCTAGAGTATGCTCGGTTAAAAGCAAATCTTGTTAAAGATTACAAACACATTGCTAGATGTGACCCGGTTAAGGGATTTCCCTCAGATCTGTTAGGATCTTCACCTTGTTAGAAGTGACCTTGTTAAAGGATTTCAAACACTCAATCAGAATGTCACCTTGCTAGAGGGTTTTACACATAAGACTGTTAAGTCCACTCGGTTAAGAGATTTTCTATCACTTTCACAAAATAACAGTAATAAAAATCTATCTGCAACTTCGCATCTTAAATGCTAAAGTAGATTCCTATTTTCTCAATACAATCTAGACATAGAAATAATCTTGTCCATCTGCTGGGCTTCTATACTCTGTTATTCAAATAGGTCTTCAAGCTTCTATGCTCAGTAATCACTATGTAGCATCCCTATACATACACTTGCCCACATACATTGTTTATCAACAGTTTCCTATTTATAAACAATTAGGTAACCGCATAATCTCCTTGATCACATTTCCCATGATCAATCATAGCCATCAGATCTTCAATCTTGTCCAAGTTCAATGCATCTTTCGATCTAAAATCATTTTACCCCACCTTGGAACTTGCATACATTTCTTGGAACTTGTGCTAGGGTATTGTGGTTCAATCTGCACTGTAGATCTTCATGCTAACTTTCCATTGCCTTAGATTCTTAACAAACTTCATGCATGACATACCAATCATTTAATCAGTTCCAGCTTATCAGCTTCCTTCATTAAATACCACATGTAAACATTTAATGCATTATGTTATAGCTCGGTTACAACTCGGTTACAACTCGGTAAATACTAAACTTCACTCGGTAGACATTCCGCCTTCATTAACCGATATCGATAACTTTAGGGTTTACCGACTAGGTTCCTTAGGGTTTACCGACTAGGTTCTTTGCTTGGTAACATAGTATAGTATTAACCTTACAATTTACAACATATGTATGATGTTAAAACAATCTAAAACATCATGATCTCATCATTGTCTGACTCGGTAATAGTTTTGCATTGAATACCTTATTCATCCCCTTATTCATCATATTCTTTCTGTGTTTTTTACCGACATCTTTATACTCTTCAAATTATACTTCTCAAGATATGGCAACATCATACTGAATTAGAAAATCAATTTCTTGACATCAATGATAAAATAATAATATCAAGACAGTAAACATCCTTAATCAGTTATATCCATAATCATCAACAACCTTCTCAATATCCTTATTGAAATGCCAACAATCTTTCATTGTCTATTATAATGCTATATTGCCAACAATCTACCCCTTTGGCATTGATGGCAAAACCAATTGATTTGACCTTAAAAGATTTGGATTGCTGTGATTATAAGATGCTGAAATGCTCTCCCCCATACATTAGACTTCTCCTCTTCTTTTCAGTCTTCTTTCCAATCTGTAGTCTTCTCAGTCTTCTCCCCCTTTGACAATAATGCCAAAAAGTAAAGAACTAAAACATAATTTCTTCCTGTATGAAGTGATTTCCTGCTGTTGTGTATCAATTCAGTCTCGGTCAGAGCATTTTGTCTTCAATTCTTGTTCCCTGTATTATTTCCCGTACACATTTAGAAAACATCCTAAAGGGTGTAAATCAACATCAATTCCTAAAAGATATTCGATAGAGTCATTGGATTGATGCTTTCACCGAACTCAGTCAGTGAGTAGAAGATAGGGGTAGGACCCCTAACTTACTTCTGAGATATTCAAAAGTGTCCCTTGGTAGTGGCTTGGTGAAGATATTTGCTATTTGTTCCTTTGTGCTAACATACTCCAACACCACTTTCTTCTCTTGAGCTTCTTCTCTAAGATAATGATATTTGATAGAGATGTGTTTTGTCTTAGAGTGCATAACAGGATTCTTTGAAATATTAATGGCACTAGTATTGTCACAAAATATAGTTACTGGCTCGGTAACTTTCTCATTTATACCTTCCAACAGTTGTTTGATCCATGCAATGTTGGTATAATTCAATGCTGCAGCAACGTATTCAGCTTCTACTGTTGATTGTGAAACACATCCTTGTTTCTTGCTAAGCCAACTCACTAGTCTTTCTCCTAAAAAGAAAGCTCCTCCACTTGTGCTTTTTCTGTCATCAATTTTGCCTGCCCAATCAGCATCAGTATAAACTTTTAAATCAAAATCATTTCCTTTCTGATATACTAAGCCATAATCCTCTGTCCCTTTCAAGTATCTAATTGTTTTTTTGATTGCAGTCATGTGTGTTTCCTTAGGATCTGTAGAGAATCTTGCAACAATACCTACTCCATGTGCTATGTTTGGTCTGCTGTGAACAACATATTGTAGCTTTCCAATCATGGATCGGTAAAGTGTCTCATCAACAGATGCAGAGTCATCATTCTTTGATAATTTAGAGTTGGTAGTCATAGGAGTACTTACTGGTTTTGAATCCTCCATTCCAAATTTCTTCAAGATTTCCTTTATGTACTTGGATTGAGTAATGAAAATCTCATTTTTCATTTGCAGTATCTGTAAACCTATTAAATACTTTATCTCACCAATTAATGACATTTACAATTATTTGCTCATTTCATTTCCAGCGTTCTTGCATAAAGAGTCATTGCCACAAAATATAATATCATCAACAAATATGGCTGAGATCAGTATTCCATTTTCATCATTCTTCATGTACATATTGTTGTTCTCACTTGTCCTTATAAAACTAATCTTAATCAAATAAGAGTGCAATCTTTCATACCATGCTCTAGGTGCTTGTTTCAAACCATATAAAGCTTTGTTCAATTTACATACCTGATCTTTATTCTTGTCTTCAACAAATCCTTTAGGTTGTTCAAATAAAAACTCCCTCTTCCAATATTCCATTCAAAAATGCAGATTTGACATCCATTTGATATACCTTGAAATTTTTGAAAGCAGCGTATGCCAACAATGTTCTTACTCCTTCAAGTCTAGCAACAGGTGCAAAAGTTTCACCATAATCAATTCCTTCTTCTTGAGCATAACCTTTGCAAACTAGTCTTGCTTTGTTTTGAATGACCTCCCCTTTTTCATTTAGCTTGTTTCTGAAAATCCACTTTGTACTGATTACATTTTTTTTCTTTGGTCTTGGGATTAGTGTCCATGTGTCATTCTTCTTGATTTGATCAATTTCTTCTGTCATAGCATTTATCCAATCTTCACTATTAGATGCCTCTTTCACTATTCTCAGTTCAAATTCAGATATCAAACATGTGTTCTGTCTCAGTTTGTTCCTTGTCATCACTGGATCATCCTTATCTCCTATAATCTGACTTGGTTCATGATGTCTTCTGACATACTTGGCTAATACTGGATCGGTAGGCTCTGTATGATCTTCTTCATCACTTGGTAACTAGATATTTTCTTCATTTTCTTCAACAGTTTTCTTGGTAAGACTTGTCAATTGAACATAGACAAATTCATCATAGTCTTTCGGTTCTTTGGAATTTCCTTCATCATTTCTTTCTGCAAATTCATCAATTCTCACATTTGCACTTTCTACTATTTTGTTAGATGATTTGATCAGACATTTAAATTCTTTGCTTCTAGAAGAATAACCTAGAAATGTTCCTTCTTCACTTTTCTGATCAAACTTGCCATTTCTATCATCTTTGTGAACATAGCATCTACTTCCAAAGATTTTAAAATAACTAACACTAAGTTTCTTATCATACCGGATTTCATATGGTGTCTTCAAAGTACCTTTCTTCAATTGTACTCGGTTCAAGGTGTAAACCATAGTGCTTATTGCTTCTCTCCAAAATGTTTGTGGCAGCTTCTTTTCAATCATTAGTGTTTTAGCACAATCAACAATAGATCTGTTTCTTCTCCCAGCTATTCCATTCTGCTATGGAGTTCTCAGTGCAGAGACTTGTCTTTTAATACCATGATCATTGCAAAATAAGTTAAATTCATCAGATGTGAACTCTCCTCCTCTATTTGATCTATGACATTTCAGTTGTCTTTCTGTTTCATTTTCAACTCTTGCCTTGTACCATTTAAAAATTTAAAAAGCTTCTGATTTTTCTTTTAAAATCATTATCGACATCATCCTTGAATAGTCATCCACAAATAATATGAAATATTTATCACCATAATAACTTTGAACTTTCATAGGACCACAAAGATTAGTGTGCACAAGATCTAAAATTCCCTTAGAAGTGTAAGACTTACTTGTAAAGCTTGATCTTGTCATCTTACCCATCTGGCATCCTCGGCACATAGCATTCTCAAGTTTTTCAAGACTCGATAGACCTCTTACTCGGTGCTTCTTACTTATTTTGATTAGATTATCAAAATTTACATGACAAAACCTTTTATGTCATAGCCAGGTATCATCTATCTTTGCATACAAAAACTTATGATGAGTTGAGTCAAGGTGAAATGTGTTACCTTTTGTTTGTGTCCCAGTAGCAGCTAACTTTCCATTCTTGTCATGAACTTTGACAATTCCCTTCTAAAATTCTATTTGGTAACCTGTGTTGTTTAGCTGTGCTACACTCAACAAATTATATTTCAAACCTTCAACCCAATAAACATCATTGCATCTTGCATTATCAAGAAGTGTTATAGATCCTTTACCTCTTACCGTACATGGTGCATCATTACCAGATCTAACATAGCCTCCATCATAATCTTCTAATGTAACAAACCTGTGTTTATCTCTTGTCATATGATGTAAGCATCCACTATCCATGATCTAAGAATCATTAGTGTTTATGTGAGATATTAGGGCCTTTTCGTCATACCTTTCTTCATCTGATCCATCTTTGATAGCCATATAAACTACTTCCTCTATATCAATTTCATCTAATTTATCATCATTGGATTCCTCATCAGCTATTAAGCATGTCTTTCTATCTCTTCTTCTAAAATCTCGGCGTCCTTTGTAATGATTATCTTTCTATCTGTCATCTCGGTAATCTCTCTTTTTAGTAGAATCTTTGTTAGGACAAAAGCCATATGTCCTATCTTATCACAATTGAAACATCTCAAAGGTAGTTTTCCTTTATACTTACCTTTGCCTCTCGGTAACCTTCTGGCTAATAGTGCTTCAAACTCTTCTTTCTTTCTGATTTCTTCATATAGTTTGTGTACTTCTTCCATGTTCTTATGAAATCTTTCAATTGCTCCACTGTGATCTCCTTCAGAATACTTATACTTTCTTTCATTGAAATCATTAGATTCATCAAGATGAAAGGAACTAAATGCAGATTCAACTTTATTTAATGAAGATCCACTGTTATCAAAGTTACTTAATTCAAATGCGTGTAGCTTACCAATAGTAGCATCTAAAGAAACTGGCATATTAGGTACAGACCTCAATTCATTGATTGCAGAGACTTGGATTGTAGAAGCTGGTAGAAGGGTTCTTAACAACTTACTTGTTATATCATTTTCTTCAATAGTTCCACCTGTTCCTTTGATTTGATTGACAATCTCCTTTAGTCTTGTACTGTACTGAGTTATGTTCTCACCTTCATTCATCCTCATAGATTCAAGTTGTCCTCTTAGACTATCTACTTTTGCTTTTTGAACATGTTCATCTCCTCCATACACTGATATGAGCTTATCCCACATTGCCTTTGCATCATTGCAGCCTTCTAGATCATTAAACTTTGAATCAGTCAATGCAGATGTTATTTCAATCATTGCTTGAATATGTTCTTGCTTTGCCTTTATCTCTTCCATAGTCAATGGATAGGTGCTCGGTGAAACAAAATCATTCTCCAAATAGTATACAACATATTCTCCAACTCTTGATAGATGTAGCTTCATTCTTTTCTGCCATGTAGAGAAACTTGACTTGTTCAACTTTGGTGCATCCCTCTTATACATCTTTGGATCTTTAACTCAAGTGCCTTTAAACTTTTCTTTCGGAGTCCAAATCTCTGATACCAATTGATAGTTATGATACTTAATATAAGTACAAATCCAATAACCAACAAGATGAGAGGGGGTGGGGGGTGAATCATACAAACTTAATCTTCCATAAAAACATCAGATTCAACCTCGGTAACATATACTTCAGTAATATAACCAAAACTGTTAAACATGCAAACTCAAAAGCATATAAACATCATAAACCTCATAACACCAGATTTAACATGGAAACCCAAATAGGGAAAAACCACTGTGGGATTTCGGACCCACTAAGAAATATACTCTTCTAGAGTATGCTCGGTTAAAAGCAAATCCTATTAAAGATTACAAACACATTGCTAGATGTGACCCGGTTAAGGGATTTCCCTCAGATCTGTTAGGATCTTCACCTTGTTAGAAGTGACCTTGTTAAAGGATTTCAAACACTCAATCAGAATGTCACCTTGCTAGAGGGTTTTACAAATAAGACTGTTAAGTCCACTCAGTTAAGAGATTTTCTGTCACTTTCACAAAATAACAGTAATAAAAATCTATCTGCAACTTCACATCTAAAATGCTAAAGAAGATTCCTATTTTCTCAATACAATATAGACATAGAACTAATCTTGTCCATCTATTGGGCTTCTATACTCTGTTATTTAATCAGGTCTTCAAGCTTCTGTGCTTAGTAACCACTATGTAGCATCCCTATGCATACACTTGCCCGCATACATTGTTTATCAATAGTTTCCTATTTATAAACAATTAGGTAACCGCATAATCTCCTTGATCACATTTCCCATGATCAATCATAGCCATTAGATCTTCAATATTGTCCAGGTTCAATGCATCTTTCAATCTAAAATCATTTTACCCCACCTCGGAACTTGCATACATTTCTTGGAACTTGTGCTAGGGTATTGCGAGTCAATCTGCACTGTAGATCTTCATGTCGACTTTCCATTGCCTTAGATTCTTAACAAACTTCATGCACGACATACCAATCATTTAATTAGTTCCAGCTCATCAACTTCCTTCATTAAATACCACATTTAAACATTTAATGCATTCTGTTATAGCTCGGTTACAACTCGGTAAATACTAAACTTCACTCGGTAGACATTCCGCCTTCATTAACTGATATCGATAACCTTAAGGTTTACCGGCTAGGTTCTTTGCTTGGTAACATAGTATAGTATTAACCTTACAATTTACAACATATGTATGATGTTAAAATAATCTAAAACATCATGATCTCATCATTGTCTGACTCGGTAATAGTTTCCCATTGAATACCTTATTCATCATATTCTTTCTGTGTCTTTTACCAACATCTTTATACTCTTCAAATCATACTTCTCAAGATATGGCAACATCATACTGAATTAGAAAATCAATTTCTTGACATCAATGACAAAATAATAATATCAAGATAGTAAACAGCCTTAATCAGTTATATCCATAATCATCAACAACCTTCTCAATATCCTTATTGAAATGCCAACAATCTTTCATTGTCTGTTATAATGCTATATTGCCAACAAATTAAACATTTTAGAAATTTTATCAAATCATATTCCATGATTGCAATGTTTAATATCATATATTTTTGTTGTTTATATTCATATTGTTGATTACATAGGCAAATGAGCAATTAAATGTATAAAAGGACAACCACAAAATACAATGAATACAAATTAATGAACTCAGTACACATTTATTGGATCGAATATATATATATATATATATATATATATATATATATATATATATATATATATATATATATATATATAAGGCATGTCTGCTAAGTCAATACAAGTATTACAAAAAAGTGGCATATGCCATGTCCAAATCGATATACAATAAAAATGTAGAATATATCTACATGTATTGGTCATTCTATGACCAAAACTAACACTATATGATCCCAAACTTGTGGTGGATCATCAAAATCAAGCCTCTTTGATGCAGTACGTGGCTCTGTAGATGGCTACAAAACCACAATTCAAAAGCCAAGTTAGACTTCTTTTGTAGAAAATAGTTCACAATTAACAACATAACTATGCATTTAACTATAATTCCTTTGCAATTGAAATGTAGATTACCTCATCAGTTGATCTAGGAGCTAATGCCTTTGCTCTCCTCTCCTTGTCACTCTTAGGAGTTTTCTTAAAGACATACTTAAATAGATCTATGTTCTGGCCGTACCACGAAGGGGTCTATTGTAGATTAAATGTACAATTAATACAATGTACTAACATAAATATATAAAAAACACTTAAAATCTTTAATATAGAGAACAATGACATACCTGTGCCTGAGATGTTTCTCCAATGGACTGAGGATGGTTCACCATCGATGTAGAAATTATGGCTATTACCTATACAAAAAATGTTCAAAGATTAAATACAATTAATATAAGGATAAGTATTGAAGATTAAAAACAAATAATTTTACATATCAAACAAAAGTGTACCAGATCCTGAGATGCTTCTCCAATGCACGGAGGAGGGTTCGCCATTGATGAAATAGGTATGGATATTTCCTGTATGAAAATATTATAAGATTATAATATATCACAAGTTCACATGTACACATGCATATAATCATGAAATCAAGAAAACAAAGTAGAGATAGATACCTTTACCCTCTCTTGATCCATGGGAGAATTAGGTGCATTCAACAAATCCACATAGCTCAATGACTGTTGTACATGTAAAATAGACAAAAAAGACTAATCAATCTACAAACCCCAATTAATACTTTATTTCAACATTTTCAAACAATTGTACAAATAAAAATGTGTTCAATTACCTTCTTCCCACATTTTGGCATCTTCAAGGAATTCATTTTCTTAGGACGAGCCCTAGGCGTGGAGGGGGTACCCTAAAAAAACAAAATTAACATGAGATATTAGTATAGATAATAAATTAAACATAATTTTAAAAATCTAAAATGAAATGACTTGCATATTCCATCAAAACAATACATAAAAAGGGTTGTACAAAATATGATACCATATAGCCTTGTAGGCCAAAATCGATTGTTGAGAGCATGATGTCATCAATCTGGGACATTTCATCCCCTGTCAACACCTACAAACCAAAAATTGGACCAAGCATCAAAGATAGTTAGTATATCTTGTATTTTTTTGAATTCAAAGTGTACTATTCTATTTTAACATGTTACAAAATTAATACCTCAGGCATCGAAGTTGCAGCTATAGTAACTGGGGGAGGAGTATGGGATACCACTGCTGCATCCTGAAATGCATTTTATTTGTCTCAATTTAAATCAATGTATAAATGAAAATTCATTTATGTAATTACAAATTTAAAGTGACTGATAAATAAAATTCTATGAATTCAAATCAACACACTTGTGTCTGTCGCTCATGGGCAAACACCATGTCCATCAACTCATCTGTTAGCACGAAATCCTCAGCCATGCGGACCTAACATCTACTCCCACAAATCGTGCACAAATGAGATGAGGATCCATCTGTACCAGCTACATCATCTATCCTCGAGCATATCCCCGAGCAACTGACACACATATGCTGGATGGGCTCTTTCTCACCACCTAATGGCTCATCATCCAATACAATAGGGTGTGCTAATGACGTCCCATGCTGGATGATGGCACCAGTCAATGCTATGGCCACCTGAAGAGACTGTAGATCCATCGACTCTTTCAGCTCTACTGGGACAGCCTGATGCACCTTGGGTTTGAGTGCTAGGGGGCGGCGACTCTCCACGGGTAATCGCCTATGGGCTCCAAGTCTATCTTGGGTAGAGCCACCACCTCTACCATGGAACTCTCTCATGTCAAAATAGTTTGGGCACACATTGAGCACAAACTCACAATATACTTTTCTCAAAAAATATAATGGCACCTCATAATTATTACAAGGTGGATCATTAAAGACCATCCACCACCTCTACCAAAAAAGATTCTTCATCTACACATTGGTACACCAATGTATGGGAAACCTCTTTGCATTAAGAGGCAACGATTGACCAGTTTTGGGATCAACGAAAAGGGCACATATTTGTTGTTTAGTAATATTTTTGTTTTTTACTCTATTGTATGATAGCCCATCGACATATAATTGACAACACCTATCCCTAAAGCTTCCCCATTTAGTAATTTGTGTGGAAATAACTATGGCACCACTAGATAATGTTTCTAGGCTAGTGGCGAGGGATTGATGATGCTCAAGTTCAGATGTTTTCAATTTAACAATCAGTCTATTGATTTTAGACATATTTTGTCCTAACTGATTAATTAATTGCTCCTGTGTTTTGGGTGTGCAGTCAAAAGGAGGAATTGGGGGTTATTCTTGTGGGTTTTCAGGAGGTGCATTTGGTTGTTCTTGTTGTGGATTAGAAGAATCTGGTTTTTGAAACAAAAATGAAAAAACCTAATCAAAATTAATAAAATGAAATTCAAAATGTAAAAAAAATTGAACAAACGGGAAAGAAAGACAAAATTAAACAAAAAGTAACCTTGATCCATAGCCTGGAGGAGAAATATAGCACCCCGTTCACGGTTTAGGAGATAAAATGAAGAAAAAACGAAGTAAACATGCGTTATTCATGGGTAAATGAGACCCAATTTTTTTTAAATTTTTTTTTTTTAACAGGCACCGCATATGCGGCTATCTTTGGATTATTAGCGCGTATGCACTCATTTTTCTATAAGTAGCATGTACGCGCTCATTTTCCTAGGTGTAGCATGTACGCGCTCATTTTCCTAAAAGCAGCGCATACGCGCACTACCTTCACTAGGCTCAGGAATAACAAACCTAAGCGCATATGTGGTGAATTCAAATTTTAGAACCATGTACGCACTACTTGTTTTTCCATGTTTTTTTGGGGTGGTGTCCACTTTTCTGACCACCATCTTTGTGCACATACCCAATATACATCACATGCCTTCAGTTTTCCATCAATGCTTAGAGTTCCTTTTCCCTTTATTTTGATGGAGGAATTGTCTCCAAACCTTACTGATCCACCATTCCAGTCTTCAAGTTTGATGAATTTCTTTTTGTCACTAGTCATATGGTTTGAACAACCACTATCTACCACCCATAGATTTTTCCTTTCAGAATGCAAGGCCATCTGTACTAAGAGACTTGATTCTGCCTATTCCTTTTCTTTCTCAATCCAAACTGGTTTGATTTCCTTCTTCTTGTCTACTGCTATATTGAGCCCAGGTTTAGTTGCTGGCCCTTGATCTGGATTTGCCTTCATTTTCTTGATCTTCTTGTTTTTGCATAACTTTTCTATGTGTCCAAATTCTTGACAGTTATAGCATTTTACATTTTCATTAAAGAGAACGTCCTTAAAATTATTGTAGGGCATAGGTTTATTCTTCCTACAATCAAAACTCTTATGACCATATCCATTGCACTGATAGCAGACAACATTCATATCCTAGAGTGTATTAAATGGGTTTCTACTTTCATAATACATACAAGGCTTATTGTTTAATCTACAGTCAGCTATTATGTGTCCAAATTTATTACACCGGTAATAGTAACCATGAAAGTTTGAAGCATACTGATTAGGTTGTCTTGGTCCTGAATGGAACTGCCTCATGGAGGGTCTTCCCTTCATGTTGTTAAATCTAGTGAATCCTTCATGGTCAATTCTAGCATTTCTCCTTGGGTTTGCATTTTGGTGCAAGAAGTGTGGACTCTGGTTCATTTCTGCATACTGGTTTGAGTGGCGATTTCCAATAGCATCTACATATGTCTTTTTGTCGGTATCCTTGCTTACAGTGAATGTCTTCTTTCCTTCACCTTTGATTGAGGAGGTGAACATTATGTCTTTGTCAGATTTGTCTTTGTGGGTTGAACTTTGACCTTCTTCAAAGCCTAAGCCACTGATGTCTTTGGATTTCTTTTGTTTGGTCAACATCTTATCTAAGGCCTCATTGCTGCCTTCATACTTGCTCATTTTTATTTCTTCCTTAATTTCTTCAAGCTCCTTTCTGAGCTTTGTTATTTTTGCTTCTAGCTCTTGATGCTCCTTTTCTTTCCTTGTCAAATCAAAGGTTGTAGCTTCACAAATCCTCTTAGTTTCTTCCAGTTGTAGCTTCAAGTTAGATATGACTTGACCAGACTCTTCTAGAGATTGTTTCAAAAGATCTTGTTCATCTACTGCAACAAGCTTAACCCTCTTGAGTTCTCTTCTTGTTTTACTCAACTCTTCAGGAGCACTGATAAGCTCGCTCTCCAAATCCACTTCAGCCTCAATATCCTCTTCTTCCTCCTCTTCATTACCTGGTCTGTCAATTGCCATGAAGAGATTGACTTTTCTATTGTTCTCATGGTCATCATCTTCTGATGCATTTTCATCATCTGTTGTGTCATCCTCAAAGGTATATAAGTTGTTCTAGTTCTGGTAGCCTCTCCTTCCCTACTGGTAGTCATTCTTTTCACTATCTTTACTGACAGATCTTCTGAACTCTCTTGACTCATCTCCACCGATTTCTTTGTGAGGACAATTTGCAGCGAAGTGTCCTACCTTTCCACTATTGAAGCACTTAAGTGGTAGCTTTCCTTTTTAGCGGCTGGATCCTCTTTTGAGATTCTTGACAAAGTTTGCTACTTCTGCATCAGAATCTTCACTAGATTCTTTATGAGTAACAACTTCTTTTCCCTTTTTGGTGATGTTTAATGCTGGTTCTTTCCTTGAGGAAGTATCACCAGTTATTCTCATCTCACAGGCTGTCAGAGAGCCAAATAGATCTTCCATTGAAAAAAGTCTTCAGATCCTTGGCTTCTTCTATGGTTGACACCTTAGTATCATATTTGGGAGTAAGAGATCTAAGTATCTTCTTGACAAGAATCTCATATACAATCTCTTCTCCAAGTCCTCTAATGGTATTCACAGTCTCATCGAATCTGTGAAGATAGTCTGCAATCTTTTCATCATCTTTCTTTTTGATGCTTTCAAGTTTGCCTCTTAGAGTTTACAACTTGGCTTCTTTGACTTTTGCATCTCTCTCAAACAACCTCTGCAGTTTGTCCCATGTCTCCTTTGCTGAAACACAATGCATGACTTTGAAAAATTCATTATCGGACAATCCACTCAAGATAGCATATTTTTCCTTTGAATTACTCTCATACTCCTTTTTTGCATCTAGATCAATGGGAGGAGTATTAGGAACAACATACCCATTCTTGACGGACATCCACACATCAAACCCAAGAGATGAAATTTAGGTCTCCATTCTTTTGCTCCAAAAGGCCTAGTTGGATCCATCAAACATGGGGGATTTTGAGAAAGAAGACTCACTTCTTGCCATTGTGTTCAAAGTCGAGAATCAACCCAAGGTTTTACTATAACCAGGAACTTAGCTCTGATACCAATTGTTGAACACTAAGTGCCACTAAGAGGGAGGGTGAATCAGTAGTTCCCGGTTTTTTAACTTTTCTAAACTAATCTTAAAATATCAATTACTCCCTTAACTTTTGAGCAGTCATACCGATAATACAAGAAAGAGAACCAATGAGATAATTCACACACAAGTGATTCACAACTCCAGATTTATGAGGAAAACCCAATATGGGAAAAACCTTGATGAGAAAAGCTGTTGGAGTCTACTGCTCCAATCTAGCCTCACAGGTAAAACACTGACTTCCAAATATTTAGGGCACCAACCCAAGGAGAACCAACCCCTGCACTTTTAGGGAACCAACCCAAGGAGCACCAACCCCTGCACCAAGCTTCAACTTGGTGATGTATATTGAAATACTATTTGAATACAATTAAGGCTTCTTGTTGCAAATGAATTCTGCAACTCTTTGATCAAATGATACTCTACCGGTTGATAGTCTTTTCTCCTCCACTGATTCTCACACTGCCGGTTGTGGAATTACTGTCTCTTATTATCAACCTCTCTTATCTTTCTCTCCCTCTCACACACAAGATCACACTAGGATGTTGCTTGCTCTATCACACCTTACTAGTTAGGGTCAACTGCAAGACTATTGAACTACCGGTAGAATCCTCTCACCAATATGCTTGCTCACGCACACTGCAACTTTCTTAGAACTCTTTCTAAGGCTCACAATTCTTTTCTTTTCTTACTCTCTCTACCCTTCACCTCTTTCGTAGCATCAACCTTTTTGTTTTGATCTCTCATTTCTTATATGGTGATTTCTTGCTAGAATGCAATTCAAAAAACTTGAGCAGTTAGGGTTTCCTCTTTTCGACACAATCTTCATGAGATCCAATCCTACCTATCTAGAATCGATCACCTGTCCTAGAAGGATGCATCTGCACATGGTTTCCATTATCCAATGCATATTTTTTGGAAATGGTAATCTTGAATCAGATCTTCTGTCATGAAATCAGTCGACGCATAAAGTGCTTCAGAATTTTTCTTTTCGAGGACTTCCTAGATTGGATTTCCCTTGCATAGATTCAGGTGCCAACTACTCTTTGATATTCCTCTATCATTCCTTCTTCCTCAAGCTGCAATCAGACAGATACAATCCTGTGATTTGTGTCTCCTCCATTAATGGCGAATATCTGTTTCATCAACCATGTCGATGAGGCTTCATTAACCACAACACGTTTTCCACCTCTTCTTCAAATGGCATCATAATGATTAAGACATGGTCCACCAACACACAGTTGGTCTGGAAAACACATATCGGTATAAATCTTTGCTGATAGAGCTTTCTTCTCTTGTAAACCGGTAGAGCACTCTATATCGGTTACACATCTTCACTTCTAGTGGTGTGAAACTACCGATAGGCCTTCATTCTTTATGCTCACCCTTATGTGAGTATTCATCATGCCAGTTGACATCAGTGACAACTTAGTGCCAAATTGCCAACAATAAAGCTTTCTAGTCTTGCTTACTAGTTGTAGATGTAGATGCATGAAAAGAAGGTTCAGTCTTTACAGCTCTAGAAGGTCCAAATTCCTCAAGCTCAAAAGAAGATAGTTTCCCAGCCAAAGTATCTCTATTGATAGATGTATTAGCCATTGTTCTCAACTCATTAATAGCACTAGCCTTCATTTTGTAAGCCGGTGGAAGGGCTCTTAGGACTTTAGAAACAATTTCATCTTCGCTTAGAGTTCCACCACAACATTGAATTCCCATAACAATCTCATTTACCCTTTCCATGAATGCAGTAATCCTTTCATTTTATTCCATCTTTAGGTTTTCATATATCACCCAGTAACCATCAAGTTTAGCAATCTTCACTATAGGGTCACCTTCATTAAGAGTCTCCAACTTATCCCATATATTCTTTTCAGATGGTTTGTCTATTAATCCTATTATTTGCTGATCAGAAAGTGCACACAAGAGGGATTCTCTTTCTCTACAATCATTCTCAAGCTCCTTGTCCAGGTTTTCCAGAGGAGGATTTCCAGATCTTGGATTAAAGGGTGTGACACCATTCTATGTGATCTCCTAAATTTCCTTGCCAAGACATCTCACATGAGTTTCCACCTGAATCTTCCATACTATGTAATTTTTTCGATCAAGCCTCAAAATATCCCATCGAAAGATAGCTCCAGAAGAACTGGATGAACTTGAACTGTTAGTCACCATAGGATCTCCCTCAAGCGATTAAGCTTTCTCTAGAGAGGACCAAATCTCTAATACTAACTGTTAGACAATTTAGATAACTAGAAGAGAACTGAGAGGGGGGGGGGGGGTGAGTCAACTATCTCAGATTATAGGAACATTCACCAATTAAAACTTTAATACCGAAACCTAAAGTAAAAATACTGGAATAGCAGTTAATCCAATTAAGTATAAACAGTAATTACAGAATAAAATCCATCCACACAACACCAAGATTTGTACGTGGAAAACCTGATAAAGGGAAAAACCATGGTGGGAAGCCTACCCATAGTCAAATAATACTTCTCAAGTAAGAATGTGAATTACAATGAAGGGGCTTGCACTTGCAGGAAGGCCAACAACCTAGAGCACACTTCTCATCACAAAAGGAGCCTCACTGACTACATATAAATCTAGACTACAATCCAGAGAAGTGTTGAATTGCAAAAGATAGCATCTCATATGATTGAGTACAGTTCCAGTTAAGATCAATACTAGAGGACTAAATCCTCTTACATAAACCCAATTCGATCTCCAATGATCGACCAACTCCTCTACTTGAATGATATTACATTATTTTCACATTACATTCCTTGACCATGACCTCTTACATTAACCATGATGATCTACAATGAGATCTTACATCTATATATACAAACCCTCAACCATAAACAATTAGGTCGGCCACTGGATAATAAACTGATTACATAATTACAAACCATGTCGGCCTTAGACCAAACAAATAATATCAACACATAAGACATCCCAAAAATAAATCAATAAGTCCTATCCACATGTTACATTAAAGTTGGTCCATAACCTAGATCAACCGGGACCAAGTATAGGTCCACACGCTTCAGCAATGATGTCCAACCACCAAGTCTCAAACATGATCACCAACAACATCCTAAAACTCCATAAGAAGCTACACTAGCACCACTTATGAAATTCATCAAAGATCTCCATTAAAATTCATGCCGGTGAAACCCTCACCGGAACTAGAAACCAATCTTCTAAGCAAGCAGGATAGCATCCAATGACCAAACCAAAACCAACTAACCAAATATGAGTATAAATATCATGAACAAGCTATTTCCATCACCAGTTTATACTAGAGCCCACCAGATCATGCCGGATCCAAGTTAACTAGAAACCACTTATCCTACCGGGACCAGAAGGGTGTTGTTAAAGCATCCAAACAACTAGTGTTGACATCAATGACAAAACATCAATGCAACACATAATCTATTCCACCAAATGGCCAATAGATCTTACAATGCAAAAAAGAATCAGCTTCTCAAAAGCATCCATAAACATAAATCATTCAAGATGAGATAAACAAGCCTTTTGCTAATTTGGAACTTTCCATTTTACTCCAAGCCTATTCGAGTGGAAGATTTGGTCCTGCTGAAAATCTTTCCAAAAAAGCGCTAAAGAATGCAATTGCCACATGTCACTTGGAGGGGGATTTGAGAAGCTCCTAAGAATTTTACTTCTCCAAAGTTCCCTCCTTGTGCCAAGTGTCACAATTTCCTTTCACCTCAAAGATTTTTGCACCCAACTTGCCATCGGGTCCTGTAATTAAGCTTTGGACTTTGGAAACTTAATATATTTTATTAAATAAATAAAATCAGCACATAAGACCATTAAATTAATTAAATAATTTCCTTGGGACTCCTAAGGTTGATGCACCTTAAACCCAACATTCACTCCTTAATGATGACCTACTCTAATGGACCTTGTTCATCTCACAAACCCTCAAAAAGTATATACATATGACCCTCCTCAATAAGTACATCACCGAGAGAGCCCTAGTTCAATACATGACCACTTAGAACTATGTTGTGGAGGGTTTCATCTACAATCTTCTCAAGCCCCTAGCCACAACCATTAGAGACTAGATGGTGCAGGAGCACCCAAAGACACAAATGAAGCCTAAAGAGTCTTATATCACCCATGAGGTGAAAATGTAATGACCTTGTCATATTGACATCATATGTAGTAGTTTGATAGGTTGGTGAGTCAATAAGACCTAATTGATGTAAGGCATTAGCGTGGTTGCATTTTACAAGCCAACATGGACAGATGACCATGTGGGTCAGTAGGAGTCTAGGCATTAGTCGGATAATAAATATTGGTCTTAAAAACATTAGACCAATCCTTGGAATATGCTGAATACACCTTGGAGTCGCCGAATTTGAAAGTTGCAAGTTGACAGCTTTTGTTGTCATTGCAAAATGTTGTAAAAAGTGGTAACTAATCCTCCAACAGTTCCAAAGTTTCAAAAGTGGTTGGAAACTATTAGGGAGGATATATTAGGCCCACTTGGATTGATTCCAGGGTGGTTGTTGAATTTGTTGAAGTTGGTGATGTTTTGGAGTTCGAGAGTAATACAACATACTTGGAGTTTCTTGAAAATCTGCGTGTTTGATGTTCATTTCTGATCTATATGGATTGGTGGATACCTAAAACCAATTGAATGATTTAGGTAAGTCTCTTACCTTTCATTTGAATCAATTTTTAGGTCTTGTAACAATCAGGTTGTAGAGATCCATCAAAATCTATCTGGATTGGTCACAAACCCTGCCAGCACCTAGGGTTTCATTGAAAAAATGCCCTTAATCTGACATTTTGATCAAAGAACCAAACAACCCATGGGAATATGTTAGAGGGGACATTATACCATAATATTTTGTGTTGATTTTCAAGGAGGATCCAAGCCCGAGGAGATTGAATTGACCCTAGGCGGGCATCTTTATGTGACCACCTGAACTTTAGAAGTGAAAATCACTTGCAGTATGCAAAGGAAATGGGATCAAGTCCTAAAACCTTGGATTTGGTGGTTTGAAATCTTATCCCACCTTTCAGAAGTGTTGGTTTATTCAAGGGACTAATAAAAGGGGTACTTGCTTTGTAAATTAGGCTTAATTGGCTTAATTAGGTTTGTAAGGACAGTAAGGGTACATACCTTTAAAATTGGGCTAAGAGTCTAAGCCTTTGGGAAATTGTGTAACATGATAAAGGGTTTTTGAATCTTCCCTTAGTTTGTCTTTTCCTTTGGAATTTTATTAAGTTGTGTGGGGAAAACCCAACCGGTAGGGCTACTAAACAAATAGGACAGTTGTGAGACAAGTACCCCTAGCACATTTGACGGTTAGATAAAATGGATGTTTTGAGTTGGCTGGACCACCAATAGACATAATCCAATAGGTTTCCATCCCACCGGTACTAGAAGATTGTCTACCATTCACACAAGGGTTGAGTGTTTCCATCCCACCGGTATGGGAAGATACTGTTTTATGGATCTTGTCACACAATTTGTTGTGTGAGTTGATAAATTGGTAGGTGTGTTGTTTGACACCTTAAAACAAACAAAACAACTTGGTTTGGATATATTAGTTGTGGGTGAGAGAATATTACCACCTAGTTTATTGCCTAGCTCTGCATCATATTGGTATGAGAGCAAGTTGGATCACTTGGGGAAAGTGATTTTTGGTGTATGTCTGCAGAAGGAAGTGAGGGAGAGGCTAGCAACATGCCTCCTAAGAGTATGTCTCAAGATTTCATCAAGAAGTTGTTTGAGGAGATGTTTCAAAATAGATTGAGGGAGTTAGTGAAGGCCAAGTGAAAAGGAAAGGAGTGTGAATGTGACTCTAATGGAGAAGAAGAACAGTGGGGAGAAGAAGAAACCCCAAGGCAGGAAGATGAGTTAGTTGTAGGCCAGAGAGAATTTGTTGAGGCCCTAAAGTCCATTGGCAGATAATCCTCATCAAGTAAAGATGTCATCCCTATGTTTAGTGGGAAAATGAATGCAAAAGAAGTGATGGATTGGGTTGAGGCATTGAACAACCATTTTGAATGCAAGGAGACCCCTGAGAATAGGAAGGTTATCTTTGCTAAATCCAAGATGAAAGGAGAAGCACTCACTTGGTGGAATTACCTCCAAGGTGAGAGGGTGAAGGAAGGTACAAGTATGATAACCTCATGGGATAGAATTTTGGCAAAAGTGAAGGCACAATTCATCCCAGTGGACTATGAATTCCAAGTCTACAAGAAGTTAAAATGTTTGAGACAAAAAGACCTTGATGTGAGTGCATATACCGAGGAGTTCCAGAGGTTGAGTCTAAGGACAAAACATCATGAGGAGTAACCAGAGAAAGTGGCAAAATATCTTAGTGGATTGAAATATAGTGTCCAAGATGAGATCAACATACTAGCACTTGAGATAGTAAACAAGTGCTTTCAACTAGCACTAAGGGCAGAGAAGAAGCTATAGAGAAATAATGATCAGAATAAAAGAGGTAGAGGGGGCATAAACTTCAGAGGCAGAGGTCATATGAATGGTAGAGGACAAAGTCCTAGGCCACAAGGAGAGGCTAATCAAGAAAGTCAGCATTGAGACGGTAACACAAGAGGGAGTTTCAGAGGAAGAAGACCCAACCATAGAGGTAGATTTGGTGGAAGAATCTTGGAGCCTTTCAGATGCTACAATTGCAATCAAGTAGGTCATACCATAGCCAAGTTCCCTAAGAAGGCCGAATCAAGATCCCAAGGAGAGAGGAGAACACATTTGGTTCAAGACATTGATTGTCAGAGTGTCAATTCACCTGATTCCTATGGATTTACAGAGAGAGGAGAAGCCTTGATGATGAGGAGAACATTGTTGAAAGTACCAAGCAACACTAAACCTCCACAAATGAATACACTCTTCTCGACCACATGCAAAGCAGGAGGCAAGGTATGTAAGGTTATAATAGATTTAGGTTCAATGAAAAATTTAGTATCCTCAAAAATGGTAGAGAAACTAAAATTGAGAATAATTCCTCATCCATTTCATATAAATTTTATTGGCTTACTAAAGGAAAACAAACCTTGGTAGATGAGGAATCATGGGTTGAATTTTAGATAGGAGCATACAAAGACAAAATTCTATTTGATATTGTTGAGATGGATACCTACCATCTTCTTTTTGGAAGGCCATGGCAATATGACCTCAAGCCCCATCATGATGGACATAAGAACACCTACTCCATCACCAAAGATGAAAAGGTAATTGAGTTGATACCCCTGCCTCATAACAATGAGGATTAGAAGGAGAGGGAGGCCAAGATAATGATTATGGAAGAAAAAGAGTTCCTCAAGGCAATCAAGGAAGGAGCACCTTGTTTTGCAATGATGTTAGTACCAAGGCAAGAAGAGGAGTCCACTGTAGATGGAAAGGTAGAAAAGAAAAGGGTGACAGTCCCTATGAAGGTGAAGGAAATGTTGAGTAAATACAAGGACATAATTGCAGAAGAGTTGCCAAGGACCCTACCACCAATAATGGAGATAATCCATTGCATTGAATTCATTCTTGGTGCCACCTTACCAAACAAACTAGCCTACAAAATGACTCCCCAACAAAATGAGGAAGTTGCAAGGCAGATCCAAGAGCTGCTTGATAAAGGTTTGATAGGGAAGAGCTTGAGCCCTTGTGTAGTCCCAATTGTCTTAGCACCAAAGAAGGAGGGGACATGGAGATTATGCACTGATTCCTGAGCAATTAACAAGATAACCATCAGGTATAGGTTCCCTATGCCTAGAATAGAAGATTCACTTGATTGTTTAGGAGGTGCAAGATATTATTCCAAGATTGATTTAAAAAGTGGTTATCACCAATAAAGGATTAGAGTAGGTGATGAGTGGAAAACTGCTTTTAAAACAAATGAAGGATTGAATGAATGGAGGGTGATGCCATTTGGGTTGTCAAATTCCCCTAGCACTTTCATGAGACTCATGAATGAGGTGTTGAAGGAGTTCATTGGTAAGTTTGTCATAGTATATCTAGATGACATCCTAGTGTTTAGAAAGTCAAAGGAGGAGCACCTAAAACATTTGGATATGGTCTTGAGAAGGTTGAATGAAGAGAAACTAATGATAAACATGGAAAAGTGTGTGTTTTTGCAGGAAGAGATGACTTACCTTGGGTTTGTGATTTCTAGAGGAAATCTGAAAATGGATGCTGATAAAGTGAATGCCCTTCTTACATGGCCAAATCCTAGAACAATTGGTGATGTAAGGAGTTTTCATGGCCTTGTTACCTTTTATAGGAAGTTTATCAAGAATTTTAGCTAGATTTGTGCTCCCATGTTAGAGACCTTCAGGGATGGACAAAAGTGCAAATTTTCATGGACCAAGGAGGCAGATGAAGCATTTGAAATATTGAAGAAAAAGGTATCCCACCAACCCATTCTTACCTTACCTGATTTTGATAAAATCTTTCAGATGGAATGTGATGCTTTCCATTTGGCAATAGGTGTAGTACTCAGCCAGGAAGGTAGACCAATTGCATTTTTTAGTGGAAATTTGAATGATGCTAAAAAGAAATATTCTTCCTATGATTTGGAGATGTATGCATTAGTTCAAGCACTAAAGAAGTGGAGGCACTATTTTCTTCCCAAAGAGTTTGTTGTGTATACAGATAATCAGGGACTAACATTCCTAAATAGTCAAGAGAAATTGAGCCATAAACATATGAAGTGGGTTGAGTCCATTCAGGCCTACACCTTTACAATCAAACACAAGAAAGGTGTCTCAAACAAAGTTGTAGATGCTCTTAGCAGGAGAGCACTAACAGTTTTAGAAATCTAGTTCAAGAGTGTGGGAGTTGATTCCCTCAAGGGCATGTATGCTACAGATGAAGATTTCAAAGACATCTACAAGGTATGCACTGAGTTTGGTAGTAGGTATCATTTAGAGTATTCTGATTATTGGATTCAAGGTGGTCTTCTTTTCAAAGCATGCCAGTTATGCATCCCAAAATGTTCAAGCAGGGATAACATAATTAAGGAGAAGCATAGTGGTTGCATGAGAGGACACTTTGGACTAGACAAATTTCTTGAGTTGGTGAGAATATTTTATCACTGGCCTAAATTGCAGACAGATGTTAGAATATTTGTGGATTCATGTATGGTGTGTCAAAAGGCCAAGGGGACAACAACAAACATTGGACTATACCAGCCATTACCCATTCCTTAAAGACCTTAGGAAAGTGTGAGTATGAACTTTGTGATGGGTTTGCCACTCAAAAAGGTTTTGATAGTATTTTTGTGGTTGTTGACAAGTTTAGCAAGATGGCACATTTATTTTCATGCAAGAGCACAAGTGATGCTACATATGTTGAAAACCTTTTCTTAAATGAGGTTGTGAGAATACACGATCTACCCTTGAACATTGTGTCAGATAGAGATGTGAAATTTGTAGGGCATTTTTAGAGGACTTTATGGAGGAAGTTGGACACAAACTTGTTTTTTAGTTTAGCTAATCATGGCCAAACAGAAGTGGTCAATAGGACACTTGGAAACTTGTTAAGGTGCTTCATGAAGCAGCATGGTGAAAAGTGGGATTCCATCATCTCCAATGAAGACTATGCCTATATTGACTCCGTTAATAGGAGTATAGGAAGAAGCCCTTTCCAAATTGGCTATGGGATGAATCCAAAAAGTGTGCTGGAATTGAGAAACCTACCCTCAAATGAACATATCAGTGCTTGTGGAGAAGAATTTGTTGTAGGGATAAAGGAGATTCATGACCAAGTTAGGATACAATTGTAGAGAAGTACATAGAAATATAAGGCATAGGCTGAAAGGAGAAAGAGAGATGTGCAATTCCAAGTTGGAGACATGGTATGGGCAAATCTAAAAAAGGAGAGATTGCAAAAAGGCAAACACACAAAGCTCACGGTGAGGAACGTTGGACCTTGTCAAATACTCAAGAAATTTGGGAACAATGCATATGAAATCCAATTACCTTCAGATATAGGTATTTATCCCCAATCTTTAATGTTGCAGATCTGACACCATTCAAGGGTGCATGGGAGGAAGATGGTACATTCCCGGTGGAAGATGCTGTAGACATCCTGAATGACTTTCCAAGTTAGGGGCCACCCAAACTTGAAAGGATCTTGGACACTAAGGTTGTGAAGAAAACTAGGAACAAGTTCTACAAACAATACCTTGTCAAGTGGCAAGGAAACCCTGACTCAGATGCAGTATGGATGGATGAAGAACAGATGAAGAAACATGAGACTACATTGCAGGAACTCATCTCAAGTGGACTTGAGATTCAACCACCTAGGGAGTATGGTGCAGGAGCATGCAAAGACACAAATGAAGCCTAAAGAGTCTAATATCACCCATGAGCTGAAAATGTAATGACCTTGTCACATTGACATCATATGTAGTAGTTTGATAGGTTTGTGAGTCAATAATACCCAATTGATGTAAGATATTGTCATGGTTGCATTTTATAAGCCATCATGGACAAAATACCAAGTGGGTTAGTAGGAGTCTCGGCATGAGTTGGGAAATAAATATTGGTCTTAGAAACATCAGATCAATCCTTGGAGTAGGCCGAATACACCTTGGAGTTGCCAAATTTGAAAGTTGCAAGTTGGCAAATTTTGTTGTCATTGCAAAATGTTGTAAAAAGGGGTAACTAATCCTCCAATGGTTCTAAATTTTTAATAGTGGTTGGAAACCATTAGGGAGGATATATTAGGCCCACTTGGATCAATTCTAGGGTGGTTGTTTAATTTGTTGAAGTTGGTGACATTTTGGAGTTTTGGAGTAATACAACATACTTGGAGTTTCTTAAAAAATCTGCATGTTTGATGTTCATTTCTGATCTGTACGGATTGGTGGATGATTGAAACCAATTAGATGAGTTAGGGAAGTCTCTTAAATTTCATTTAAATTAAGTTTGAGGTCTTGTAAAAATCAGGTTGTAGAGATCCATCAAAATCTATCTGGACTGGTCACAAACCCTGCCAATGCCCAGGGTTTCATTGAAAAAATGCCCTTAATCTAACATTTTCACTAGAGGAGAAAACAACCTATGGGAAAATGTTAGAGGGGCCATTTTAGCATAATATTTTTGTGTTGGTTTTCAAGGAGGCTCCAAGTCTGAGGAGATTTAATTGACCCTAGATGGGCATCTCTATGTGACCGCCTGAACTATAGAAGTTAAAATCACTTGCAGTAGGAAAAGGAGATGGGATCAAGTCCTAAAACCTTAGATTTGGTGGTTTGAAATCTTACCCCACCTTTTAGAAGTGTTTTTTTAGTCAGGGGACTAATACAAGGGGTACTTGCTTTGTAAATTAGGACTAATTGGCTTAATTAGGTCTGTAAGGATAGTAAGGGTACAAACCCTTAAAATTTGGGTTAAAGTATAAAAATTTGGTGAATTGTGTAACTTGATAAAGGGTATCTAAATCTTCCCTTATTGTGTCTTATCCTTTATAATTTTATTAAGTTGTGTGGGGAAAACCCAACCAATAGGGCTACTAGACAAATACGATAGTTGTGAGACAAGTAGCCCCTAGAACATTTGGTGGTTAGATATAATGGATGTTTTGAGCTGGTTGGACCACTGATAGACAAAATCCAATAGGTTTCCATCCCACCAATACTATAAGATTCTCTACCATTCACACAAGGGTTGAGTGTTTCCATCCCACTGGTACCGGATGATAGTGTTAGATACAAATCCTTTATGGATCTTGTCACACAATTTTTTGTGTGAGTTGATAAATTGGTGGGTGAGAGAAGATTACCACCTAGTTTTTTTCCTAGCTCTGCATCACTAGAGAGCAAGGGAAAAATAGGAGGAAGAAAATATCAAGAATATTGTTATTGATATGATTTTTTTAGATCTTACCCCACCATAATTTTGGAAGTCATAGGAGAAATTCCATACCAAACTTCAGAGGAAGCAAAAATTGATAAATTGATGTTGGACAAACCAAAAGAATTACAAAAGGTGTAGATAAAGATAACTAAGGCCACCACCAAAACCTATAAGGAATTATGCGAAGAGGAAAAGACACATCTAAAGGAAACTATCATTTCCCCTCCTCACCGGACCAAGAATGAGGCCTTTTCTTTCACAATGTACTCAACCAAAATATCCACAATGGTGTACATATCAAGACCTTTCTAACATAGATATCGAGAACTAGATGCTGCAACACAAATTCTCAAGATCTTGGTGATTGGGGATCGATTGGACATTTCCAACATCACACCAATCCAAAAATCCTAGCTTGGGGATATCCTATGACAAACAACCTGGGAGGAGGTTCTGAAAGAATGTGTACAAACTATAGAAACAACATAGGATATTATTAAATAAATATAGGAAAAATATCCTTAAGATAAGAGGGACTCTTCTCAACTAGCTTTGATTCACTTTCGATTACTCATCGATGAGATTTTTAAAGAATTGGCCTATAAAGGGATAATTTGAAACATAAAGTGGAGAAAGAGTTTGAGAAAAAAAGAGAGGACGAGGCACAGAACCAATGTGCAATAACACAAATAACCTTATAAGCACAACTAGTAACCACCAAGAAAATAGAGGGAGAAGTTAATGAGCTATATCAATATTGCCTACGATGGCCTAGCTTTCTAAAACCTTTCAAGGTAAACAATAGAGTAACTGTTGGAGGCACAAATATTATAAAATTTCAAACAATAAGATGATATGCAGGACTTGGATGGGCTAGAAAGAGAAAATATTGAAAATATACATGACCAACATCAATAGCAGTCAGACTAGTTGGATAAAGCCAAGAATAAATTTTGGTAGTTAAGAGAATTTGTTATTCTTCACTCAAAATATGCCACTGGTTTGATCAATGATGCATAGATCCCTCTCCGAAACATGAAATTTTTAATATCACTTTTAAAATTAGAAACCTAGTTCATGCATCTACATGTCCATATTCACCAACTAAAAATAGTTGAGAAACAATGGGATGATCAGTTCTAAATATTGTGAGTCATCTACAAGGAAATTTTTTCATAGAGTAATATACTTGAGGACAAGTTAAGGTTTTGTCAAGGGTATGATGTTAACTAGATAATGTGATACAGACACCAGTCTGGAGATACAAGGGTGTAACTCAGAAATAGGATTCTAGAAATTATAGCATAGAAGATAGAATAGTCTTTCTAGGGATACTATCCAAGGGATACAACCCTTTCAAGAGATATAAGCATATATAAGAGATCTATTCACTAGAATAGAAGAGAGTTAGAATTTATAATAGAGAAGATATAAGATATAAGGATATATAAGGAATGTACTTGTTATGATAATAAATTAATATAAAGATATCTGATCGTTGAGCCTAATAATATGTATGATGTTTTCTTTCTATTTAAGTACTTAGAGTAGATCCAAAATAACTCTATGTATCACCTCAATAGAATTGAGTCTAGGGTAATTAGACTACAATTGTATAAATACTTTAGGAACATAACTCCAACCTGTGTCCTTTAAATATCTTGCTAATAGGATCCTTTACATCAAAACATGCAATCCATAATTAGGTCCCTTGATCATTGTTAGGGCCTAGAATCCTATCCTTGAAACCCTTAACATCTTACCTGACCCAAATACATCCTTTGAATCTTTACAACTATCCATAGGTTCTAAAAATATTGATCAATCTAAATTATATTTGATTCAAAAATGTGAAATACACAATACTCCAAGTCTATAAAATCCAATCGAATCAATCTATATATCCAAACCATCCATTTTCATCATTTAAAGTCAAGATATCCATCCACAATTATCAAAATAGATGCCTAAGGATATCAACCCTTTCCATCCATTATTACCAACCCTTGAGTTCAAAGGGATTTCCTTTGAAACTCATTTCATATAATATAATATTTATCCTTAGGCCTCCACAATCAACCTTAATCCTTTGCCCATCCTTGAATCCAAAGGTCCCACAAAAATACCTTGCAAATGTGTGGAATTTGTTCTATCTCCAAAATAAAATCATAGCCATAGATCACGTTTGGGTAACAAATAATCCTTTGAATTAGGAAAAAAAATAAAGTCTTCGTTCGCTTGGCCGAGTCGATAATCGCTTGGGGAAGGGGCTAGTGAACATCATGAACTTGAGGGGCTTAAGTGATAAATTAAGCAACTACCAACATGGAAGAGGAGGTCATCAAATGATTATAAGAATAGTACTTGTTCCCAAAATAGGAAATTATGGTGTTAGAGTTAAAATAATATGGAAACCCTAATCAGGACAAATAGATTAAGAAATTGATTCTAGCAACCAAGACTATCATAGAAAATCAATTTGACCAAACCACAATTTTTGTAATAACATGCCCAATATCTTCATTCCATTATTCTGCAAATGTGATGCAGGAACAAAATAAATCATTATAACCTTTGCAACTTTGCATGCTAACATTTGCAACATTGTATGACTCTACAAATAATCTCCTCCTTTGATGAACACCACTCTCATATCTACAATCTTTGACATTTCAATCTTGACATCAATGATAACAATAATTGCAAGAACTCTTCTCTACTTCTCTCCTTCTTTAAATTTTTACTTCTCCAAGGGTCAATGAGGTAGATGGTATTTTATTTTCTTGTATTATTTCCATTGTGACACTTTAACAAAAACTTATTATATTATTTTCTCTTTTATTCATTTATTTTGATTGGTTATTTTCTCTTTGATTTTATTTCATATACATAGAATATATTTTAATGATTTTTTTTTAGTCACTATGTAATTTTGATTTGAATTCAAATGGAGGTTATTATCAATGCCTTTATACTTGACTTGAACGAAAATGAGTTGTACCATAGAATTATGTGGGTGTATAGGTTTCTAAGGTCATGGAAGGATTCAAACAATCCTCATAGGCTCCCTCTATTAGTGAAAGAATCATTTAATATGTTATCAATACCATATTAGACAAAACTATGGTTTAGAAAAAATATCATTGTCAAGGTCTTGACACTAGGGTGGCCTTTTGATCTCTTTACAACTCTATGTGGAATAACAAAATCCACTTCATCTTGCACCTTTGTAACTACAATCTAATAATAAACCTTATATAATTCCACTAAGCAGAGGTTAGTTTGGATTAATCAAAAACATAATTAATACACAATTTAACAAATAACATAACATTTCACTAGTTAATAATAGATCTTAGTGTTAGATAGCTAATTATGAGGGGATTCCTTTTTGTCATAGGTACATTGTTTTTCTACTAGGCATTTGGCCTTTGATTGCTCTCTTGGTGTTTGTAGGAAGTCCTCCTCAACTTGGTGGAAGAATAATCTTTGTGATCACCTCATTGTTTTTTCTCTGTGATGTTTTAATGGATGATTTAGCTACTGTTTTAGAGGATTCAAAGTTAGTCTATTATATTCCAAAAATTCTTCATCTAGTTCTAGAGAGATTCATTCTATTTTGTCTTCTATTCCTATTAGGTCTTCTCCTCTTAGTTCTTCTAATGAAGGTGTGCTAATTGATAGGTCTTCTGAGGGTGTCTCTCCCTGCTCTTGTCATAAGGCTTCAAATTTGGATAATGACTCCTTTTGGACAGTTGTTTAGTAGAGGAAGAAAGGTCCTCCTAAGATAGTTTTTTTCTCACACTCCAAGCCTTTGGATGCAAAATGTGCTAGATCTATTTCTTGCTTTGGTTATGTTTGTTTTTCTACCCTATTTAGTTGTTGTGCTATTTCTATTTTTTTTTTGCTCAATTTGTTGTTTCTGAGCCCTTCGTATAAGGTGTGGACACTTCAAAATAATTATTTTAATTATTTTTAATTCCTCGCATAATTGATTAATTAATTATGTTAATTCAAATTCCTCTCAATATTAATTAAATATAATTAATATTGTCACTATAGCATGTGATTGATTTATTTAATAAATCAATCCCTTTCTTTATTCTTCTAAAAAATAAAATCCTCACAAATCTTCCTCTTAGCTAAGTAATTTTAATTTCAATTAATTAGTTAACCTACATGATTCCTACAAATAATCTTCTTAATTCATCATTAACCTAATAAATTCTTCTAGAAACTCCCTAAACTCACTTAACATTATTCTTCTAATTTTTTATTCCCTCCACTCATTCTCTCTCCTAGTCAAATTCTCCTACAAATATTAATCCTACCTAACATTTCCTCTAATCCCTCTCCTATTTAGTCATTAATGGTTAATCATCATGATTAGCCACACAGTCAACTCTTTGTCTTTTTCATCCAGCCACTAGCTTTAAATGCTCTTTTCCTAGGTGAATGCAAGATTTTCAAAATCACACATTCCTCTAGGCATCCCCTCTCCCAAGGAATTTTTAATTCCTTTTTATTCCTCCAATCCCCATGATATCCTTTTTTGGAGAATTTTTAATTCCTCCAGTGCATCTTGTGGAGTGTGTAAATACGAAATGCCTTTAAGGCATATTTCTTGGTATCCACACCCTCTCTTGGACCTTGTGTGAGCTCACAAGTAAATCTTAGCCCTTCATCTTGAATTCATCCTAGCCATTCATTTTCCTCTCCTCTTCCTATAAAATAGGGCTCTATCCCTTTATTCAAAACATCTTGAAATCTAGTAAGTTTATGCTGCCCTTTTGAGCCTAGGAGATCATCTTGGCAACTTGATCATCTCATCCTTATCATTTTTCAAATCCATTCCATTTGCGCATAACATTGGAGAGCCATCCACATCCAACAATCAAAGGAGCACATCAAGTGGAGCATTATCAAGGGGTACCTTCACTTCATCAAGCTCAATCTGAAGGAGGAGGTAAAATAGCAAGGTGAAATGGTCTTTTAATGATATTTTAGCATTCTGCATGTTTATTTCATTATGTTTTGATCATTTGACCTTCCAATCTGTTTTCCACTCTTCATTTTGGCATGCCTGGTGGGACCCACATCCCTAAGAACTAATGTTTCTTTTTTTTAGGTTTTTGTGAGTTGTGAGACGCAGGTTCCAGAATAGCATGACGGCAGAAAAAAAAAAATCTTTTTTGTAGGTTCCAGAATAACGGCTCTGTATTTCTGTGCAATAGCTTCTTTTCTGTTTCTGTTTCATTTTTGTTTCTGTTCTTTTTCTATTTCAGTTTCAGTTTCAGCACGATAGCTCTGTGATTAGCGTGAGCGTTTTTGTGGGAATTTTAATTCCTGTTATCCGATCTGTTATTTGCTCTGTTTAATTATAATCTGTGTGAAAGTTGGACAGTATGCTTTTGTCTATATAGACAATCAGAAACCCAAACCTTTCACTTTTCTATTCTGTTTAGTGTGACTGTATGCTCTGAATGCAGGAAAGTGTGAAAATAGGAGAGTATGCTCTTGTCTATCTAGACAATCAGAAATCTGGACCTTTGACACTTTTCTATCTGTTTAGTGCTACTATCTACTCTATTGATCTGTCTGAAATTTTTATGCGCTAACTGTAGTCTGCATTTCTTTTTTTTATTTCCTATTATCTGCTCTGTTTAAATATAATCTGTCTGACTGCAAGAAAGTGTGAAAGTAGGAGATTATGCTCTTGTTTATCTAGACAATCAGAAATCCAGACCTTTGACATTTTTTTTATTTTGTTAAATTTAGGGTTTCTACTCTGTTAAATCTAGGGCTTATGTCTGCTCTGTTAAATCTAAGGTATTAAAAAAAAAAAAAAAAAAAAATCTGTTTTTTCACCATATCTTTTTTATCTCGACTCCATTTTCCTCCAAACTTCACCAGATTCTCCGCGTTGCCATTTTCCACATTTCCTTCCTTGAAGGCCTTATCTCAAAAATTCACTTTTTAAAGCCCAAAATCCCATATTTCTCTATTTTTAGGGTTTGTCATAACTCTTTCCCCTTTTATCTAATCACCTCCAAATTTTTCTCATATTACCCATTTCCAACTTTTGCTTCTTTGTCCCTCTTGGACAAATTTTCCCATTCCTTCATCTCTCCTCCAAAATCCCCATTTTTCACTTGCCTATCCCTTGGAAAGTGGCAAAAACCTAGTCAAACCCCATTTACCCATCAAAGCTTTCTTCAAATCCACATTTGTCATTAGTAAAAAAGTTTTTATTCATGTTTTTCTATTCATTCCCAAAAAATCAAAAAAATTAATATTTTTGTCATTTTGTTGTTTTTTGCAGGACGCTTGTTGAAGACTTTATTTTTCCAAACTACTAATCAAGTTGTTTTGCAGGACGCTTGTTGAAAACTCTATTTTTCCAGACTACTAATCAGGTTGTTTTGCAAGATGCTTTTTGAAGACTCCATTTTTCAAACTACTAATCAAGTGGTTTTGCAAGTTGCCTAGCTGATTCAACCAAATATTGTGCATTTATTTAAATTAGGCACCTAGATATTAATTAGAATGGAATGAACCATTGTCTTATGTGTCTTTAAGAAAAGTGTAAAGGTAGGAAAGTATCCTCTCGTCTTACTAGACGATCAGAAATCCAAACCCTCCAACCTTTTCTTGTTTGATTGTGTGTTTACCTCTAGTGGGCCTGCCCTCCCAACTTGCTCTTTGAGAAGGTAAGAGGGGAACGACCCAAGTGAGTACACCCGGACCTAGGGTTCCCAACTCACTATAATAAATAGGCCATTGATTACGAAAGGGTTAATGGTTGAGGCTATATGAGAGTTCACTCTCACATTGGGTGCTTAGTAGGATCCTAGAGATCTCAATCATGCTTGCGTGACTACTAAGTTCTTGGTGCTTTGTTGGGCTATAGGCCTCAACTGCGCTTGCGTAACTTCAAAGGGTAGCTCCTAACGGGAAGACTTACTAAATACCTTGTTCATAGTGGCAAAAAACCTTCTTGTCATTGGTGCAGGAGGTCAGACCTCTGAAGCAGCCCATATTCTTACGGCCCTTAGTATAGACACAAAGTTCGACATGAGGAGTTTTCATGGGAATTGATACTTGGCTGCCTCAAGAAGTGAGTGCCATGGAGGGGAGCTAGTGGGGTCAAGAATCTAAGTGTCCACTCTGGGTAAGCGTAGATGGGAAACCAATTGGGATTCAATGACTATTGTCCTTGCCAGCCTTAAGAATGCTGTATATGAGCATGAGTGTCTTTGATATAATATGCATTTGATCACCGTGTTTGCTTTGTTTGGTACATACTTGCCAAGAGTAGACTAAAAACACATCACTATCCCCAAACACTTTGCAAAAACATTTGTCAAGACACAAACAATTGTCCAAGTCATTACCCACACAAAGTCCAAAATTGCGTCAAAACTTTGTCCGTCCCATTTTTCATAAGCCCAAGAGAGAAGCTAAGAGTCTATCATCTCCACCAACATTCAAGTTTGTCCTTTGAAACACTAGCTATCATCCAAATCAGGGTGGTCATATCCCTTCATACAACTTGTCATTCAAATCAACCCTCCATTAAGTTGTATTCATGTCAAAGACAACCTAGTTATCAAGTTTCTTTTAAACCATCACTACCATACCTTCTTCATCAATCATCCTCAAATTTCTTAAATCCTTTCAACACAAATTTCTCAAGTCCTTTCATCACAAATTTCTTAAATCCTTTCATCACAAATTTCTTAAGTCCTTTCATCACAAATTTCCTAAGTCTTTTCATCACAAATATCGTGTATGGTCGCAACTCGATCCCAAAAGAAAAAGATGGCTGAACAACAATATGGCATGCTAGACATGGGTGTCCTATATGAAGATCCCATGCAAGATCATACACAAAGTGGGAAACCTAGCGATCAAGATCAAAGTCAAAATCTTGACATGGTTAACCAAGATGAACTTTGTCCAGAAGTGAAAAATTTCCTAGCAGATTCTTATAACCAAGAGATGATGGAAAAGTTTATTAAACACAATCCTACTGCACTTCTGAAAACTCTCCTTGAACATGGAGCTCAACTTTCGCTTGAATTTAGTAGATCCGCTCTCACCCAACAACCACAAGGAGACCTCTCTCCCACAAAAAGTGTTGCACCTACTATTCAAACTCAATCAATTGCAGCCCCATCAATCATCCAGGCTCAATCAATGCCACCCGTGGTACCTCCCACTGTGGTCTCCATCCCACCTTCTTCCTCCTTACCATCCATACCACTATAAAATTCGATCTCATCCATTCTCCATCAAACTTCTATACCACCTCCTTCTATTCAACCACAAATTTCTATTCCACAAACTTCCCTTCCTCCCGACAATGTCGCAAATTTTATCTGGGCTGTATTCAATCCCATCACAACAGTCGGTAGACCGCAACCAACTATCCCTCAAACTCCAGCGACATCAGTCATCACATGCCACGTTCCCACCTCCTCATCATATCAATATATTGGTGGTGGTGCACCTTCTTTGGTCCATTTAATTCTTGGGGCAAATACAATTCATCAATATCAAAGTCCACAACAAGACCTCATCAAGGAAATTCAAGACATGAAGAATATCATCAAGAACATGAAAGAAAGGACTAATAAAAGGAAAGCTTACTCATTCGAAGAGTTTTGCCCTTGTCCTTATGACCCATCTATATCAGTTGCACCATATCCCCTAGGATTTGAGATCCCTAAATTCACCAAGTATGAAGGCAAAGGAGATCCCCGCGACCATGTTTGAGAATTCCACATCTTATACTAAGAAGTCTCCTATAGTGACCTTTATCTTCGCAGACTCTTTCCCAAGAGTCTCATGGGAGACGCCTTGGCATGGTTCTCATCTTTACCACAAGGTTCCATTGTCTCTTTTCCAGACTTGGCAGAAAAATTTGTGGCCCACTATGCATACAACATGGGTAATGATGTTTCTATGATGGACTTATGTTATACAAAACAAAGGGCCGGAGAAACCTTCACCAATTTCCTACAAAGATGGCGACATCTTATCAAGAAATTCCAGTGGGACATGCCAGAACAACATCAAATTGAGCTATTCCAAAAGAACTTGGTGCCTGAACTTTCAAGACCTTTAATATCTCAATGTATCAAATCCTTCCAAAAATTGATAGATAAGGGCCTCGCCTTCGAATGTGTCTTGTTAGAGGAAGGAACCTTGAAACATTACTAGAAATCAACACAAAGTTCTTCCTCTTATTATAATGACAAGCCAAAATTCTGGTCCAAAAACAAAAATGTGGTCAATGATGGTGTAACTGATGCAAAGCAGGTCCAAACCGTGGCCACTCCCCCAACATCCACCACCAACAATCATCAATTCAACAACCAAAATCAATCCCAAAAACCCCACAACAATGTCTCAATCCAGGGACGACCACCCTGATCGAATAATAGGACTCCAAGAGATTTCACTCCTCTGGTTGAGCCTATTGAAGTGGTGTTTCAAAAACTTGTCCAAGCAGGTATAGTGGTTTTTCCAATTACTCACCTGTTTGACCTCAATCAACCTAAACCAAGATGGTATAATGAAAATGAGTATTGTGAATACCATCGTATCAAGGGACATGATACACGCAAGTGTATGAAACTGAAGATCTACATACAAGATCTCATTGATAGAGGTGAGATTGAAGTAGCAAATGCAAAACCTGGTAATAACAATGACAAACTCAAAATGGACCAGGAAACCTTCCTGAATTATGATAAAGGAAAAGGATCATCATCTAACGCAATGGGTTATGACTATGCTAATCACATAACCGGTTTTGATTTTTTAGTAGGTCGCATTGAACCTGCAGACAATCATGCCAATGTCATAACCATCCAAGGAGTTAATTCTCCTTCTTCCCAAAGCAGACCAAATCCTACTCATATAGTCATTCAAGATGCCACACCTTCCACCTCCCATTTCCAGAATGACTGCAATGCAACTACACGCCAAGGAAGAGTCACCATCCAAGGAGTTCCTCCCAAACCCATGTCTTCCACCTGCCGATATGACCTCCTTGATCAACTTGGGAAGACACCCGTGCAGATCTCCATTTTGGAACTTCTCAAGACCTCCCTGGTCCATAAAGAAATTTTGGAACAAACCCTTCTCCAATCACGTGTCCCAGATAACATCAACGCCACCCAATTCCAAGCCCTCATTGGAAACCTTGCTGCCCAGTAGCACATTGTATTTAACTTCAAAGATGCTCCTGCAGATGAAGACCATAACAAACCTTTACACATTGAAGCTCTTATCGACAAGCACAAGGTCAAACGTATCCTGATAGATGGTGGGTCTGGGCTCAATCTGTGTAAATATAAATTAATAAAACAATTGGGAATTTCTGAGGATCTGATAGACACATCAGGAAGGATCACAATAAAGGCATATGATGATACAGAAAGAATTTCAAAGGGCATGATCACCTTACCTCTTCAAGTGGGCCCCATTACAATTGAAACCCCTTGTCAAGTACTAGATCTTGATCTCCCCTACAACATTCTCCTCGGGAGGCCATGAATTCATTCCTTGCAGGCCGTACCCTCCACCTATCACCAATGCATCAAATTCCCCTATAACGGAAGAGAGATCACTATCAAAGGTGATCCCCAACCTTTTCAATATTGCAAACTATTAGAGGGGAAGCATTCGTATCATTGCCCACTAAATAGACCCTCGCCAATGCCTCCATCTGACACATCAAATGTTGCCTCCACATCATCCCAACCAGATAATCAAATCAAGATCTTGGACAATGGCTGTGGAGAATACAAATTAGAGGACGTATTATTAATAGGCAACCTCCCTCTCTCTCCTAAGTCATTTGAAAAACCAAAAGAGCTCAAAAAGGACCCAAAACCAGTCATGCAATGCCAAAACACCACCTTCCAGTAATGGGGCCCACTTGATAATGAGAGCCTCGAAGCAGATATCTCTTCATGGCTGTATAGGGAAGAGGATGAAGAGCCAGCAAGAATATCCAAAGAAATGTACCCAAAAGCATCTGCCATAGTTGAAAAAATGGGTTACAAAGGACGCGGCCTGGGACCAGAGGAGAAAGGAAGAAAAACACCCATAAATCCTATCTCCTATAGATACAATAGAGGCTTGGGGTACACCCTGGTGCCTAAGATTACTATCGTTGGTGCCCCTTCTAGTCCTTCTTCGGATATCGAAAGCGCTGACGAAGAGGAATTCCATGAAATGCCTTATGAATATGAGAAAGATATCTTCTTGGACCCTTACATCAATACCATCACCCCTGCAATCCCTCCCACTTCACATGAGCTACATCTTGTCCATCCTGAACTCATTGACTGGGGCCAATGAGACAAACCCACTTTAGATATCTACGCCGACGATAATGCTCTCATTGCTCTCCTAACAATGCAACATATGGAAGATTGTAGCAGAATCGAGGGTATTCAACTACATGAAAAGGAATACTTTGGTAGTCAAGTCAATGCCCTTAGCCACAAAAAAGATAATAAAAGAAAAAGATATGATTCCCTAGGTGAAAACCTCCCTGAGGCGCCTTTGGATGAACAAGAAATAAAAACAAAGGGCGTATCTGAAAGTGAAAACCTAGAAAAGGCACTTGATGATAAGGGATTTGACCTCCCTACCATTGGTTACCTTCCACAGGACAAATCAAATTTGTTGATAGAAGAAATAGACAACATCAACATGGGCACCGAAGTCATTTCGAAAAATGTGCTCATTGCCAAATCCCTCACAGAAATCGAGAAACAAGACTTCATCAACTTCCTAATAGAGGCAAAAATCAATTTTGCATGGTCCTATTCTGATATGCCAGGGTTGGACCCTGCCTTGATGGTTCACAATCTCGTCGTCCGCCTAGATGCAAAACCTGTAAAAAAAAAATTGCGCAAAATGCACTCACATATTGCACTCTTGGTCAAGGTGGAACTCCAAAAGTTGTTAGACGCAGAATTTATCAAACCAATAGATTATGCTGAATGGGTCTCCAACATTGTACATATCGACAAACTTGCTGGGGGCATCTACATCTGCACAGATTTCCGAGATCTAAATATAGCTTGTCCTAAAGATAATTTTCCACTTCCTAATATAGACATGATTGTGGACCTTACAATAGGACATGAAATGTTATCGCTAATGGATGGGTTTTCTGGATATAACCAAATCAGGATAGCAGATGAGGATCAACATAAAACTACATTCACAACACCATGGGGTACCTTCTGTTACCAGGTCATGCCTTTTGGCCTTAAAAATGCTGGAGCTACGTATCAATGGGCAATGACAACAATTTTTCATGACCTCTTGCACAAAATTATGGAGGACTATGTGGATGATCTGCTAGGAAAATCCAAGACAAGACAAGAACACATCCCCATTCTAAAACAGATCTTCGAAAGATTGGAAAAATACAAGCTGCGCCTAAATCCCAAAAAATGTGTGTTTGGCATCACATCGGGAAAACTACTAGGATTCATTGTTTCCCGTAGAGGCATCGAGGTTGATCCCGCAAAGGTAAAAGCTATTATGGAAATGCCTCTTGTCAAAAACTCTTAGACAACTGCATAGTCTCCAGGGAAAACTCCAGTCTGTCAGGTGTTTCATTTCACAACTAGCAGACAAGTGCCATCCATTTGCACACCTGTTGTGTAAAGACACAAAATTTAAATGGGATTGCCTATGTCAAAACGCCTTTGAGAAATTAAAAGAATATCTAGCATCACCTCCTGTATTGATGCCTCCTACTCCTGGAAAACCCCTTATTTTGTATATATGTGCTACTGCAGTGGCATTGGGGGCATTATTGGCGCAAACAGATAATCAAGGGAAGGAACACGCCATTTACTACATCAGTTGGACGTTTGTAGGACATGAACTCAATTACACCCCCATTGAAAGAGCATGCTTGGCATTGGTGTTTAGCACACAAAAACTCTGACATTATATGCTAAACAACAAAACAAAACTAATTGCTAAAATTGATCCACTTAAATATCTCTTGTCCAAGGCTGCTCTCACTGGCCGAATGGCTAAATGGGTCATGCTCTTAAGTGAGTTTGACATTGAATATGTGGACAAAAAGGCAATCAAGGGACAAGTCATTGCAGAGCAGTTGGTTGAAGCTCCACTTCCAAGCGACCATCCTCTTCTCATAGAATTACCAGATGAGTTCATTATGACTATTACCACATCCTCCACATGGAAATTGTATTTTGATGGCTCCTACACTCAAAATGGATCGGAGGCAGGAATATTATTAGTCACACCTCAAGGAGATGGCATCCCAAAATCATACAAGATAGTCTTTGCATGTACCAACAACATAGCAGAATACGAGGCCCTCATCACAGGTTTATGCTTGGCTATCCACTGGAAAATAAAGGAATTACAAGTCTATGGCGAATCCCAACTCATCATAAAACAAGTCAATGATGAATACCAGATAAAAGATGATAAAATCCTTCCCTACCGTACCATGGTTGAAGATCTTAAGCAACATTTCACGGCAATCAAGTTTGACCAAATCCCATGAACAAATAACAGGGCTGCAGATGCAATGGCCACCATTGGCTCCCTCCTTCAAATGCCAGCACACAGTCAGAAGTGCGAGTTCTTGGTCGAGCAATTGTTTATACCAGCATACAACCTACCAGAGTCTGAAATGGTGTGTGTTCTCATTGGTCCCGAGTCCCCTTGGTACCAAGAAACCTTCGCTTTCCTCAAAGACAACACCATTCCCCCACACCTCACCAAAACCCAACAACAAACCTTCATCCGCCAATGTGCCTGTTACACCATCCTTGCAAACACCTTGTTCAGAAGGTATTTTGATGGTTACCTCCTAAGGTGTTTAGATAAACAAGAAGCAGAATGGGCATTACACGAAGTACACGAGGGTATCTGTGGGGCACACTCAAGTGGACTCACATTGGCTAAAATTTTTTTGAGAGCAGGATACTATTGGCTTAAAATGGAAGAAGATGTATACAATTATGTGAAGAAATGCATCCCTTGCCAACAACATGGCGACAAGATTCATGCACCATCACAAGAATTACAGCCATTCATTACACCATGGCCCTTCTCACAGTGGGGGCTCGATCTCATTGGGAAAATCCACCCTTCATCTTCCAATGGAAATAAATTCATTATCACCACCATCGAATACTTCACCAAGTGGGTAGAGGCTATCGCTCTTACTTTCACCACCGGCAAGCAAATATCCAAATTCATCCTGAACTACCTAATCTGCCGATATGGCATCCCAAAAGTTATCATCACAGATAATGGTAAACAATTTAAGAACCAGGATGTCAAAGAACTCTGCCAAAAATTCAACATCCAACACCGCTTCTCCACTCCATATTACCCCCAAGGCAATGGCCAAGCTGAGGCTTCTAATAAAACCCTAATAAAAATCTTCAAAAAGATAGTCAATGAAGCAGGCCGTGATTGGCACCTCCAAATCCATCCTGAATTGTGAGCCTACTGCACCTCCATCCCCACCCCCATAGGCGCCACTCCTTATTCCCTAGTATTTGGTTCTGAAGCCATCCTTTCCCTTGAGATCAAGATCCCCTCTCTAAGGGTATCGCTACAAAACATCCTACCAGAGGAAGAATACGAAATTTCCCACTTACAAGAGTTAGAATTGTTAGATGAAAGGCACCTCAAGGCCTTGAATCATCTCTGGGTATATCAAAACTGTATGCGCATGAGTTATCATAAAAAAGTCAAAACCCGGGAATTCCAAGTTGGTGATCTTGTCCTCATGGAAAATCAGAAAAATCTACAAGAAAGAGAAAAGAAAGGCAAGTTCGAGCCTAATTGGCTTGGACCATATATAATCATAGCAAAATATGAATCAGGAGCTTATCAGCTGGCTACTCCTGAAGGCGATCCTTTGGATGATCCAATGAATATCATGCACCTCAAAAGATTTTATGCTTAGTCCTTAGAAAGTCTTAAATTGTCAAAAAAATAAAGAAAAATTTAAAAAATAAAATGAGAAAAAGATCCTGAAAAAATCATCACTTTGGTGAAAACCTGGCAAATAGGCACCTTATGACACAAACAATTAAAAAATCAGAAAACAAAAAAAAATAAAATTCGTCCATTAGTGAAAACCACTTAGTGGCACTATGGACAAGTACCTTGGTGAAAACCTCTGTGCAGGCGCCAAGGTAAATAACCGGATCCACTGTCTATCATGTCGATACTACAAATCATCTGCCATCCAGCCCACCCATGCACAACATTCCTCCTTTTCTACCTCCTAGTAAAACATGTGTATGATGATGAAGTCTTCACTTGAGTCATGAACAAGGAATGTCCCATTGAAACTAAGATTTTATGCCTCTGTGTGTAAGCTTCAAGAAGTCTTGAGAAACAATCATAAGTCCATCCTAGTTCTACTCTTGGCAAGAGGTATCATTTGGTCGCAAGGAAGAGACTTGTTAGATTTTGATTAGATCTTTTCATATAGGCTTGCATCTTTTCCCCTATGTCTGCCACTATTTACGATTGCCTGGGTTCTTCCATATCCAGGTACGTTATGATAAGTGCATACTGGGGCATATTTCATAGTATGGTATGTTTTGGATCCTTCTTGTATAAATCGACGACATGGTACTAGTGTTTATCAACACTTACCTTCTCGTGTACAAGAGGTATCGGTGTGTTTGAGGGTTTCCTTGCACGAACCCACAACTCTGTATTAGTGTTTCTTAACACTTGCATTGTTGTGTGCAAGAAATTCCCGTTTGTCTACAGAGTCAGTCCACGCCCTGCATTTCTCATGGCATCCCGATTTCTATAATCAATGGTGCAAGTCACTCAGGGCAACATCAAACTAGGTTGGCTCTCCACATTTTTTGTGCACAAAATCTCACCATCATTCCATCAAATCCTAAATTCAATAATCCCATGGAGTTCTTAATTGCCCCCATTTTTCTCCGTGGTCTTGTATCTCGTATTTTTCTTTCCAAATACCTCACGACTACTTCATATTTGTTCCTCATCTATCCCTTCCACCTTAATTTTTCTTCCTCTATTTTTTTTTTCCTCACATAATCAATTCTGATCCTGATTCATGTCTTATACAAGATGTATCCTTCCTAAACCTAGACGCTCTGATCATGTCTTATACAGGATGAATCTTTCCTGAAACTAGACGTTGTGATATGTTCATGTCTTATACAGGATGAATCCTTCCTGAAACCAAACGTTGTGATCAATTATGTCTTATATAGGATGAATCCTTCCTAAAACCAGACATTGTGATCAATCATGTCTTTTACAGGATGAATCCTTCCTGAAACTAGACGTTGTGATCTGATCATGTCTTATACAAGATGAATCCTTCCTAAAACCAGATGTTGTGATCAGTCATGTCTTATACAGGATGTATCCTTCTTGAAACCAGACACTCCGATCATGTCTTATACAGGATGAATCCTTCCTAAAACCAGATGTTGTGATCAGTCATGTCTTATACAGGATGTATCCTTCCTAAAACCAAACACTTCGATCATGTCTTATACAGGATGAATCCTTCCTAAAACTAGATATTGTGATCAATCATGTCTTATATAGGATGAATCCTTCCTAAAACCAGACACTTTGATCATCTTTGTCTTATACAGGATGAATTCTTCTAGAAACTAGACTGAATCTAGATCTTATCAATCGAATCAAATCAAATCTATTGGGATATCAATTTCGCAAAAACTCCAAAGATCAAGTACCTCAATTGATCTCCCAAGGGGGCACCACCATACCATAATCTATCAATCAAGAGCCGGGGCATCCTATCAAACCAATATCAGCATCAAAACAAGATTATTCTTTGAATCAATGTGTCATCACACCTCACTTCAAAGAGGGGCAAAATGTAGACACTTAAAAATAATTATTTTAATTATTTTTAATTCCTCACATAATTAATTAATTAATTATGTTAATTCAAATTCCTCTCAATATTAATTAAATATAATTAATATTGTCACTATAGCATGTGATTGATTTATTTAATAAATCAATCCCTTTCTTTATTCTTCTAAAAAATCAAATCCTCACAAATCTTCCTCTTAGCTAATTAATTTTAATTTCAATTAATTAGTTAACCTACATGATTCCTGCAAATCATCTTCTTAATTCATCATTAACCTAATAAATTCTTCTAGAAACTCCCTAAACTCACTTAACATTATTCTTCTAATTTTTTATTCCCTCCACTCATTCTCTCTCCTAGTCAAATTCTCCTACAAATATTAATCCCACCTAACATTTCTTCTAATCCCTCTCCTAATGAGTCGTTAATTGTTAACCATCATGATTAGCCACAAAGTCAACTCTTTGTCTTTTTTATTTAGCCACTAGCTTTAAATGCTCTTTTCCTAGGTGAATGTAAGATTTTTGAAATCACACATTCCTCTAGGCATCCCCTTTCCCAAGAAATTTTTAATTCCTTTTTATTCCTCCAATCCCCATGATATCCTTTTTTGAAGAATTTTTAATTTCTCCAATGCATCTTGTGGAGTGTGGAGATACAAAATGCCTTTAAGGCATATTTCTTGGTATCCACACCCTCTCTTGGACCTTGTGTGAGATCACAAGTAAATCTTAGCCTTTCATCTCAAATTCATCCTAGCCATTCATTTTCCTCTCCTCTTCCTATAAAATAGGGTTCCATCCCTTCATTCAAAACATCTTGAAATCCAGTAAGTTTATGCTGCCCTTTTGAGCCCAAGAAATCATCTTGACAACTTGATCATCTCATCCTTATCATTTTTCAAATCCATTCCATTTTTGCACAACATTGGAGAGCCATCCACATCCAACAATCAAAGGAGCACATCAAGTGGAGCATTATCAAGGGGCGCCTTCACTTCATCAAGCTCAATCCGAAGGAGAAGGTAAAATAGCAAGGTGAAATGGTCTTTTAATGATATTTTAGCATTCTGCATGTTTATTTCATTATGTTTTGATCATTTGACCTTCCAATCTGTTTTCCCCTCTTCATAAGGTTTTGCATCCTTCCAAAACCTTTCTTGCTTAATAAAAAATAAAAAACACAACTAATAATCATATTTGTATATACACATACACATACACATACGCATACACATACATAATCTTTTATGACCAACTCTACAAGAGCACAGATTATCTCTCTTAGATTTTGAGCTCAACTTAGACTTAAGAGGGTATTCCTAAGAATATGCCTTAATGGACATTGAAATCAAACAAAACAGACAATCAAAATGCTACAATCAAATCTAATTGTAATCTTGAACCCAAATAGTGTAACTAAGTCAAAGAGAAATTAGTTGCATATTACCCCTTTATAGCTAATATGACTGTGACCCACTTAAAGATATAACTATTTATGGTTCATTTGAGAATAAACACCTAGTTATAATTACAACATAGCTAAAGATCTTAAAAATATAAAATGGGGTTTTAGGGGAATGTGACACAATCCTACTAACTGTTCAAACTTTTTATCTTTCTTTGGATATCTATAATTCTATCTTTCAGTAAAATAGGATTATCCCCATATCACCTTGGATCCGGATCATGTGTTTCCTTGTTTGGATTGGTGTAAGCAACTTACATAAAAGTTCTAATGAATGCGATCTGATTTTTTGAAATGAAAGAGAAGACAATCTACCCTGTTTATAGCGAAACAAAGACTATCAAACTCCATCACACCGTTACTAAAAGACTTCTGCGTCAATGGTTAATAATTGCGACCTGATCCTATCATATGTGTTCCATGGTGCGATTAATACAAGTGCGAGAATGTTATTCATTAATGTTTCCCATCCATGTAATAACACAATTTCATTTTTACACATTTTTGTAACTGTAATGAACGATGACGGTTTTGAAATTAGCCACTGCTCTCAGTTGATTTTTTTGTTAGTATAAACATGCACTCACTACATGCAACCAAACTCAGATTTTTGAACTCATTTGCTTCATTGTTATTACTTATCGATTCATGATGAACATAGAAAATATGAAACTGAAAATTAGAATGCTATATCCCAAACTATAGGATGTTTAAATTTCTCAAGACTGATCTTTCGGTTGCAGATTCAACAAAGCTCTCCATGATTTGTTGTGTACTGAATAATTTGGATAAACCAGAACGAGGCACATTTGAAATGAACAGTGAAGCATCGCAATTTTTATTATCTTGAAATTAAAGGATTACTAAACCAAAGGAGACACTTGAAATCAATAATCAAACAATTGTTTTCCTCAGTGACTGCAGTCCATTTACAGCAGGCAATTTTTGATCAATACTTTTGTTGTGGCATTGTAATGGTAGTTTATGCACAACTGAAACATGGAGATAAATTCCGATTGAAAGAAAGAAACCAGGACGTAAACTCACCAAGGTATCGAGGTCCCAATTCCCATACAGGAGCAATCATGCCTTTATAGATATTGGGTCCAATCTAGACATAGACAACTAGAGGTCTCCACAGATGTATGGACCTGCAACTAGCCATGTGACGCTTAACACATTATCCAATTTAGACCACTTCAAAGGATGCCAGAGAACTTCATTGCATCATGGTAGCTCCACCAATTCTTCCTGTGGAAACTTTTTTATACATAAATAATACTAAAACCTATCACAGACAAAAAGCCAAAAGAAAAACTTTGTACAGAACAATTCTGCAGTTCTGGGAGAGTATTCCAGAAAAGGAATTGGCAATTGCAATATGTTGCTTCCATATATATTTTTGTAACCTGCAACTAGCCACCTTAATCTAAACTCTAGCAGCCTTTCAGATTTCAAAAAGGTTTAGTCCTTTATCAATGCTTCTTCTGCTATGGATAAACTTCTGTTGTCGACTGGATCCCTTGCATATGGCTGTGTAGCTGAAGGTGAATTGTGGTTTACATGTATGCTTATTCAAATTGTTATAATTTATTATATAAAGACAAAGATGCTCATATGTATATATTCTGACTTATTTCCAAAAAAAACAAAAAAACAGACCTCTCAAAATGACAACCTAAAAAAACCAGAATAGCACAGTGATTGAGTTGGCGGGTGGATATTCAACAACAAGGTAGGGCAAAATCAGCATCACGCTCAGAAGAGTCATGCACTGGTGTGTAGTATACTATATCTTCTGTAGTTGGTAATCTGAAACTAACCTTCTTTTTGGTGTTTGCTGACATGTGGCTCTCAGCCTGAGGGGCTTGTTCAGGTAGATGGATTTGAGGAGGCTGAGGAGGTGGAGCAGGATGGGCTTTCTGAGTTTGGGTGAAACGGAAATAAGGAACATGTAGTTCCTTTATTTTATTTACTTTAGTGAAAGAGCTCAGAAACAGCCTTGAGGACACTTTAAATTTGGCCATAGACTGTGATGCTAAAGGCACGCAACCCAGCTTGGCACCACTGGACCCCTTGTCAGGAACAAACCCATGATTTACATTTCCCTGATCTGGGTGTATTGTCGCTGATCTTTTCAATGTTGAATTTGGAGATTCTTTCGAAGCAGGAGCTGCTCCTGATGAGGCAGTATTCTTTTTGGTTTTATTCTCCTTTAGTATATGCTTGACTGTGTGCTTAGGAACAATCAAATATTGCTTTCCTGGAACAAGTGTGGCCTTTGGACTTACTACAAACCATGGAACTCTGAAAAAATCAGGTCTGGTTATGCAGTAGTTGGGATTTTCGTCCATAATTTCTTTAACAGGTACTGGTCTGTAATATAATACAGTTTTGCCACCAGGGAAGATTATTTTCAATACTGATCTGCCATCATCATCAGTAGCCATCTTCAATGGGAAGTTTTTCTTCTGTGGATAACTTAGCAAGAGCAAACTGTTCATAACAATGCAAAGGAGGGGAGAAAAGGAGAGTCTCTAGGGTCCTGTTCCTTTATGTAGGATGTGATGTGGTAAATAGCTTTCACTCCATCATCTTTTTAATCCACAAGAAATACCCATCTGATTTACAATGAAGATAAGATTGTAATTACAGAAGAAGTTGCAAATCTGAAAACACCCAGAAACATCAATGAAGATAAGATGACGAGTGTTGAATAGCATTGGATTTGGACGAACTTTGTATGCAAGTTGTGCTTTGATAATCACGGCCTGGAAAATTATCTCTTATAGGCCCTCATCGTTTTGTTTCTTACCTATAAGGATCTCTATGTTGCTTGGAAAAGGATATCATGGATAGATAAGTTTTTGTAAGACATTTATATAAGAAAACAGACCAGCAAAACAACTTATATTAAAAAACAAAATACGTAAGCCATATTCCGCCGAGAATATTGATGTTATGAGCTGCACTGTTTTATTATTTTGATGCAGAATGAACAATATTCCAAGACAGCCTCCTCATACGTTGGATAGGGGGTTCCTAAATCATAACGTGTGAAGGATTTAGTATGTTTATCGTCGAGAACAGCATAGTTTTCCATGCTTTCCATAACTTTTATGGCTTTCGGTAGATGAGAATTTGTGATGATGCATCGAACACATCAAATTGTTGGATACAAAATACTAACAGTGATTATCTATAAAACACTATTGATGATACAGAAGTTATTAGAAAAGAAAAAACAAAAAAAATTGTTAAAATTTCTGCTCAAATTGGAATTTCCCAAGTCATCGACTATTGTAATGGAGACCTCATCAAACCACATCAAAAGTGATAAATAGAAATATCAATTTCTCTTAATTATCATTCATATATGGGATATAATTTTATTTTTTTTCAACATTTGTTGTATAATATTGATGAATTTCTCTTTAATATTGAATTTTAAAGAAGAATAGTTCAAATCTTCTATAAATATAAGATATTATAATAAATGTATATGCTTTGTTTCAATTAGTATGGTAAGTAGTTTATAATTTTATGATTATTTTTTATTATCAAATATTTGTCAATTTCTATTCTTTTTTTTTTCAAATCAATTCCAACTTAAAAATTTAGAACCCTTGTTAAAACCTAGCCCACACAGATGAATATCATTTTCTGACTTTACATATTTGATTTACAAATTGTAATAGAAGACCATGAAAATTTTATTGTAACCAAATGTTAACATAAGAATACCTCTATTTTTTTCCACCATTAACATACAAAGTTGTGACTAACACTAACTTTAGCATGATAAATACAAATTTTCTTGAATAAGTAGCAGGGAGGGAATGAAGAGTTTAAGTAATGAGTATGTATTGATTAGATTAGCATGGAAAATGGCTCGAACCCAATACAATACTGCCATCAAAGCAAACAAAACTAGTCTCACAAGGAGTCAGATTGATAAAAAAAAATAAAAAATAGAGAGTTTTTAGAATAGAACGACCAAAAAGTAAATGACTAGCTAATAACCAAGAAACAACTAATTATCGTTAAGGGACTTCAGTCCTACCATAGCCTACCATTCATTTTGTGGGATATTTAGCCACTCTTTGAAGGAGACAATATTAGACCATAGAGTACAACAACATCCTATTTAACCTAAGTGGCGGAGTTAGGGAGCTTGATCAAATACTTTGTTCTTTTTTTATCTTGTTGCGAGAGGCTACTATGAGCCATAAACACCAAATCATATTCGCTTCATTTCTTCTCTTTCTAATGTTCCAACTCTAGGATATCCAACTCTTAAAGTAATTAGTATGTTGTCATTAAAATTATTAATTTTTATGTTGGGTTGTAGAAGCGGTATACAAATATGTAATTTATTAATAAGATTGTTAATTGAGTCAAATTTCTTTTAAATTTTCAAGTTAATATTTTTTATTTTTTTAACAAATATTGTTTATCTTCATTTTAAAACCTTCCATTCTTAATAAACCTAATTTTATTTTTTAGAATTTATTTCTTTTATTTTTAAAGGGGTACAATTATAGAACCATGTCACATTTTTTACCAATAAAATAGTTTTAAGTGAAACATAATTCTTTTTTTTTTATCGGTTAGTGAAACGTAATTCTTGAAACTACTTGGCACCTACAATTAAAATATATAAATTATTCTCTTAAATTTATAAAAAATACATCAAACTAATTTTTTGAAAATTAAAAAATTAGAAACCTAAAGTACATTAAAAGTTCCACATTTCATTAATTTACATAATTTAAAAATTAAAAACATAAACATCACTTTAAAATGGTTAGAATTCAAAAATTATATTTGTGTTGATCATTTTCTACATGAAAGTGTGACATGGTTCTAACATTTTACCCAAACATATTATGATCATATTTAATCTCTTTGTCCTATTGAAAGAGGTCCAAGAGGATAGGGAATCTTATGCCATGTCACAACATAAAAGAACATAACCTACTTAGAGAAGAACTGAGGATTATATGTGTCATAAATCATTATAAACATAAATGAATTCATTTCATGAAAATATATTCAAATGAATAAAACAAAATGAACTCAGTTTGATCAATATGTAGAGTGTTGAGGAAGCTTACCAATATGCCTTGAAAGAAAAAGAGAAGTTGAAGAAAAGACATGAGTAGAGACAGAGAGGTAGAGGTGGAAGATTTACTGGAGGAATATTTCAAGGAGGAAGAGGATATACCAGAGGAAGACGAACCTATACAGATCAAAAGAAGGACAAGGAAGTAAGCAAATATAGTAATTCATACCAGACGAATGACATAAATTTCTACTGGAAGAGAGAACTAGATGGCTACCGTAATTTGAATTTTCAAAAAGATGATAGAAGACAAGATAAGAGAGTGGCTAGAGGACTTTCCATAAGTGTGTAGGATAAGGACATCGTGCATTTGAATGTAAGAAGATAGAGAATATTGGAAGAGAAGCAATGGTAGAAGAAAGCCCCACCGAATTAGCTAACAAAATGGAAGATGGAAAATTGTTGATGATGAGGAGAGTTTTGTGTCATACTAGAGAAGATGAGGAGCCCTTGCAGAGGATGAATTTGTTCAAGACCAGATGTAAGGTATCCAATAAGTATTGTAAATTTGTTATGGATAGTGGTAGTTCAGATAACCTTGTTTCAAAAGAGATGGTGAATAAGTTGAACTTGGAAATATTAAAACACCCTAAGCCTTATCAGATAACATGGATTCAGGAAGAACACAAGTTTTTAGTAAGTGAGAAATCTTTGGTCAAATTGAAAATTGGGAATTATCATGATGAAGTCTTGTGTGATATTATGCCTATAGATATTTGTCACCTTTTATTGGGTAGACCTTGGTAGTTTGATAGACAGGCAATACATGATGGGAGGATGAAAATATGCACTATTGTGGCGAATGGGATGAAGCAAATCTTGTTACCCTTGGAGGAGCCTTTGAAGAGTGAAGTTTGTACAAATGCTAGAATCTATTTGGTGGATGGAAGGAAATTTTTGGATGGAATGAGACATGAGAATGTATGTTTTTCCTTAGTTCCTAAGAAGACTGAGAATGTAGAGCATGAATGAAAACAACCCAAAGAGATAAGGGAGTTGTTTTTTATAAAGATAAACGAGTTTTACATGGACCCAAAACCAAAAGTTTTACAAAAGATGGCCATCGACCAAATAGACATAAACCATCAACAAAACAGGGGAGCACCCCAGAACAGTCACAAAATCAAAAGAGTCACAAATTTTTTTTTTAACAAAACAAAAGCACTCAATTAAGAGAGTGCATCAGCTCCTTGTTCTTCTGGATGTTAATCTTATTGATTTCCTCTAGCTCCTCTATAATGAATCTTGAGGTACCCTTATTGCTGCTCTTGCTTCTAGTCTTGAAACTAGGGCCTGTGGTTTTGATGTCTCCATCAACCATGTATTCACCTCCAAGATCTTTCTCAGGTTCATTGTGAATGGATCAGTATTCTGCAACCATGCAATTAATCTTTTCGAGTCCCTCTATACTATTATTCATGGCCTCCTTACTTATGTCGACTAGGTTCTTGAGGTTTTTCTTTATCTCCACCATAGACTGTTCCACCTTTTCAATTATTTGTTCATGGTTGCATTTCATAACCTCGACATCTTGGGAGAGCTTTCAGGTCATAATCATGAGCTTCTCAGATTTTCTAGGCTCTGGCGAAGCTGTGAAGATATCAATAATCTCCTTTACCCCCACTTTGAGGGTATCGATTTCTCTCTCCACCCACTTCCAGCAGCTCTCCTGGCTTTTGGTCGCTTCTATCACTAGGTTCATTAGAGTACTATTCCTCTATAACTCACTCTCCTCTTCTTTAGGAATGGTCCCTGCTTTTCCTTCAGGATGTTAATTGGAATGTCTAGTTTAATTTCCTGGTTTGAAGTGTTTGGACCATAGTCCTTAGCTGCAAGCTTCTTCTTTTTAGAAATGGGCTCGACCTTAGAAATAAGTTTGCTAGTAGATTTATATTTGTTGGCTACCCATCTGGGGGGATTCTTACTACTAAACATCCCAGGGGTGACCATCATCTCACCTTCTTTCACTGGCTTATAATTAGGGTTGTCAAAAGGATTGACACACCCACTATCTGAATATTAGTATGTTGGCCTTTCTTAGATAGAGAGGGCACAACTTCAAGGGTCTTAGCATACTCCATGATGAGCACAATAAGCCCTTCATGAAGAATGTGATTATTTGGATTTTCCATATGTTTTTCAAGACTATTCTCTAAAGAAGAGGCTAGATAGAAAGGAATAGAAATGATTTTACCATGCCTAAAATGGTTCAAAATGGTAGGAAAAGATACTGACATATCTTCCATTGAACGTAATATACCTCATGATGAACTCGGACATGTCTTCCCAAGGAGCCATAAGATCTTTCCTATTGTAGCCACCATCATCCATTTTGTTAACCCTTAAGTGCTCCTTGTCTTTGTCAAAAAATTACGCCAAGTCCTCCTCCCCTGTTTTCCTATCTCTATAGAACCTTTTGCCATTCATCGCTAGACCAGTAACCATCACCACTAGGCTTTCATCCAGTTGGTAATAAGCACCATAAACCCTCAGAACCCCTTTCTTCCACCCATTGACAAAGGATTCCATGAGTAAAGGAGAAGGGCCATGAAGACTATCCAAGAAGGGGACAATTCCCCCAGCAATGATTTATTTCCACACCTCCTTGTTTTTCTTCCATTTCTCACAAGTTGATGGTTATTTCTTGTTCTTGTCCCCACCCATAATTATCTGGGTCGCCAAACAATAGGAAATGGGCCACACTAGAGAAGTCTTCAAACAGTAGTAGGAAATGGGCCACACCAGAAAAGTGTCCAAATAGTAGCAGAAAATGGGCCACACAATTAGACTAAAAATCTAGGCACAAGGGAAGTTTCCAGATCTTTGGTTAGGGAAAAAAAAAATGAGCCATTTCCCCAATAACTCAATCAAATCATGATTAAAGATCATTGATTATCGCAAGTGGGTGGAATCATCACAAGCCAGATCGCACACTTTTTTTGGGAGTGAATCCCTACTACTCCACCATTTAGCCACCACATAGCTCACTGCCATATTGGCCAGTAGATTCGCCACTTTGTTGTCTTCCCAAAATACGTGCAAAATTTTGAATTCTTCCAACTCATTTATTATATCCCGACAATCCTTGATCAGATTAGTAATCGTCCAACTAGGATCCATGTGCCCATTTAGACAATTGATAGTGTTTAGTGAGTCAGATTCCAGCCAAACTTTTCTAAAGCCTTCTCTTTTAGCCATGTGTAACCCAATGTGGGCATCGCTAGCCTCCACAAAGTGGTTGGACTAGGTGCCCAGATGGAGCGCCACCAAAGAAACCAATAGACCCTTATGATTCCTAGCTGCTCCCTTGCGCCCAACAGGCCTACGATTCCCTTTAGCCACCCCATCTATATTAATTTTGATCCATCCCATAGGGAGGGGATGCCAAAGAACATTTTGTCTAGACTATTTTTTTTTGTGCACTGGAATGACAATATTCCAATCAATTTGCCACCGATTGATAGTATACCATTCCTCTTAGAGAGTAGGGAGGGGATGGTCATTCTTTCTGCTCGGGCAGGAGTGCAAAAAATTCTCCTTGGTATAAATACAAATTCTAGTAGACACAACAAGTGCAGAAGATTCCAAATCTCTAAAGACTCTATTGTTTCTTTCTTTCCAAATACCCCAAGAAATATGAGGAAGAGACAAATTCCAAAGAACTCCTAAAGCTTGATTGTCAAAGGGGTACTTCCATTCAAACCACATACTTTGAACTAAATTAGGGAAAACCCAATTCGTATTCCAGATATCAAGGAAGAAGTTCTAGATATCTTTGACAAAAGAGTAGTGAAGTAGTATAGTATTTGAAGGCATCATTTCAGATAATGTGCCTGAAGGATTACCACCAGCAAGAAGTATCAGTCATTGTATGAACCTAATTCCCAGAGCTAGTTTGCCTAACAAAGTTGTACATTAGATGACACCAACAGAAAATGAAGAGTTAAATAGACAAGTGCAGGAGTTGTTGAAGAAAAGTTTGATCAAAGAAAGTTTGAGCCCCTGTGCAGTACCAACAATATTAGCACCTAGAAGAAGAATGGAGAATGGATGATGTGTACCGATTCTAGAGCAATAAACAAGATCATAGTAAAATACCGATTTCCTTTGCCAAGGATGGATGACATAATGGACTATTTGAGTGGAGCCAAATAATTTAAAAAGATAGATTTGAAGAGTGAATATCATCAGATCAAGATTAGAGAAGAAGATGAATGGAAGATAGCATTTAAGACAAACACAAGACTATATGAGTGGTTGGTGATACCTTTTGGGTTAACTAATGCATTGAGTACTTTCATGAGGTTAATGAATGAGGTACTGAAGAAATTATTGGGTAAGTTTGATATTATTTATTTGGATGACATTCAAATTCTCAATAAGACAAAAGAAGAGCATTTGTTGCATTTGAGACAAGTTTAATAGAGGTTGAGAGAAGACAAGTTGCTGATAAACCCAAAGAAGTGCACTATCATGAAGGAAGAGTTAGTCTATTTGGGATTTGTGATATCTGTTGATGGACTGAATATGGACCTTGAGAAGGTTAAAGAAATTGTTGAATGGCCTACACCGGAAAGCATTGGAGAGGTAAGATCATTTCATGGATTGGCTACTTTCTACCAAAAGTTTATCATATATTTTAGTTCTGTTTGTAGCCCTATGACTGAAACAATGAGAGGGGATAAGAAGGAATTCAAGTGGACCACCAGAGAAAACAAAAGTTTTGAGCTATTGAAGCAAAAAGTGATGGAGCAACCTATGTTAGTTTTACTGGATTTCAACAAGGTATTGCAAATTTATTTTGATGCAAGTGGAACAACAATTGGAGTAGTCTTGAGTCAACAAGGGAGAGTAGTAGCTTATTTCAATGAGAAGTTGAATGATGCCTGGAGGAGATATTCTGTATATGATCAATAATTCTATACCATAGTTCAATCCTTAAAGAAGTGGAGACATTACTTGTTGCCTAAGGAGTTTGTGTTGTTACACCTTTGTGTTGAAGCATAGAAGTGGGAAATCTAACCAAGTTGCTGATACATTGAGTACTAGAAGAAATTTATTGACAAAGATGAGAGTGACAATATTAGGGTTTGAGGAGCTGAAGACCTTGTATGATGATGACCCGGATTTTGTTGAACCTTGGAAAGCATGTAGAGAACTAGTTATGGTAGATAGGAGCAAGTGGTTGGATTATCTCATTCAAGATGGGATATTATTCACAAGAGTTCATTTGTTTATACCTAGGAGTTCTATGAAGGAAAATTTGATAAAGAAAAAAATTAGTGGAGGATTAGCCGGATACTTTGGTATTGACAAAATAGTAGCAATGGTGAGTGAGCATTAATTTTGGCCCTGATTCATAAGGATGTTAGGAGATTTGTGCAAAATTGTAGAATTTGTCAAGTTGCAAAAGGGAGTAGTCAGAATGTGGGATTGTATAAACTATTGACAATATTGGTAAGACCTTGGGAGGATATAAGAATGGATTTCATACTTGGATTTCCTAAAACACATAGAGGGAATGATTCTATATTTGTGGTTGTGGATATATTCTCAAATATGGTTCATTTCAAAACTTGTAGGAAGACATCAGATGCACTGCATGTAGCAGACCTATTTTTCAAGGAAGTGGTGAGATTGCATGGATTACCTAGAAGCATAGTTTCAGACAAAGATAATAATTTTTTTGGTTATTTTTGGAGAACACTTTGGAAGAAGATGAAGATAGATTTGGATTTCAGTTCTACTTTTCACCCACAGACTGATGGACAGACAGAGGTAGTAAATCGGAGCTTGGGAAATTTACTGATATGTTTAGTTGGAGACAAAACCAAAAGTATCAGAAGGACACCTTTTGAGATAGTTACTAGAGAACACCCTAGATGTATATCAAAATTGAGAGATATCAATAGTGAGTACTAGAGAAGTTAAGAAGCAGAAGACTTTACATATCACATGGTAGCCTTACATATTCAGGTTAAGAAACATTTGGAGGACATGAACAACAAGTATAAGGAGAAGGTCAATGAGAAGAGGAGACATAAGGAATTCAAAGTTGGCGATGAAGTAATGGTGTATCTGAGAAAATAAATATTCCTGATTGGAACCTATAACAAGTTGCAGATGAGAAAGTTTGGACCTTGAAGGATCTTGAAGAAATTTAGTTTTGGAAATGCATATGAAGTAGAGTTATCAGATGATTTGAGTATTTCACCTCTATTCAATATTGCAAACCTACATCAATATCATGAACTAGAATTTAGTAAAGATAATATAGCATATTTGGAGAAACACTTGCCTCGGAAGGAACTAGATCAGATTGAAGACATTTTGGACAATAAGATTGGGAGTAGTACCTAGAGAAGCTAGTATAAGGAGTATCTTGTGAAGTGGAAAGGCAGATGAGTTGAAGAATCATCTTGGATTTCTTAGGCAGAGGAAGACTGCCTTGGTTTTCATCTAAACCTAGCAAAGTGAGAGACTCACTTTTTCAACAACCCCAGATGCCTGATGCAGGAGCATCCCCGGTTCTTGGCAATCTTGCATCAACCAAAAATATTTCTTTCTGATTTCCTTTTTTGTTTTGCAGTTTCAAGATTTCTTTCTGTATTCCTCAGATTTCTCTCACCAGAACTTATGAAGTTGTATTTTTCTTCAAGACTTGATCATCTTCCTTATTCCGAAACCATGGAGTATTTGGATCATTTTCTTGCAAGTTATCATTACCGATTTCTATGACAGTTCTTTGTTATCGGTTTCTTGTTCTATTACTGGTTTCTTGGACCTATTTTGCATTGGCGATCTACTAGATCCCTTTCGTAGCTTGTAGAGCCCCGAGCATTGATTCTGATGTTCCTTGGTGTGTGGCCGACCTTCCCTTTGATTCTCACTTCATCCTTTGGATTTTCTGAAGGAATTTCTTTGGTGGAGGCCAACCTTGTTGGTTTTACATGTTAGGTCTTGTTCTTCGGGTATTGATCCCTTTTTGGGCCGAATGGATCCCCTTTGATCATATAAATCATTTTAATAGAGAAATAAAATGTATCTCAGGTGGTAGACAGAACATAGAAGATAGATCTTTACTTTTGAGGTCCCGGTTGTGACCTGTTCTGTATTTTGAGCATGTTTTAGTAGGCCTATGAGGCAGTTTATGTAGCCCAGTTGTTACTGGTTGATTGTAATCTGTTTTCATGATATAATTTAATCTATTCTATATTTCCTCCATCATATTCTTGTGTTTACTCTTGCTGACTAGTCTGGACTGATATCTTTGAGGTCCCTCCTAACTGGTGACTGCACCATTTTATTTCCAAAATCTCTACCCAACCCACTAAATCATGATAAAACTACACTACTTGATTCACCCAATCACCACAAATTGATTCTATTTGAATAATAAATAGGAATAACCACATATAATGAGATTAAAACCACATTAATAGAAACATAATTCTAAATAATATCAGCAATCCCATTTACAACAAAAAATTCCATACAGCTATACTTGAAGATCACTAAAACAACACAAATATTTAAAAAAAAACATCCCCTAAATCTCAAGGAATGAGAATGAATTCAAAGTCCTCTTACCCAATATTTTCCCAAAAATAAAATAAATTCAAATAACATAAAAAAATAATTGATAACAACATTGTTGTCTTTTGAAAACAATAACATAATCATTCTCCTACATAATGGGGTTTAAAGATCAAAATTCCAAAAACTAGGATTGAAAAATAGGGCTGTGCTTGGGATCAAAATTTAATTCACACAAGAGTAAAACTTTAAAACTATTTAGATAAACAATCTAAAGAACACACCTATTCACATTGTTTAAATAGTCAACGGACAATGAATGCAAATAACTTTCAGAATAGAACAAAAACATAAAAAGTACATAGAATAAAATCTTTTCAACTTTAAAAAAAACATTAAACCATATAATAGAAGGTGGCATTTGAATGGACAACTTGGCAAGTGTAGAAAGTGTAGAAGAAAATCTTGCAAAATCAACTCCTCAGGATCTGCACTTCTAATCAAAGAAATAGCAGCAATCCAACACCAATCCACAACAACAATAAACTCCAACAAATCACATACAAAATCTCACAAAATCTTCACCAAAAACTCTCACAAAAAACCCCCTTCAATTTAATGCAAATATTGCTCTCCAATGCCACACCCAAATCTCTCAAACTCCAAATTTTTCCAGCCATCATTCCAAAATTCTCAAGCCTCCACACATAGCCAAAAACATGTTATTTTCTTGAAAAACCCACAAAAAGAATAAAATAGCAAAATCCCTTTCTTCTTGAAATTTTTCAGAATAAAAAAGTTTCCTCCCTTGTCTCACTTCACGAGAAATGGATAATTTTAATAAATTACTTCTACTAAAGTTTTTATTTCATCAATTATCCACATCATGTATTTAATAATTAATTAATCCACCCTTTAAATTATAACTTGATTCTTAATTATTTAAGCTTGTGTTTTGATTTAATTATTTAGAACATTAATATAAATAAATAAATTAATTAATATGGTAAGATTATTCTCGCACACACACACATATTATTTTTATACACACAAATATATGTATTTGTTAGTCCGCACTTGTATTATGTCTTTTCGTGTTCTTCAAAATTTTCTCTTTGCAGTTTTTCTTGAACTCAACCTATCACTTGAACCTTTCTAGCAGTTCAAGGTTCAAGTTCAAGTGTGGTATGTGGTATAATGGCTTTTGTTTTTAATAAGGCGCTAACGGTCTTGGTGGTATTAGTTCATTGAACTTGAACTTTGAACCTTTCTAGTGGTTCAAGGTTCATGGTTCAACATTTTAAAATAAGTCTTGCGTAAGTCATGTTTTATAATGGGTAAGCTTAGGCATGTTCGTATGTTTTTATCTAATGTTGTTTTGAACTTGAACCTTTGAACTACTTTTTGAAGGGTTTAAAGTTCAAGGTTCGAGGATCGAGGACTTTGGAGATAAAGTGAACAAGTGTCAGCATGTAGGGATTATTCTAGATTTAAAAGATGAACCTCGAGAAAATGAATTATGATGAAGGTCTGTACTGGGGAATAATCATTCCAAGTAAGGATATGAAGGGGAAAAGACTTATTATTAATAAACTATCAGAATTTAATCTTTTCAACACAATTTGGCACAGATGAGTATGCAGTTTCAAATCATGACGAATCGTGCGCTCGATATTTTAGGCCAGTCCCTAAGATCTGTTTATTTAAAACAAGTTACTTGCCTTTATCATTTGCCTGATTTAGAAAGTAGAAGATTAGCGCAGGTGGTATTTCTTTCTCCTGACTCTATGAATTCTCAGTTTTGCATGAAAGGTGAGCTCAAGTTCTTCCTCTTTTCTAGTTGGTTTTCATAAATTGAAAGTGTTATTTGATACTTCAATCAGTTCAGTCAATTCTTCTTGCTGTGCATTTTCTGGTTGTAAAGCTAAAATGAGATTGAAAGTACCTCAAATAGACCAGAAGTCTTGGTTAGTTTTCTCCTTTCCTGACATAGGGGATACTTTTCTGCTGTTAGTAGACTTAGAGGAATGCCATGTAAGAGAGCAAAATTCTGTTGGTTCCCCTTTGATGCAGAAAATTTTAGATAGTGGGTTGGTAGAAGCTGCAACATTTCCTCCAGCTGTGTCATGTCCAAAAGTAGTTTTGGAATGTATGAGCAGATATGATCTTGCTGAGAGGTGTATAAGGGACACAAAGGGTAAGGTTTTTCTTACAATTAGTTGGGAGGTTATTACTGCCATAATAAAAATACCCGAGAAGTAGCAATATGAGGACTGGATGATATGTAAGTCGCAAGGACTTTTCTCTGAGAAGAAGTCATGTTATAGGAGTGTCATTGCTAAAAATTGGTTACTGAAATTTCAAAAGGAGGGTTCTAGACTGCCAAGCCCATTAACCTGAAAGCATATAATTCAGGAAGTAAGGGATATAGTCATTTTACTACATAGAATATAGGGAAATCAAGTAGCCTTTTATTGGGAGGATTGGATGTATTTCTTTATTCAGGTCATTTTTGGTGAAAAGAGATACATAGATTGGGCAGAGTTAATTGTGGAAAGAGTGCATGAGGGTTTAAGCTGTTTTGGTAACAAAAATTTCTATATGTCCTCTTACCTCATATACTATTTAGCCTACACCCATCAATGGGTAGGTCTATATCATGAAACTTGATAGAATGACATGAATATTACCCACATTTGCAACAACACAGGGTCACTGAAAAATTATTACAAGGTTCATAATATTTTTCTTGGCAGGTTAGTGTTTGAGTTAAAAGGATATATTCATAAGAGATTAATTGAGGAGGCCATGCAGTTTATAAACATACATGGCAACTTCTATATTCAGTTCTCCAAGTTCACTTATTTGAGGGTTGGTGGTTTTGAAGGCAAACCCTACAAATTTATGAGATATGTCTTTGACAGGAAAGTGTTAATTGAAGTGTGCTAGCAACTTGCTCATATAGATAAGAAATATGGGGAGGAACACCAAACAGGGGTTTCTTTTCCCATTGAACTGACATATTACACTTGTAACAGTGTTTCAGATGCTTTGAATTTACAATTAGAGTTCAAAAGGTTCAATTTTTCAGTTGTATTTTCCCTGCACTGAGTTTGATATTAAAGGATTTACAATGACCCACTTTACATTTAGGGAGAATTTTCAACATATACCCAGTCTAGAATACTTTTGGGCAGATTGTGTGGATGAGTATGAAGTTCGAAGAAGAGCTCACTTAAGACTCACAGTACAACAAATTAGGGATTATAGTCAGAAGATAAACACTGCAAATATTGTTGATGATGAAAATGATTTTCTTGATTCACAATTCGTTGATGATAGGCAACAAGGAGTAGTACCAAAGATTGACTGGAAAAAAGATGAGAAAGAACATATTCAAATGAGGACATTCTTGGTCATTCGAAGAACAGAAAAGTGGCTTAAAGAGCGAAGACTGAGTAGAGGCTCAAGGAAAGATTCAACCTCATCCACTAAGGTCCTAGTATCTAATTCACTTGTTCCATCTTGTGCTATAGGTTATTCATAGAAATAGGGAAAAGGAGGACAAAGAGAAAAGACAGTGCAAATCAAAGAGGAGTCAACTTCTGTCAGAAACACCCACTCCAAAGCAAGGGGTAAAAGATGATCCTCACCTGTTGATACTGTGATAGTTGAACTTGAGATGGATACCACCTCAATTGATCTGAATAAAGAACAACAAGGCTTGGCTGATGAGGGTAGTAATCAACAAGAGCAAGAAGCCTTAAATGCAGTTACTACATTGATAGTAAGGGATGGAAAAGAAACTGAAACTAATCCATATAAGTTTCAAGCTCCTTCAGGACTAGTATGGTTAGTTAACATGTTAAGCAACAAGAAGAGAAACATTGTTCTAGCCTCCATTCCAATAGAGGACATGGTGAGTAAATGTCTGGGAAAAACTCCTAAAGAAAAGAAGTAAAAAACTGTGTCAAAAATTGATTTCGATGCAGATAGTGGGAACTAGATTACAGAGATAGCACATTTGTTGATAGATGAAAAGACAGAAAACCTATAGCTCAGGACTTTTCTATTGAAAAGATAAATATTGGAACTACTTTTCGAGCTATAGATGCTCTTCATCTTGAGGCTTCAACAAAGAAGATCATAACCAGGACTTGGAAAGATGAGAATGATAAGAATTAGATGAAAGAAATGTTACAAAGGATGACAGAGTATATTGAGGCAATTAATGATCCAAACCCTCAACCTTTGTCACAGATTCCAATGTCTTTTGATCCTAAGTCCCCTACAAATCAGAAGACTCTGGAACAACTACAAAAAAGAAGGTTGATCATAGAAACTGTGATGGAGTGGTTAGAAATAATTTTGAATTTTGGTGCAGAATACTTTGTTAATTTAAGAAGAGTATATGATGGGGCGATACAAGTGATGAAGTATTTGGAGGTCAAAATCATCAATTGGAAAAATGAGGAAGCTAAATGGGCATCAAAAGCTGCACAAATGCAAGAAGTGTAGAGTTATGGGGTAATGAAGTTTCGTGCTGAAAAACCCGTGGCAGGCTTGGATGATAGCATTTTATATGTTTGTCAAAGGAACATTGAATGGAGAAATTCCTTGATAAAATAGGCTTATGAGGAATTCACAAAGTTAGTAAATCAACTTGTGGAATTAGTTACCTCCATGAGAAATGAACTTGTGTGTATTGGGATAAAATGTCTGAAAGATGATGGAAGAACCCTTGAGATAATTGAGGTTATAACGGAATCATTTAAAGGAAAAATCAATTATGTGAAAGAAGCTAAGGGTATAGTTTAGGATGACTTAAGTGTCATTGCTAAAATCGAATCACTCCTATTTTAATGCATTGGACATCAGGATAGTCACTCTAACAAAGTTGCACAGGTTCATAGGGAAAAAGAGGTCTAGAAACAATGAATGGCACATGTGGGATTGCCTCATAACACAAACATTCAACACTTTGCGGTTGCTCATGTGGATTGGAAGAGAGAAGTAGTTACCAAAACTGCTTAGTAATGTTTTCCGTAGATGATAGGTCCTATTCACTTGTTAGTTGCAAGACAGTTTTTTTGTTTGTTTAAATGTTGGTTCCACAAACTTTGCAGGGTGGAAATTGTTGGCTTTCCGTGTTTCCCGTTATAACCATTGCCCAGGTTGTGGCTATATAACTATGTTTTTGATACTTTAGAAAGGTCCGAAAAACTATGCCTTTTTCAAGAACAAGCAATATCTATTTTTTATGAATTTTCTGAAATCTGGAATGACTAGTTTAGTAAAGAAATGTTATGGTGTGCAGTCTTTGAATTTGTGTGTTTAAGGATTGGCTATTTTTCTTAACAAATCAGCTAATGCGTATGATATGATTTTGTTATCAGTTATTCCTATGTTTTCTGAAATCATCATTACCATTATTTACAAGTAAATTCATTGTGGATTGAATTGTGCCAATCCCCCTTGTCTTGTGAGGCATGAGAGAGAATCAATTAGACTTCATAATTCTATGCATTTACTTTTGTTGTGAATTTATGTGATGAACATGTGTGAAAATCAGATTCTATGGGCTCTTAATTGATCTTCAAAATATTCTTTTTGTTTTATGTGAGAAGCATTCCTTTGTGTTGATGGATGAATGCTAAAGCCTTTTCATGCTTTTTGGTTAAAAGTGTATTCATTTCAAAGTTTTCTGCATAAAATTCATTGCAAATCATACGAGGAGCTGCCCTCTAATGTAGAGGATGGATTTTTTATTGATTCATCCAACTATTGGTTTATTTGTTTCTTTCATAAAGGGGTATACAAGAGTCATATTATTGTTCAAAGAAAGTAAACATTACAATTTGAAGAAAGGGACAAATCTGTTAACCAACAGTATTTAAATTAGATTATCACAAATTAAAATAAAACCTTATGATAAAGGTTTATAATAAAAATTTACCAAAAACAATAAGACAAATAAAACCCATATGCAAAACAAACACACACTCATACCCAACATAACCAAGGTCATTGGATCTTGCCTATGTGGAATTTCGATCAGGTAGGCACAAGACATGAACTATTTCTCTATCATTGAGAAAGGGCTAAGGGTTTGAGTAACAGGCCTTATGCTATCTCCCATAACTTCCATCGGGATTATGTAGGCATGCTCAGACTTTTGAAATCAAATGGAGTTGATGCCTCATACCTACAACCCTACATCATCGATAATTGTATATACATAAATAATATACACAAGCCTAACAATTACATGCACACTGGTGAAGGCGAATCATGAAATCATATGTCTCTCCTAAGAGAGTGATAAGACATCGCCCCCTCACACCACAATTAGGAACAAACACATAATACATGAATCTAATCTTAATACAATTCAACTATCACAATCAATCACATCTTGAGATATAACTAATTTTGTTGGAGTATGGTTAGTATCCATGAAACAATATGCATCACCTATTCACTACTTATTCATTAAGGAACACAATCAGAATCCATTACAACATAATTATTAACATGTCATATATCAACTTTAACATCATAGAAAATTCTCATCAGCATAAACCATCATTCATACCTAACAAGACCACTAGAATTAGGGTTAGCACTTGATATCACCTCACAAATAGTAAATATGGAAGAGGTATCACACATAATCCTAACTTCATAATTATTCTAGAACAAAGAATCAACAACATCAAAGTAAACATAATTAATCTACCAATGTCAAAGAGAATATCAAGAGAACACACAAACTGATAAGCATCTTACACATCCAATCACAAAGGAGGAATTGGGGAGGGGCACTACATTACTCATGTGTTGAGTAATGGAAATCTAGTGGTGGATAAGTTGTCAAAGTGGGAAGTGTCATTAATGAAGGAGCAAATGAAATTTTATTAGGAGGATCTTTGAGAGATCCAACTCTATTAATAGTGATGGGTTGTATGCCACCAATTGCAGCAACCATTTAGCCATCTTTTATCACACAACTATTTGACATTGGTGTAAGGTGGCATCTAAAGGATTGGTGGCAAAGAGCTTCAGGATGGATGTGAATTTCACTTTGGTTACTATATATAAGCTATTGACATTTTTGGGTTGAATCTCAAAGAAGAGACTATGGAGTATTTTTAAGCATGATGATCCTTTGTTTGTGCAGATTTTAGACATCCTGATTGGGGGTTGGGGTATTTTTAAGCATGGATATCAAACTAATATCAATATAATTTCAATGCTTGTGGCATGGGGGTTGGGGTTGGGAAGCAAGGAGGATGTTTAGTGGGTCCTAAAGGTTTGTGTGGATGAGGAGTGGAGTTATGGTTTGGGGCCAATTCTAGAGTGGGCACATTCGGGTGAATGTCTCTTGGCATCGAAGGACAACTGATTGAAAAGTGGAGATCAAAATCCACCTCTTTGACCTTTCATTTGGTGGAGTAAGTTAAGTGATATGGATGAAAGGAAAGGTAAAGCCAAAATTAGTTAGGAGGCTTTGAAAGATTATCTCCATGAATGGAGTCTGGAATGAGATGATGTTGATGTAACAAAGGAGTAGAGAGAGCAAGCTCATGCAAAGTTCAAAACTGAAGATTAATGGGTCAATGGACTCCTTAGGGTAGCCAAAAAGTAGTTTGTAAGGGAAATGGGCAATTTTTTGTGGATACTCTATAGATTCTTGATAGTCTATATATATCCATGTCTCCATTTTTTTTTATATATTTTAATTTTGTATGAATGGCCAACTGTAGTAATGGCCTCAGGGTATATTTCATGTATTATGAACAAGAAAGTTAGTTGATATGGAGAAATATGCAATGTGTTAGACATTGATGTGATGGTTTCATGTATGGAGGGATAGTTAGCGTTTGCAGTCCTTTGAATTTAATAGTTATAGACATGAAATTTTTTAAAAATATGTATTTAAAAATCATTAAAAATTAATAAAAATACTATATTACCCATGAAAAAAATATATATAATATAAACATTATAGTGAAAATATACATTTTCTTAAGAATATAATCCTACTTTAATTATAAAATTAATATAATTATAATTATAATAAAAAAATTAAACTCAAACTTAATTATTAATTTAGTTTAAGATTACCACCTATTTTAATTATATTTATGTAATATTAATTATAATTGATCTTAATAAAATAAATATTAATAATTATTAAATTATATAATATAAACAATAAAGTGAAAATAGGTATTTTTTAATGACTAAATGAAAAATATTTAAATTTATGATTAAATATTATATAATTATATTGTATGTATTAAAATGATAAAAAATAAATTATGATTTTAAAAAAATAACAATTAAAAATAGAATGATTTTAAAAAAATATATTAAATTATAATTATAAAGGCACATACTTGCATTTTTTTTTTAATTAAAACATTTGTTATGTAATGCTTGTAATGAAATAGTTTAAATATTTATTTTATTTTATTTAAATGGTTTGAATCATATCCTTATACAACAGTTGATTTTGTTATCTATATTTAAAAAATAGAAAAAAAAATTATTAAAATTTATATATATATTTATACAAAAAAATCACTTCATTTACAAGATTACCAATAAAAAATGAAAAAAGTTATTTAAAATAAATATTTATTTTTTAAATATATAAATAAATCTAAAAAAAGCCTATAAAATTTATTACGTAGTGACAAGTACTTTCCTTTATAGTATTGTAATAATTTGAGTTATTGTTATTAGTACTTTTCATAGGCAATAATATTGCATTCACTAAATCCTAATAGATTTTGAAGCAATTATAAGTGATTATTATTTTTGTTTGCAAAATAAACTTGCTTTTTATAAAGTTGAGATTTATATTTTTAAATTAGAAATTCTTTATCTACAATAGGATGAAAAAATATGGTGTTATAGGAGAATATTTATAAGAAAGATATATTTTTTAGGTTTTTAAAAAATATTTAAAGTTATATTTAAAAAAATGTGTATTTTAAATAGCTTTTTTCATTTTTACTGATAATCTTGTAAATAAAGTGATTTTTATGTATAAATAAAGTATAGGTAATTAAATTATTAACTATTGTCTAGTGATTTGATTCACACCATTTAAATAAAATAAAAATTTGAATAAGCACTTAAACTATTTCATTACAAGAATTACACAACAAATAATACTACTAGCATACCTATCTTTAGAGGAATAAAATAAGTATGCCAAAGATATCATATTTGTTCATTATTCCAATTAAAAAGAATTGTATTATTATATTATATTTAGTACTAAATTATTTATTAAATATGATTATATTATTATGTTTTAATATTTTTTTAATTATTTTATTATTATATTTTCATATTTTCAATACATTCTTTACAAAAGAAAAAAATCTTTTAGAACCAAATTATTATTATTATATTATTAAATTTCTATTAAACTCTTGACCAAAACAATTTTTCTATTAAAACTCATTTTTATTAATATTAAAATATCATATCATTATATTTTTATTTAGTATTTGTTCTTATCCTTAGGATTTCATGTTGGAACAATTTAAATCGCCATAGTTATTAATATTATTTCTAATCTATTATTATACTACTATTTTATGAATTATTTGATATCAATTTTTACATGGAAAACTCAAATTGGAGAAAACCACCACAAGAATCACCCTCACAATATAATAAATCAATTATAGTGTTTAGGCCAAAGGTCAAGGAGCTTGTTTCTCTTGAGTAGACTTACAAAACTAAAGCACACAACCTTAGGGAAAGATAAAATAAGGACTTGCAAAAACTAAATATTACTTCTTTAGGGAAAGATACATGAGTTCTAATAGAAAAACATAAAAAAGGTTGAATTGGAGAGAACCACATTCACTAAAAATTTGATCATAGTTCACTATTTAAAACACATCTCAAATTACCTTCATCACTTCCCTCCTATACATGCAAACCTCTGTAGTACTACACATTTTCTTTGCACAATATAAACAATTCATTCTTTCATCTAATTAATTATTTAATCTTTTATATACCACCCAGAAACACAATATTATAACTTAGGTTGGCCAAACCAAGTGTAACGTGTAAATACAAAATGGTCAGACCAAAAACAATGTGAGGGAGCACACCATGTTGGCACACCTTCCAAAAAATTCCAAAAAACCTCTTATGCAACTACACACTACCACACGGACTGAAATACCATAGGTTGGCCTGAATAATAATTCTGTTAACATGCACCAACACTTGACTGATTCAATCTTCAATGTAGACCACTAGACATACTAGCAGATGAATAAAATAGCTACACAAAACATGAATGAACCCAAAATAATGAACCACATCACTCTAGCCAACTAAATGTAGAGGAATGTGTAATGAATTCTTGCACACTATTACTTTGTCATTGAATCAATTGGAACTCAAACCTAAATATCTTTAACTATAAAACACATGAGCATATAAATTTGTAATATGATGAGAATATATATTAATAAGTATCATACTATAATAGTGTGATATTGTAACACAATATGGACTAATGACCTAACTGATAATCTATTCGTTGGAATTGTCATACTTCATTGAATCACAACTGCAGACCATAAGGACTATCACTAGAGGTCTAAAAACACCACTATAAATCATTATTTACCATCTCAAATGTTTGCAAGCAATCTCCATACATTCACTTGAATATTTTTCAATTAATCATTAAAAAATACACATTTTCACTTTATTGTTTATATTATATAATTTTAATATTATTAATAGTTATTTTATTAAGATAAATTATAATTAATATTACATAAATATATTTAAATTAATATATAATCTTAAACTAATAATTAATGATTAAATGTAATGCCCCTCCCTGGTCCATTTGTGTGTAATTTTATTAATATTACAATGGAAATCCTTATATCAAGCATGTAAATCCTTGAAAGATAAGTAATATTAGTATAATAGCTCCTTTATCTTTATGTATAGAGATATATAAGTGAAAGGAATACCTATGAATTCCTCTTTGTTTCACCTTAGTGGGTGGCAAACGACAAGAGAACTGTTTGGGGGTATAAGGCCCTATAAAGGGTTGTGTACCCGATTTATAAATTTATATGATTTTAAGTCAAACTATGAAGTCTTTGTACTTTCAAGTAGGCAGGACCATCTGTGATGAGCCCTCAAGGCTATATCTTTGGCCCTTAGGCCTGGTTCTTTGGCTTGTTTAGTCTTGTCATGCTCTTTCCTAATGTTATGTATTTGTACTCGTGACTTTAATGGTAGATTGCTATATGATCAATCTAGTTAAAGTAATAATATGATTTATCTTGTTGATCATGTATCTAACATTTGATAGACCTGATATTGTTCATCTAGTGGTATAGGCATGTATGCAGGAACACATGGTAGGATGAGCCAAGTACTCTATAGGGAAGAGAAACTCAAGTGTGAAGTGATAGGTTTGTTAGTTGGTGTTGTTTAAATTAGATTCATCAATATCCTTAATTTAAAATGAACGTTATAGTGAGTTTGATCATAATCTCTTTTTATAATTATGTGGTGTGTTGTTTAAACAAAAATTGTTGCTACTTTTTAGTGATGTTCACTTGGGTAAGAAGTGGACATTACATTAATTTTAAGATTGATTTTATTATTTAATTGTAATTATTAAAATTTTCTAATTAAATTAAGATTATATTCTTACAAAAAATATATATTTTTATTATAATATTTCTATTATATTATAATTATTAATATTATATTATTGAAGTGAGGGTTATAGATAATATTACAAAAATATAATTAAAAGAGATTTGAAAATAACAATAATTTAAAATTATAATTAAAAGAGATTTGTGGGTCTTTCCTTGTCTAGTCCCCTTGGTGTGGCTCCTGTCTCTCATATCTCAACCTATTGGGTTGTTTCCTTCTAGTCCTCTTGAGGTGGCCACATCTTTTATTGAGGTTGACATGGTAGGGTTTGGTGATAACCATTATCCTATTGAGGTGGATTTGGAGGCTATGATGTCAAATGGAAGGAGTAAGGGGAAGGCTATGGATTACCCTAGTTGTCGGTGGTCTACTTCTGGGTTTGAGCGATGGATGGATTTAATTTTGGAGGTTCATTTTCTTGAGGCAGACAATTTTTTAGGTTGTTGGATCCTTGCTTTCAAGTTCTTTTATGTCTTCTCTTATTGAGGTGGGGATTTCGGGGATGCTTGCTGGCTTGGATGTCGTTATGCTTAGGCCTCCATTTCAGCTCAAAGTGGTTGAGTGAGCCACTACAAAACCCTTTTTTTTGTGGTTCTGGGAGCCCCTTAAAAACCTAGTTATGAGGTTAGGGAAGCCTTCCAAAATCCCCATGTGTGGGTTGAAGGAGCCCGTAAAAACCTTCTTGGCTTTTCTTATGTTATGGCTGGGTGCTTCATGATCTATATTTTGCATCTTAGGGCCTCTTTAGTGTTTCCTATTGAGGTGGGCCTGTCTTCTATGGAGGGGAAGATGGATGTTGCTGGAGGTGACCTAATTCCTACTGAGGTGGAGTTGGATGTTGCTGGTTATGCTTGGAGGCTTTCCAAGTTTTTTTGAACTGAAGGTTTTGGGAGCCTTTTCAAAACCCTATCTGGTTGTGGGAGCCCTATAAAACCCACTCTTAAGGCTGAGGGAGCATGGAATAACCCTATGTACCATTCTCTCTTCAGGGCTAGGTTGGATGTTAGTAGTTTTCAAGGCCCCAGTCTAGCCAGTCTTTGTTTTTCTGTAAGGATCTGGTTTTGTTGATGATCCGCTGATGATTCTGCTTCAGGTTAAGGGTGTCTAGGAAAACCCTTCTTGTTGGCTGAGGCTACCAGATAAACCCTTGTTCCCTATGTTCGTGATCTACATGTTGTTTAAGATCTGTTAGTACTGCCAGGATGACTTGTATTGTTCTATCTTTGTAATCTTGTTGGCATCTATTTAGTGCTGGCTGTTGGGTGTCTTTGATCTATTTTATTGTAGCGTCCCATTGTTGGTTCTGGATCCGTGTGTTTTCTAGAGGTTTCAGGTCCCTTCAAACCTATTGTATGGGGTTTTTGGTCCCCTCACAACCTGTTTATCCTAATAAGAAATAATAATTTAAAATTATAATAATTAAAAATTACAACAAATATTTTATTACAATACTATAAAGGCAAGTAATCGCCACTATGTGGTGCTTATTTTCAAATAATATTATTTTAATTGTATTTTTGTAATATTAACTATAACTCACTTCTATAAAATCAAATTAATAATTATAATACAATATAAACATTATAGTGAATATATATATTTTTCTTAAGAATTATCATAATTTATTTATAAAATCTATATTATAATTATAATTATAATAATAAAATTAATCTTCAACTTAATTATTAATTAATAGTTTAAGAAATATATTAATTTAAATATATTTATGTAACATTAATTATAACTGGATTAAAAGCACAACCCCTGGAGATATGATTGATGTTGATGGCAATATTTTATCCCTAAAAGTTAAAAGCATCTTTGATGGTGAGGAATTTGTTATTACTAATATCTATGCCCCTAACTCCAAATCTGCTATAAGCAAATTCTGGAATAAAATTCAGCATAAAATAAATTCCTTCCCTCTGAACAACTAGGTTGTGATGGGAGATTTCAATACTCCTCTGCAAGACATTGAAAAATTTGGATGTAGTCAAGCTCAACCAGACAACAGATCTGACCTGATGGACTTTATTAATGACAATTCTCTCATCGATATGGATCTCAACGGGGCTTCCTACACTTGGTCTAACCAAAGGGACGGTGAAGATCTCATCCAGGTAAGACTTGATAGATCCCTTCTTTCTAATGATTGGATTCTTTCTCATAGATGCTCCCTTTCTGTTATTAATAGAATTGGGTCAGACCATTATCCCATCTCTCTTGTTGCTGATAATTTTAAGAATAATCAGAGATTCCCTTTTCGGTTTGAAAAGATGTGGACCTCCCACCCTAATCTTGAAAAATCTATTGCTAACTAGTGGAATCTTGATATTAATGGAACTGCCATGTATAAAGTTGCCAAAAAACTTAAAAACATCAAAACCAACATTAAGACTTGGAACAAGAAGGTCTTTGGTGATATCTTTGATTCAAAGAAAAAATTAAAGGAGGAACTGGACCAAATACAAAACTCAATTCAGAAAGAAGGCTACAAAAATTATTCCAAAGCCATGGAAGATGATGTTCTAGTCAAAATCCACAACATTATTTCTAGGGAAGAAATCTATTGGAGGCAAAGATCTAGGGCTATATGGTTGAAGGCAGGGGACAAAAACACTAAATTTTTCCACATGACTTCTCTAAAACACAAGGCAATGAATAGAATCACAAGACTGATTGTTGAAAACAACACTCTACTTAATAAGGATGAAATCAGGGATGAAGCTGTCAGATTCTTCAAGCAGCTCCTTTCTAGTAACAAGGACATTGATCAGACCCACCAACTCAATTTGGTTAATATTATTCCTAAGGTCATTAACCCTATTCAAAATAAGGCCCTTACTACTATCCCATCTGCTGGAGAAATAAAAAAAGATGTCTTTTCATTTCAAGGGGATAAAGCTCTGGGTCCTGATGGTTTCCCTATGTTTTTCTTCCAAGATTTTTGGCATATTGTGGGGGAAGACACGGTTAATGCGGTCAAAGAATTCTTTGGATCTAGAAGAATCCTTAAGGAACTTAACTCCACTTTTATAGCCTTAATCTCCAAAGTTGCTGGGGTGGACTCTATGGGAAACTTTAGGCCAATTAGCCTATGCAACTCTTTCTACAAAATCATATCCAAAGTTATGACCACTAGAATTTTGGTGGTGCTTCCCTTCATTATCTTTGAGGAGAAGAAAGGTTTTGTTTCTGGTAGGCAGATCCTGGACTCAATTATTCTTGTTCATGAGAACATTCATTCCCTCAGTGCTGCTAAAAAAGAAGGTTTCTTGATAAAGTTGGATTTGGCGAAGGCTAATGATAGAGTAGACTGGGATGTTCTCTTCAAAACCATGCGGGCTTTTGGTTTTGATGATAAGGTAACCAAAATAATTAGAGAATTGATCACTACTCCTATGTTCTCCATACTGATTAATGGATCTCCTACAAAAAATTTTAAAACTTCAAGAGGGCTCAGACAAGGAGATCCCATATCTCCAGTCCTTTTTACCATATTGGCTGAAAGTATGAGCAGATTGATTCATAATCTGAAACAAAGCAAAACTATCAAAGGTCTTCAACCTTCCTCCGCTAATGTTTTTTGCACTCATCAACAGTTTGTTGATGACACTATCCTCATGGGATATTCTTCGGTCAAGGAGTTGATGCCTTCAAAACTACTCTTAACTCCTATGCTTTGGCTACTGGTCAGCAAGTCAATTGGAACAAATCGAGTATGTACTTCCTGAGTACTCTAGTCATAAGACAACAAAAAATTGCTAAAATTATTGGGTGCAAAGTGGAAATGCTCCCCTCCACCTATCTGGGCCTTCCCTTGGGGTTAGCTCCCCCAAATTTCTTCTAGAATTTTCTTATTGATAAAATTAATAAAAGACTTGCTGGATGGAAAGGCTCAATGTTATCTCAGGCTGGGAAACTGCAGCTCCTTCAAGCTACTCTTCAAAATCTCCCTGTTTATGCACTCTGCCTGTTTGGTATCCCAGTTAAATTTGCTGAAGCAATGGAAAGAATCCAGAAGAGATTTTTATGGTCAGGAGTGGAAGAAAAAAAGAGAATTCCCTTGGTTGCCTAGGACAAAGTGTGTAGACCAAAGAACAAAGGGGGTTGGGGATTAAAGCTCTAAAAACCTATAACAAAGCTCTTCTTGCTAAACAATTATGGAGAGCCTATGATACTAAGAAAGACTGGAATCAAATTTGGTTTGAAAAATACATTCAGAATTAGACTATCTAAGGGGTCCTTAACTCTGAAGATATCCCTGCTGGATCCTTCATCTGGAATAGCATTACCAAATCCATAAAAGTGGCAAAAGCTAGGGCTGGATGGGTCCTTGGAAAAGGTGATAGAATAAGGTTTTGGGAGGACCCCTGGATGAAGAATGAAGCTCTTTATGATCAAAACAACAGTCAAATTATTGAGGAGTGTAAAAGGAGGTTTGGGCTTATGGTATGTGACTACTGGAAGGAGGACAAGTGGGTTAGGCTTGATGACATCCATTCTGGATTTTCCTCTCTCTCAGAAGGAGTTGCTGTCCTTTTCCCCTAACAAAGGCTATGATGATGTTTTCCTCTAGAAAAGTGATCCTAAAGGTGAATTTACGGTTGCCTCCGCCTATAAAAACACTTTTTCTCAAACCAGCAATCCCATTTGGAGTAAAGTTTGGAACAACATTTTGATCCCTAAAGTCAACATTTTCTTTTGGCTTGCTTCTCATAATAGCACCCTTACTCTTTACAATTTAATCCGAAGAGGTTTCCAATTCCCTAATAGATGTGAGCTTTGCTAGAAGGAAGGGGAATCAGTTGATATCTCTTTTTTCACTGCACCTTTACCTGGGATATTTGGTGCAAAATGTGGGAAAAATGGAAAGTTAATTGGGTCTTGAACAAGAGCATTAAGGATATTATCTAGCAAAGGAATTTTCCAACCAAATGCCAAATCATCAAGAACCTTTGGTCTTTGACCCTCCCCATGATCTGTTGGGGCATTTGGAAAGAAAGACATAACAGGATATTTAGGGAAGCTAAGTGTAATACTTAGGTCGTCTTTGAAAAAATATGCAGAGCTATAAAGGAAAACATCAACATTCCTCACAAGAATAATCAACAATGGTCTATTACTGATATGAATGATATGGAAAGAGACATCCTTACCGAATGGAACCTAATGCATAAGGTCTACAAATTGAAAAATAAGAATAAGAGAGATAACATTGTATGGTGGTTTCCTGAATATGACTGGATAAAGGTTAATTTTGATGGGGCTGCTAAAGGGAACCCTAGAAAGGCTAGTGGAGGAGGAGTTATTAGAAATGCTCAAGGAATTTGCATTGCTACTTTTGCATCTCCTTTTGGGGTCCAAAATAACCATGTGGCTGAAGCTCTGGCAATGCTAAAGAGCCTCCAGCTAGCTCAGGAATTCAAATTAAAAAAAATTTGGCTCGAAGGGGACTCTTCAAACATCATACAAGCCCTCAAAGGTACAAGTTGTGTTTCTTGGAATATTACCAATATAATTAAAAATGCTAAAGATATTCTAAATAACTATGTTAGAATTAGTATAACTCATACCTTTAGAGAGGGCAATAAGGTTGCAGATATCCTAGCCAATGAAGGGGTCAATTTGGAGAAGGATGTCAAATACATTGGAGAAACTCACATCAAACGGGAGGTTAAAGAGCAATGATACTTTGATCGCATCAATGGGTCAAGTTAATCTCATGATTAATTTATGGGGAACGAGTTCCAAAGATAGATTTTGGGGGTGGATTAACTGTCAGATTATGAGTGTTTTTCAGCATCATATCCAAGTTCATATGTGTGTGAAAGATTATAGTAATAATAGCTGGGTTTGTGCAGCCATAAGCAGCAATTTCAAAACTACGAAAGAGTCCTTACACGGGAATTACAAAAATAAAAAGTTTTCAGAGTTTTATCTGCGGATTGAGAACTGCAGTAGTGGGTATCTTTACTTGGAGCTCAGAATGGGTGGTAACCTAAATAGGAACGAGCCTCCAGGATGTGAGAATTGGAAGAATGAAAGAAAGGTCTGGAGAAGGCTCCACAGACACGGCTTCACTGATTATATGGAAAAGCTTCACGAAAGCAGAAATTCTGTGTCTTATGGTTTTGCTAAAAGCTGGAGTAACAACAGAGCCACCTTGTTTGGGGAGATTTGGCAAATCGATGAAAACTTGATTGCAGAGGTCACGGGGCTCAAGACGGAGGGGAATAAATTCTACAGGGATCGGAAGTATGCAGCTGAATCTTTCAAAAATTTCCCAAAGTTGGAGGATGAGAAGGGAAAGCTTGCGAAGAAGGACAACATCTCCTACTACACTCCCCAGCAGGTAAAGCCTTTCTGGCCAAAAGTTCTTAGGGCTTTAATGGAATATTTGACTGTGGATGGCAAATTTACAAAAATTTATAAATCTCATTTCACTATCCTGAACCATTTCCGTCATGGGGCTAAAATATCCTTGCTCTTATATTTAGCATCCTCTCTAAACAAGAGCCTTGCAGACCATGCTAAAAAGCCTAATTATTACCCTTTAGCCCACTAGGGGCTCATTCTGCTAATATATGAACATCTTAAGGATAAGGCTATGACAACCAAGGATGATCCTTTGATCATTAACGCTCATATATCTAAGAGTTGCAAAGACTCTGACTCGAATGGGGATCAGCCCAGCACCCCTACCCATAAAAAAGGGAAAGGAGGTGCATTGTGATGAAGAAGAGGAAAAGGATAAGGACACTGATACTAAAATGGAGCTAAATAAGGATGAGAACTATGGTGAAGGGGAGGAAGGGGATAATTGTGAAAACCCTCACTCTAACCCTAAGGGTTCGGAAAGTGAGAATGATGCTCTGAATCCTAAGGAGTATGACAACCCTAACTCTGAGGAGACGGAATAGGGCAAGGACTCTGCAAACACCATCTTGGACACCACCCACAACTACACTCTTGAATTCTTCAACTTCCAAAAATGGGTTGTCGAATACATCACCAGTATGCAGGGTAAGCAAAGGGAGCTGGAAGATAAGATTAACAAGCTCATTAAGATGTCTGACTCTAGGAAACAAAATGAGGAAACGGAAAATAGCGAAGCGGAGGAGGAAATGGAGATGGAGGACTAGTTGGAGAAAGATCTAATCAAAGGGGACCTGAAACATTTGGAGGATGTTATTAGAACTATGAAAGAGCAAGTGTAGGATGACAAAGACAACATCAACACCCAGATTGCCCGTAATGAGAAGGCTTTGAAAAGCCTTATGAACCACAGCCTCTAGGTCCTTAAAGTTTCTTCACAGAATATGAACGCGCTGGTGGATCATTTGGAAAAGAAAAATAAGGATAAGAACTTGGTAATTATAGAAGATGCTCCAACTTCCAGCCCCACCCACCAGAACCCTAGGCGCAGAACTAGGCAGACCACTATGGAGAAGGACACCAAAATGAAAGAGAGTCAGATTGGACAGGAAAACAATGACCTAAGGGAAGCGGCCAAGGTGATTATGCTCTTGGTACAGAATGCTGAGGAAACTATGAAGAGTTTTTAATTATCTTGTAATGCTGGGCTTGGGGTCAATTTCTTGTTGGCCTCTTGCTGTCCTTTTCTTTGCTACTGGTTTTTTTTTGGCTGGTCTTTTGCAGTTGTCTTGTTTTGTTTCCTTCTTGAATATATTTTGAATGTAATTGGGTTTTGGGTCCCTTAAAACCTATTTTTACTTAATCAAAAACATTAATTATAATTAATATTAGTAAAATAAGTATTAATAATTATAAAATTATATAATATAAACAATAAAGTGAAAGTAGGTATTTTTAATAATAAAATTAATCTTCAACTTAATTATTAATCTGAATGGGAGAGTGTAATTTTTCTTGGATTCAAATATTATGATTAAAGGATCTCATATCTAGAACCATATTCTCAAGACTCATGAATTTCTCATTAAAGGATTGATTTGGCAACCTAGTAATGGTTAGATCATTTGCTTTTGGAAAGATCCTTGGATATCCTCAACCCCTCTTGAATTCCACCCTATCTATACTGCAGTTAAAGTGAAGCTATCAGAAAGATTTGGGACCTACCTTTGTGATTATTGGGACCCCCTTTTGCATCCAATCGTGTGGAAATTTAAAGTCACAAAATTCCCCTAACCCTTGAAAGTTTCATAGGATGAGCTTCTTAGAATCCTCAACCCTGCCAAATTTTATAGAAGAGATGAATATAATATTTTGGTCAAGGTTCCTTCAAAGGATGACAAATTCATGGTTAGATTTGGATTTGAGCTCGCCTTTCCTTTCCCTTTTCCCACATTCAAGTGGGACTTTGTTTGGAGGACGAGTACTTTGCCAAAAATCTATTTGTTCTGATGGTCCTTTTGCCATGACAAGATCGTAACTTTGGACAATCTTATGAAATGGGGTTTCTAATTGGCCAATAGATGTGTGCTATGTGAAAATGATGAAGAAATTATTGACCATATCCTATTTCATTGTCCCTTCTCCTCGAATGCTTGACAAAAGATTATTGGTATGTTCTCTTTGGATTGGGCTTGGAACTTTGTTGCCAAGGAAAACCTCTTGGGTGGCTTGTCCTCCACACATCCCCTATCTCTTGAACATTGGAGACAATATTTCTTTCACACTGGTTGGCATATGTGGAAAGAGAATTCCATAGCAGAATAATAAAATCTTCAGAGAAAGAAAGTGTTGTTGGGAGGATCTATCCAATAGAATCATCTTAAACGTCAAAGAAAATACATGAGCTATTTTATGAAGCAGACTCATTCTCACCGTCTGCTTCTAATGGATTAGGTGATTACTAGATCTTGGGACCTATAACCTAAGCTTTCTGGTTTGTCAGCCCCTCTAGTTGGGTTTCCTAATGCTATTAAATGGATACCCCGACACTAGATGACTAGTGTTAAATTTTGACAGGTCTTCCCATGGTAACTCGGGTCGGGTGGGAGGGGGGCATGATTAGGGATCCACGTAGTTTCCTGATCCTCACTTATGTGACAAACCTTGGTGTACAAAATTCAAGCATGACTGAAGTGGCTGTCATTTTCCACAAGCTTGGTGTGGCTAGGGAGATGGGCCTTAGAAAACTGATTATTAAAGGTGACTCTTGTAACACCATCATGATGCTAAATGAGGTGGCTAGGCTAGACTCAAATATTGCCCCTCTCATTGACAAGTGTCATGCCCTCTGCCTTAATTTTGAGGAGGTTAAATGTTTCCACATGCAAGGTGTGGGAAATAGGGTGATGGACAAGTTGGCTAGGATTAGCATGACAGTTAATAATTTGAAAGTTTGGTTCCAAATGCATGAAGTACCCATTGTGGCCCATGCCATTATTTCAAATGGCATGCCCATTAATGATGTGTAATCTCAAGATTACCTTTTTAGTATTTTCTATTATTTCCCTTTTCTTCCCTAGTTAGATAAGCCGATGAGACTTTATTTTTGTTTTACTCATCACTGTTGCTTTTAGACCTATCACTTTCTCAATTTGGCCTTTGGGTTTATGAAAATGGGAGGATATTTGAACTAGATGAATTCTCTAAGTTCAAAAATAATGGTGAATTATGGAATAAGGTGATTCAAGGCAACTTGGACTCCTATGTGGAGGGTATGACTGACCATGATCCCTAATTATCTACAATATTTGTTCAATGTTGGGATAATGGTGTCGTAAAGATTGGGAATATTACCATTGTTGTTTCTAAAGAGACTATCATGAAATTGATTGGTTTGGCCTTGGATATCATCACCTTCCCCAAAAAACCTAAGGAGAATTATAAGAAATATTTTGACAACTTCTTTGAGCCTAGTGAAGGGGTCTCTAAAGTCCAAAGTGACTACAATAAAGAGGAGCTCCTAGGTATTTGGAACAAGGCTGCCCTACTCTTCATGAAATTATTCACTCATGGCAAGAAGCAAATATTTCACCTTCATCTCTTCCCTATGTTGAATCACCTGGCCATGGGGTAAGAATGAAATTTCATTATTGGGTTTTATCTTCCTCGTCTCAATCCATTTCTAGGGCTATTTCCATAGGTAAGCCCCTCCTTTATCAGGGTCTTATCCATAGGTTGTATTATCCATTTAGACCAAACCTCCTCAACTAGGATCCCCATTGTTGAAATTGAGTCCACCTACGACCCCAACTTGTATGTTGACCTCATTGTCACCCCATCCAACTATACTGAAGTGTCTCACTCAGACCCTAAATTTCCCAATAGAAAAATTCCCGCACGCATGGCCAAATTCAAAGCCATTGCTATCTCTATAAAAGACCTTATTGAGGATTCTAGGTTGAGGAGCATAAGGAGGTGGAAATTGTTGGGGAGAGTCTGATTCCATTTCCTCTGATGATTTAGAATCCTCTAATAATATGATCTCCGATTGGTCCACTGCCAAGAATGTTAATGATGCTAACCCTACCCTTCCCCTTCTGCAAATACTAAGCCCCCGAGCTTGATTGTAGTTCTCATCAAGATTGTGAAGGATATCCATAATGATTTCCAAAGGCAAGACAATTTACTCAAATGGATTTATGGGTAGATGAATGTCGTAATAAATAAAATAAACGAGTTGGAGGTGGTTGTTGAGGCCGAAGCTAGGGAAAATACCTAGATTGAGGATGTGGACAAGGACATAATTTGGAGGGCTTATAATGATTTCATTGGCATAACAAAGAATTGGGACAAGGTGAATGGGAGGTTTAATGACCTAGAAGCTAAGTTTAAGATGATTGAGACAAAGCTCGAGGTGGAAGAAATTAGGTGCTCCTAGGGATCCCTTAAAATGAATATTGAGGAAGCCAATTCAACTTGTAGGAATGCAACCAACATGCATAATACTTCTATACATGCTATCCAAATCATACAAGATGAAATTAATAGGAAAAGGGAGAAGAAATGAAAGCAGATTGTGGCTATGATCATGGGTTTAGGGCCTAGATAATCCTTAGTTAAAGCCACCCCAAATTCTGCACTTATGCCCTCTGGCTCAAGGTTTGGTTCTTTAAAAAATGTATTGTTTGTTTGACAAGGTCCTAAGTTTATGCTAGGGTTGGTAAGATAAAAATTCCCCCATGTAGTTGGCCATCTCTTTGTGCCTTTCATGGGTGGTATTCTTGGTTTTTTGGTTTTTGGTTGCTCTATTAATTCTGGTTTTGTTCTTGCTGGCCTTTTAGTTTTTCTACTGGGTTTTTGTAATGGGTTAGTGGGGGGTCTTTTGGCTGGTTGCGCATCCCTCATGCACCTTAGGTCTCACTATATGGATATGTAATGGTATAGGACTATCTCAATTTTATTAATCAAAATTATTAATAATAATATAGGCCTATTATAGAGTAATCCAAGATCATTAGCAGATGGATGCATTGCGAGAAATGATAAAGGTGAAGTGTTGGCAATGGGAGCACAAAAAATGCTTAATAGAACCAATAATGAAGTGGAGGATCAAGCGATGCTCCTTGCTATTTATTTGGAAAATAGATTATTAGTGTCAAGACTTCACTTAGAAGGCGATTCAAAAATAGTGATTAACACCATTGCTAAACGAGATGCACAAAGTTGGAAAATAAATAAACTCATTGTCATAATTGTTTAAAAAGTCAACACATTTAAGATATCAAAATATCGTACATACGAAGAGAGGGGAATAGAGAGGTGGATTTAAATTGAGATCATATGATCTCAATGAGTGGGATATGAGAGAGTGGGAAGGATTACATGAAAGCTAGGGGTTAGTAGAGATTGTGGAAGGTGATGTCATGTAGTGAGTTGGCAGGGTCACAGGTGAGGTGGTGAACAACTTTGAACCCCATTGTAGGTCTGCAAGTTTAATGAATTATGCTACATAAAAAAATAGAATGATGAATGGACATGGAGTACACCAATAAAACTCTTTTTTACAAGCTACATGGTATGTTTCAAGATATTGTGTAGGATTGGTATGTGCGAGAATTAATAGCAAGGTAAGGTGGTGGCACACAAAATACAAAATCTATATTAAATGGATTTTATGAGATTGGATAGGAATTTTTATTAGTGGAGACAAGATAAAAGAAGCGCAAACCAAAGCTTCTTAGAGAGTGGAGATCATAGAGCTCTGGTCTAAACTTGGCTAGAAGGAGGAAATGATAGGAATTTGGTGGTGTAGTGGTGAAAATGGAAGCAAACTTCTCCCTTGTAACAAAAAAACAACAACTGGCTTTTATGGAGGTGATATTAGAAGATAAAATGTGTAATGTATTTAAGATTGAAAACCTGAAATTCTTCTAGATGGTGGATGTTCTATTGGGGAGCAAATTCATGGAATCTGAATTCAGGTATAGAACCAATGCAAATATGATTTCTACATTTTTTGCATGAGAACTTGAATTAGGAACAAAATAAGATGTCATGTAGGTCATGAGGGAGAGTATCAAGGAGGAATGAAAGTTAAAAATGGAGACTTTCATGATAATGAAAAGACTAGGGGAATGATTGTAGCCATAAATGGAGAATGGTTACCCTCGGTTGAGTTCGTGCCACCTTTGAGACCCTTTCTAATATAGGGAGCAGACATGGACTAAGAATCTTAGAGGGAGGAGGTACAGGTGGGCTGAGACTACATTAGGGGCTACACAAGATGTATAGAAAAGATGGCAGATGTGCTAGGAATAGATGAGCCAAGGAAATCAGAGAAGAAGAGTGTTTTGAAGGACTATTGGCTGAGTTGTACGAAGTTAGTAAATTAATTTTTTTGCAGAGTTTCTTCCTTGCATAATGCATAGTTAGATCGTTAAAATTTTATAAGTTGTATAAGATATAAGTAGTAGAACATGGTGTGTAGGTGTGTTTTATATATGGAGTCCTATATGATGGTCAAATTTCATATCATTTTATGTCTATTGGGGTTTGAAGTTTAGAATTTGTGAATCATTTGTAGATAGTTCTATGAAATTGATATAGATATACTATATATCGATTAAAAAACTACTAATAATTATTAACTTATATGATATAAACAATAAAATGAAAATAGGTATTTTATAATGACAAAATAAAAAATATTTAATTTATGATTAAATGCTATAAATTATATTTTATATATTAAAATGATTAAAAAAAAAGTTATGGTTTTTAAAAAGTATTAATAAAAAATAGAATGATTTCAAATAAGATAATGCAAAATTATAACTATAAAAGATACATAGTTGGTTTTTTTTTTGAAATAGAAATATTTTTTGTGTAATGCTTGTAATGAAATAGTTTGATTATTTATTTAATTTAAATGATGTGAATCAAATCTGTATACAACAGTTAGTCAATTTTATTACCTAAATTTAAAACAATATAAATTTATATTTATTTATACAAAAAATCACTTTATTTACAAGATAATAATAAAAAAAATTAAAAAATTAAAATAGACATTTATTTTTTAAGTATAAGTAAATCTAAAAAAAATCCTATAAAATCTATCATTCCTATAAATTTGCTCCTATAAATCCGAACTTTATAAAAATCAAGTTTATTTTGAAAACAAAAATAATAATCACTTTTGATTCATGGAAAAATTGATTAATTAGACTTAAGTGAATGCAATAGTATTGCCTACGACAAGTATTAATAAGACAAAATTCTAATAAATATTAACCATATGAAATTAATTAATATATGCTAAAGGTAAATAGTTTTTAAATTTGACATCTCTCAGCATCTTCTACATAAATTTTATTTATAAAATATAGGTATGCTAGTAGTTAATATCGATTGGTTCCTAGTTTTATGATAATTTGGTTCTCAATTTGAAATTACTTAGCTTATTTTGATAGATCAATCATTCTATTTTTTTAAATAAAATAATATTTTACTATAGATCCTTACTTGGTGAGCAAGAAAAGAACAAAGATTTCATTATGCCCCAATGGGCTAAATCCTACCAATGGGCTAAATCCTACACTCTCAATTTCAAGGTTACACATATGATAAAATAGAGAAAATAAAATAGTTGCATTGAATGGTTGCATCAGGGTTTGACTTGAACAATGATTAAAGAAATAATAAAATGCTTTTCTCTTTGTCAATTATAATAAATTAATTTAGTATTCTCAAAAGGATTGAACATGAATATTTAAGGGATATAATGCATTAATGTGGGTGAGAAAGAGGAAAGATGTTTTCCCTAGATGAGATACCATCTAATGATAAAATATATGATGAACACATCTTTAAAATCATTCTATATTGTTCCTTTTCCACGATCATACACATCTTAGAGTAACTTGAATTGAAAATTATTAGGGACTATCTTGGTATTGAAAAGAAAAACTACTAATGATGAGAAATCCCTCTAGTCACAAAGTTCAGAGCCTTGATTATGCAAGAAATTATCTACTAGGATTAATTTGTGTATTTAAATTTCAAATCTTCTCATCCATTAAATCCCAATATTTTAGAAATAGTTTATTGATTATGAAGATTATTTTTAAGCTCGACATTGATACTATGTCTATTGTAAAATTTTTATTCCAAGATTGGTAAGTGACATGGTAAAAATTATCTATCTAGGTAGAAATAAAGTTTTTGAAGATAAAGATGCTAATATTTACATAAAATCTTAATATTTTACTAGTTGATCTCTAGCTATGCATGTATACATAGCTAAAGGCTACACATGAAAAGTAGGAAACATTACATATGTTTTCATTCAAATGGTTGTAGTATTAGTTTTGTTAATATTGGCTAAGGTAGTTGTATGCATTGAAAATTGGGGAAACTAGTAAGAGACTAAACACACAACCATAAAAATCAAATCAATTACTAAGTTCTCAAATGTAGGCAATAGAGGAATAAAAACAATCTCTACAAATATAATTCAATAACAAAAGAAAATCCATGTTGAATCCTTTCAAGAGTCATCCATTGTTCTTATCCCTTTTGTGTTGTAATGCAGTTGGCCTCCCATCAAGTAAACTTTATCCTCAAGGGTTGTGGGAATTTAGAGGATTTGTAGTTCACACCCAAAGGGAATTTACTCTCTCTTTAAATGATGACTATTAATTAAGTGAATCTATTAATATGATCTCATCACAATAAAAGACACCCATTGCCATTAGGTGTTGGTTCCAAATCCCTTATTACTAAGCATTAGTTGTACCAAATTACAAATATTTGTAGGGGTCATATCATATATCACACATAAAGTGATTATCTCAAGGATATGTCACATATACACAAAGGACAAGCTCATACACATCCCTAGTACACAAGTTGACTAGCTCACACACATCATAAGTATACAAGATGACTAGCTCATACACATCATAGGTGCATAAGTTGAATAGATTTGAAATACATCACATACACTGTGAGTAGATCTAATATACATCACAAAGATAATAGTGACTAGTTTATACAGGCATAAAAAAAATGACTGGCACCTGCGTACATCACCAAAATAATAATGTCTAGCTCATTTAGACATCATAAATAAAAGAGTGTCTGACTCATATAAAATGGATAATTATGTCCTATACATAGTGCATCTGAAAGAGAAAAGGAAATGTTAATACATTGCACACTACACTATCAATCTCTTTCCTTTCTCTGGGATTTTGCACACTACTTAATTGGGAAGAGGATCTGATGTGTGTCATACTAAACCAAGGGTTTTTCCTCAACCTAATAGGTTCGACTATACCATGAAACAACTGAGAAGAATATTTAGTGCATCCCATACTATGCTACGGTTCCACCTTCAATTCCAAAGATATGTATAAGTAGTAAACCAACCTATCCCAATAGATTTCAATTTAATTGCCTATAGAAAATTTACGAAAATTCTATCCACCTAGGAAGAAGTATCTTCTAACATATACCACTTGGTGACATTAGCAAGATTACTAGCTATCTTATTCATAATCCTGGGTAACACTTGGCATAAATTACCCCCATGCTATAGGTAACTACAAGTGAAACCTCTTGATACAATAGTTTTCTCTAGTTACCACTACGTACATGGTAAGGTAGCTACTCATGCAAATGTTACAATATTAAAGCCTGGATAGCCCTTAGTAATCCTTCACCTCTATGAACTAGGTAAATGTTAGATAATCCAAAAGATAAAATAGTAGTCTAGAAATTTTCTATTGGCATAGTCTAATGACAACTTGCTAATTCTTATCTATCATATTTAGGGTAGCCATTGGCAGCTTCACCTTTGTGAACTAGGTGAATATAGACTAATCCCTTTTAGTAGGCTAAACATTAATTATTGGCATGGTACAATGACTAGATATTAATACATAAATATCTTGGTTATTCACACTTATGAGGGTCATGTACATAAACTGATTCATAGTACTAATAAAATGGATCTAGGTATATCACAACCAAGAAAATTAGGAAACAATAGGTCCAATATTAAGTTTTACAAACACATAATGATTACATAGAACAAACACAATATGGCCTTGATTCAACATGTACCCTTAAGAAAATATCGACTATAAGGTAGCCATCTCATTCATTTCCTTCAATTCACTATTTAGAAGGACATGTGGTAGTAGCTATAAACTTGTTTTGAGTATGATCAATACTCGAATCCTTATTAAGAAAGTTGGCAACACTACACCCATTGGACCAACCTATGAAAATATTAATCCAACTATCATATCTTATTATAATTCCTTTAGCAAATGGTGCAACCCTATGTTCCCATATTAGTCTAGATTGTAAAGTGGCTAACTTATTCATAATTGCCATATATATTGATTATAACCTTGATGGTTAGTAGCAATACATCAAGATATGTTGCATAACATGATTATATAGGATTTATATATTTATTTGATCTCACAAACACTGCCAACTTAAATGATAGTTATTTTCCATTATGTTTGCAATTATATTGTGGTTCCCTATAGCTATAATACCCTTCTTCCATTCCCAATATAATTCTTATTTCAAGGTTGTCATATCTAATATTGATATAAATTATGTTGTTATGTTAAGAATTTATCTTCAAATCCCAACTATATTACCCAAAGCGTCAAGTTGTAATATTTAAACTATGTTTAATATCATGTGGTTATTGTACCACTAAATGAACCTATCATCCCTTATATTATGATGTAACTACAAAGAAATTAAACACATCAACAATATACATTTAAGGTCTTTCATACTTTATGTCTAATCCTCACCTTTTAGCATTTAGAATGGGTGTGAATATTTTTTGGTTTTAGGGAAATTAAGCCTGAAATCAATAAGTGTTTCACACAAAGTTAAATTCAACTCGAGGTTACCCAAACAATATGAAATACTATAGTTATCAATGCCAATAAATGTGACAATTATATTACCATATTGCAATGATAATAATAAGTCACAAGGTTCATTTATATATACTTATTTATTTCCATATACATTGATACCCATAGTTGACATTAAAACTTCCAAATGAAAATAAAGTTTCAGGATGACCCCATTTCTTACCAGAAATTACTAGAATTAACCCATACATAGAAATTTAGGCTTAAGATAATAAATATAAAATGATTCAAGCTCTACTTGAACACAAGGAAAATGATGGTTAGAATTTCTTCACAATGCAAAACCACCAAAGTCTAAATAGGTTAATAGCTACAATAAGCACAATTGATAATTATCTTTACAAATCCTTTACTAGGCAAGGTTTACTAGCCATTTCACTTAGACCCAAAATGATAACTTACATTTAAATTAATGACATATTTATGTTGTAAATATGTGCTATATGTTATCATTGATGTCAACTTTCTATTGATGATAGTATCATACTTGTATAGTTATTGATTGACCAATAGTTGAAGAGGCTGAGAAATAGGTTAAGATCAACACATTTGAGAGAGGTGGTTTCACACATATGAAGACACGAGATTAGCATGATTGGGGATAAGCATGATAGTCTAAATGACTAGAAAATATATCTAGTAAACATACCCCAAGACTGATGAGGGTGAATCAATCTTGATTGGGCACTTAAACTTTATACCACAATTCATGGTCAACTCAATCTTAATCTTTTTTATTTTGATAGGTAATGGGCCAAAGCCAATAAGGTGTACATATCCTAATCCCTTGTGGGATTTGAACTTGTGACCTCTCTTTCAAGAGCACAAGTTATCCGCCACTAGACCAACTCAGTCTATACAACTCAATCTTAATCTTATTAGTAGTAATAAAAGATAAAAAAATATTAATCATCTTGCATGTGAGAATACAAGATTTATGTGGAAGACCCAATTTGGAAAAACCCACAATGAGATTCAACTCAAAATATAGGATCAAGATTACAATAATATTTTAAGCTCACTTCCAATGAAGCACATTTCTCCCTAAAGGACTTCCAGACTAAGGTTTACTACCCCAAGGCAATATACTAGGGACTTGCAAGATAAGATGCATTGCCTTAGAGCAAGATACAAAAATTGCTAGGGAAACTCACTATCTTTTTGCAAGGTAGATGAATATATGAATCAAGATGAATAGGCCTTCGACAACGCTACCTCCAAAAATTTCCAAGTATGAAGCTACCCTTGAATTGCTATCTCAAGAAACCAACCTCAAAACTATCACAACACATTGCCACAACTTCACTTCACTAACTTTGAAAACAATATGATAATTTAAGTCAATTGTATGTATCTATTCACACACTTATCCAAAATATCATCATAGATTATTTCTTCTATATAACCATTCTCTTCATTGTAAACATCAACTAGGTTGGCTAGAATAGGGGGAAAACATAGATCAAATCAAGTTGGCCACCAAAACACAATTGTGATGGAAGTGGTCCAATTCAAGTCATAGAAAGGAACTAAAAGAATTATATCATTTATTTCTAAGATTTCTTAAATTATTCACATGCTAGCACACATCCTCCAAAGTTGGCAACTAGGTAACATGAATATAAGCCATGTACAACATTACTAGTCAATCTAAAAATATATATTCAAGATGAATAATCCTAATATGGATTCTCACACCCCAAAGAAGGACCCAAATACAATGTAGCATAACCTTCAATGCAAGTGGAGACACCTAAGGATACACTAGAAGAAAGAAAGAAATTTTATCATTGAAACCAGAGTAGTTTCCTTGAAACATAAATACTAAAAATAATGCATCAATAATCATTTCCTCTAACAACATGCAAAGAATGAAGGGAAATTCCTTGAATATCCAATAGCCTTCCAAAATACTTCTTCCTTATTGTTATATCAAAAATATACTGGCACAACACAAGTTGGTACAAAACACTTCATTTGGGGGACCAAAATAAATAGTCATAAAAAAAACACCATTATAAACTTTTGCCAACAACACCAGCATCTGAAACTTGAATTAAGACACAACAAAAATATTTTAAGCATGTCCTCAAAGTTGTGTCACCTGAAACATCAACATGGACAAATGTAGATAATTTTCTAGAGCAGTTCTAATAGACAACCAAACTATCAACAAACTATGACCACCAACCATATCAGCTACAACAACATGAACTTAAATAGATAGGAATGTAATGTACATAGAGTATAAAAAATATGTTCAAATCTGCAAGACCATATCATCAAATGTGGAGGAATGTAGGGCATTTTTCCAATTTGTCTTTAGCATACGTTTCTGCACACACTTCCAAGGACCAAAATGTCTCAGACACGTCATCTTTTGACTTAGGAACAATCAAGAAATATAACCACCATTTTTTTGCATCATTCTATTGCCGTGATTATAACCCTCAACACAATATTTCTCATCTCAAAACATTTAATCCTCATCTCAAAGCATCTAATCCTTGTCTTAATATTCCTTATCTTAGATCTTTACACACTGTGTTCCTTATTTTGTCACCCATTCTTGCATACTCTTCTTGATAATAACAATTTTTTTGTGATGGCAGATAAAGAGGCAATGAATTTGAAAATTGAAAACATTTTCCATAACTTAGGTTTCCAATGAGAAATTCATCCTTCAAAATTGGGAAGAAACCACCATGCATACGTTGTGCCACTTTAGTACTAGAAACAATATACTTATCCCTCTTTTCCATGAGAGATATAATTGAAATAATCTCAGCTTTTTCATCTTTATGACACCAAGCTTCCAACTTAGGGTTGGTCATAGAAATCATTCTACATTTATTTCTAGAATCATCAAGCTCTTCTACTAAATTTTTTTGAGAGGATATTCTATTCATCTCTTTGTTCTATCTTTTCTACTAAATTTTTTTGAGAGGATATTCTATTCATCTCTTTGTTCTATCTTTTCTTACAAATTGTTTTTTCCATCTTGATATTCAACAGTAAACATTAGAATGAAAAATATAATTACCAAAATTCTTCAACCAAAAGATTTTTACCTTCCATTTGTTGAATACAAACTATTTGCTCTTCCCCTTTGATTGGCTCAAAGATGTTCTCTGACTCTACTTTCATATGCTCTTCTTGATTCTTGATATTTAAAGCATTGTCCAATTTATCTTTTGTTTTTCCTCTTTTTATGAAATATTCATCAAATGGGACTTCTAATCTACCTTAAAGGTACTCCTCAAAAGTTCTGAAAACTTCTCCTTCTTGAAGTATAACTTATCCTGTAAGCTATGCAAATTAATAAAATGTATAGGCCACCTTAAATTTTGTGCATTTCATAAAATAATCATCAAACTACTTAGAAATTTTTGAAACATGTAAGCTGGCAAGATTTTCAATTTCTCCCATGATTAGCAACTTTACAAACCTCTAAGCTGGCAAGATTTTCTTTCTACTACACTCTGAATTCACAGAATTGTGTGGCAGTATCAACATCAGTCTCAGAAGATTCATGTACTGGTGTATAGTATATTATATCTTCTGCACTAGGTAATCTGAAACTAACCTTCCGTTTGGTCTTTGTTGAGGCGCGGCTGTCAGGGGCTTGTTCAGGTAGATGGATTTGAGGAGGCTGAGGAGGTGGAGCAGGACGGGCTTTCTGAGTTCGGGTGAAATGGAAATAAGGAACATGTAGTTCCTTCATTTTATTTACTTTAGTGAAAGAGCTCAGAAACAACCTTAAGGACACTTTAATTTTGGCCATAGACTGTGACGCTAAAGGCACACAACCCAACCTGGCACAACTGGATCCCTTGTCAGAAACAGAACCATGATTTACATTTTGCTGATCTTTTCAATGGTGAATTTGGAGATTCCTTCAAAGCAGGAGCTGCCCCTGATGAGGTAGTATTCCTTTTGGTTTTATACTTATTTAGTAATTTCTTGACTGTGTGCTTAGAAACAACCAAATATTGCTTTCCTGGAACCAGTGTGGCATTTGGACTTACTACAAACCGTGGAACTCTGAAAAAATCAGGTCTGGTTATGCAGTACTTGGGATGTTGGTCCATAATTTCTTTAGCAGGTACTGGTCTGTAATACAATACAGTTTTGCCACCGGGGAAGAATATTTTCAATACTGATCTGCCATCATCATCAGTAGCCATGTCAATGGGAAGCTTTTCTTTTGTGGGTAACTTAGCAAGAGCAAACTATTCATAACAATGGAAAGGAAAGGAGGAGAGAGTCTCTTGGGTTCTGTTCCTTTATGTAGGATGTGATGTGGTAGGTAGCTTTCAATCCATCATTCTTTTTGTCATTCAAAAATACCATCTGATGTACTAGACGATAAGATTGTAACTTCAGAAGAACTTGGAATTGTGAAAACACCCGGAAACCTCAATGAAGATAAGATGATGAGTACTGAAAAACATTGGATTAGGACGAAGTTTGTATGCAAGTTGTGCTTTGCTAAACACGACCTTGCAAATTGTTTCTCTTATAGACCCTTATCGCTTTGTTTCCTACCCATCATCTCTATGTTGCTTGCATAAGGATATCATGGATAGATAAGTTTTGAAAGACATTTATATAAGCAAACAGACCAGCAAAACAACTGATAATAATAAAGAAAACATGTAAGCCATATTCCGTGGATAATATTGATGTTCTGAGCTGCACTGTTTTATGATTTTGATGCAGAAATGAACAATATTCCAAGACAGCCTCCTCGTACGTTGGATCGGTGTCTCGTAAATCATAACGCATGGGATTTAGTATGTTTACTGTCGAGAACAGCGTACTATTCCATGCTTTCCATAACTTTTATGGCTCTCGGTTTATAAGAATGTGTGATGATGCATCCAAAGCATCAGCTAGTAGATACAATAATTTTATTATTAATTTTTTTTTTTTATTGAATTTTCTGTTCAAATTGGAGTTTGCTGTCATTGGTCTTTTGTAATGGAGACCTCATCTAGTTAACAAACCAACATCAAAAGTTATATATATATATATATTAATTTCGAGAATAATCTTTATTTTCTTTTCCAATATTTGTTTAATAATATATTTATCATTTTTTCTCAATACTTATTGCATAGCATTTGTGAATTTATGTTTAACATAAAATTATAAAGAATTTTTTTCAAATCATATATAAATATAAGATATAATAATAAAGATAAACATTTTGCTTCAACTAATATGTACGTTAAGTAGTTTATGATTACATATATATTTTTAGTATCAAATGTTTCTTAGTTTTTATATAAGATTGTTTATGAATATAATAGACATTTTTAATGGAATTATGTGATCCTTTACTTTATTTAAGTTATATACCTTCAAAAGTTTTTGTTTTCAAGGTGTTTCTAAGAGAGTCCATTTGTAATGAATGTGGGCTGGTTCCAAGTTTTATGATGATTAGGTTCTCAATTTGAAATTGAATAGCTTATGCCACTAGATAAAAACTCTAAATTTTAATAAAAAATAATGTCCTTTTAGAGATTAATTATCACCTAGAAATCCAAAAAAGGATGAAGATTTCCCTAGATGAGACATCTAATGTGGAAACCTCTATGGAAAACAAACCTTTGATTTTATTTTTTCATTTCTTTCCTATGATCATACACATTCTTAGAGAAATTTTAATTCCAATATATTAGGTTTTAGCTTGTCATTAACAAGTAACTTTATCAATGATACTCACACTATTTGGAGACTAGATCGTGCAAGTATCTATTAGGACTAAACTTGTGCATTTAAATTTTAGAACCTCTAACCATTTGATTCTAAATTTTCAAAGATGGTTTAGTTACTATAAAAAAGTATCGACCTTTGTCGAAATATAGTTTGATTGTCTCTTGTATAAATTTCCATGTCAATATAAGAAAGTTCCAAAGTCAAAGATATCTAATTAGGTACAAGTAAACTATTAGAAAATAATGGGGGAAAGAGTTTTACAAAATATTAGGGATTTACCATTTGGGATCTAGTTATGCTTGTGAATATAGGTAAGGGAACACATAAAAAATGAAGAAAAATTGCATATGATTATTATAAAATGGTTGTGTTATTGGCTTTATTGAATATTGGCTAAGGGATCCTTTCCATAACTCTAGAGGTTCCACTTCTTTTCTTTCAACACTCTCCCCTTGTTGAAGCACAAAATGTTGATGTAGTGAGCTCAAATGGATTCAAAGGTACTCTTGAGAGATATGACACATTATTATATGAAAGAGAGAGAAAAGGGGTTTTTCCAAGATAAGCCAATAGAGCCCTATTACAAGAACATTTACTTCAACAAACATTTGAACTTACCAAGACATGTGAAATGTGCTTGTGTTTAATTTATGCATATTTCTAATCAAATTAATACAAATAATTTCTTAATTTTTGTTTCTTATGAGAAAATTTTCATAATATAATTCTTTGACACAAATTATTATCTTTGGAAATAAAAAGTACTTATAAATTATTTTTTTATATTTGATTTAAACTAAAAAAAATTGTGGTATTTATTTCCCTTATGTATTTTGAGGAAAAAACATTAAATGTGTTATTCTATATTAAACCTTATAACTCAAGAGTGAGTACATATGTCTTTTTATATCTTCACTTTAATGAGGTCTATATGACAAGGTGAGAGTATATACTATGATTACAAAAATAATTACACATTGATTAATAACTAAATTCGTCTTTGGAGTTTCATGTTTTCTTTTCATATGTTTGTGGACATACATTTCTCCTAACTTTTCCTATATGTCCTAATACATAGTTGATTTTTTTTTATTAATTAATGTGATTATTTTCACATTTGATTTGCAAATAGTAATAGAAAGAACATGAGCATTTTATGGTAACCAAATATTTAAAAAGCATCAATTTTCTTCTGCCATTAACATATAAAGTTGTAACTTCAACACTAACTTTATCGTGAACAATACAAATTTTCTTGAATAATTAAAAGGTAGGGAGGAAATATTCGAAGTAATTACTATGTTGTGGGTTATTTTTTTCTTTAATATGAAGTAGTAGAGGCCCTGTATAGATAGTTAGCTCATCAATAAAATTGTTAATTGAACTCAAATTATTTTATTTTTTAAATTTAATATTTTTTACCTTTTATTTATAAATATTATTTAATTTCATTTAAAATCCTTCCATACTTAAGAATCCTCATTTTGTTTCTAAATTTATTTCATTCATTTTCAAATGGCTAAAATTATAAGACCATATCATACTTTTGGCAAAAAAAAACCAATGTTAGATGAAACAATTTTTCTTGAAATTACTTGACACCTACATTATAAACATATATATTCTTCTTTAAAATTTATAAAAAAAGATATACAAATAATTTTTAAAATTAAATTAATATAAACATAAAATACATTAAAGGTTTGCATTTCATTAGTTTACATCATTTTAAAATGTAAAAAATAGACACCACTTTTAGGTGGTCCAAATTTCAAAATAATATTTCTTTTGGCTATTTCCTTCATAAAAGTGTGATACAACTCTAAAATTTTACCCAAAGGTATTATGATCACATTTTCTTTCTTCATTCTATTGAAAGAAATAGAAGATGATAATTACTCTAATTCCATGTTACAACATAGAGAGCATGACCCACCTAGAAAAGAACTTAGGGCTATATATGTGTAATAAAGCACTATACTTGCATAAATCAATATGTCATGAAATAATATATTAAAAAATATATTTCAAAAAATGATCAAAAAATTTATTCAAAGTCAAAATTTATGACCTCGTGAAGTTTGATATTATTATGCAACAACTAAAGAAATCCTATAATTAATACACATGCACATATTCTTAATCATAAAGAGGTCATAATATTGAATATTATGAATGAAATTGAATACAAAATGACCCAAATTTTATTTATGATATTTAAATAAAAAATTATTGATCAAAGCAAGAATCACTAGTTATTTCCATTTAAATAATAATAATTTAATAATTCTTTTGAATAGGGTAGAGGGTCTCCATAATACTCTTGTGTTTTAATAATGGATGTTAGAATTCATTTAAAATTTTGTTAGAAGATAAAAAAAGAATTTATTAGGTCACCATCTTCAATAATAATATTCAAAAACAATTTATGAAAGTATATAATTCAAGGAAATTTAGATGAATTCTTATATTGTATATCTAATGGTCAAAATAATAATTTTTATTGAATTGACTAGAGTTAGGACACTTGGTTCTAGGGAAGTCTATAATAAAATTTAAGAGTTTTATTCATAATTTGATATGAAGGAAATTGAAAAACAATTAAAAAGAGTTAATGATGTTTTTTATTTTTCCTTTGTTGAAAAATAGAAGGTAATTTTGATAAATAGATCTATTTAGAAACTATTGTAATAATTGTAGCAACATATACCTACTTTTCTCCCAATGGATTTTTGATCTCTTCATAATTAAAAAATTGGCTTCTTGTTTGGCTTCCCTAGTTGGAATGGTTTCTCTGCTTGCAACTTGGTTGTAGATGTTCCATTTGCTAGTACTGATGTAGTCTTATCTAGTGTGCCTAGGTCTTTGATGATCAGGGTTGGTGCTCTTTCTCATTTGGTGGCTCCTAGGGTTCTTGTGTCATAGTTGGCTACCCACTCACTACTTAAAACCTCCTTTACAAACTTGTTGCATAACCTCTTTGATGGTGCCCCTCTTGTGATTTTGGGTGTAGCCCAAAAAAGCCTCTCCTATGCCTCCACAATTTGTGGTTCTTGGTCATATGGTAGTTGATAATATCTCATTCTTTTAGAGAAAAGGCTTTATTTGTAATTTTAGCTATTTATGGCCAATGTTGCTAGACTTGCTTAGATGTATCTCAAAGAAATGTACTCCTATGTTAGAAAGTAAGATCGAGATCTACCCTTGTGCTTGTGGTTTCTTTGTTGTATGTTTTGTCTCCTTTGAAGACCATGATGTTGTTCTAGTTATGGATGACTTTAAATGGGGTCTTCACTTTCTCTCTCTTCATTCTTAGACACTTTATTTTAACACGTTAAAGGAATCTATTGATGCTTCCTTTATCTACGTAATACTTCAGTATCTTCCCCTATGGTTTTGGTGTAAGTTAGCTTATGAGGCTATTTGTAATGTTCTAGGATGTTTCCTTGAGGTGGACCCAAACATAATTGAATTCTCCCATACTGGACTATAATTGTAGCCTTGTGGATATTGATTTATCGAAGATGTTTGTCATTTGCAGGTGAATAAGCATCCTTGGACTCATATGATTGACTATGAGGACATTCCTTTTTGCTATAGATGTTATTTCACTATGAGACATTTGTTCTTTGCATGTAACTATGGCTCTCATCTTAGGTCCTCCTCTACCTAGTGGAAGAATGTTATTTTGAGCTATCTCACAATATTTCTTAATATTTTGAATGATGATTTAGATAATTCTTTTGACTTAGTTGATCCTTCCCTCGATGCTTCAATTGGTCTGATTTACTTGGATGCTATTTCTTCTTCTCCTATCCCAATTCTTTGTGACTTGGGAATGTCTCATCTTCCTTTAGTTGTCCAAGATACTTAGTCTCCATTGTGTGAATTTCTCCCTCCAAACTTGGCTCTCATTTGTTTGTACCTTCCTATATTTGTTTTGATGGAGCCTCCTCCCCCGCTCCAAAATTTTCTATTTGCGAAGATGTTGCTTCTTGGACAATTGTTTGTCACAAGAAAAAAATGACATTCCTTGAAGGTCCCTCCTTCTCAAGTTGCTCCTTTGGGGTTGATGTTGAGCTCCAAGTTTTATTTTCATTGATTTTTCTAGTTGTCGTTGTTCATTTATTTTAATTGCAAGTCTATTGTTTTGCTTGTTGATGGTAATGCTTTTTTGACTTCTCTCTAATTAAAGCATTTAAAATTTTATTTATACCATCTATTATTAATCTCGAAGAAAAAAACTCCTTAAAAGCTATATAATTAGAAAGATAATTGATAATAATTTAACATAACCAAAACAAAAGATAAAATACTCACCTCAATAAAGAATCCTTAAAAAAAAAATAAGTGTCATCCTTTCCAAATTTGAATGCTCCAGATGATGTAGAATAATCAAAGAACAAACTCAAGAAAGAAAACCATAAAATACAAATTCAAGGTTTTGGACTATTCTATAATAGGAAATACAAAGTCCATGGCTAATGAAAGTAAAGTGTTTGTAAGACATTTACTCAATTATATTAAAAATAGACTATAAAAAAGCCTTGCTCTATTTAAAACAACAATTGATTTTTGTGCGCCAAAAGTTCCAAAACTCATCAAACGACGTATAATAATAAAGAAAATACGAAGTCAAGTTCGGGCGATAGTATCTATGTTATGAACTGTTTTGACGAAGAAATGACGACAATTTCTACACAATATGTTTATCGTCGAGAACAGCATAGTTTTCCATGCTTTCCATAACTTTAATGGCTCTCGGTAAATAAGAATGTGTGATAATGCATCGAAAGCATCAACAAGTAGATACACAATACTATTGATGATATATAGGAAAATATTTTGGTCAAATTGGAATTGCAATGAGTGTGAAGTTTATACACTTTATCGTTTATTCTAAGTACAGATGGATTCTTTTAAACTATTATAAATGAAATATGTGTCAATAAGTTTAACTCGAAAATACATACTATCATTCACTTGATTTTTGTAATAGAGATTTTAATTAATTTGCAAATTCAGATCAAAAAACATAATAAAGATCAAATTTTCTCAATAATCATTAATAAATTTTTATTAATTATATATTTATTTATTTATATTATAATCCTATTTTCTTTTTCAATGTTTGTTGTATAAAATATTTTTGTTCATTTTCATTTATTTATGTTTTCTAATTATTATTGTACAATTTGTAAATTTCTATTGTAGTCATAAAATATGAAGTAATATAAATTTTAAACAAAAATATTTCAAATCTTGTATTAATTTAGGATACTATGACAAATATTAATATAACTATCTTGCTTTAATTAGTGAAGTTCGGAGTTGAGGAGCCGTGTGGATGGTCATGAGATGAATGGGGAACTTTAGAGTTTGAGGGAATAAAGGAGCTGAAGTGTAGATGGGACTCGAGGGACAAACAACTTGTCAATATTAACAAGTTTTGTATCAGAGTAATTCACAGCTCAGCTATGACTCTCTCCCTGTTGCAGAATAAGGTTGTTGAAGAGGATGTTGATAAATAGGCCTACAAGGAACTCTACAAGTTCTTTATGGAGGATTGGGAGAATATCTTGGGTCTGGTTGGGCTTCGTAAGCCAGCTCCTTAGGTCTTGATCTGTTTAGTTTTTGTTTTGTTTTCTTAGATATCTAGACTTACGAAATATACTCTTATAGTTTTTTTCATTCTCTAGCTAACACTGCTTTTATATTAAAAACTAATGTATATATTAAATAATTTACAATTACATTTATATTTCTTATCATTAGATGTTTGTCAAGCTTCATATATTTTTATAAAAAATATATGTGCAATTGTAAACTACTTAACATATACACTAGTGAAAATACTTAACCCTACAATAGCAACAATAGAAGCTCAACAGATCCGTGTACATAAAAATTACCATTCCTGACAGTTAGAGCTCATAAATGGAAGAAGAAGCAATTCGGCTGATGGATGGACGTTACACAACTGGCAGTTCAAGTGGTGGAAGTGGAAGTTTAGTGCATTGCCTCCTTAAATCCATCCTCTGTTCTCGCATCCCATTTTTCCAAGCACTATGCTTAGACTTTGAGTCGGTCGCAATACTCCGTAGAGATCTGCGAAGAGGCATCACAACCTAGTTAAGTTCTCACAAAGAAGACCATGGTAGACTTCTTTGTTGGAATACTCCTCAATTTCACCATTTCACCATTTCGTCTCTAGTAGCATAATTTTCTTATGAAAGTTACTTTCATTTAAGGTTTTTTATCGTGTATTATAAGTTTATTTATGCAAATTTTTGTAAGCGATTCAATGAAAATTAATTTTTTTTGGTTTATTTTTAAAGAATATACAAAATTTTAATGTGATAGACTGTTAATGTAATTCTATATTGATTTGTAATATGTTGTTCGAAGATCATTATGTTGAGCAGTTAACATGGCTTTTCGTCAAAAATCTTGACTTTTGAGCTTTGAATAATAGGCATTGTACAATTTGAAAAAAAACCTTTAATAGATTCATCTATCATTTATGCTTTGATGGATGTCTCTTTCTTATTTTCAAATTGTTCATAGCATTGTGGGAGTGATAATAGCCAAGAATGTTGAAGATTGTGTATTATTCTTGTCAATTTTTTTATTGCATTAAATTTTCTTAAAGCCATTTAAAAAAAAAAATCCATATTATTGCTAGTATTAAGTCCTCTTTTCTTGAGGCCACTCTATCTTCCTTATCCCCAATGGTGCCATTTCATAATTTTTTAATGTTTTTATAGTTTTCCTTTGATTTATTTATAATTTATAGATGAAAGAATAAAACAAACTATATGTATGATAACTAAAGCTATCTTAGATAATAACCTAAGCCTTAGAGCCCTAATGGTTTACCATTATTATGCTCAAATTAAATAGCTTAAAAACTGTAAAGCTAAACATATAGCTGCTAAATGTTTTCTATTAGCATTAGCATTAGCATTTTTTTTTCAATAATGTGGATCAAATAACAAGAGATAAAAGAATTAATGGTTAAAAGAAAGGAAAAACAATTATTTATTATCATTATGTAATTAATGTATGACAACGTAAACAATCATTATTAATAATAATGAAAATAACACAAGTGTAAGAGAATTATTATCATAAACAATAGCATTTTAATAAAAGAAGGTAACACACATAAATCATTATCTTTATACTCCTTATAAGATGAATCATCTAAGGAACATTAATATTATTTAAATGTAAAGAGGAATCAGTAGAACCATCAAAATCATAATGCAAGAACTCCTCATAAACAAGAACTATATTATCATATAATACATGGCACAAAAGCTATCTAAGATTAAAACTATCACATATTTAGAAGAATTCAAAAATAATAAAGCTAAAGTATAGGTGAAGTAAAACAACCACAAGACTCATTGGATTTATGGATTCTAAAAATATTTTAATGCTTAGCAAGATTGTAAGTACAATATGTACATGAAACAAAAATTAAATTGGTAGAATTAGATAAATAAGATATAAAAACTGAAGTCTCATGATTTCATTATGTAATTAGGGCATGTAGAAAATGCGACAGTTTGAAAAAATTCCTACTCACTTATATCCTAGAAAATAAAGTATTGTACAAGCTACCTTATATAGTTCATTGCATACTATAGAAATGTATGATACAACCATAAGAAACAAGAATCATATGCAAGAAAAACACCTATCACATAAAAGAGATCAAGCAAAAATAATATGTTCAATAATAATTTGAGGATTCTGCATTGATTGCACACATTATATTGAAGATACAAATACAATGAATGAATGAATGAATCCTTATAAAAGGATGAACATAATCCTAGATTTAAAACTCTTATGCAAGATTAAATTAGCTAGTTCTAGGTGTCACAATCATAATGAAAAAGACAACTTAAGCTATTATTAGCCTACTTAAGTAATAGGAAAAAGTAACTAAGCTTAACTTATGTGAAAATGTAATTAAGGGGTCTAACTAACAAATAATTAGATAGAGTGTTTTGACTACTCCAACACCCCCCCTTAAGATTAACTTAGGGATAAGCTAAATGGCTAATATGAATGAAAAATGCATACATGAATGAGTCCCATAACCTAGGCCTAATAAAGTACTGATATACAACTAATGCAAAGAAATACATCTCAAACTATTGCAATCCTCACAAATGAAGAAGAGAAAAACCTAGTGGGAGAAAACTTCCCAAAATAGAGAAAAAACTAAAAAAACAAAGTACATATGATGAGAATGAAGGATTTGAGATGTCCCCCCAAGTGCTAAATTGGTCTCAAAAGTACAATCAATATTCCCCCCATAGGAGAGAAAATAATAGAAAATAAATTTCCCCTATAAGAGAGAAGTTCTCATGCCAAAGACGAAGGCTCGAGGATGAATTTTGACAAAGATAAAAAAGTGGCAAACCATGTTCCTCCCCTTCAGAAGAAACAAATCAAATTGCCAAGCCATAAGAAACTCCATGAAACTCCATGAAAGAAAATTTCTCATGATGTGTGCCATTGAATACTCAATTATCTAGTTGTATGAATCATGATATTTCAAATAAATTGAAGCAAATCTAAATAATTATGAAGATACTTGATGAACAATATTTGAAGGCACTAAAGATGGGGTGACAAAAATGCTCAAACTTCTATTAGAGAGGAATTGAATATTCTCAATCATGTCCCTAATATTTGGAGTGTGTGATGTATCAAACAATGCTATAATATCTAGTAAGTATGCATCCCACAATATTGAAACTGGAAGGAAACAATCAACCTACTAAACTAAATTGAACTATGAAGAAGTACGAAGTGCAGGAGGATCAAAACAATTCGCAGGTCCCAGTGTGGATGATTGAATTGTACATATTTTCAAGTGACCAAGCATCTCCTTAGATAGTTGATCTAGTCTTGGTGCTTCAGAAATATGAGCAATCAATGTAATTGCATTCTGAATGGGAGAAAAACATGAGAATTTATACAATCAAGATGCATGATCAACACTTGTCCCAATTGTAATCGGCTCTCTACTATGCATATCTCTATTGAGCACTAAATTAGGGGGAACTCAACTATCTTGCCTATCCTATTGTGAGTAATCTGGTAAATTGAAAGGGGGTTGGAAGATAATAAAGGGACACAAAGAACATTGTTGAATGTATCATCATCAACTTTAATAGAACTAGTCCTAGTAACACTCATGTAAGTGTTATTACCCTTCAATATCTATGGAAACACACAATACTCAAAAGAAGAGAACATACCCTTTGATGATGTCATATGATGTCAAGATCTTGAATCAAGAAGCCACCTGGAGGAATAAATATGTGTTGATGAAAAGAGAGTGTGCATGTGCCATATAATTTGACCCTTAATGTGTAAGTCTTGAAGTGTTGAAAGAGGATGCATTAGATAAAGGTGGTTTAATATGATTCTTCTAAAGAAGTTCTGGTGCAGTCACCGGTTAGGAGGGACCTCAAAGAGATCAGTCTGAACTGGTCAGCAAAAGTAAACACAATGAAAACACAAGGATATGATGGAGACAATGCATAACTAAATGAATTAAATCATGAAAACTAATTACAAGCAACCGGTAACATCTAGGGTACAAGATTAGGCTCACTGGCCTGCTACAAACATGCTCAATTATAGAATAGGTCACCTCAAAAAATTTGATCTACCTTCTATGCTCTATATTTCCTCTGATCTACACTCTAATTCTCAATTACAATGATTTATGCGATCCAAGGGGATGTGGTAGGCCCAAAAAGGATCAAGTGCCGAAGAACAAGACCAAACATGTAAAACCAACAAGGTCAACCTCCGCCAAAGAGATTCCTTTGGAAATTCCAAAGGATGAAGTGCGGATAAAAGGGAAGGTCAGCCACATGCCAAGGAATATTGAAATCAATTCTTAGGGCTTTGTAAGATATGAAAGGGATCTGATAGATTCACCAAAGTGAATAAGTCCAACCAGTTCTAGTGCCAAAAAACTGTCTCTGAAACTGGAATCGATAACTTGCCAGAAAATGATCCAAATGCTCTACAATTTAGGAACAAGGAAGATGATCAAGTCCTCAAGCAAAATCTAACTACTCAATATCCGATTACCCAATACCAAAAAATGTAGAATGAAATGCTGAAACTACAAAACAAAAAGAAAAACAAAAAGGAAATATTTTTGGTTGATACAAGATTGCCAAGAACCAGGGATGCTCCTGCATCAGACATCCATGGTTGTTGAAAAAGTGAGTCTCTCATTTTGCTGGGGTCAGAGGAAAACCAAGGCGGTCTACCTCTTCCTAGGAAATCCAAGATGATTCTTAAACTAATCTAGCCTTCCACTTCACTAGATACTCCTTATACTGACTATTTTGGGTACTATGCCCAATCCTATTGTCCAAAATGTCTTCAATTTGATTTGGTTCCTTCCGGGACAACCGCGTCTCCAAGTCTATAATACTATCCTCACTAAATTCTGATTTATGATACTGATGGAGATCTGCAATGTTGAATATAGGTGAAATACTCAAACTATCTGATAACTCCACTTCATATGCATTTTCAGAATTGAACTTTCTCAAAATCTTGCAAGTTCCAAACTTCCTCATCTGCACTTTGTTATAAGTTCCAACCGGGAATATTTCTTTTCTCAGATACACCATCACTTCATTGCCAACTTCAAATTACTTGTCTTCTTTTCTCATCTACTTTCTCCTTATACTTGTTGTTCATGTCCTCCAAATTCTACTTAACCTGAATATGCAAGGTTGTCATGTGGTTTGCAAAGTCTTCTTCTGCACTTCTCTTATCTTCACTACTGATACCTCTCAATTCTGATATACCTCTAGGGTGTGCTCTGATAATAATCTCAAAAGTTGTCCTTCTGGTACTCCTGTTTATTTAATTATTGTAAGTATACTCTTCTTGTGAAAGAATCAAATCCCAACTTTTGGTTTTGTCTCCAACTAAAAATCTTAACAAATTTCCCAAGATCTAGTTAACTATCTTTGTTTGTCCATCAGTTTGTGGGTTAAAAGAAGAACTGAACTTCAAATCTATTTTCATCTTCCTCAAGTATTCTCAAAAAGTAACCAACAAACTTAATATCTCTGTCTGAAACTATGCTCTTAGGTAATCCATTCAATCTTACCAGTTCCTTGAAATATAGGTCAGTTATATGCACTGCATCTGATGTTTTCTTACAAGATATGAAATGAGCCATCTTCGAGAATCTATCCACTACCACAAATATAGAATCATTTCCTCTTTGTGTTTTAGGCAATCCAAGTATGAAATCAATGATTATATCCTCCCATGGTCTTTTTGGTACTATCAAAGGCTTATACAATCCCACATTCTGACTACTACCTTTTGCAACTTGACAAACTCTACAACTTTGTACAAATTTTCTAACATCCTTATGAATTTAGGGCCAAAACTAATGCTCACTCACCAATGCTATTGTTTTATCAATACCAAAGTTTTTGGCTAATCCTCCACTATGTTTCTCCTTTATCAAATTCACCCTCATAGAACTCTTAAGTATACACAATTGATTTCCTCTAAATAACATCCCATCCTAAATGTAGTAATCCAACCACTTGCTTCTATCTACCATAACCGGTTCTCTACATGCTCTCCAAGGTTCTACAAAATTTGGGTCATCATCATACAAGGTCTTCAACTCCTCAAATCCTAATACTATCACTCTCATCTTTGTGAGCAAATTTCTCCTTCTACTCAATGCATCAAAAACTTTGTTTGACTTCCCATTCCTATGCTTCAACACAAAGGTGTAACTCTGCAAAAATTACACCCATCTCATATGTCTCTGATTCAACGTACTCTGATTGTTCAAATATTGCAAGGCTTGGTGATCAGTGTACAACACAAACTCCTTAGGAAACACGTAATGTCTCTACTTCTTCAAGGCATGAACTATGGCATAAAATTTTTGATCATACATTGAATATCTCCTCCAGGCAGGATTTAACTTCTCACTGAAATAAGCTACCACTCTCCCTTCTTGACTCAAGACTGCTCCAATTGTTGTTCCACTTGCATGACAATCTACTTGAAATACTTCGTTGAAATCTAGTAAAGCTAACACAGGCTACTCAGTCAGTTTATGCTTCAACAGTTCAAAACTTTTGTTTTCTCTAATGGTCCACTTGAACTCTTTACTATCTCCCCTCATTGTCTCAGTGATAGGACTACAAACATAACTGAATGTTTTGATAAACTTCTAGTAGAAACTAGCCAATCCATGAAATGATCTTACCTCTCCAATGCTTTTTCCATGTAGGCCATTCAACAATTGCTTTTACTTTCTCAGGGTTGATCTTCAAACCATCCTCAGATATCACAAATCCTAAATAGATTAACTCTTCCTTCATGAAAGTACACTTCTTAAGGTTTATCAACAACTTTTCTTCTCTCAACCTCTGTAAAACTTGTCTTAAATGCAACAAATGCTCCTCTTTTGTCTTACTGGAAAATAAAAATGTCATCCAAATATATAATCACAAACCTACCGAATAATTTCTTCAATACCTCATTCATCAACCTCATAAAAATACTCAGTGCATTAGTTAACCCAAAAGGCATCAACAACCATTCATATAGTCCTTCATTTGTCTTGAATGTTTTCTTCCACTCATCTCCTTCTCCAATCTTGATTTGATGATATCCACTCTTCAAGTTTATCTTTGTGAATTATTTGGCTCCACTCAAACAGTCCATTATGTCATCCATACTTGGCAAAGGAAACCGGCATTTAACTATGATCTTGTTTATTGCTCTGGAATCGGTACATGTCCTCAATCCTCCACTCTTCTTAGGTGCTAATGCTGCTCGTACTGTACAAGGACTCAAACTTTCTCTAATCAAACCTTTCTTCAACAATTCCTGCACTTGTCTATTCAACTCTTCATTCTTTGCCAGTGTCATCCAGTGTGCAGCTTTGTTAGGAAAACTAACTCCAAGAATCAGGTCCATGCAATGATTGATACTTCTCACAGGTGGTAATCCATCAGGTACATTATCTGAAAGGATGTCTTCTTACTCTTCTAGTAACCTCTTTCTCTTCTGGTTCTTCTTCTTCATGCTCTGCATTCTCAGTCTTCTTAGGAACTATGACAAAACACACATTCTCATGTCTCATCCCGTCCAGTAATTTCCTTCCATCTACCAAATAGATTCTAGCATTTGTATAGAATTCACTCTTCAAGGCTCCTCCAAGGGCAACAAGGTTTTCTTCATCCCATTGGTCATAATAGTGTATATATTCTTTCTCCCATCATGTATTGTCTGTCTATCAAACTACCAAGGTCTACCCAACAAAAGGTGACAAATATCCATAGGCATAATATCACACAAGACTTCGTTATGATAATTCCCAATTTTCAATTTCACCAAACATTTCTCAGTTACTAATAAATTATGACCATCCTGAATCCATGCTATATGATAAGGCTTAGGGTGTTTCAATATTTCCAAAATTAACTTAGTCATGATCTCTTCTGAAACAAGGTTATCAGAACTATCACTATCAATAACAACTTTACAACACTTATCAGATACCTTAGATCTGGTCTTGAGCAAATTTATCCTCTACAAGGGCTCCTCATCTCCTCTGGTATGACACAAAGCTATCCTCATCATCAATAATTCTCCATCTTCTAGTTTGTTAGTTGATCTGGTGGGTCTTTCTTCCACCACTATTGTTCTCTCGATGCTATCTGCCTTCTTACACTTGAAAGAGCGATGTTCTTCTCCTCCACACTTAAAGCAAGTGCCTATAAACACTCTCTTGTCTTATCTTCTATCATCTTTTCCAAAATTCTCATTATGATAACCATCAAGTTCTCTTTTTTGGTAGAAATTTCTATCATCCTTTTGGTATGAACCACCATATTTTCTTACTTCCTTATCCTTGTTCGGATCTGTATAGGTTCCTCTTCCTCCAGTATTCTCTTCCTCCTTGAAATCTTCCTTTGGCAAACCTTCCACCCCTACATCTCAGTCTCTGCTCATGTCTTTTGTTCAACTTCTCTTATTCTTTCAGGGCATATTGGTAAGCTTCTTCAACACCCTGCAATTCGAACAAACTGAATTTATCTTTTATAGACATTTGTAATCCATTCAAATATCTTGCAATTTGTTCAACCGCATCATCAACATGTCCGGATCTAATATTCAACTTGTAGAATGCTTCGGTATACTCCTTTACACTAGATTCCTTCTGCTTCAAATTCTGCAATGTCTAGAACAGATTCACTTGATAATCAACTAGCATAAATTTTGATTTTAACCTAGCAACCATCTGTTCCCATGTTTTGATCTTCTCTTTACCTATTCTCTGTCTATCAAACTGCAAATGCTCCCACCAAAGAGATGGATGACCTTTCAACCAGGTGGATGCATATTTCACCTTCCTTTCCTCTATGGTGTTCTCAAAATCAAAATTCTTCTCCATCTTTGAGATCCAATCCATCAAATCATCTGAATCCAACTTTTCAACATATTCTAGTGGGGTAAAATGTAGTTTAGTATTTTCCCTACTCAAAACCCTCAAGAACCTTTCTTCATCCGGATCAATCCTTGGTGGGTTTACTTGTTCTGTCGGGGCTTCTTCTCCTTATCTTCACTTACATCTTCAATATGTCAGCCTCTTGTCTAGGCTGTCTCAACGGATTTCAACTGGGCTGCAATTCCTCTCAAAATTTCCATCACAACCGGGTCTACATTCCCACGTGCTCCACCATTCCTATTTCCTCCTCGCACCATCTTCATGCTAGTCTGCTATAGCTATAGGTCAGATCCACAATCCACCACCCCATAAAAAAATTCCCCGAACCATGCTATCTCCGGAACAAAGTCCTCTTTGATACCACTTGGTGCAGTCATCGGTTAGTAGGAACCTCAAAGAGATCAGTATGGACTAGTCAACAAGAGTAAACACAACAGAAACACAAGGACATAATGGAGGCAGTGTCGAACTGAATGATTTAATTCATGAAAATTGATTACAAGCAATCGGTAACATCTAGGGTACAAGATTAGGCTCACTGGCCTTGCTACAAACATGCTCAATTACATAACAGGTCATAGTTGGGACCTCAAAACTTTTTATCTAGCTTCTATGCTCTATATTTCTTCGGATCTACATTCTAATGCTCAATTACAATGATTTATATGATCCAAGGGGATTCAGTCAGCCAAAAAAGGATCAACTATCGAAGAACAAGACCAAATGTGTAAAACCAACAAGGTTGACCTCTGCCAAAGAGATTCCTCTGAAAAGTCTAAAGGATGAAGTGCAGATCAAAGGGAAGGTCGGCCACACGCTAAGTAACATCGGAATCAACACTCAAGGCTTCGCAAGCTATGAAAGGGATCCGGTAGATTTACCAAAGCAAATTGGTCCAACTATTTCCGATGCTAGAAAACTATCTCAAAAATCAGAATTGATAACTTGGTGAAAAATTATCCAAATACTCTGTGGTTTAGGAACAAGGAAGATGATCAAATCCTCAAGCAAAACCCAACTCTTCAAGATCCGGTGAACCATTGCCAGTAAATGCAGAATGAAATGCTAAAACTGCAAAATAGAAAGGAAAACAAAAGGGAAATATTTTTGGTTGATGCAAGATTTCCAAGAATCGGGGATGCTCTTACATCAAGTTCTTTATGCTCATTAGTGTGCTTTGCATAACATTGATGCTCATCATCTCCTATCTTGGTGCAATATGTAGGAGTAAATAGTGTTTTACTATTTACTATTTACTTAAGTTTAATTTAGGCAAAATAACAAATTAAGTAGATGGATATTGTTGAGTCCTTTTTGGACTCTACCCTCTAGGTGAATATTGTTGAGTGCCACTTGAACTCTACTTCCTCCTGATTGAAACACATCTCTCAATCTTGTCCACTCTTTCTACCCGCTCTTGCCTATTTCAGAAGAGCTTATTGTATGTATTTCTCAATACATTCATCATATCTGACGAAATATTTCTTCTCTCATCTGAAGGTGTATACATGTTTCCAGGTCCTAGAATTGATTACTCCTTCATGGTATCAGAGCGAGCAATCTGCAACTCCTTCCAAATCTAAGAGTTTGTTCATCATAGTCTTGAGATCATTCAGCTAGTAAGTTAAATCTGGTCCTTTGATAAGGGATGTAGAAGGTTTTCTTATTCGGGCACATATTATTTATCTTGTTAGCAAATCTGACCCTTTACGGGACGTTGAAGGTTTTATTACAGTTTTATTATGCAGATCTGTCTATATTTGACTTGGTGTATACAACCATTCCTTTTTGGCACTTTCGTGAGGACGTGTTCTTTATGGCAGATCCAGTGCCATTCTCTTCCTTAGTCATCTCAACAGCTCGGCGAAGGTTCGAAGTTCATTGACATGACATTATGCTTTGGACTAAATGATCTTCTCGTCTAGTGTTTTAATTGGTGGTAGGCGATAAAAGATATGCAATGATCTTTCTGCCAATGTGTTCTTCCCATTTGACTTATACTTTAATGGCTTCATATCGTGGATACACATTACTTTGTGAATCAGCTTCATCTCTGTAGGCAGCTCGAGCTTCGATTTGGACGGCATTCATTTTTCCTGATTAAGGCATTGCTTGCATTTCATCGAGGGCTTTGCTTTAGGCATGGACATCAGTTGTGGTAGGCATGTATTACATTGCGGTCACATCTGTTCTCATTTCCATTCACCTAGCATTCTTTTATTTGTGTCAGCTTCCATATTTTTTATGGATCGGGCTTCCTTGGTGATCGGTTGACTTCATCGGTTGTGTGTTGAGGTCCACAAGCATTGTCAACTTGGTTCCAGACGAGAAAAGGGCGTTTTAGGGTGGCCGAAAGTTCAAGTGTGTTTGGCCAACATTATTTTCGATGAGTGTTGTCTTATGGTGTAGTTTGTTGATTGGACTGGCGCCTTCATAAATCTATAACATTGGCAATGCGTATTCAGTGGAAGAAAATGTGTATTAATCTTTGTTGTGTCTGTTTTTTATTGATTTGGTTGCTCAATGTTCTTCCATTTTTGGCAAGCTATTTCCACTATTCTGTGGCGCCCCTTTAATTTGTTTGTCGTGGCATTTTAATATCTCTATTAGTTTTTATTAAAAAGTCTGGTGATTAGTTAGTTGCATTAAATTATTTGGGCAGATTCATTATGATTGGAGCGTATTCATTGTGGTCAATGGTAAATTTTGGATGCTGGATAGATGTTGTTGACTTGCAGACAACGATTGTGAGGCTTTTCTTTTTGTTGTGCAAAAAGAAGTTTAACTATATATATAGCCTATATTTCATATTGTTCATCTTTTGTGAAAGCTCTTTGGATGTTGTGTCTTCCACATTACTTGTTGCTTTGCTTGTGCATATTGTGATTTATGATTTGGCATCTTATGGCTTCATATAGTTGGTATAGTCACGTTTAAGAGGGTCCTTAGAGAGAACAGTCCAGACCACACAAAAAATTAGAAATAACTCAAACAACACAAAATGATGGAGGCAATGCAAAATCAAATGTATTGAATCATAGAAATTGGTTACAATCTATCGACAACATACGGGCTACAACATTCAACTCACAAACATGTTATAGTATTTTCATGTTATGCAACATTCGGCTCCAATAAGAATGTGGGCCAATTCTCAGAACACCTAATCCTTGGATTGATCTTCTATATCCTCCCTAATACCTATTACATACTAGATTACATTGATTTATATGCTCTAGGATGATCCGCGTTGGCCAAGGATGGATCAAACATCGATGAATCAAAATGAAACATGTGAAATGTAAGGTCGACATTTGCCAAAGAGATTCCTTTGAAATTTCTGAAGGATGAAGTGTGGATCCAAGGGAAGGTTGGCCAGATGCCAAGGAACATTGGAAAAAATGAACTAAGGCTTCGCAAGCCACGGAAGAGATGCACAAGATTTGCCAATAGCAAATAGGTCCAAGCGGTTCCAATGTTCTAAGCCTCAAAACTATCTTGGAATTTGAAAATCATAACTTGCTGGAAAAAGATCCAAATTGTTGGCATGTTGGCATAACTGTTGGAGATGATGGTGTACTAGTAAAGGATGGTGTTGTTAGGATTGTTGGTGATGATATATTGATGGACTGTTGGTGACGATATAATTATGATATGATCAGTTATTTGTGTTGTCATTGATGGCAACCATATTTGTCCATGGTTTTTAAAGTTTGATATGTCATCTAGGTCTACTAGTATAGCCTAATAAGTAATATATTGAATGGATTAAGTTGGAAAGCTAAAATGCTGAGTTGACAATGGACCGGTAAAGTAGGACTAGAGAAGGAGATGATTGCGGTAGTGATCCATGTTGAGTTATGTGTTGCAGTTTGGAATGTACTCTTATGACATTGTAATGAGTCTATGATATGAACCACATCATGTTTGGAGAAATGGAAGTCATGTTTGTAATTAACTGTTTTATATTCAGCTAGGGTTTGAGAACCGGTAACAAGATCTCTTTGACCGGTGATGTTTTATGGTTTGGTGGTGATTATTTTCATATTCATAAGCTAGTGATGACATATCAGAATCCATGTGAACCGATAAGATGCTTTTTTGGTGTGTACAAGGAGCGAATTTCTTGGAAAGCAGTGAAGTGTTTAGTAGATTGAGCTAAGGGTTTGAAAGTGTATCAGATCGATGTGCAGTGTTGAGTTAATATCATTCAATGGCTGTAATTATTTTAAAACTTGTTGTAATGATCTTGAATATGTTTTGATGGACTCTTTTGTCGTGCTTGATGTAATTTCATGTAAATTAAAATAATGATAGGGTTATGTAACTGACCTAATTGTAAAGGTTATTTAGGTCATCTTTTTGAAGGTTTAGTGTGTTGGTGATCAGAAAGAAGTGTGTGTGCCAAACTAGATTGAGATGTCTGCATGAGAGAAGCAAATTGGAGCCAATAAGGATATGAATAAGAAAGTAGAGAAGTGCTAAGACCAGATCATTTACCTATTGTTTCCTAACAGTTGCAGCCGCACTAAAATCCTTTAACCAGGTAGTCCTAATAGGTATGGCATTGTCAATCCCTTCACGAGGTGGCTCATTAACTTGAGTTTAAATCCTTTTGCAAGGTTACTCCTAATAGGGTATAGCTCCTAATAGAGTTGAAGTTGAAATCCCTTAATCAGGTGAATCCTCACATGGTCTTCTCTTAACCGACATTGTTGTAAAGCTCCTAACTGGGCTAGGCTCTTAATAGGGTGCATTCCAAAAGAGTGCAAATCTTGTGGGTGCTAATTCTCACTGTGGTTTTTCCCATTTGGGTTTTCACATAAAAAATCACAATGTTCATATGGTGGATGATTTCTTTATGTGTTGATTTGATTTTATTGCATTGCTTACTTGTTGATGAACACATGGATGAGTAGTTTGGTAAATCTATTTTAGATGGTTGATTGGGTGTTTACTAGTACTGGTAATGAGCTGTTTATGAGTAGCATTGATCATTTTGGTTGAAGATTTCAGTTTACTATTATTACTAATTTACCACCCTCTTAGTAATAAATGGATCCTCACAATAATAATTGGTATCAGAGTGTTAGGTCCTCTTTGTGCAAAAGCTTAACCGCTTGAGGAAAAGGTCCGAGGAAGATGATGAAGAATGAGGGTCCCAAATTTGCTAATGACAACTACCAGATATGGAGTGATAGAATGAAGATTTATATCAAAGGTATGGGTGCTTAGTTTTGGCAGCATGTTATTACTAAGTATGTACCTCCTACCGGTCCTTTGATTACAGATCAACTTAAGGAGCAGCAAAAGAACATCCAAGCATTAGAAGCAATTGTAAGTACATTTTCTAATTCTAAATATATTGATGTCCATGGTTTAAAGACTACTTTTGAATTCTGGGAGAAGTTACAATTAATCTATGGTGGTGATGAGAATGTCCAAAAGGCTAAGGATGAGAGTCTTAGAGGAAAATTTGATGATATGAAAATGATGGAAGGTGAAAATATTACTCAATATGGACAAAGAATAAAGGAAGTTATCAGTGGAATCAAAAGTGCAGGTGGTACTATAAGTGATGGCACTGTAGTGAGAAAGATGATTAGAACAATGTCATCACTATTGATTCTTTGATTGGTAAGCTCACTACTTTTGAGTTAAATAGTTTTGATGACAGTGTATCTAAGATAGAATTTGCCTTTAAGACATCTGTATCTAGTGTACCAGTGAGAAAAGGGAAAGATGTTTGTCATAGTCATGAATGCAAGTCAAGTCATGATGGTGGTAGCAAAGCTCATATGGATGATGAAGATAATGTGATGGAGTTTGAGGCATTATTGGCAAAAAGACTTCCTAAAGGCACTGGTAAGTATAAAGGCAAGCTTCCCCTCAAATGTTTTTCTTGTAACAAGATTGGACATATAGCTGCAAACAAGGGAAAAGGAAAGAAATAGTGCTATGTTGCAGTTGATGAAAGTGTCACTTATGAATAATTTGAGGATGGAGATAGTGAGGAGATTGTTTTTGCCGCTGTTAAGGAAGATCTGTCAGATAAGAAGGCTTTAGTATCTCAAATTGATTGCAGTGATGATGGATTATTTATAGTGGTTGTTCACATCACATAACCGGTGATAAGAACAAGTTTATTTCTCTTGAAGAATTTGATGGCGGTGTTGTAAGATTTGAAAATAATTTACCCTGTATGGTAAAAGGTAAAGGATCTATCTCTTTGAATGGTAAAAGTGATGTTGATGATGTTTATTGGGTTGAAGGTGTAAAACATAAATTGTTGAGTGTTGGTCGAATGACAAAGGATATCATCTTGATTTTAAAAGCAGAGTGTGCAGGATCTTAGGATGCAAAGGATAATTGTTTGCTACTAGAAAACAAACTAAAGATAATCTATTCCATCTGAATGCTAATATAAATAGTTTTTTGGTTTCTTAGGTTGAAGATAGCTAGTTATGACATAGAATATTTTGTCATGTGAAGTTTGACAATGTGATTAAGGTCAGAAAATCTAGTATGGTGAGAGGTATGTCAACTTGTTAAACTAGACAATGTGTTGTGTAAATAATGTCAGATAGGTAAGACGATTGCATCTTCTTTTAAGACTAAACCCTTTTCTTCTAAGCATATTCTTGATTTGGTGCACACCGACTTATGTGGTCCTATGAGGACTGGAAGTTTTTATGGTGATAAGTACTTCATGTTATTTATTGATGATTTTTCGAGGATGATGTGGGTTACTTTTCTGAAGGAAAAGTCAGAAGCTTTTAGCAAATTCAAAGCATTCAAAGCCTTAGTGGAAAAGGAAACTGATAGGAATATTAAGTGTCTGAGATCTGACCGGGGTGGAGAGTTTACATCAGATGAGTTTGTAAGAAATTCTAATGAAAATGGTATAGATAGTCAAATGTCTACACCTAGAAGTCCTTAGCAGAATGGAATTGCAAAAAGAAGAAACATAACCATTGTTGAAGCAACTAGGACTATGTTGTTGCAGGGATATGTACTTAAGATATTCTGGAGAGAGGCAGTCAACACTTCTTTCTACACACTGAACTAGGTACTAGTGAAGAAAGGTAATGATATAACACCTTATGAGCTATGGTATGGTAAAACTCCTAATGTTAGTTATTTTAAAGTTTTTGGTAGCATATGTTTTATAAAAAGAGATGATTATATTGGTAAATTTAATGCTAAGAGTGAAGAACATTTCTTGGGTATTCCACTAAAAGCAAAGCTTTCAAGTGTTACAAAAAAAGGACAAAGAAGATTGTGGAGAGTTTGAATATAAAGATTGATGAGTACTCTAATGAAGCTAATATAGCAATAGATCTGATGAAGCAGATGATCATTAGAAACTTGCGATTATTGAACCGAAAGTATAGAAATATGTTGAGTAGAACAATGCAGATGATGATGCTCAACCGGTGGATGAAGAACCAACAGATGATGAAGATGGAGAACAAGAAGAAGTTGGTAGACTAGAATTAGTTGTACCTAGGCATGTTAGGTTAAATCATCCAGAAGATCAAATAATAGGTGACAAGAATTTGCTGGAGTGCAAACTAGAAGAAAAATCAGAGAAAATTCTTGTCTAATTTCAACAATTGAACCAAAGACAGTTAGAGAAGCTCTTAAAGATGATGACTAGTTAAAAGAAATGAATGAAGAGCTTCATCAGATTGAGAAAGACAACACATGGTCACTTGTTCCTAGACTTGATGATAAAAATGTAATTGGTACAAATTGGGTATTTAGAAACAAGTTGAATGAAGAAGGAGAAGTTGTTAGAAACAAAGCAAGACAAGTTTTCAAAGGGTATGCATAAGAAGAAGGTGAAGATTATGGAGAGACCTTTGCACTATTTTCTAGCCTTGAACGTGTCAGAATGCTTAAAGGATTTCAAGTTTATCAAATGGATCTTAAGTTACCATTTTTGAATGGTATTCTTGAAGAAGAGGTGTATATTGAACAATTGGATGGGTTTGCATTGATAAAAAATAAGGATATGCTATGCAAACTACATAAAGAATTATAAGTTCTAAAGCAAGCACCAATGAAATGGTTTGAAAGACTTCATATATGTTGGTGTAAATAAATATTCATTTTGGATATTATTACACTTACTTAAGTTAACTTAGGATAATGCATCTCTTCGTAGTTTGGATTTGAGACACTTAGGGAAGTGTGCACATAGGGATAGAGCTTGTAGGAGAAATTCCACCTTTTGTGGTCTTATTTTGCTATTACACTCCACATTGGGTGGGTCATCCACCTCTTGTGGAATATTATATTATTTCTCCTACCTACCCTTAGTATTTCTTACCTACCCTTGTTTCTCATTGAGCCACATGTCATATTTGTGTGCTCATACATCCATATGGCCTTGCCTATATAAGCAGGCCTCTATTAATTGTATTGGTTAATCCAGTTGATCATTTGCATATTGATGAGAATACAGTTTGTTCTTGTCATTCTATTGTCTCTTTTATGCTTTTCATTGTGCCCTTGATCTTGGCAAAAACCTACATGGTATCAGAGCTATTGGGGCTTCATTGATCGATTTTTGGAGACATTGTGGAAGGCTTCTATTTTCGGATTTGGGAATCTTCATTTTTTGGGGGTGTCATACAGTGATTTGGACATCACCGTTGAATCCGGGAGGCCGTTTCCATAAATTTTGACTATAAAGTCGACCTATTTTGGTGAGAAATTTTTTTTCCCCATTTTGGCTATTATCGTACAGATTTCGAAATTTTTAAAAAAAAATTATTTTTCAAATTTTGTTTTTTTGAAAAATCAAAAAAAAAAAAAAAAAAAAAGGTTTTTTGTTTGGGGGTTTGCAGACCCCCCCGTACACTATACCTGCATGTCGCAAGTGTTGTAGGCACCACCCGTACCTACCGATCTCCCTGCCGCCATTCGTGCTTGTACCCGCTGCCGCCTGCTCCGGTACCCGCCGTCCTCGTTGCCCACTGCCACCCGAGCACCTAGTACTCTTCGCTCGCCCACCGGTCTCCACCTTCCACAGCCGCCGGAGACTTCCGCAGGTCGCCGACGGCACCAGTCCAGTCACCGCCTCCAGCTACCGCCACGCAGACACCCAGTTAACAACTGGGACCCTGCCATGTGGCACACATGTGCAGACCTCCGTACGCCACGTCACCCGTGCCATGCAGTCCATCCGTACAGTTCCATGTCATCATCAGTACTGCATAGTCAGCAGTCCGTACAGTACGGACGCCCAGTCAGCAGGAAGGCGAAGTTTTTGCGACGGTCATATGGCCGTCAAATTTAACACAGTGACTTGCTGACATCAGTGCCACATCAGCACTTTTTGAAATTTTTTTGACCCCTCTCCATTGGGCTTTTCAGTTTTGTAGTCCAACTTTGAAAGGCCATATCTTGCTCATTTTTGCTCCTTTTTTGGTGCAATTTTTTTTGAAATGGGCTAAAATTTCATGATCTTCTCAGTGGTGTGGTTATTTTCTGATTTTGGTGCATAGGTTTTTCTAAATTTTTGGATTCTCTTAGTTGTACCTATCCAATCCTCAATTTTGCAACTTCAAAGGCCTTGTTTGAGCTCATACGACCTCCTTTTCAGGTGCCGTTTTTTTTTAAAGTGCTTATTTTTTCATCTACTTTCAGAACCTATGATCAGATTTCAGAGATTTTGAGTGGAAATTGTACTTTCAGATATTGGTCTTATTTGGCCTATTAGGTACTTGTAAATTGCTTGGATCTTAGTTAGATCTCTTGCATTATCAGTTTGGGACTCTTTTGGCCTTATTGAGGCAGTTGTAAAATTGTAAATTAGAAGTCCACTTTGCCATTTTTTGCAAGTGGCCCATTGTATATGCACTACTTATAAAGTGCCAAAATCATCACATTTGGGGGGGTTTCTTTGATTGAGTGAATTTGGGGGGGTGTCTTGTGTGATTGTGCCTCTCTTTGTGCTCTTTCCATTTTTTGTTGCAATGAGTCCCAATAAATTTCCACCTTTAACTCCACATAATTATGCATCATGGAAAATTAAAGTATGGAGTAAACTAATGGAAAAGGGTCTCACACACTACATAGATGGAACAATAACAGCACCACCTGATCCTAAGACTAATCCAATTGCTCAATTAGAATGGCTCACAAAGAATTGCATGGCTCTTGGAACCTTACGCCATTATGTATCAGATGACCTCATTTTTCACATTGAGAAGTGTAAAACAATCAAGGAGGCTTGGGATATGTTTCAGAAATTGTATGGACAAGTTGATGAAATGAGAGGCTATCAGATTGACAATGAGCTCACCAACTTAGATCCCAAGAGTTTTGATACAATCCAAGAGCAAAGCTTAAGGATTGTGGAATTAACAAAAGGGATGCTCAATTGATATTCAACTTGTTGGATAAGCTTGCACTAGAATATGCAGCATTTGTATCTAGCTTCCAAACTCATCGTTTGACAGTGGGGAGTTCTTATGTTATGCCTTCATTTGATGCTTTCACAGAAATGTTGATATTGGAACAATCTAAGTTGTTGAACATGGGGTTTCTCAAGTCTTCAAAGTCCAAGGCTTTGGTGGCTAATCAAGGGAATCAAGGAAGTCATGGCAAAGATTTCAACAAGAAGAAAAAGCAATCCAAGTCTAAGCCACACTAGGAAAAAGGACAATCATCCTCTCCATCACAAGGCGATTTTTCATCCTCTTCCAAGAAGGAGACACCACCTAAGAAGGATAAACCAACTTATGCATATTGCAAAAAGTATGGTCATGATGAGCATCGATGCCATGCAAAGCAAGTTGATGAGTTAACCAATCTTCTCAAGAAAAACAACATCAACTTGCCATCCATCTACACAAAGAAGGATTGATCTCCTTCCTCTTCCTCACAGTCTAAGGGAAAAGGGCAAGCATTTGTGGCTACAACAGGTTCTTCACAACAATGGATACTTGACTCGGGTGCCTCATATCACATGGGTTCTACAAAGGAGCAGTTTTCTTCATTGGAGCCATCTAAGGTACCTCACATTTACATAGGTGATGACACACAAGTAGAGGTTGAAGGGAAAGGTTCAGTTGACATGGATGATGGAACATTTGAGAATGTTCTCTATGTTCCTAACTTGTCTACCAACCTTCTCTCCATCTACCAAATCACACTATGGGAATGGGAAAAAGGTTGAGTTTACACCAGATTCAGTTGTGGTAAAGGAACTTGATGATGATGCCTTGGTAGTAGTGGGACAAGTCAATGACAACTCAAGGCTTTATTCATTCTCCCACTTTGTGCCAAGTTCACCTTCTAGGGCCTTGCTTACTCATTCAAATTCAAAAAGTAAGCTATGGCATGAGCGGTTTGGTCACCTCAACTACCGCTATCTTTAGCAGCTAAGCACTAAAGACATGGTCACAGGTCTACCTCGAATCAGTTTTTCAGAAGGAGTATGTTCAGGGTGTTCCATGGGCAAGCATCCTGAAGAGAAGTTTGATAAAGGGAAAACTTGGAGAGCTTTGGAAGTTCTTCAACTTGTTCACAACAATGTAGCAGGTCCATTTCTAGCACCTTCATTCAGTAAAGCCCGCTATGTTCTTACCTTCATTGATGACTACTCCCACTTCACTTAGGTCTACTTTCTCATTCATAAGAGTGAAGTATTTGACAGATTTCAGGACTTCAAGACTTGTGCGGAGAAGCAATCAGGGAAAGTGGTCAAGATTCTTCGCACAGATAATGGAAGGGAATATGTGAACAAAAGACTTGAGGATTTTTGTACATTTGAGGGGATTGATCTTCAGCATTCTGTAGCATACACTCCACAGCAGAACGGGGTTGCAGAATGCAAGAATAGAACTCTCAAAGAAATGGCTAGTTGTATGATACATGCACATTCTCTTGATCCCGCCTTTTGGGAAGAGGCTATCAGTTGTGCCACACACATCCAGAATCAGGTTCCTCACAAAGCTTTGCAAGGTATTACTCCTTTTGAAGCTTGGACTGGTAGGAAACCGATTGTGAGACATTTCAGAGTCTTTAGGTGTCCAGCATGGGCTTGCATACCTCCACAGAAACGCAAGGCATTGGAACCTCTGAGTCGACCTTGCATATTTGTTGGATATCCTGAGGGTGTTAAGGCATACAGATTGATGGATCCAGAGACACATGAGGTATTCATTGAGAAGAGTGTTCACTTTGAGGAAAGCTCTCCTAGCTTAGCCTCTCTACCTCCTCCACCTTCCTCCATTATGGATAGTGATGTTAGTGATTCAGATGATGAGACTCCCTCAACTCTGACTCGCAGGGTTACACCTCCACAGGGTCCACTTGAAGTTGAGGAGCCTCATTCTCCACCTCCACCTAGACCTCATTGGGCTCGATAGACACTTGAGTCCGCAGGCTCTCTTGTTGGGGATCCTTCAGACACGGAGAACTCGATCACAACATTAGGATCTTCCACATGCATTCATTGCTACCGCTTCTGATCTACAGAAATTTAGGGAAGCATCAGGTGTTCCTGAGTGGGACCAAGATATGGAGGAAGAGTATAGTTCTTTGATGAGGAGCAACACATGGGATCTAGTCCATCTCCCTAAGGGGAGAAAGATGGTTTGATGTAAGTGGATCTATCGAACCAAGTTTGCAGTGGATGGTAGTGTGGATAAGTATAAGGCTCGGCTTGTTGCAAAAGGTTTCTCGCAGGTTGCAGGTGTTGACTATACTGAGACCTTTGCACCCGTAGCCAAGATGAACTCCATTCGTTTGACACTTGCTATTGCTGCAGCTCATGGTTGGGCTATACATCAGATGGATGTGAAGAGTTCTTTTCTTCATGGTGATCTTGATGAGGAGATTTATATGGAGCATCCATAGGGTTTCATCCAGGATACTTCCTTGGTTTGCAAACTAAGGAAATCTCTCTATGGCCTTAAGTAGGCCCCCAGGGCTTGGTACGCCAAGATGGATTCCTTTCTTCTCTCTGCAGGGTTCACCAGGTGTCATTCCGATCTGAATGTCTACATTTTGCGACAGGATGACTCTCACTTGATACTTGTGCTCTATGCTGATGACTTGATCATTACAAGGAGTACTTCATCCATCATTAGCAGGGTCAAATCTGCTTTGCATGACAGATTTGCTATGACTGACTTGGGTCTTTTGCACTACTTTCTCGGGATAGAGATTTCACAGTCACCTTCCGGGATCACACTATCGCAGCCCAAGTATGCTCTTGATCTACTTGCATGCTCTCATATGGCTGATTGTAAGCCTGCCCTGACTCCCTTTCTTTTAGGAGTCAAGCTTGAGGCTCAGTATTCTTCTCTACCAGATGATGCCACGTTGTATTGTCAGCTTGTGGGTAGTCTCATCTACTTCACTCATACATGCCTTGATATTTCATTTGCAGTTGGCATGGTTTCCCGCTTCATGCAGGATCCACATGAGCTTCATTGGAAAGCCACCAAATGCATCCTTCATTACATCCAGGGTACACATCACTATGGGATTCACTATGCAACAGGCACAGGACTTCGCTTGGTTGGTTACACAGACTCCGATTGGGCTGGTGATCTAGTTGATCGTAAGTCTACTTCTGGTTATAGTTTTCACCTTGGTTCGGGCCCCATTTGTTGGCAGAGCAAGAAGCAACATGCTATTGCTCTCTCTTCAACTGAGGCTGAGTATTGAGGCATTGTTAACACAGCGACTGAGACCATTTGGCTCCAGCAGATTCTCACAAAGTTTGGATTCACCACTCCACGACCGATAGTTCTACATTGCGACAATCAGAGTGCTATTGCAATCTCGAAGAACCCGGTCCAGCACCAGTGGACCAAGCACATCAAGATTCATATGCACTATATCCAAGAGCTCATCTAGGAGTAGGTCATTGATTTGCAGTATTGTCCTACTGCAGAGCAGGTTGCTGACATATTCACCAAACCTTTCACTGAGAGTAAGTTCCAGCAGTTACGAACTCTCTTGGGGGTGCGGGATGTGTCATTAGGGGGGGTCAGCTGACTTCTCCTTCCTCTCTTATGGGGGGGACTTTTTCCTCTTTGAGGTTTTGTCCTTCATCTTTGAGATTCTTTTGTACATTCATCTCTCTTTTGGGGGGGAGTTTTTCCCCACTGGGTTTTCTCCCTTTCTCCATTTGTGAAAGATTGCATTGCATAGTTTTGCTTGCATTTGCATATTGTACATGGGTACCTATCATGGCCTTGTCACCGGGACCCATCTTGCATTGTTGACTTGAGTCTTCATTCCCCTAAGTTGCACTTAAGGGGGGGTGTTGGTGTAAATAAATATTCATTTTGGATATTATTACACTTACTTAAGTTAACTTAGGATAATGCATCTCTTCGTAGTTTGGATTTGAGACACTTAGGGAAGTGTGCACATAGGGATAGAGCTTGTAGGAGAAATTCCACCTTTTGTGGTCTTATTTTGCTGTTACACTCCACATTGGGTGGGTCATCCACCTCTTGTGGAATATTATATTATTTCTCCTACCTACCCTTAGTATTTCTTACCTACCCTTATTTCTCATTGAGCCACATGTCATATTTGTGTGCTCATACATCCATATGGCCTTGCCTATATAAGTAGGCCTCTATTAATTGTATTGGTTAATCCAGTTGATCATTTGCATATTGATGAGAATACAGTTTGTTCTTGTCATTCTATTGTCTCTTTTTTGCTTTTCATTGTGCCCTTGATCTTGGCAAAATCCTACAGTACACATATGATTAAGATAGGATTCCAAAGAACCACTGAGGACAACAATATTTATTTAAAGACTGAAGGAGACAAGATGTTGATTGCAAAAGTATTTGTTGATGACATAATATTTAGAGGAGACGATAATATGTGTATGTATTTTGCAGATGAGATGAAGAAATTGTTTGAGATGTCTCTGATCGGTGAGATGAAATTCTTTATTGGGTTTTAGGTCCAACAGCTCGAAGGTGGTATTTTTATCTGTTAGTCTAAGTATGTGAAAGAAGTGTTAAAGACCTTTGGAATGGAAGACTACAAATCAGTTGGTACTCCTATGGTTACCGGTTGCAGATTGTCAGAAAAATATGATTCACCCTCAGTGGATAAGAAGGAATACAGGTCCATGATTGGGAAATTGCATTATGTTGTTCACAGTAGATCGGATATAGCCCATGCAGTTGTCTTAGTTGAAAGATTTAAAAAGAGCCCTAAGGAGACACACATGACAATGGTAAAAAACAATTTTAGATATCTCAAAGGGACAATTGATTATGGATTGTGGTATGCTTAGAAAGGCAATTTTTCTTTGTAGGTTTTGAGAGATGCAGATTGGGCAGGAAATGTTGATGACTAGAAAAGCACAACTAGTGGTGCATTATTTCTAGGTGGTAGACTTGTATCTTGGGCCAGTAAGAAGTAGAGTTGTATTTCACAATCTACAGTTGAAGTAGAATATGTAGCTGCATCCATGAATTTTACACAAGATATTTGGATGAGACATGTCTTGGAAGGTTTCAAGGAAGATATGACAGAACCGGTGACTATATGTTGTGATAACACTAGTGCTCTGAATATTTCTAAGAATTTGGTATTGCATGCTAGGACTAAATATATTTAGCTAAAGTATCACTTTCTAAGAGAAAGAGTATAGGAAAAGAAAGTGAGAATGGAGCATGTATCTAGTAAGGAGCAATTGGAAAATATATTTCCCAATCCTTTTCCTAAGTCAACCTTTGAATATGTTAGAGGAAAGCTAGGGGTTATACCCCTACCCAAGATCAACTAGGATGTTGGTGATGCATCAATCTAGGGGATTCCCTAAATATCTTTCACTGTGGATTGATGAGAAGTGGGATACTCCTCAGGGGGAGAAGCTAAGATGTGACATACAGAGGTAATGGAGATAAAGCAGTAGCTGAGATTAAGTCTGAAGATGACTTTGCACCTTTGGCATTGCTATCAAAGGGGGAGAAGATAAATGAGAAAGATGGAGGAGAAATATGATAAGGGGAGTAGAGCAAGATAAAGCAAAGGAGGAGAAGATCAAGTGAATAACTGATGACCGAAAGAGAGATCAAGTGAAGAACTGATGATCGAACAGTGATGTTGCAAACTTAACAGGTTTCATGTTGAACTTTTGGTGTTGCAGTTTTTGGTGTTTCCATCAATGCCAAAGGGGGATATTGTTGGCATGTTGGCATAACTAATGGAGATGATGGTGTACCGGTAAAAAATGATGTTGTTAGGACTGTTGGTGATAATATATTGATGGACTATTGGTGATGATATAATTATTATATGATCAGATATTTGTGTTGTCATTGATGGAAACCATGTTTGTCCATGTTTGATATGTCATCTAAGTCTACTAGTATATCCTAACTAGTAATAGATTGAATGGATTGAGTTGGAAAGCTAAAATGCTAAGTTGATAGTGAACCGGTAAAGTAGGGATAGAGAAGGAGATGATTGCGGTAGTGATCCATGTTGAGTTATGTGTTGCAGTTTGGAACGTATTCTTATAACATTGTAATGAGTCTATGACATGAAATACATCATGTTTGGAGAACCGGAAGTCATGTTTGTAATTAACTATTCTATATTCAGCTAGGGTTTGAGAATAGGTAACGAGATCTCTTTGACCGATGATGTTTTATGGTTTGGTGGTGATTATTTTTATGTTCATAAGATGGTGATGATGTGTCAAAATTTGTGTGAATGGATAAGATGTTGTTTTGGCACGTACAAGGAGCAAATTTCTTGGAAAGCAGTGAAGTCCTTAGTAGACTGAGCTAAGGGTTTGAAAGCATATCAGATCAATGTGCGGTGATGAGTTAAGATCATTCAATGACTATAATTGTCTTAAAACTTGTTGTAATGATCTGGAATATATTTTAGTGGACTATTTTGTCACGCTTGATGTAATTTCATGTAAATTCAAATATTGCTAGGGTTATGTAACCAACTTAATTGTAAAGGTTATTTAGGTCATGTTTTTGAAGGTTTAGTGTGTCGGTGATCAGAAAGAAGTGTGTGTGTCAACCTAGATTGAGATGTCTGCATGAGTGAAGAAGATTTGAGTTGATAAGGATCTGAACTAGAAAGAAGAGAAGTGCTAAGACTAGATCATTTACCTGTTGTTTCCTAACAGTTGTAGAAACACTAAAATCCCTTAACCGCGTAGGTTCTAACAGGTCCGACATTGTAAATCCCTTCACTGGGTGGCTCATTAACTTGAGTTTAAATCCTTTTGCAAGTTTACTCCTAATAGGGTATAGATCCTAACAGAGCTGAGGTTGAAATCCCTTAACTAGGTGACTCCTAATAGAGTCTTCTCTTAACTGGACATTGTTGTAATGCTCCTAATCAGGCTAGGTTCTTAACAAGGCGCATTCCAAAAGAGTGCAAATCTTGTGGGTACTAATTCCCACCATGGTTTATCCCATTTGGGTTTCCTCGTGAAAAATATTAGTGTTCATACGGTGGATGATTTATTTATGTGTTGATTTGATTTCATTGCATTGCTTACTTGTTGATGAACACATGGATGAGTAGTTTGGTAAATATGTTTTAGATGGTTGATTGAGTGTTTACTAGTACTGGTAATGAATTATTTATGAGTAGTATTGATCATTTTGGTTGAAGATTTCAGTTTATTGTTATTATTGATTCACCCCCCCTCTTAGTAATAACTAGATCCTCACAATAACACCAAATATCCCGCAGACTTGGGGTAAGGAAGATAATCATGTTCACAAGAAAAATCTATCTCTGCAAGATCTAGTGAGAAAATATAAGAAAATGCAAATAGAAATGCTGAAACTACAAAACAGAAAACAAATTGAAAATAAATGTTTTTGGTTGATGCAAGATTGCCAAGAACCGAGGATGCTCTTGCATCAATAGAGAATTTGTTTGTCTCATTGGTCTATGCATTTGCATGGATCACCTTACTTAAATTCAATCAAAAATGATAGTGGTTGGCTTCTTTTGTTAGCATACATAGTTATTGCTTGCATTCGTAAGCTCCATTATTTTGGAGCCCATGCTTTGAATGATCCATTTTTGTGGCCCATGCTCCATCCTTTCTTTCCACTCTAGAGTGCATTCATGGTCGGTGCATACAAGTTAAAAGGTGAATTTTTAATGTCATGGGCACTCATTTGGAAACATAAGGCTTACACTTATCACCTTATCTGCTTGGAGAGGTCATGTTTTTACTTGGCTGACCTTTGTGAAAGGTGTGTGAACCTGTGCATGGTAGTTGAAGCTCATCTTCACTATGAGAGTGGGAGGACGTAGACACAAGAATTATTCTTTGTTTTGATTTTGCATACAATTTTTCTTTTTGGCATATCAGAAAGCTCTTTCCACCAACTTTGCAGTATTTGAGGCATTTTTCTACTTCACATACTCTGTTGAAGTTGTGTGTTTTTCTTGTGCACTATTGGTTCTTCCACTTGCTTCCTCATATTCTCTTAAGAATTAGCCTTCTTTTATTAACAAGAATCTATGACAAGTGGGCAATTAACAAGAATCTTTTATAGAATAATCAGTTTTTCTATTCTTCAAGATCTGTAAGACCTAGGCAGGTAAACCTTTGTAATATTATTAGATCTAGAACAAATAATAACAAATATTACTCATAAGCAGATGATTCTCATTGAAATAATCCAGAATACGTATGAATTCATTCAAAATAGGCTCCAATTTGAGTTTAGATTATTACATTAATCCCTAAGAGTAAAACTTCCCACTAAAATAATAACCTACTAAAGTAATAAAGAAAAGACACATTTATTTTGAATTGGTTACTGAAAATGTATATAGAAAAACCAGGGCCTTCTCTATTGGAATAGAGTCATATATTTAATGGATGTGACATGAGACTGCATACATAATCCTTGATACACATGCCTTATAAATGCATCCTATTACCATACACCTAGATCATTCTTATCCAATCGCCATTACCATCTTAAAGTGTTGTAATACATAAATAATATTTCATTTCTTTCATGAAGAGAACCAAATTTATGCATCACCCATTCATGAGAAATTCATAAAGACAAATTAACTTATTCTTCCATGATGATGTTTTCATTCATTTCTTTTATCTGCAGACATATAATTCATCAAGAAAGACTCTATATGATTCAATAGTCAAGTAATTTTCTATTCTTTCTCTTTACTCATACAAAATTTCAAAACCCTTTGCAAATGACCCTAAATTCTCTTTTATAGAAACAAGGGAGCAACAAAGCTTCTAGTCAATTTACCATTTGTCACCTTTCAAAAAATATAACAAAATATTCGAAAAGCATCTTTCAAGACTCAAAACCTTAGTGACTAAAAGTGGAGAATAAAGTAACCAAGACGATTAGTCTTTAATGATTTGATTCTCCATGATAGGGAAATCGACACTAATGGAGACAATAACTAAAAGAAACAAGTGGAGCAATAGAAAAATCAGAACAAAAAAACAACCAGTTAGAATAAGAGAAACATATGACTGGTTAAGCCTATTTCTTGAATAAAAATTGTCCTTCTTTTATTCCTACGAAGAACCCACAATCTCTGATCTGGCAAGGTCTTCATTTATATGTCTAGATGTCCTTTTGAGTCAATCATTCCCTCATGGCATGTGGTCCAGCCCCTCAATTACTTTAACAACACAATACTTGTTGTGTCAACTATGCACCTCAATACCTATGGGCCAATAAAATTTCTTGATAATATTTACCCTATTGGGAGACTCCTTGTAGTTGCTATCCACTATTGATTTCACATCTGTGATAAACTTAACATATACACATATGTTGAAATCTATTTGTTAATTGCATTATAATATACAATTTTAATAAGGTAATCTCCATCATTCATTCTCTTTATTGTTACATTAATAACATCCTCATATTCCTACTTCCACTCCTGGAAGGTCTTCAACTCAAAATTTTCATTGTGAAGAGTGGGTATAGTCTAGTGCTACAATTCCTCAAATGATTTCATCTGTTCTTTCATTACTCTTTCCTTGCCCTCAAGATAATAAATTTCATTGGTAATCAAGTCATAAATTTTGCACATATTCACAATCTGTTGAGGGGCCTTAAGCATATATTGAGTAGCTACCCTAAGTTTATGAATCTTTAGTTCTAATGGCCTCCAAGTCTCATAACGTTCTCTCAACTCTTTTAGAAAATCTTCACAATGAATTATTCCTTCAAAAAGAATAAGGAAAGACTTGTATACCTCCTCCAACTTGTCCAAGATAACCTTTAAGAGGTGAGAAAGTGTTCCTCTTATCACTGTTATCACTCTGTCTTTGCCCATCACATTTGCTTGTAACACTTCATCTTCTTTTATTTTCAATTGATGGTGCACATCTTGCAATTCCCTTTTAAAATCATTTAACTCTTTAGATGGAGAGGAGGACTCATCTGGCTCAATCACAACTGGAGGTATAAGAGTCTTGGTGGCTATTTCCTTAATCGAGCATTTTCTACAAGGATCTCAATATCAGTAGCATGTATTTCCACCCACTCTCTCTGGAGGGTAATAATTTCATTTTGTTGCAATTTTGTTGCATCTCTTGTCAGCATGGTTGAGTGCAATGTGATTGTAGCAGCTTCAACTACAGTTGTGTCCTTTAAAGTTGTTATTATTGCACCATCCCTACCCTTTTCCTCTACTCCAATAAGCAACTAAGGCCTGTTAATATTTGTGCATCTTACCCAATGAGCAAGTGCCTAAGAGAAGTGGTAACCAGATCCTATTAAACTCCCATTTTTATCAAATTAAGAAACTAAAAGTAAATCCTTTTGCTATCTTATTTGATCCAACAAAAACATATCTTCTAGATTCCAATGAGGAACTAACAACATTCGACTTTCCTTCACAATTTGTCTTGTTTCATCTACTGTCATGTCCCCTCCTTGATTGTTATATATAACATAAATAAAACAATTATTATTAATTAATATAATATTTATCAACGAATAATTATTAAATATTATTATTTAATATTTATTAAAATTTATTACTAATAATATTCTCAATATGTATTAATTAATATTATTAATATTTAGTTAATGTTCATTAATATACGTATATGGATATGAACACATGTATATATCCACATACAAAATATAGATGCAGAAAATAATGTAATACCCGCATTAGTACATGCTACTAATCCATGGTTAGAGGCAATACAATAACAATCAATTAATCAAAAGGCAAAAGCAAAGACATTAAACTAAAGGATGCCACCTTGGCAAGGGAGATGACCATTTAGAAAGGACATACCTTTCTGTCTACATTAAGGAGATATATATGCCACCCGTCAAGAGGAAAAAAAATAGGGGAAAAAATGGACAGTACAATCATACGTACAACAATACGTCATGAAGGGAGTCTATCACATAATGGAATCATGAATGAAACACACCCAAAATCAACCACCATAAATGGCTATAATACTTCTGATGAACACAAACAATGCCAAACAATACTCTGACTCTTACTTGGTCTACGTCGATAGTATGAAGGGAATTGTTACCAATATCAAGCACAGGAGGCAGCATTTGATACAAATGTATTGACGACTAAATAGAGCACTAGAATTAGTCAACGTTGTTAACAAGTGTCGCCTCCTAAAATAATTTTGTCATCATCATGGGAGAATAATAGAAGTGATACATTACCGACTATGGATAAAGCACCGTGATCCTATCAAGGATGTGTCCATACGCATTACACAAGAGACACAAACTAATCGACAATGTCAACACATGGATTATTTAATCAATAATCAATTGTTTGTCATGTGATTATCGTGGAATAACAAAGGAGTGCAATACCTTATCATGTGATTATCGTGGAATAACAAAGGAGTGCAATGCCTTATCATGCAATTATCACAAGGAATCCAATTAAAGATACAAATGAATAGATAACCAAAGGGGTGCGATTAGTGAAGGAGGTTATGACCAAGAGGCAAGGGTCATGTCTCCTCATTCCATACGTATGGTATAAAAAGATCTTCCCAGCATCTACATTGGGTCTTGTGGAATTTTTCTCTTGCTTCTAATCCAGTTGGATGGTTCTTTAGGAACCATTGCCAAAGACAAAACATAGGTTGCATAAGGAATACAGTCCTAAATCAGAAATAGTGGCATATTCGAATTAGTTTTGTCTTCTATTTTTCCACCATTGTTACAGGCTTCTACAGTCAAATCTGAATCAACTATCAACCTTATTCATGAAAGGATTGTAGAAGATTATCCACCTTAAATTAGAGAGGGTGGTCAAGATAAGTTTTTTTAAGCTATTTTTTGAATTTTAACTTAAATGTTATAATGAAATGATTTCAGTTTGATATTATCATATTTATTAATAAATTACAAACTCTCACTTTAAGTTAGAATTATTGTTTTGGGATTGAATTATAGTGAATCCCATAAAAAGACATTAAAAGTGGTATTAGAGAAACTTTCCTGTCATCTTGGAAGAGCCAATTAATGCATAGAAGAGGAAAAGCATATTTATGTGGAAGACCCAAATTGGAAAAACTCACAATGAGATTCAACTCAAAATATAGGATCAAGATTACAATAATGTTTTAGGCTCACTTCCAATGAAGCACATTCCTCCCTAAAGGACTTCTAGGCTGAGGTTTACTACTCCAAGACAAGATACTAGGGAGTTGCAAGCTGAGATGCACTGCCTTAGAGCAAGATACAAAAACTACTAGGGAGACTCACTATCTTCTAGCAAGCTACATTAATATATGAATCGAGATCAATAGGCATTTGGCAAGACTACCTCCAACAATTTCCAAGTATGAAGATACTCTTTAATTGCTATCTCAAGCAACCAACCTCAAAACTATCACCACACATGGCCACAACTTCATGTCACTATCTTTGAAAATAATATAATAATGTAAATCAATTGTATGCATCTATTCACACACTCATCTACAACATCAACATATATTAGTTCTTCTATATATACCATTCTCTTCATTGCAAACATCAATTAGGTTGGCTAGAATAGGAGACAAACATAGGTCCTATCAAGTTACCTACCAAAACACAATTGTGATGAAAGCGGTCCAATTCAAGTGGCAGAAGGAACTAAAACAATCATATCATTTTTATCTCTAAGATGTCTCAAACTATTCACATGCTAGTACATATCCTCCAAAGTTGAAAAAAAGGTAACATGCAAATAAACCATGTAGCACATTACTAGTTGACCTAAAAATATATATTCAAGATGAATAAACCTAATGTGGATTCTCACATCCCAAAGTAGGACCCAAATACAATCTAACACAACCTTCAATTCAAGTGGAGATACCTAACGATACACTGTAAGAAATAAAATAAATTTTGTCATTGAAACTAGAGTAGTTTCCTTGAAACACAAATACCAGAAATAATGCATCAAAAATCATATCTTCTAACAACATGCAAAGCATGAAGTGACATTCCTTGAATATGCAATAGCCTTCCCAAATACTTCTTCCTTATTGTTATATCAAAAATATATTGGCACAACACAACTTGGTACAAAACACTTCATTTGGAGGACCAAAATACTTAGTCGTGAACAAAACACCATTATCAACTTTTGCAAACAACACCAGCATTTGAAAGTTGAATTGAGACACAACACAAATGCTTTAAGAATGTCCTCAAAGTCACATCACTTGAAACATCAACATGGAGAAATGTAGAGAATGTCTCAGGCACATCATCTTTTGACTTAAGAACAATTAAGAAATATAAGCACCATTTTATTGCATCATTCTATTGCCATGCTTCTAACCCTCAACACAATATTTCTCATCTGAAAGCATTTCATCCTCGTCTTAATAATCCTCATATTAGAGAATCTAATCCTCATCTTAATATTCCTTATCTCAAAGCTTTACACATGGTGTTCCTTATTTTGTCACCCATTCTTGCATATTCTTCTTGATAATAACATTTTTTTTGTGATGGCATATAAAGAGGCAATGATTTTTAAAATTGAAAATATTTTCCATAACTTAGGTTTCCAATGAGAAATTCATCCTTAGAGATTAGGAAGAAACCATCGTGTATACGTTGTTCTACAGTAGTACTAGAAACAATATACTTATCCCTCTTTAATTTGAGAGATATAATTGAGATAATCTCAACGTTTTCATCTTTATCACACCAAGCTCCCAACTTAAGATTATATATAAAAATCATCCTATCTTTATTTCTAGAATCATCAAGCTCTTCTACTAAAACTTTTTGAGAAGACATTCTATTCATCTCTTTATTCCATCTTTTCTTACAAATTATTTTTTCCATCTTGATCATCAACAATACACATTTAAAAAAAAAACATAATTACCAAAATTATTCAACCAAACCTTCCATTTGATTTTGTACTTCCTCTTTGATTGGCTCAATGATGTTCTGTGACTCTACTTTCATATGCTCTCTTGATTCTTGATATTTAAAGCGTTATCCAATTTATCTTCTTTCTTTCCTCTTCTTATGAAATATTCATCAAAATGGGACTTCAAAATCTACCTTGAAAGGTACTCCTCAAAAGTTCTGAAAACTTCACCTTGTTGAAGTATAACTTATCCTGTAAGCTATGCAAATTAATAAAATGTATAGGCTGCCTTAAATTTTGTGCATTTCATAAAATAGTCGTCAAACCACTTAGAAATTTTGGAAACATGTAAGCTGGCAAGATTTTCAACTTCTCCCATGATTAGCAACTTTAGAAACCTGTAAGTTGGCAAGATTTTCTTTCTATTACACCGTGAATTCACAGAATTGTGTGGCAGCATCAATATCAGTCTCAGAAGATTCATGTACTGGTGTATAGTATATTATATCGTCTACAGTGGATAATCTGAAAGTAACCTTCCTTTTGGTCTTTGTTGAGAGGCGGCTGTCAGGGGCTTGCTCAGGTAGATGGATTTGAGGAGGCCGAGGAGGTGGAGCAGGATTGGCTTTCTGAGTTCGCGTGAAATGGAAATAAGGAACATGTAGTTCCTTCATTTTATTTACTTTAGTGAAAGAGCTCAGAAACAACCTTGAGGACACTTTAATTTTGGCCATAGACTATGATGCTAAAGGCACGCAACCCAACTTGGCACCACAGGATCCCTTGTCAGAAACAGACCCATGATTTACATTTTGCTGATCTGGGTGTATTGTTGCTGATCTTTTCAATGCTGAATCTGGAGATTCCTTCAATGCAGGAGCTACCCCTGATGGAGCAGTATTCTTTTTGGTTTTATGCTCCTTCAGTATATGCTTGATTGTGTGCTTAGGAACAATCAAATATTGCTTTCCTGGAACCAGAGTGGCCTTTGGACATACTACAAACCATGGAACTCTGAAAAAATCAGGTCTGGCTATGCAGTAATTGGGATGTTGGTCCATAATATCTTTAGCAGGTACTGGGCTGTAATATAATACAGTTTTGCCACCAGGGAAGATTATTTTCAATACTGATCTGCCATCATCATCAGTAGCCATCTTCAATGGGAAGCTTTTCTTCTGTGGATAACTTAGCAAGAGCAAACTATTCATAAAAATGCAAAGGAAAGGAGAGAAGGAGAGTCTCTAGGGTTCCGTTCCTTTATGTAGAATGTGATGTGGTAAGTAGCTTTCAATCCATCATATTTTTTATCCTTAAGAAATACCATCTGATCTACAATGAAGATGAGATTGTAATTACAGAAGAACTTGGAAATGTGAAAATACCCAGAAGCCTCAACGAAGATAAGGTGATGAGTATTGACTAACATTGGATTTGGACGAACTTTGTATGCAAGTTGTGCTTTGCTAATCACGACCTTGCAAAATATTTCTCTTTTAGACCCTCATCGTTTTGTTTCCTACCCATCATCTCTATGTTGCTTGGATAAGGATATCATGGATAGATAAGTTTTTGAAAGACATTTATATAAGAAAACAGACCAGCAAAACAACTGATAATAATAAAGAAAACATGTACTCCATATTCCGTGGAGAATATTGATGTTATGAGCTGCACTGTCTTATGATTTTCATGCAGAATGAACAATATTCCAAGACAGCCTCCTCATACGTTGGATCGGTGGTCCATAAATTATAACGCATGGGATTTAGTATGGTTATCGTCGAGAACAGCATAGTTTTCCATGCTTTTCTTAACTTTTAATATGATGCATCCAAAGCATCATCTATTTTTATTCTTTTACATTTATGAATAGTTGTCAGTATTATTGAAGAAATACTGTTTGGTAATATAATAATTTTATTGTTGAATTTTCTGAAAAAATTGGAATTCGCCAAGTCATTAGGCTTTTGTAATGGAGAGCTCATCTAGTTTACAAACCAATATCAAATAAAAGATCAATTATATATATATATATATATAATCTTTTTTTTTAATTTTTAGAATAATTTTTTTTTTCTTTTTCAATATTTGTTTAATAATATTCACTCTAACTTTCTTTTTAATTTCAATTTGTTTCATAACAACATAAAATTATAAAGAAAACATTTCAAATCGTATTTAAATATAAGATATTATAACAAAGATAAATATTTGGCTTCAACTAATGTGCATGTTAAGTAGTTTACAATTACATATATACTTTTACTATCAAACGCTTGTCAATTTCTATTTGTTTTTATTAAATTAACATTAACTTAAAGATTATGATTATTCTCCTTTGTGTTTAAGTAGTCTAGAAACCTATTGAATTAGTTTTTAAATAAAAAATTGAAGATAATTGAGTTCTTCAAACTTTTACAATCCATGATATTTGTTGCTTAAATTTTTTTGGATTGCAAAAATTATTATATACAATTGAACCTACAAATCTTAAGCAATGAAAATTCAAGCTAAGTTTGATCATTTAAACTTAAGGTTTTCATAGTTTATATTAAGTCTACAAATACCAATGTAAGATTGTTTATGATTATAGTGGACACGTTGAAATGATTTATGCTTGATCTTTTACTTTATTTAAGCTATATATGTTAAAAAAAAATTTAAAAAATTGAGGTGCCTCTATGTGAGGCAATTTATAGTTAACGTGAGTTGATTCCAAGATTTATGATAATCTGGTTGCCAATTTGAAATTGGTTACCTTATGCTAGTAGATAAACACTCTAAATTTTAATTAAAAAATAAGGTCAACTAGAGATTCTTACCTAGAAATTAGAAAGAGGATGAAGACTTCCATAGATGAGACATCTAACATAACAACGTCTATTGAAGACACATCTTTGATTTTATTTTTTCATTCCTCTACCATGATCATACACATTATTACATAAATTTTGATTCCAAAATAGTATGTTTTAACTTGTCATTAACAAGCAACTTTATTAATGATACAAATATTGTAGTCACGCAATTTAGAGGCTAGATTGTGCAAGTATCTAACAAGAAAAAAATTGTTCTTTTACATTTTAGAACCTCTAACCCATTTGATTCCAATTTTTCAAAGACTATTTAGTGATTATAAAAATGATTTTGAGCCTTTGTTGAAATATAGTCTGCAAAGGGGAATCTCTTTTGATGATATTGTGTCTCTTGTATAAATTTCCATGTCAAGATAAGTAAGTCTCATGGTAAAAGATATCTAGCTAGGTATAAATAAAATAGTAGAAGATAATGGGGGAAGGAGTTGTACAAAAGATCAAAGATTTACCATTTTAGCTCTAGTTATGTGTGTATAGAGCTAAGGGAAGGCATAAAAAATGAAGAAAATATGCATATGATTATTTTAAAATGGTTATGTTATTGGTTTTATTGAACATTAACTAAGGGAGCCTTTCCATAACTCTAGAGGTTCCACATTTTTTCCCTCAACGATCTCCCTTTTGTTTTTTGATAAAAGGCATTAAGCTTGGAATATATAAATATAATAAAAACATCATGAATAGAAAAAATTTAAAAAGAAATAAAAAAACAAGACTGCAAACCCTATTTAAGACCAACCTAAAAATAATTAGTTGGTGACCTAAACTTGAAAGGCTGAAGCAAGCTCAATATCCTCTTTTACCTTTTCATTGTTGAGAAATTTTTTGCCTTCCTCTATTGTACAACCTTTATTCACCAAGACATTGGCTACCTTATTTGCTTCTCTAAAGAAATGAGTGATTTGGAATTTATCCAACCTTTGTAAGAAATTACACACTCCCTATAGAATATACCTAACTTTCCAATTTGGAGCTTCAAAATTTTTTAAAGTAGTTATAATGTTCATGGATTCTCCTTCAATAACTATGTTTTTGATCTTAAATTGACTAACTATTCTAAGACCAAATAGTAATGTTGTAGTTTCTACCACATTATTTGTACCATCTAGGATTCTAGCTCCTCTTGCAACAAGAACCTTGCCCATTATGATTTCTCAAAACAAACCTCATCCTACAAATTCTTCGATTACCTTTTGTTTCACCATCAAAATTTAGTCTGATGAAATCCTTATCTAGAGGTTTCCATTTAATCTCCCCTTGTTGAAACACAAAAAGTTGATGTAGTAAGCTCAAATGGGTTCAAATCTACTCTTGAGAGATACAACACATTATTATATGAAAGAGAGACCAAAGATGTTTTCCCAAGATAAGGCAATAGAGCCCTGTTGCAACAACATTTATTTTAACAAACATGTGAACTTACCAAGATATGTGAAATGTGCACGCTTTTAACTTGTGTATATTTCTTAACAAATTAATTTTTCTTTGTTATGAGAAATTTTTAATAATATAATTCTTTGATACAAATTATTACTATTATTTAAAATAGAAAGTACTTATGAATTACTTTTTGATATCCCATTTAAACTAAAAAAAATTGTGGTGTTTATTCACCTTGTGTATTTTGAGGAAAACATGTTAAATGCGTTATGCTATATTAAACATTATAATTGAAGAGTGAGTATAAATGGCAATTTATATCTTCACTCTAATAAGGTCTATTTGACAAGGTGAGAATATATATTATGATTAGCAAAATAATTACACATTAATTAATAACTAAAGTTGTCTTTGCAGTTTCATGATTTCTTTTCATATATTAGTGGACATATATATTTCTTCTTTGCTTTTCCTACATGTCCTGATATGGATATTTTTAATCAATGTGATTATATCTTGTTATTGATTTGCAAATAGTAATAAAAGATCGTGAGCTATTTATTATAACCAAATATTAAAAAAAAGGCATCCATTATATTCTAACATTAACATAGAATGTTGTGACTCTAGCAATAATTTTATCATGCGCACTACAATTTTTCTTTAATAATTATCAAGGATGGATTTGAAAGATTCTAAGTAATTACAATATTATGTTGTTGTTTTTTATATAGAGTAGTAGAGGCCTTATATAGATAATTAATTGATCAATAAAATTGTTAGTTAAATCAAAATTATTTTAATTTTTACATTTTGTTTACAAACATTATTTGCTTTCATTTCAAAACCTTTCATACTTAAAAAAACTCATTTTATTTCTAAAATTAATCTCATTCATTTTCAAAGGGGTAAAATTATAGGACCATACCACACTTTTGAGCAAACAAATAGTTTTGGTGAACCAATGAAATGAATTTCCTTCAAATTACTTACACCTACATTGACTTGGCAAATTGAAAAACCAAAACAAAAAGTTTTAAATAGAAATCTTTGAATTAAATTTGTAGTAGATACTAAAATATTATCGTTGGATTTGAAATGAGAATCAAGCACATTTGTTTCAGGGTTTTAAGTTTTCCCCTGTTCATGTTTCATGGTTATAATATTTTTTCACATTTGTAAAACAAAGTGAATTTGTCTAAAGAATTTGACAAATTGTTGGTAAATATCACAACATTCCAGGTAACTTAACAGGCATGAAAGTACTAACTAATAATTCCGATCTTTTCAAATTCATTGATATGAGAGGGGCATTCTGTGTACAAGAAAACGATACTTTCGTGAAGGCTATATAAACTTCCAGAATCTCAATATAAATCAAGTGGACTCCTAAAATCTGCATTCCTACTAAAACAAATTCAAACTCAAACCGATTGTTTGCAAGGTGATACAATAAAGAGCCAAGTCTACATCAGTAAGAACGGAACATCAATTTTGATGGATACTGGTGTTGTTAATGTTTTGGCTAATAGACATGTTTTAATTTTCTGTTCACTTAGCGGATTGAGATTCTGCAACATAAAAAGTAACATAAAAACTTATATCTGATAGTTAATTTTGATCTTTGATATCATAAACATTGATAGTCTTTTGAAATTATGGAAGATGATGTATAGGGTTTGCTCTGCTTTGAAATCTATTCTCAACAGTGCAGAGAAGGGTTTCATTTGCATATATCTGGTTTATGATCTCTCATCTTTCATGTATGTATACACTGTTTTGATCTAAAATCAATATAATTCGACTCTGCCTTTACTGATAAAAAAAAAAGAACGAAATACCAATTTTCAGTATCAATCATATATCCAAATTACCAGTTCTTAAAACCAACTTTACTACAAAATCCCAACTAATATCGATCATAGCAGGCACACCCAATTTTTTGAATCCATCATAAATCGTATTAAATCTAAGTAGGCGTGGACATAAATGTGATGGAGGCGGCTCTGAGGCCTTAATTGCAACCTTATCCAGGCTAACACTGATGAATCCACAACCTTGAGAAAAGGGGGCATACTTAACTTGCGAGGCTTCAAATAAGTCTGAAAGTATGAATAAAAAAAATTAATTTGTGTAGTCTAGATCAAGTTTACAAAACTGCAATGAAGAAAGCTCAATCGCTAGACTTACTCTAGACTACTCTAAGAAATAATTTTTTTTTTATATAATTAAGCACAATTAATCTACACTAAATAGTATATATTATAGAATAAGTATATTTGATTAATTTTTATTAAAAAGAATAAAATAGATGATAGGTTTCTTAATTCTACAACTATGAATGAATTTCAAGTGATAATGATTTAGAAATCAATGTTTCTTGGGATGGAAAAATTGTTCAAATCACCAATATAGATTAGAATCAAAATAATCTTCTTTGTAATGTTCTAACTTAAGTTTCCTAATATGAATCTTGTTTCTAATTGTTAACTTGATACTTTATTAGGAGTCTAGCCTTTGTTATAATTCATTACAAAATGTATCTTCATTTTTTAAAATAATTTTTAACATTTTTTTAAAAATAATTTTAACTTTTACTTAATGGAGAGTTACCACTATTATTAATTAATTAAAACCTTTCAAAAATACTAACTACTATTATTATCGTTACAAGAATTTAATAAATAAATGTTATTAAAAATTTCACTCAACATTACGAGAGATGTAAAACTTTGTGATGAATCACATAACTCATCAAAATTCAGTCACAGTCCATGAAGAGGTAAAGAAAGAAAAAGTTTCTTACAGTTCTTCAAGGCTTACTAGGTTGCTGATGTTGGAGGGAATTGAACCTGTTATCTGGTTTCTGTCAAGCCTCCTGTTTTCCAACAATATCACCCAAAAAAACACAAATTTAACAGGGATCCATAAACTTCTGCTTTGTGAATCAGCTATGAAAACCATAAACAGGGCATAGCAAGAAAAATCAGATTTAGAGATTCAATTAAAATATTAATATAAAATAATAAAAGTAGTAAAATGCGAATTCAGCAGTGATCGTCAAATTGCTTCCTAAGGTCAGTGAACTCAGCAGTGATCAACGAATTGCTTCCAAAGATAGCGAACCTTCTTGCAGTGACAACGAACAAGTTTTTAGAGACAGTGAACTGTCCTCAAGGGCAGCGAGCTTCATCTATTGGACAGCGAACCCCATTTCAGGGAAGTAAACCTGCAGCAGACATCTCCTGTCCTTGAACAGCATTCATATCTTGCAGATAAGTTCTGATATTGCTGTATATACCCTAACCTGAGTGCTTCAAGTGTTGAAGCGGTTTTGTAAAAGACTCATGCTGATTTGCCTAATAGAGATCTGAGATTAATTGCGCCGTTGCGGCAACCTCGCGTCGTAGCAGAAATCATTGAGGGAGAGGCGATGCTTTGGGGACAGTTTGGAGGGTGATTTGGTGTCCATCTTAATTCTTTGGTGAATCCGATCTGAGGCAGGTCCGTGGCCCTTGAGACCTTCGATTTTCATTGATAGATGCATGACTGCTTGGAACCACCTTGGGAGATAGGCGCTGCCTTCTAGATAAGGATCCGATCAATTTGGGGGAACATTCAGGGCACTAGTCAGCAGATTACATTTGGAATCAGACTTCTTGACAGCAGCAGGGGCGACTCTTGGAGGGGTTCGAATCTACACATTGAAGACATCACCATTGAGGATATTGCTTCGCACTTCATCATTTCAACTAGGCGTCATATATCAGTGAAATGTACAGATCAGTGAAATGTACAGCAGGTGCAGCGATCCAAATTTTACATTGCTGGTCATAACAAATTCCCACAGTGAGAAGCGAATCTGATTTGGATACAGTGAATTGATCATTTTCTACAACGATTTTTTCTCCAAGCATAGCGATCTTAATTCTGAATATTGCCAAAATCATTGTTGCAAACCTCAATGATGTAAAGGGATCAGAAATCATAGGTTCAGTAGAAATTTAATACAGTGATCGGATATGGCTGATAGAGGACATTTGGGTTCATGGGCTGGGAAGACCCACCTCATGTTCCGCAGTGGGTTTACACGAATGGCAAATGGAAGGACATGGCGATACAAGTAAACCGGAGCAAAAATAACAAGGTTTTTCAGCCAGCTTCAAAATACTTTCAAGGCTTCTTTGGGAACAGACGCAATGTGACATGGAGGCAGAATAACAATGGAAGGAGATTCACTCAAGGGCGTTTTAATAATGGTGCGAATCAAGGGAATTCTGAGAAGCAATTCAAGGGCTTTTCAAGGAAATGGTCTTTGGATCTGGGCAATCAGTGAACATTTGCTAGGGTTGTTGGCTTGGCAAATAAGGAGACTGCTGCTAGGGTTTCTGTTTCTTCACAGCAGGTGGGAAATAAGGTAAATGTGAACCTCAAGGAAGCTACTCTGGAAAAGGTAAATAAGATACCTTGTGATCCTATTCTGCCGCAGGTTTCTTCATCACAGGTTGAAAGCGAATTGTTTGCATACGAATGCTATTTCTGGGGAAATTTGGGGTGAAAAAAATTAGTTTGTTCTCGGAAGGGAGACGATAGAGGGTGCAATTGTAGCACATGAGGTGTTGCATTCTATTTCCACCCAAAGAACCCCGGCCATGATACTTAAACTAGACATGATGAAGGCTTATGATAGAGTTGAGTGGGGGGCTTTATGTGTTGTTCTTGAGAAGTTAAATTTTTCCAAGATTCGGGTCAAATAGATTTGTGCATGTATTTCTTCTGCAAGATTCTCAGTGGTTTTAATTAATGGTTCTCCTTGTGGTTTTTTCACTTCTTCTAGGGGTTTGAGACAAGGAGATCCCCTTTCTCCCTTTTTGTTTATTCTCCTAGCTGAAACCTTTAGTTGGGCTATTAGGGTTGCTAAAGTGAGGGGGCTTTGGAAAGGTAAAAGGATTCAGAATATTCCCCAGAGTATTTCTCATTGTCTCTTTGTAGATGATACTCTGTTATTTGGACATGCTTCGTTAGTTGAGGCAAAAGTGATTAAAGGAATAATACAAAATTATGCATCATTTTCTGGTCAGAAAGTGAATGGTGATAAATCAAAGATTTTTTTCCTTAATACATCACAACTGGTTCAGCATAGGTTGCAATCCTTTTGGGGATTTGAGACTAGAAATCTTCCATGTACTTACCTTGGGATTCCTTTCTTTGTTAAACAGTATAAGATTGTTTTCTAGGATAAGATTATTTCGGTCATTTCTAAAAGAATTCTCTCATGGAATCATAGATGGTTAACTTTGGCAGGTAAAATTGTTCTCATCAAGTCTATTTTGAATGTTGTTCCCATATATCTCATGTCTGTTTTGAAGTCTCCAAAAGCAGCTATTGTTAGTTTACAGGATACTCTTAGAGATTTTCTTTGGAACAATAATAAAGATGGCAAGAAGAAACTCCCTTTAGTTGCATGGGATAAGGTATGTTTGCCTAAGGAACTTGGGGGAACAAGAATTCGGAGTCTCGAGAATCAGAATTTAGCCTTAGGTACTAAGTTAGCTTGGAAATTATAGGACAAGCCTAGCTCCTTATGGGCACAAATTATGTTTGCCAAATATTTAAATAATGGACCAAGAGATTACATTTTTAAAGTTTCAAATTTGCCTTTGGGTTCTACTATTTGGAATTTCCTTTGTAAATGTAGACCAGTTATTTTGCCTCATCTCTCATAGATTGTTCATAATGGTAGAAAGGTCAGATTCTGGGATGAAGTATGGAATGGACACACACCTTTGGTGAATATCAGGGATTCATCTCATCTGATCACCGTTCTTTCCTCCCTTTGGGGTGTTTTTGTAGCAGATTATTTTGAAATTGTGACTAGTGGTCCCCTTAAGATATCTAGATGGAAGTCGATTGATTTCTTAGATGTTGATCAAAGCATGAAATTAGATTTTGAGAAGATTTTGGGGGATAGAATTGTATTTATTTCTGATTCTGAGGATGAACTTATTTGGACAAAGAATATTTCTGGTAAGTACATGGTTAAAGATAGTTACAACTCTCTTATGGTTGGTAAAGATTTATCATCTTGGCCTTATAAGTTGTTTTGGCATTCGGCTTGTCTTCCTAAAGCTGGAGCCTTTGCTTGGTTGGCAGTTCAGGACAAAGTCCTTACAGGTATGAGACTAGACAGGCTTGGTATTACTGTTGTTTTCTCTTGTGTCCTTTGTAACAAAAAATTTAGAATCTTCTTCACACCTGTTCCTACATTGTGATTATGCTTATGAATGCTGGCAGTGGTTCTTTGAGAAGTTAAATATATCCTTTGTTATTGGTAAGGATCTCATTTCCCATTTTAGATCTTGACCCTTTATGTTTGCCTCATCTTTTTATGCATGCCTTTGGATCATATCTCCATCTATTGTGATTTGGAATATTTGGCTAGAGAGAAACAACAAGATATTTAAGAAAACAAGGTCTCCTGTGTCTGAGGTTCTATTAAAAATTGAGTCTTCAATCTCTGAGGTTGCTTTGTCGTTTATTTATAAGAATCTGGAAAATCTTACTTCTTTTTCGCACTAGGATAGTAGAGTTACTAGAGTTTGGAAGATGCTGTCAGTTTTACCCTCTCATGGTTCAATTTTAAAAAAGAATGATGCAATAGGTAAGAGATGCTCTGCTAGATGGAAATCTCCTTCGTAGGGGCACTTTAAACTGAATTTTGATGGGGCCTCTTGTGGTAACCCTAGGCTGGCTGGGATAGGCATGGTAATTTATGATCATAATGCAAATTTTATTCGAGCTAAGTGTCATGCTATTGATTTTAAAACTAACAATTATGTGGAATTTTATGCTTTGTCTTTTGGTTTGGATATGGCAATCTCTTTGGGAATTAAGGACTTAATAATTGAAGGTGACTCTATGGTGATTATTCAATGTGTTAGGAAAAAGAAATCGAATTGTTGGAATTTGCAGTATATACTTGATCGCATTTTACAAAAATTAGAATTGTTTGAATCTTTCTTGGTATCCCATTGCTATAGAGAAGTTAATAAGATTGCAGATTATTTGGCAAATTTAGCCATTGATAGCAATGCCAATCAGTGAGAGGTGGGTTTTGAGGAAATTCCTTCTAGGGTATGGGAAGGTTTGCAGCAATAGTTATGTGATTTTCTTGAGTAATGTTGATGTAAAATTTTATGATGATAATTATTCTCGCTTTCCCCTTTCATTTCAAGTATTCATGTTCCTTGTCTGGAGGAGAGTTTGAGCTCATGGTATTTGATACAATAGTGTTTTTCCAAAGTTTTTTTGATACTTTCTTTTTTGGCAGGAAGGCATTTGGCTCATGAGATTTGGCATAGGGCTTTGAAATTTTTTTGTCTTCTTCCATTGATAGCAGCTATGGAGTCTACATTTGAAAATTATTTGACAGGTTTTTTTTTTTGACAAATTGTCATATGGGCTCTATGCAAAACTAATATTATATCTGTTGTGACCACATTTTTTATGTGGTTTTGGGCAGGGTGTATAAACTGATCCATTAGATACTATAGGTTTATTTTATCAGCTGTGACGAGATTCTGGTATGCTCTTTGAATCCTGTGTAAAAATTAAAAAATATTAATAAAAAAGTTTAGTGGAATAATCCACTTTTATTGAAAAAAAATAAAAAATTCACTCCACACTTTTCCACAAGTGTATGTAATAACCCCACACTTTTCCACACCTCACCTTTCTTCACTTCTACCTGAAACCCCTTCTTTATTATTCCTTTCCTCATGAAAAACATCTGCAAAACTCGCACTCATTTAATAATAACATCTCCAATCATGACGTGTTCCTTTTGTAATTATCCATTCTCCTTGACATACCTTAAGGCCATAGAAATCTGGAAGAGATATATGTATATCCTCTACTGAAGTCAAGCTATCAAACACAACCACAAAGCATGCAATAATTGCACTCAATTCGGACCACTTGGGATATTTTTTGTTAGGACCAATTTGAATAACTCCATCGATGCCTATATTAGCTTCAGATCTTCATTTAATCTTGAGTTTTCTCTATCCACTGCTCTTCCAATCATATCCAGTCCTCCTGATGGCATGATCTGAAATCAAAGACAAAATACTCATTTCTATCCATAGTAAGTTCTTTTCATTTACAGATCATTTCAAACATTAACAAAATATCTGCTATGCTCTCTAGCTTCTCACAAGACCCCATCACAGTTAGCTCCGAGGAGCTAGGTGTGACAAGACTTTCCTTAGGGCACTGTAAACTGAAAGTTAGTTGACAACCTTCTCAAATTTTGACAACCAGACAATTGAAGATCTTGGATCCCATATCCATCAATTATAATCCTCTCAAGGCAACTTGGACCTATTAAAGTTGGCAACTTCTCAAGCTCCGAACAACCCTGAAATGTTAATTCTACAACCTTTTTAAAACAAAACTCCGCCATTTTTAATTTTTCATAGCCATTCAATTCAAAACATTTCACTATCACATTTCTATCAAATTCTATCCTTTCCAGACACTTCATACCCCTGAGACACAAGGACTCAAACTCAAGCTTCCCACAATCAGAAATTTCCAATTCTACAAGCTTCGCAAGATCAAATATTCCTGACACACTTTTCAAATTTTTAGAATTTGTAATCTCAAGACAATTTAATGTCTTTACCATTGTTAGATCTACTTCCACAAGTTTTTCTATTCAATGAAGTTTGATAGACCGAAGGCTTGGATGGTGCATTCCCCTGAGAGACAAGGATTCTATCTCAAGCTTGTCACAAAAAGAAAATTTCAATTCTACAAGCTTTGCAAGATCATATATTCTTGACACACTTTTCAAATATTTACAATATACAATCTCAAGGCAATTTAATGTCTTTACCATTCTTAAATCCACTTCCACAATTTTTTCCATCCCATAAAGTTTGATAGACTGAAGGCTTGGATAGTGCATTCCACTAAATAAGATCTTGGATACGCATTCTTCATCTCTAATCTCTAGTTCTTCAAGGCTACACATAGAGGCACTAACGCTACAAGGCACTCCTGTATAAGTCCAATCCACCTCATTAAATTTGAAATACACGATAACCAAACATTCACAAATAGTCCTCTCTTCCCACCTGAGTGGAAACATGTTCCTCCTTTAATGCGGAAGACCTGAGACATAAACTAAAAAGATTCATATTGAGAAATTCTAGTAAAGGGAAACATATGATTGGGAATCCTCGAACATCTAAGAGCACATTCTGTTAAGGTGTAAGATTGTCTACAACAATGTTATATAGAGATGGAGTTTTTTAGAAATGAGAAAAAACTAGAAGTTGTCCAACAAAAAAAGGTTTCTAGTTTTAGAATTCTCTAGAAATTGAGAAGCTTCTAAGCTCAATTATAATTATGAAATTGTGCAATGCAATGCAAGGCAATATATATGCAATTTATTGTGGTGTATGTTACTAGAACACACACAATGTGTTGTGGTTGTATGTTGTTGGATTGAATCAATAAAAGCTAGATTGTTATATTTCAATCATTGCTCTCTTAACTAGTGCCCTATTTTGCCTTGTTTACTATTGTTATTTGTAATGTGCCGTATGCATCGCCTCACTCCACGGTACAGTCCACCCCATACGGACAACACATAGCAGCACAACCTCTCCATACGATAAATAGTCTTCACCCTGCACGGTCAACACACTCCACTGTACGGTACCGTACACGGCAGTGCAACCTCCCCGTACGATATCGTACATGGTAGCACAACCTCTCTATATGGTCAACATACTCCACCGTACGATCAATTGTTCCCTCCACTGTACGGCCAACATGCTCCATCGTACAATCAACACTCTCCACCGTACGACCAACCACCATACGGCCAACTCAATCCCCCATACACCCTACACCGTATGGTCCCCACTTCGTACGCCCCTTTTGATTCCCCTGTGCGGAATTAATAATCTCGGCCCCAGAAAGCGAGAGATGTACATACAAGCAATGATGTTACAAATAATTATTGGAATACTGGAATGCTCGAATTATGAATATTATTCAGAACACAATATCAGATATCATTGACTAATACAGATTTATCTTCGAATGAAGACTTCACAAATTTGTAGCATAAAATATCGGAATGATATTTCCAATGGTAGACTAGGGGGTTGTGAACCACCGAAATTGCGGATACCAAATAGGGAGGGTCTTTCACCTCCGAAATGGTGGAAACCAGAACTCCAATAGGAATTCACACAACAGAGAAACAAATATCAAAATTTGCATAGCTACAACAATGACTAAGATGACCATATATATGGGCTCCGGGAAACTTCCCGAAGGGTTACAAACGGGCCAACACGACCAACCAAAACTTGTCTAATCTAATTAAATAAAAGGGCTTGAAAGATTTGTTATTAAATTTGGGGCCTTACAACAAAATAACTAGATTTATTATTTAATTATATCAGGGACATCACATTATTTCAGTTTATAACTATATTTTAAACTTGTTTTTTACATGGTATCAGAGCTAGAGTTAATTTAGAAATCATTTGACAAGGCTAAAAGTATTGTTGAATTGATATTTGTTGAAAGATAATTTTTCTGCTAATATGGACTCTTCAACTGAAGTTTTCCCTATCTTTGATGGAAGTGGTTTTGCAGATTCGAAGATTGCGTTCAAGGATGCTTTAAGAAAATAAAGCTTTGTGGAGGATAGTAAACAAAGAAATTGGAGAACCTCAATCTGAAGAAGAAAAGGAGGTATAGAAGATCAAGTTGGAGCAAGCTAGAGGTATCACTAGGAATGATGATGAAGAAGAATACATTTCAGCTAGATAAAAAACCATGGAGTGTTGAAGAAATTTATAGTCAAGGCTCTACGAACCAAGGAATGGTAGTGTTCTTATGGACAAAGTATTACAGGTAGATGACTCAAACTCATATGAAGAAGCTGGAGGGAAGAAAGAATGGAATCAAGGTAGATGAAAGATGAATGCTTGGTACGCTAGAGAAAGCAAGCTAGATGAAAGAGGAATGCTTGGTATGCTAGAGGTGAACATTAAGGTGGGATAGTGTTATAATGTTCCCATCTTCTTTGTATCTCCTTTGTATCTTCTTTGTAATATTCTAGCCAATATGGATGTTAAGGTATAAGATTGTCTAGAGTGTTCTAGAGATATGGAGTTTTGCAGAAATAAGAAAAAGATAGAAGTTGTCCAAGAAAAAGAGGTTTATAGTTTTAGAATTCTCTAGAATTCTAGAATCTTCTAAGCTCAACTATAAATATGAAGTTGTGCAATGCAATGCAAGGCAATATACACAATGTATTGTGGCGTATGTTATTGGAACATACACACAATGTGTTGCATCATGGATATATGTTGTTGGATTGAATCAACAAAAGATAGATTGTTATATTTCAGTCATTGCTCTTTTAACTAGTGCCCTATTTTTCCTTGTTTACTGTTGTTATTTCAGTTTATAACTATATTTTAAGATTGTTTTTTACACATTTTCTAAATTATCAAATATTCCTAAGATTTGAGAAATTTGCAGCTCTTTCAACTGGGGCGACCTCTGAAATTATAGATAAATTTGTATAAAGCTCTGAATGATTTAAAAAAATATATCTCAGAGACATCCATATCAGAATGATACCGCTTAACGGTTAAAAGAATTTAGTTTTTGACTTAGAAGATCAAAACACCTGCATGGCATTCTCCCAAAAACCTTTCAAGTCATCCACATATGATTCTTAACACTGATATTTTTGAAGAGGAATCCATGAAGGAATGCTTAGTAGTTTTGTAAAATTACCCTTAATCTGGAGCCATAGTAAGGAAGCTGACGTCTCAATACAACTATCTGATTGCCCTAAAAAGAATGTAACTTTTGAACCCATGGACTCGTTGAAAAAGGAGTGGAAACATCTGATATTGGTTTTAGCGATTATTGTTTGGAAACCCTTTATTTCCTGCAAGTGTAGAAGTGAAAACGTGCATGGTCAATGGATTCACAATGGCCTCATGCAATAAAATTTTCTTCAGTTCATCAAATTTTCTTGTTGTTTTCAATAACATTAACTTCAATTCGTAGTTTTCTAAGTCTCCATTCCTACACAATAAACTACAGTTACTAGCAGTATTTATAGACGCAGTCTTAGCCCTATATTTAGTTATGCATGAGTTGTAGCTAATGTGTAATGTATGGTCCACTTAACTAGCAGTTTTTTAAGTTTTGTGTGGTCTTTCTTTAGTTTAACTTTAGTAAGTGCTTTTTCTCTTGTTGTAATCTGCAGTTGTTTATTATGAATCTACAACAGAATTATAAAAAGTTCTCTTTTCTTGGCTGAACGTTTATCTTTCATATAATTGCATTATATTCCTAATTATTCTATTCTTAACAGTAATGAATGAGTTTTCTGAATTTTCCAGTATAGTGTAAGAGTTGTTTGTTTTTCAATCCTTCAAGAAGTTGCTCATATTTCTATTTATGTAATAAAAAGTTAAGATTTGAAATATTAAAAATACTAAGGAGAAACACTAAAGAAGTTATGATTTGAAATATTAAAATACTGATGACAAACTCTAAAGGGGTAACAAGCATAGCAAAGATTGCAGATCTTGAGGACGCCATAGGAAATGAGGAGGACTGAGCTCATGTGCTAGTTCTCTTCCCAAGTCCCCCAGGTGTTCATGCATTCTCAATCCAATTTTCCATTCTCCATACCAAATTTCAGTTTCTTGTAGAAGACACTTATCTTTTGGTGTTTCTAGTGCATGTTGTGCATTCAATCTTGATGCCTCCCATACACTTTCAGCTATTCTCTTTGATTTGCCCACGAAAAAGAAAGCAGTGTCCATGAAAACTTGTTTTTGTTCCTCATCCAATGACTCAAAGCTTGTTCTCAATATTTTCTTTACATTTCAAGGAAGCGTCGTTCTAACTTTATTCAATTCTAACTCCCTATAATTGGGAGCTATATTATGGACATGTTGACCCAGAACCTAAAGAGACTGAGGCAACCCTCCATACAGGTCTACAAATTTATAAACTAACTTCTTGTACCCGGTGTGGGGATTAGATTGGTCATAGACATGCGAACAGAAGAGTTCCCTCCCATCCTTTCTATCCATTCCTCTTAAAGGATAACCAATAGTTATCCATGCTGTTATAACCACTCCAACATCATGGGTTGTGACAATTACCAAACTATTACCTGATTTATGTAAGATTTGCTTGATTAGTAGAGCGTTTAACTACTTTACATGATCAATGTCATCCAAAACTATTAAGAAGTTTAAAGCGGGTCTCCTCTATAAACAATCATTAGGATAGCTTGTTCTTTTCTCTATATTTCTTTCTTCTTCTATACTTCTTTGTAGACAATCATTTAGATAGCTTGTTCCTTCATCTAAACTTCTAAAAATCTGCTCTTTGAGGAAAATATCTTTGAGAAGCCGACTTTGCAAGGAAGGTAGTTCACTTTTCATAGAGACTTCTTGCACATCAAACAAAAAGCTTGTTCGAGAGTAATATGACTGTTTCCGGTTAAACAATTCTTTGGTGAGAGTTGTCTTCGCTATTCCGCCCATGCCAAAAATACCCACAATGTTAGACTTATGTTTTCTTTCTTGCAACCTACACTGGTTTTCAAAATCTTTTACAAGTTCGTCGAGGCATCGCTTTTCAAAATCTTCCACAAGACTTTTAAACCCTACCGAATGGTTGGCAACATGTAAACATCATTTCCTTTGTACTTGCTTCTTTACCGCCGCTACTATATTTTCAGTCACTAGACCTTTCTAAAATGAAAGCGAATTACATGAGAATATAATAAACAAGATTTTTAGGGAAAATAAAAATATATGTAAAATAGAAGCATCAAAAGCACAGAGAAATTACCTATGAAATATTTCTTCAGCTATAAATGAAAGATATTAAAGGTCTTCCTAAAACTCGTTAAGCTTCTCCAGATATTTGTCCTTCTCTTCATATTTTAATGAATGTATCAGTGTATTTTCCCTTTTCTATGTGGCGGAGTTCCCTTGCCTCCACTTCATAAAACACAAGAATAATTTTGGCATTAATTTCTTGCATCTGAACCAACTTTTCCAAACACCAAGGTGACTCTGCGCATCTTCTAGAAAAAATGGTTGTGTACCTTAACAGAGCGGATGGCTGTTTTTGTAGTAGATGGAAAATATTTTCCTAATTCCTTCTTTGAGGAATCTAGAAATGCCTGTATTCCCAACTACTTAAGGGAGACATCGGGGCCTCTGTGGTTGATGAAACCATCAAACAATCTTGAAGATTAAGAAGCTTTCCATCTTGTGCTAGGTGGTTCTATTTTGTCGAAAGCATTAAATTCTTGAATTGGGCGGGGACAAGACGAAGAAGATGCCATTTTTCCAAATTCAAACGCTAACAAAATGTTAAAAATATGAAGAGATAGTAGGAAGGATAGGATTTGATTGCAGTGAAGAGGAGAAAGAACAAATATTGCAACAAATAGAAAGAAATGCCAGAACATAAATTAAAGCTAAGTCATATAAAAGACTAAGGAATATGAGAACAGGACATTGTTTATATTAATGACATTTCCAAATAGAGTTTCCAGTGCTCTTCTTCAATCATACATTAAAACAGAGTTTTTAATGCCATGTACCAAAAATAGAGTATTTAGACTTCATTGCCCTTTTTAAAAAAACTAAGTATTAAAAAATAGAGCTCTCCAAATAGCTACGGGAGAAGCTTCTATAATAAGCAAAAAAAAATGAACCATCTAGATCCATTAAACTGAGAAGTAGAAGATAGGAGAAGGAGGAGTAAATGTGGTGGTTGGAGTAGATATGCTATGGAGGCAGGTGAGATTAGATGTGTCCAGCTGGAGTCCACGTACACCAACATTCCCTTAATCTTCACTGCCTTGTATGTTTGCAATACCAATTCCTTCCCAGAGAAGCTAAAAAATATTCTTTCCAAGAAGCTTTGAGAAAATATCTGCTAGTTGTTCTTCTAACCTAAAAAACTCAAGATATATGATACCATTGTTCACCAATTCTCGACCAAAATGATATCTTGTATCAATATGTTTGCTCCATTTATGAAGGACATGATTTTTAGATAAATAAATTATCGAATTATTATCACAATAAAGTTTTGTAGGTTCTTCTTGTGGATGCCTCAAATTTGAAATTACTCTTCTCATCCATACTCCTTAGCAAGATGTTGATGTAGCTGCAACATATTTTGCTTCAGCTGATTAGAGTGTCACAATTGGTTGTTTCCTTGATTCCCAAGAGATAACTTTTGATCCTAGATGAAAGATATATAGTGAACTATTTTTTTTATCATCGATGTTGCCTCTGTTGGCATTTTTGTTGTTTATGTTATGATTGTCATTGATGGACACACACTTGTATTGAGATTCCCTTTATATGTATGAGCTTGTGCTCAACCGGTATTTGTTCCAACCGGTATATTGTATATTAGTCTTTAGACTAGTGGTGATTTTGCAAAATGTGTTTCTTAGTCTGAAGTGACATGTCGACCCCAAGCGGTTCGTAGATCACAAGTGGTACGAGGGAGAAAAGCGGCACAACACATTCTTACCAGTCTTCATTTTTGTCAAACTGACAACCGGTATTTTATATGAACTGGTAATACTCTATGATGAGTTACCAACCAGCATTTTGTGATGAGTTACCAATCCACTGATTGTTTGACGGTGCCGACACATTGACGGTGCTTCTTGTGTCATGTTACTGAGTATGTCTAGATTCATTGAACCTAGGAAATTGTAATGTAAACCTATTAGACCAACATGAAATTAGATTCCTTTAAAAGGACATCATGTCTAGGGTTTTTAAGTTGTTGCTGAAAGGATTAATGTCGAGCTAGGGTTTAAGGTGGAAGTTGAGAACGATCTTATCTGAGAAGATCAAGTTGTAACTGTGAGAGAGAGAGAGAGAAGAATGAAGTAATGCTGGAATGAATTAGCTATGAGCAATACTAGATCTAACCAAGCAGTTTGTGCTATTAGATAGATCAAACACTTGTTGATTACTCGTATCTTTGACAAGTTTGTAGCCCTTAACCGGGTAGGCCTCAAAGCCTCTGTAAAATCCTCTAACAAGGTGGTTCACACATGTGAATCTAAAATCCTCTAACAAGGTAGTCTTTAATCGGACTTATCTCCTAACAGAGATTGAGATTCCTAACAGGATCTGTTCTGGTGAAGAACATTGTAAGACCTTAACCGGTCTGGTTTCTATTCTGTAGATAGTGACTTGTGAGTTCCATCTCACCGTGGTTTTTCCTAGTTGGGTTTCCACATCAAATATCTTGTGTTATGGTTGTATTGCTTTTGTGGGTGAATGCTTTATTCGCATTTTGGTTTGCATGTGTGGTAACCGGTTTGACTATTAGACTGCTTTACCGATTTATCTTTAGACTGTGTAAGTGTTTTAGTGCAGAGATTTTTGGTATACTAATTCACCCCCCCCCTCTTAGTATTCATCAGCCTCCCTAGTCACTATCCGTATATCCAATCAGTTTGTAATCATCTGAAGTTGTATACAAAATTCCAAAGTTTTTTGTTCCAACTATGTACCTTAAAATTCTTTTTCTAGTTTTCCAATATGATTGCTTTGGTTCATCCATGAATCTAAAAATGAGACTAAACCCATACATGATATCTGGTCTTGTGGTGATTAGATACATGAGGATGCCAACTAATTTTTGAATAAGGTTGTATCAACACTAGGACTATTGGCATTCTTGCTAAGTTTTAAACTCAATGCAATTAGTGTAGGGGCTGGATTCACATTTGCCATCTTAAATCTCTTCAACAAATCGTTAGCATTTTTGCTTTGAAATATAAAAATGCCTTGATCATTTGGACTTACCTCTATCGTAAGAAAATATCTCATAAGCCTAAAATTAGTCATATCAAATTCTCTTTCCATGGTTACCTTGAATGACTTAATTGACATATTACCTGTGAATATCAAATCATCTACATGCAAACAAACTATCACTATTTCTCTTTCATCACTCATTTTCACATACAAACTTGGTTGATTGCCACACTTGCTAAACCCACTATTTAAAAAATAAGAATCTATCACGTTGTACCAAGCTCTAGGAGCTTGCTTCAAACCATATAGGGCCTTTTTTAGTTTGTATACCTTATGTTCTCCCAAAATTTCATAACCCGATGGTTGTTTCATATACACTTGTTCTTCCAAAATGTCATTCAAGAATGTTGATTTAATGTCCATTTGGTAAACTTTCCATTTGTTTTGAGCTGCTATAGATAATATAATTCTAATGGTATCCAATCTTACCACTGGTGCAAAAGTTTCATTGTAGTCTATGCCCGACTATTGTGTGAAGCCTTTAGCTACTAGTCTTGCCTCATGCTTTTCTAATATTCCATTAGCTGTATACTTTGTCTTGTAAACCCATTTAACTCTAATTAAATCCTTGCCTTTAGGAATCTCTACTAAATCCTGAGTTTGATTATTTTCTATTGATTGAATTTCTTCATCCATGGCTGCAATCCATTTGTCATCTTCTATGGCATCTTCAAAATAAATTGGATCAGCTCGTGTTAAGAATGCAAAGTTAGAGCATAAATCATCATTTTCAGCCTCTTGTATGTCATCATATCTCTCTCTTAAACTTCATGTCTTCTTTGAAGTGTTTATAGACCTCAATTTTAGTGATGCAAGTGTTGTATTAGAAGACTCACTGCTATTATAACTTGCTGGAATAGTAGGATTTGGAGTGGTAGGTGTCCTAGTAGGTGTTGTGGGAACATTTTCTTGTATAGTAGGATTCACAACTTGAGTTTCATTCTCTTCATTCCCTTATGGAAAATTAGCTGCTACTGTAGTTGTTTTGTCTATGTTGTCACCCCATGCTTCTTCTTCAACAAAATCAACATCATGGCTTATTATTAACTTCTTTATGATAGGATTGTATAGCTTATATGCCTTGGATTGTTCATTGTATCCCATAAATATTCACTTCTCTCTTTTATCATCTAATTTATTTCTCAACTCTTGAGGTATCAATGAGTATGCCGCACATCCAAAGACTCTCAAGTGTGCTATATTGTGCTTCCTTTTGCTCCAAGCTTCTTCTAGTGTTTTATTTATCACTACTTTTGTTGGACATCTATTTAATATGTATATTGAACAGGTAACTACTTCAGCCTCATTTGGAAGATTTTTTTCTTTTATTGTACTTCATGCCATTTCCATAATTATTCTATTCTTTCTCTTAGCTACTCCATTTTGTTGAGGGGTGTACCTTGCTGTAAATTGCTTTCTTATGCAATTTTCTTTGCAAAAATTCTGAAAATCATTTGATATATATTTACCACCATGATCAGTTCTCAATGTTTTGATATAGTGTCCACTTTCTTTCTCAACTTTTGTTTTGAACTCTTTAAAAATAACAAATGCATCTGCTTTGTATTTCAAGAAATAAACCTATACTTTCTTGCTGAAATCATCAATAAATGTTAAGAAATAAAGTCTTCCACTTATGGATGGTGTTTACATCGGTCCTATTGCGACCAAATCACACATCACCCCATTTTTATCGGGACCCCTCTTTTTTTTTTAACTTAGGATATCATGCAGACTGTTTATCATGAGTGTTGTTCTTTAACTTGTGATGCAAAGGAAGGGTGTGATAAATGAACCTTTAATATTTATAAGGAAAATACAAGGTCCAAACTCCTAGGCCTACTAGCACCCAAATGGCTCAAATAGGTCAAATGCAAACCAACACTTTTTCAAATGATTCCAAAGGTATGGAATATTTTTACTACCTCCAAATAAGTTATTTTAATTGGTTTTGTGGTTTCAAGAATTTGTTTAAGTGCAAAGCCCTCTTTTTAGCCTTCTAGGTGTAGTTGCCCAATTAGCCCTCCAACGAGGAAAATGAATTGTTTTCTCTCAACTTTCCCAAACAACTATTTTTTTTTTTTTGGATATTCAGACACCCATTTTTCTTCTCTTCAACATAAAAGAATATTGCATATGGTTTCTTTGGAAAGTATATGCTAAGTTGTAACTATGCACTGTTTTTAGACTCCAAAAATGATAGCTTTACAAAGGAAGTATATAATGTTTTAACTCCCTATCTCCCAAACTATCAAAATTCATCCAATATGATTTAAAACTAAGTAAAATGCAATTATTTACAAGGTTTAGCCTTCTTAGATGCAAAATCCCTTATTTAGCCTCTCACAAACCCTTAAAAGTAGGGTTTCTCATATACCCCTCTTCCAAACACTATACCATCCAAATGATGATGGATTAACCTATCATTTGAAATTTATAAACACTGTAAATCATAAAATGTGCCCCTCCTTAAGGCAGATTTGCAACTGCTGCTCCTTAGCAAACAATTTCTCCACTCTTATATTCGCTGTTTTGGTGATCACACCGGTTCTCCACCCAATCTGCCCAATCTGCACATCAACTTGTTAGTAATTTATTGTACATGTTAGAGGAGTGCCATCCCATGAATATTAGGCCTTTTACATTCATGGAATGACCATTCTCATTGTAAATCAACCAAATCAAATGCCAAATTGCACAAATATGTTAGAACAATCAATGCAACTAGTCTAAAGTCTGAGACAAATGAATTATCAGTGCATAAGATGTTCAAGGTCTCTTCAATGCATTAGGAATTTGAGTACACACTCAAGACAAAGTTACCATAAGCCAAAACACCAAAAAAATTCAAGAAAACAAAAATTTGTTGTTATTGCTTGTCCCAGTCCGTACACTAGCATTCTCTGCCATACACAACATTACATCAACCATTTGATCAAAAAATATTAATTGCTAACACACAAGGTCATGAAATGATTTATTTAAATTTCCTAAACTCTTCTAGACTCCCTAAGCCATAAATTCCTATTATATATTTTTGTTGGTCCTAAGGTCCTTACCAGGCCCTTTAGGACAAAGTACAAACTTATTACAATTTTCATCATTAAAGGCCATAATAGACCTTAAGACATCATAATTGATTGGATCTTCACTCCTAAGACCTTCAAAAGTCTTTAATAGCTTCATTGAGTCCTTTGGTCTTCCAAATGCACCTACACCAACTTGAATTCTCCTTTAATGCTTGATGAATGCTTGATTGCTTGTTCACTTGGAATTGAATTGATTTTATAATTAAGATATCACTTGAATTGTAGGTAGACCCCTTCAAATAATAGGGTAGGCTTCCTTTTATACCTAATATATATCTTGAAAACATTTTATCCTGCTGGCATTAAATTAAAGTAATTTCTCTTCTATCTGGTATTGGTGGAGTAAAGGTTTCATTGCATCGACCTATGATACATATTTCTGAAGATACAACACAAGTTAAATGTATCCTAGGTCAATGCAAATCAACCTCTCCTCTAAAGATCACCAGAAAATAGAGAAAGAACTTTAATTTAATGCCATCAGAATAAAAGACTTTCAAGACAGATAAAATTTGAGTTTGATTGTCATCATTTACTTTGCCAAATACTTCACATGTAACTTCTGAATCAATTTCCTACACATAAAATGATGAAAATATGTTTGTTGATGAGGGCTTTCCTAGGTCAAATAGGTTTGAATATACCTTGAAGTGTAGACATCTTTAGGAAAAGATCTCTTCCTAAATATCTCCTCTATTTTTGGAGGTAGACATCTTTAGGAAAAGATCTCTTCCTTCCTGTTTAAAATGATCCCTTTAGATCTAATCTAAAAATGCTTAAATTTGAACATGATACCTTGATGAATCTTTCTTGAATCCTCACACAAGGTTTTAGGATGTCATGTAGACTGTTGATCATCAATGTTGTGCTTTAACTTGAATTCTCCTTCAATGCTTGATGAATGCTTGATTGCTTGTTCACTTAGAATTTAATTGATTTTATAGTTAAGAGATCGCTTGAATTGTAGGTAGACCCCTTCAAATGACATGGTAGGCTTCCTTTTATACCTAATCATACATAAAGTGTTTGAATTTTTTCTCACACATGGAGCAAGAAATGAGGGGTCGTATTTTGGGTCCCAATCATGAGTCTTGTTAATTTAGGATGTGACATTCTAAAGTGGGCAGCAACATCTCAAGATCAGATGGATCTTAAGTGACTGTCTCCCTTGCATATGATTTGTTTGGTTGATAAACTTCACCATTCTACTCACAAGAATTTTATTAAGTCTCAAATATAAGGAAACGGAAGGTTTCAAATAGAAAACTTGTACATGCAACTAAATCCATTGACTAATCAAAAGAACAAAATTAAGAAACGGTTTGATCATCTAAGAGATGTTGTAGACTTCCAACTCACTAGCTACTTAGTTTTTGTGGGTAAGAATTTAAAAAAAAATTGGTTATGGTTGTGGTGTTTGTATGGAGACATTTACAAATTTATATCTATTTTCACTATTTAATGGTTTTTGGGTTTGTAATGGTAATTTAATGTTCTTTCATATTTTTGTATGTATTCTTTATAATAGCCTAATATATTGATTTGTTATATTATGGATAATGGTGTGGGTCAGATAGCTTTTCATGAGTTCTACTTTTAAAAATTACATGAAACATTTTTAATTTATTTGATTCAGTGTTATTTCCAAAAAAGGATTATCAAATGCTTCCTTTCTCCAAGAATTGTCTAGGATCTTTCTATCAGATAATATGTAACATTGAATGACTAAATCTTTTCTTTACAAATGATTATTTTATTTAATTATCATCTGAGTGTGAATTAAAATTTATATCTGTACGGAAGTAGAACATACAAGTTGAAGACTCATATGCAAGTAAATTTCGTAAAAGAAAGCAAACAGACATTATCTTGAATGAAATGGAAACAATCTCATCAGCTGCCTAGAAGAGAGCAATTGGAGAAAAGTAGAGGAAAGTGTTAAAGGGTGATAAATATAGAGAGAGTATACAATACAAACAAACAATGTCTGGAGTGTGTGATGTGACGTCTCTAATTTATGTCTGGAGGGACTAATTGATTTTGGAGTTCCTATGAAACCTATTGGGCCACACTTGGAGGAAATCAATGTGTTCATGCAAGGAGAACCTTTTTTCTATTATGAGAATGATTCTTTTGCACCGAAGGATATTTGGAAGGTAATATTCAAAAATTTCTATAGTGTGGAACTAGAGTTGGCAGACTCGAAGTAATTTTCAGCTTTCAGAAGACTAAGAGGTTATGTACACAATCTCCCAATAGAAGGGAGATTTCAAGAATTACCTCTCCCCCCCATGACTATTTAGGAAGAACTTCCTCAGACAAAGGACTATTGGCCTCCATGGGATCAAAGAAAAAAATTGAAGCATAGACTCTAGACGATGTGGTGGTGTTCCTCATGAAGAACTTTGCACTATAATTGAAAATTCATGAGGGAAACTACTAGATAGTGAACATAAATGCAATCTTGAAAATCTCAAAGAATGGAACTTGGTTTGGCTAGGTCCAGGTAAGGTGGCTCCTCTAGAGGTTGACAAGATAGAAATAATATTAGGATTTGAAAAAGATTAGACTCGTGGAAGTTCGCGTGCAACTGATAGATTGCACTGTTTGGGTAATGTATTCCAAATAGATATAGTTGCATACCATTTATCTGTCTTGATTAAAGCCTTTTATCCTAATGGCATTAAATTAAAGTACTTTCTCTTCTATCTGGTATTGGTGGAGAAGAGGCTACATTGCATCGACCTAAAATACATATTTCTACAGATACAACACAAGTTAAATGTATCCCAGGTCGATGCAAAGAAACCTCTTCTCCACCAATACCAGATAGAAGAGAAAGAACTTTATTTTAATGCCATCAGGATAAAAGGCTTTAATCAAGACAGATAAATGGTATGCAACTGTATCTATTTGGAATGCATTACCCGAACAGTACAATCAATCTGTCACACATGAAGTTCCACGAGTGTGATCTTTTTCAAATCCTAATATGATTTCTATGTCATCAACCTCTAGAGGAGCCACCTGACTTGGCCCCACCCAAACCAAGTTCCATTCTTTGCACTTTTGAAGAATGTATTTTTATTCACTATCTTGCAGTTTCCCTTGTGAATTTTCAATTATAGTGCAAAGTTCTTCACGAAGGACACCACCACATTGTCTAGAGTCTATGCTTCAATTTTTTTCTTTGATCCCATGGAGGCCAATAGTCCTTTGTCTGAGGAAGTTCTTCCTAAATAGTCGTTGGGGGGAGACGTAATGCTTGAAATCACCATTCTATTGGGAGATTACGTACGTAACCTCTTGGTCTTCGGAAAGCTGAAAATTACTTCGAGTCTGCCAACTCTGGTTCCACACTATAGAAATTTTTGAATATTACCTTCCAAATATCCTTCGGTGCAAAAGAATCATTCTCATAATAGAAAAAAGGTTCTCCTTGCATGAACACATTGATTTCCTCCAAGCATGGCCCAATAGGTTTCGTAGGAACTCCAAAGCCAGTTAGTCCCTCCAGACATAAATTAGAGACGTCACATCACACACTCCGGACATTGTTTGTTTGTATTGTATACTCTCTCTATATTTATCACCCTTTAACACTTTCCTCTACTTTTCTCCGATTGCTCTCTTCTAGGTAGCTGATGAGATTGTTTCCATGTCATTCAAGATAATGTTTGCTTGCTTTCTTTTACGAAATTTACTTGCATATGAGTCTTCAACTTGTATGTTCTACTTCCATATAGATATAAATTTTAATTCATGCTCAGATGATAATTAAATAAAATAAGCATTTGTAAAGAAAAGATTTAGTCATTCGATGTTACATATTATCTGACAGAAAGATCCTAGACAATTCTTGGAGAAAGGAAACATTTGATAATTGTTTTTTGGAAATAACACTGAATAATATATAGACTCCAAAATTTGTGGCCAAGGGAACAAATATAGTCACTGTCGAAGGAGTTCATAACGTTGTCGGGTGACCAATGCAGATGGCATTGTCGGGAAGACCGACAATGAGTTTTTGATGTTAAAATTGGTCAAAAGTCCAATGTGGTGTCGTCAGAAGTTCGATAATTAGCCATCGAAAATCAGGCCCAAATGTACTAGTGAGTTATGTAGGCTGCTATTCCAAGAGTTAATAAGCCCAAAAATGAGATCACAACATAAGAGTTTGATGTTCACACCATCAATTTAGGCCCTCCAACCACTGACCAAGCATAAGAGGATATGCACAAAATAGTCAAAATAGTGAATGACATGCTCAAGATAGAGGTTGAGAAGAACAATAAGTTGGAGAAAGAGAACAACATATTGAAACAACATCTTAGGCAACTTAGAGTTCCATTGAGGGAACAAAATCTATGCACTTTTTTGTTACCACCACCAGATGCGGTCACATTCTGCAATCACACTCTACAGATTCCTCACTCTTGTTCGAAAAGTATCAAATCTTGAACATGCTGACACAAATACAACTTTTGCCAACCACTGCAATAACAAAACTCATCAGCCTTATAGACAACAACTAGGTCGGTAGCATAAACCCTAAACCCTAAATATTTTAAGTTTACACTTACAAGTGGTCCAATCTCGACCGTCCAAACACATTGCATAGAATGAAATGATCTAAAATAGATCTCAAGACATTCTGCATCGTCCAATCTTCACCACATCTCAAAATCAATAACCCATCACATGCTCTTCACACACCGCTAAGGAAAACGCTCATTCCCGAGGTAGGCATTCAATGCATTCAATGTTCACACGCAAGAACCACAAAGAAATCCTTCATGTGCACACATCTGACGTAGAATCTCGATCCTTATCCTCATTCCTTAACTAATTGGTCATAAAACATCACTGGTTGCATTGCACAAGCCAAACCAATAACCCTAGAGCTGAAGAGAGACTACCAATCGGTAGTAACACTTAGTGAACCTCGACACCGGTCCACTCCATCTTGGTTGACCATAACCACTTCTGATCTTCATACTGGTTCATACCGGTTCACCTACTTGAGCACTTATTGACAACTTATTGACATCAATGACAACATACATTATCACCGCTTCATCATATGCCAACAATCTCCCCCTTTGGCATTGATGACAATACTTAGTGTATCATTGCTCAATACCTACACCATTCTCAATAAAATATATTGATTCAAATTGAAAGATCACCACCACCACCTAGACTGGTCAGTGTGCACCACCTAGACTGGTCACTGTGTACTTTGCTCAATCACTTCTCACACCACTTATTTCATCTCCCCTTTGTATATTGACCCTTAAACATATAGCTTCTCCCCCTTTGACAACAATGCCAAAGTGGAGGCACAAGCTTTCGAGCTTCACTATGCTTCTCCCTCTATGGAGTAGCATCCTTCAGCACATCAATCATGTAAGATATGAAATGGTAGTACCTAACTGATGTCGAGCACACATCTTTAATTTACTTCATGAAGGGGCAGAACCCCTAATGCACCTCTCAAATAAGTAAATGTAGTCTTCGGTAAGGGCTTAGTGAATATGTCTGCTAGCTACTCCTTACTAGAAACATGTTCTAACACAACCTCTTTATTTTGAACCCTTTCTCTCAAGAAATGATACTTAAGCTCAATGTGCTTGGTCCTAGCATGCAATACCGGATTTTTGAAAATATTTATTGCACTGGTATTATCACAAAATATACTCACTGATTTAGATATAATCACTTTGAAGCCATTCAGTACATGATTCATCCAGATTGCATGAATGCAGTTCATTAATACTGCCACATACTCTGCTTCAGTTGTAGATTGGGAAATACAGCTTTGCTTCTTTCTCATCCACGAGACTAGTCTTCCGCAAGGAAGAATGCTCCACCAGTTGTCCTCTTTTGGTTGTCCACTTTACCTACCCAATCTGCATCAGTAAACACTTTGAAATCAAAGTTACCATTGTATGGATACCACAATCCATAATCAATTCTCCCTTTCAAGTATTTAAGAATCATCTTTACCACTACAAAGTGAGATTCTCTTGGACTCCTCTGAAAATGGGCTAGTATGCCCACTGCATGAGTGATATCTGGTCTGTTGTGCACCACATAGTGCAACTTACTGATCATTGACTAGTACTCCTACTCATCCACCAACGTTGTATCATCCTCCTTTGTTAGTTTTCAGCCGACACTACTACATTTGGACTAGATTACCGACTAAGGTTTCCGACGGAGAAGGTATATTGTGGCCAAATTTTATTTTTTTTGAAAAAATGCTCCCATTCATCGTAATTTCGATGACAATTACCCATTTGGTTTTGATGATGAAGGCATTAGCAATGAGAATTTTCTTTTTTTCAAAAAAGTGGTCGAGTTCGTCGTAATTCCGACGACAGCAGCCATTACAAAATTAAAAAAAGAGGTGGGGAACTCATTTGTGAATTGCAATCCCGCGTAGGCATCTGTGGTGACTTCAACCCCCAATAAAATCAAACCCGTGTTGAAGGCAATCCCACGTAGGAGGTAGATTCAAATTGCCCTAGTTTTTAATTTCATGTTGCAAAAAATATACATGTGGTGGTTAATTGTCCTAGTTTAATCTCGTAAAATGATAGAATTATGATTGAGGAGTGAGCATTCAATTTTGTATCAGCAATCCCTTCCTCCAATATACGCGCATGTTGATTGTTCACATGAGATCACATCTCTTTGTGGCATCGTATCAAACAATTCATGAGCCTTGTCCATGTTTCCACATTTTACATTCATGAAAGCATGGAATTTGCAAGTACAACACCTAACAAAATTGCTCTATCCGTTATGCTTTAATGGATGTCCATACCCTATTCCAAAGCTCCCATTTTTGCACAGGCAGGGAGGTTGCTGGCAAAGGTTATGGAATTTGGCTTTATGCCTTCCAATTTCATTTGCTTGAAAGTGTCTAAAGCCTTTTCGACAAATCCATTTTTTGCATATCCAGCAATCGTTGCAATCCACAAGACAACATTTCTTTCAAGCATTCTATCAAATAGATCATGTGCCTTGTCTATGCTTCCACACTTTGCATACATGTCTACCGAGGCAATTACAACTACAACATCTGACAAAATTTCTCTATCCTTTATGCTTCGATGAATGTCCATACCTTGTTCCAAATCTCCCATTTTGGCACAGGCAGGGAGGATAGTAGCAATGGTCATGGAATTTGGCTTTACACCTGCCGATTGCATTTGCTTGAAAGTTTCTAAAGCCTTCTCAACAAATCCATTTTGTGTAGTTGCAACTACATTTGAGAAAATTCCTCTATCTTTTATGCTTTGATGGATGTCCATACCCTATTCCAGAGCTCCCATTTTGGCATAGGCTGGGAGTAGGCTGGCAAACGTAACTAAAGAAATGCAATGATCAGCTCCAAAGACATCAAACCACTACTAACAAAACCAAGAGTCTAAAATATGATAGGGTAATTGTGTGAGCTATCTTGAAATAAAATATTTTATTTTCAATTTCAACTAAAACATAATTACTCAGCCATTTAATGTTATTAATAAGTGTTTAATTTATGAAAGAGATAAATGGTTGGCCACAAGTACATGAGTTACTAAATGCACACAAATAAGTGAATTTGATATTCAAAACTATCTACAATGAATTCAATTCTTGTCCATTAGTCATTTATGTTTGCAATAAGCATCTTTCTTTGTTTTTCTTAATCTTTATTCATAGTTATGTGCATATTTCACATTCTATAATTAGGATATCAATTGCTATGGCTGAACACTAGCATGATGTTTGTGTTATGCTATAGATGCGTGGAAACATAATTATGGGATTGTTATATTATAGAGATCATAAATCTAGATATTGCATATTAGTTATAGCTCTTCTTGGATTGAGTCTAAAGTTGACATACAGTCATAAAGCCATTATTAGCAGATCTATCCATTTCTAGTAAAGACAATTGAGAAAGTCATTTTGATATTGAGAGTTTCTTATCTGTTTACCTATTGATCATTATTAAGCCATAATATTTAGGTCTATTTATTTCTCTTGCAAAACCTCTGTAAGTGTCCTAGATTGTCCCTAATACTCACTCTTCAATTCGGAAAAATGAAGTTCTAAAGATTTGTTGCACAAGATGGCATTGAACGTATCAACAAGGCTAGCATGGAAGGCATGTTCAAGCTTCCACTTGTACAACTTACAACAAATAATTTGTTGATAGAATAAATTATTGAAATAGGGATACAATCGAAAGACAAGTATGTACATACAAACCTCCTTAGTTGAAAGTAAAATCTATGTATAAAAAGAGTACATTGAATCCCAATCCATAAACATAATAGAGATACCGATGGAGACTTAATTGGATGTAGCATGTCGCACCAAAGTTGTTGGAGTATGCTAAGCTAGTACATAATGTTTCGTAAAGCCACATTAGTATTTTACCCAGATCATTATCTACCAAAACTAACTATAGTCATCCTTTTGAGGATTAATTTCATGGTTCTAGATCTTCATTTAGTTCCACTTCTTGTTGGAGAAAAGAACAGTTATTTCTTGAGGTAGATGAATATCCCATCAACAAAGGACAAGACCCTTTCTAGAATATAACAAATTCTACTCCAACAAAAGATCATGGGGGTTTCACTAGAGATATTTAATAAGAGATAGACTTCTACTGCTGCATTAAAAGCATTGGCATGTTCTTCATTTATTGATGTACACTCTCTGTGACGCCACCACAACCAACAAAGGTGTAAAAAGTTGTTTGCAATGCATGGATTTTTAGGATTGTCCTTTGAGAAAATAGAATTAAAGTATGGAAGCAGGATCTTCCAGCTCCTGAGGAAAAGACCATGTTAGACAATAATTTCTATTTTCTTGCCTGTGAAGAAAGACCATGTCAGACAATATCAACGAACAACAAAATAAGGAGACAATTGCTAGATTGTGGTCTAACTTGAAAAGAAAAGGTGATGGAAAATGCTATTGTCCATGCAAAATTTGTAAGGGGTTAAAGACTATAAGACTTCTAATCAAAACAGTGAAGAAACATTGTACGCTGCATGGTCACATTGAAGGTGGACATGATTATCATCCATTGGTAAGTTTTTCATTATATCGTTTTGACAATTTATATACATAATAAATCACGTGATGATGAGATCATGATCATGATTTATTTATGTATATCAATTTTATATAGGTTGAGCACCCCAGAGCACATGGTATGGATCAACACAACCCTGAGAATATGGTTTTCAAAGTGGACGAACATGGAGGTGTGAATATCAAAGTTGAAGATAATGATCCCATGGAAGATGATGATCATGAGCCAGAAAACACAATTGAAGATGATGGTACAAATACATTGATCCATGACTCATTTAGTACTCGCGTAGCTAATCATGATGATGAAGATGACCTTGATGTTATTCATGATGTCCCTCTACTTGAGAAGGCATCTGAGGCCCTTTATGAAGGCTCGCAGGCAACTCTTCTCTCCATTGTATTGTTGTTGGTGAACTTGAAGGTTATGAATGGTTTATCCAACATAACAATGTCACGTATGTTAAGGCATGTCATATATGTCATAATAAACTGTGAATCATGCTGTACCACTAATATTCTTTATTATAACAAATTATATTTTGTTGCTGTAGATTGATAGGTGAGTTTTTGTTACCACCATCAAATATTCTACCTCGCTCATACCGAGAATTATCTGTCGTTATAAAAGATATTAGAATGGAGTATCAAGCAATAGATGCCTGTCCCAATGATCATATTATATATCAAAAACAACATAAATTTTGAATTGAATGCCCTGAATGTCATATCAGTAGATATCAAATAGATCAAATAACAAAAAGGCTTCCTCGCAAGGTTCTTCGCTATATTCCCATTATTCCACTTATGCAACGATTATTCAAGTGCACTAGCTTGGCACAATTTATGGATTACCATGCACGCAATAGAATTCAAGATGACATTATTCGAAAGCCTATAGATGGTTCAACATTTATGGACATAGAGGAAAAGGGGCCACACTTTAAAGAAGAACCTCATAATCTCAGGCTTTCATTGGTAGCGGACGGTGTCAATCCATTTGGAGAGAAGAGATCTGTTTACTCAGTGTGGCCTATTTTTGTTATCAACAGTAACATTCCTCCATGGATGTCAATAAAGAGGGAGCACATAGTGTTGGCAATGATTGTTCTAGGTATTTTATCATTTAAATATAGTCATCTAAATTTAATTATAAATATTGCAGTAAAATGGTCATAATAATTATGTAATGTTTTTGTTCATTCGATTAGGTAAGTACCAAGTTAAAGATATGAATGTATATATCGAGCCTCTTATAGACAAGTTGCTAGAGATATGGAATGGTGTCACTATGTATGACATCTCTAGACCAATAGGACAAAGACAATTTTAATTCCGTGCGATGCTTCTATGGACAATACACGATGCCCCGGGGCTAACACATTTTTGTGGTATGTTATAGTGTTTAAGTTGTGCATGAAAATTATAATTCAAAAAATTATCATATTTAATCCAATTATACATTATCTTGTAGGTCTTCAAACAAAGGGAAAATTTGCATGTCCTGTTTGTGGTCCAAAGATGAAATCTCGTCATTCAAAAAGTTTAGGAAAGCAAGTGTTTGATGAGTATAGGCACTTTCTCCACAACAATCATAAGTATCGAAATACTGAAAAACATCTTTTCAATGGGAAAGAAGAGAATACATCAAAGCCATGAAGAATGACACCTCACCTGTGGAAGTTGGAATATAATAGAATTAATCGTCAAGGTAATGCCATTCCATCTATTGGTTTGTCATAAAACATCTTTTCTATTTTGTTTTGTTTACTAATGATGTGATTGATGATCATGAAGGTTGTGAAGGCATAAATGACCACCTTCTTAAGGGAATAAAAAGTTATCCCTGACAATTTAGTAGGTTGTCCTACTATGAGCAGTTACAAATTGTTCATTTGTTTGATAGTATGCATATTGGAAAGAATATAACAGAGACATTATGGAAAATATTGGATGGAATGCGTGACAAGGAAAACATTGTCAAAATAAGTAGTGACATTTAGGATTCCAATCATGCAATGATAAATGTCATTCAATCAAATAGCCATGGAGACCAGATTAATATAAGTGAGCTTCCTTGGTTATTAGTGGACCAGCAAAGCAATGCTATAAAAGAAGTCATATGAAAAATTTGATTTCCCATAGGATTTGTTGTGAACATAAACAATCTCATATCAAAGAAAAGTGAATTTGGGCCAAGGATTAAAATGCATGATTGGCGTACCTTCATTAAGGTAATTCATGTTCTTGTGTTTTTAGTATGTATTTAAGTACTGAGCGTACATGTACTTTTCATTATGTTACAAAAAAATGAAAAGATAATTTTATAATTGTTGCAGTATGTTCTACCTCTATCTCTCCTAGATGACTTCGACAATAATGTCAAGCAAGTCATATATGATCTTGGAAAATACATAAGGTAAGTAGTGACATTTGTTTAGTTTATTGTATAGATATTATATTTGCGATTTGTTTTACTTCTTATGTAATATATTTTTTTGCATCTTGAATACCTTGTAGGTGGTTGCCATGTAAATAAATCCATAAAGATGATATTAAATATTGGAAGAGAAAAATTCCTCATTTAATGTGTGAAATGCAAAAGTGTCTACCTCTAGCTTTTTTCAATGCATAAGAACACTACCTCATACACCAAGTTGAGGAGATTGAATTGTGTGGACCTGTACACACTAGGTCAATGTGGATGGTTGAGAGGCACTTGAAATTTTTGAAGGCTTTGGTTCGACAAAGAGAACATCCTGAGGGTTCTATGGTGGAGGGATATATGGTATACCAGACTATGGTGTACATTTTTGAATATCTTCCTAAGTTTGTAGCAAAGATCCATGTGGATCGCATTTGGGATCCCAACACCATTAACAAATTGGAAGGGGAGTACTTGATGGGGAAAGGTAGACTGAGGAAAGTGAGAGGTAATTATAAGATGTTATTGTAGTTAATTAATTCCTAATCTTCAAAATAAATCGATTGTAAGACGTCTATTTATTTTTTGTATAGTTGGTCGAGAGTGGGATGCACTACATTTGTATATTGCAAACAATCTTGATTGGATGATAGTATGGATTGAACATTGTCAACATTCTAGATGCACGTTAACATGGGAAGGTGTGGCTTCATTGGTTAAAGAAGCACATTGTAATGGAGATTCCAATGTTATGCAAGGGGAAATTGATTTAGCATATGGTTTAAGAGATAAACAGGTATGTATAAATTTATTAATCACCCATATGTTTATCAACTCACAATGCAATAAATTTTACATGTTTGACATATTGCAGGTCAAACACCACAATGCTATGTGCTACAATGGTCATAAATTTCATATAAAAAAGTTGGATGACATGAAGAAAACTTGTGATTCTGGCATCACTGCAGTCTTTGAGGTGAAAAATATTTCATCGAGAAATGACATTCATCCTCAACAATCTCAAAATTGATACTATGGCATTTTGGATGATATACTTGAGCGTGACTTTAAATCCTTCAAATTAGTTTTGTTCATCATCAAATGGTACAGGCTACGATTGAATAAAAATGATCCTGATAGAACTATTATTGAGCATGATAATGGTTTTATAATGCTAAATACAAGGTCATTTGAACCAGTTGGGGATGAGCCCTATGTTCTTCCAAGCCAATGTGAGCAAGTATTTTACTCAGAGGTTCCACATAAACTGGGTTGGTCATTTGTTGTTAGACATGATCCAAGAGGAAGGTTGATAAAGTATAATGTTATGGAAGAAGAAGATACCAAAGAAGTAGAAGATGAAGTGGATGATGATCATGATCAATAGTTTTACAATGACGATGAAGAAGAACAAAAAGAAGAAGAAGAAGAAGAAGAAGAAGAAGAAGAAGAGGAAGAAGAAGAAGAAGAAGAAGAAGATGATGATGATGATGATGATGATGATGATGATGATGATGATGATGATGATGATGATGGTGATGATGATGATGGTGATAATAATGGCGAAGATGTTGATGATGATGATGATGACGATGACGATGATGAAGATGATGATAATGATGATGATGATGATGATGATGATGATGATGATGATGATGATGATGATGATGATGATGATGATGATGATGGCGATGGCGATGATGACCTTGATGTTCATGATGATGAGGAATGAAATGTATGAGGAATGCGATTAGTACATTATCTATTGAATATTGACTTCTTGATAGAATTTTTTTTACATAATTAATTCATTTTGTTTTGAATTCTAATGCCATTACATAATTAATTCATGATGCATCTTTTAATATGGAGATGGAGATAGGGGGTGTGACTATAAATGTGATAATTTTTAAATTGTGTTTATTTATGGGAATTGGATTGTTTATTAGCTATGTGACTATTTATGTGACCATTTAGTTGAGGATCCTACATAGTCTACATAAATTAAAGGTAAGGAATTACAAAATTTATAATGATTTTGATGACAACATCTTTTTATTATTTAATACTCTTTTTGTCTACAAAGTTCATGTTATTCATGTTGTGTATGATGTAATTTCGCTAACGTTTTTATATTTTTTCTTTGTCATAGGCCGACATGGATCCATCACATATCGCAGACAGAGATGTACCTCACGACACTTCTATTGAGCAGGTAAACCTCATTAGTTGTACAAATTAGGAAGAAGCAAACTGTTACATTATTATGTTCTTTTTTTTAGTGATTTATACTAATTTTGTAATTGTTAATGATATTCTTGACACAGAGGAATGTTCGGGGAAAGGGAAAGGGAGTTGCAGTACCTGAGCACCTTTCTATGGATGTGGAATCATTAGGGTTAAGCAATGATGACCTTGAAGATCCCACAGACCTTGTGAAATTCTTTAAAATGCCTCTTATAAAAATTAGAAAAGAGATTGTTGCTTTGGCAGCCGTGCATCCTACCGCTGATGAGATATGACAGAGGGTGGAATTATTGTATAAGACAATAGAAAACTTGCAAGTAAGCAGTAATGAAAGCTTTAATTATAACAAAAGTTCAATAATGGTTTATATTTTATTGTCTTTTTATGTCATTAACTAAAATATGTACGTATTGTTTTTACAACAATTTATCCGCCCTCATGAAAGTCGTTCCTACGATCAGGGTGTTGCAAGATCAGGTGATGATGATTTTCTTGTATTATCACTTGCTTGGCTTATCACTCTGAGTACCCAAAACACATCATACTTGATACTATCAATTTTCAAAATAAAGGTTCATACTTGTTTACAATTCTTGCACTTTTCATATATTTAATGTTTGATATATTTAATGTATTATTCTTTAGGTGTTGTCAATGTTACTATCCAAATGCTGATGCCACCTCATTAGAGCTCACCCTCACCTGTATTGCCAACTACAATGTCGGCAACACGTAGCATGCAAACATCCTCTAGTGCACGTCATATTGGCCTGCCCACTGTTGGTAGATCCCTCTTTTGCTCTATCTTCTGTCATGTGTTTATTTCCCTTCAAGTGTTCTTTCTTGAATTCTAATGCCATTTCATAGTGGATTCATTTTTTGCAGGAGGAGATGCACATGAGGATGTGCTAGAGGCAACTACTATTGATAACATAGCATCGTTTCTTGGATCTTCTCATATTGCTAGTACGAGAACATTGCAGGCCACATTCATGGTGAGTGACAAAGAAATGCTTCCCTTAAAGATACAAAAGGTTCCAGGTACTTTAAAATTATTATTATATATACTCTAATTGTAATTTACTTTATGATCACTTTTTTTGGACTAATATTGATCCAATGAATTTTTTGCAGGCAATGATATTTTCTATAAACATCTTAGTGACATTGTATTGCAGATATTTGGGCCCACCATATGTAAAAGGTGGTACATTATATGTGAACTAACCCTTATCCACTTTTGATTTCATATCATTACTAGAATACTTTTCCTTTGATCCATTTCTTGAAGTGTAATAAATGTAGCTTCAGTTCATTTCTGAATCTAACAGGTTTGTTTTTGCTTTAAAAGGTGGAATGACCAAGAAAAAAGGTTAAAAGATGAATTGACAAACCAAATGGTTGAGTGGTTTGGAAATGACACCTTTGACAAAACCAAGCTCCTTGAAAAAGCTGGCACATATCTAAAGTATGTGAGGGACCAATACAGGACCCATTTGGAGAGGAACCTAAACTACGAGCGTCCTTCCATGATTCCAGAGAGGGAGTGGAAGGACCTGATTTTAGATGCCAAAGAGAGAATTGAAAGGAAAAAAGGAAATACACCAGTAGATGCCAGAAGAAGGTACGGGATACTATTAAGAATTTAATTATGTACTAATTAATTACTCTTTATATTTATATAATCTAACATATTTCAAACTTTTTATAGACTGAGTGACACGTCAAAGGCAACCAAGGCAAGGCAAGAAAAGCATGGGCAACACAAACTCGGCTCTGGTGGTTACATGAAACTTGTTGCACGAATTGTAAGTATCTCATGTAAACTCCCATATTGTCTCAAAATATTAATAAATTGCAAACGTTTTTTTTTAATCAAACAATGCAAGCAAAATTCACGGTACCAAGCAAAAATGCAGGGCTCTGAATTCAATAGAGCGCCCACAGAAGATGACAAGAGAATTGCCTACTAGCAAGGCTATTCAGCTGTGGCTGATCGGCTACAAGAATTGAGTGGGCATACACAACATTCGAGTGCATCTGTCACACAGGTAAATATGGTAAATGGAAGTTGTTTCAAATTGAATACTTTACCAATAATCTAATTGATGTTGAGTTCCAACATAAAGTGACTATATTTGTTTTAAATAAGCAAATAATGATAACAATGTGCATGTCATTGGAATGCAACCTGCTAATTGTGAAACACTACTTGCACATGAAGGTCCGGATGTGCATCCCAGTAGTGGAGGTATTCATTTGCTATTCAAATTTATTTATTTAGCTATTAATATAATTAAACATCTGAATTTGTAATTAGAGTAGTAATTAATGTAACCTTTCTTGTTAATATTTTAGAGCATGTAGTTGGTTGTGAGCAAGTGGAGCATGATCTGGGTACACAACCTGAAGAACGTGATGTTCCCCACTCAGGTGAAGAGGACTGCATTGTTCAGCATGTTGAGGTTGAGGCTACACAAAATGATGTGGCCCCATCAGGTAAAGAGCACAACAATTATGCTCTCTAAATTAATGAAATACTTGTAACAATAATAATTTTTTTGTTTTGAATTTAACCCATTTCTTTGTTATTGCAGAGGACCCCCCTTCGCTTCAGTGTCCTCATCCTCAGTATAGGACTAGGCATACATTGAGATCATGAACAATTGGTGGAACATCTGCAGAGGGGGGAAATGATGAAGACACCGATGTTCCACTTAGTCTTTTCATAGCTTCAAAGAAAAAACAAAGAAAGAAATGATTGTAATCTAACTTATTTGATAATGACTGATTTTTATGTGTTAGTGAATGTAATTATGTGCTAATTAATGGTTATGGATGATATGTGTTAATTAATATTGATGAATGTTGCATGTTAATTAATGTTAATAAATGTTATGTGTTACTGAACATTATGTGATATTAATGAATGAATGCTATATTGCATTAATGGTAGAAAGAATTAATGAATGAATGTTATAAGATGTTAACGGGGAATTTAGAGTGATGTTGTGGTGGGGGGGGGGGGAGGGGCCAAATGAGCTTCCACCTTCACATGGTTGGCCTTGTTAAGTAGAGAATATTAAACTATTCTCGAAACCAAGCGAAGCTCAACAAGGTAACACATTTTTCAATATTTCATTATGTTGCACAGTTAATCTTATTGAAAAATGTATATTGAATCTTAATTGTAGGGTCCAATAGAGCCAACATGAACAACAACACCACGAGTTGCTGGGTATAATGAACTCCCATATTGTCTTGTCTGTATATGAACAATATGAGTTGCTTCTAGTGTTGATATCCAAGGTGGGACTGCAAAAGTTTTGAATATGCCTCATCCTTGTAAGTTTTTTTATTACAACTCCTAATTCTTGAGACTAAAATTTTTGTTCTTGATGTTTTTCACTAGTTGTCATAACCTCTAACTTTGATGCTTGTGCCTTAATAGAACTAGATGTTTCTTGTATGCATACTTGGTCAAGGACTGCATTATGATGCTATAGGGCTACAAACTAAGATTATTTATTGTATTGAGTTGCACATTTGACATGACTTGCCCTATGACTGCTATGCACGTTTATGTATATACACTATTTCTAGACTGTATATTGATATTAATTTTGAGAAAATATTACAAAACTCAGAGTAATCTCCATAAGACTAGAAAAAAGCTCAGATAAATTTCTGCAGCATTTTCTTACAATTACTTGTGATCATTTTTTTAGGAGTCTTGGTATCCATTTATAATAGTGTGGATGCATACAAGCTTTGGACCCTTCAAAAGAAAGTTTGTTACAAACAACTGGTTGTTTTCAAGAAGCGGTTATAAGTCCTTTTCAGCATCTGCGACTTCCTCTACTTGTTGTTCTGTTGCAACCTCCTATAACTACTCCCAAGCATCTTCTTTCTGTCCCATATACTTATCTTTCCACTCCTGATACACATCATCACTAGGCCAATTAAAACTAGAAATCTTCTGTTTCATATCTTCTAGCCGCTTCTAAGTGACTCATACATACCCAATCTCTCTTTCTATGAAACCATAATGAGATTTCACTTTTTCAATTTCCTCAATTGTTTGGACAAATAAGGATGTGTCATCAGTACTAATAATCTAATTGATCCTTAGGGATAAATTATGGTCCACCTCCTTTAACCAAGTCTTCTCTTCCTTTAGCTGGACAAGACCAATGAAACCTCCTGGAAACATTTCAAATTTATGATTTGAATATTCTTTCCTATAAAGTTGGGCTTTTCTTTTTATAGCTACTCCTTCCACTGAAAGAATATTCATCTCTTTTATAAACTCACATGTGGACCTTAGATTGTCATTCTCTTTTGCATCTGCATGGGAAGAACACATGAGCTCTAACTCTTTACCTCTAGGCACCCACTTATTCAGGACTGGTTCCAAAGTGGCTTCTTCTTCTCTCAATTTGATCAAAATATCAAGAATCCTCTTCATATTTATGTATACATTGGAGGTTTTGACTAAGTCAACAAACTTCAAGATGGTGGCTTTCACCTTCTCCCCATATTTGTTTGCATACAATGTTTGAGCTTGTTTCAATTTTTCCAACTCATGTTTGACATTTTCAGGTAATTGGGAACTAGAAGGCATAGGAGAAGGGGGATATTCAATGATGGGACTAGTAGGAGGGGGTCTTGCTAGAGAGGAGGCTATCATGAGTGTAGAAGATTCACCGGGATAATATTGACCTACCAGTTGACTCTGGAGTCTAGCAATTATGATGTCTCTGTTGGCTATTCCTTCTTTAGCATCATTGTAAGCTTTTAAAATAGTCTCCAACTTCAATTGGAGATTAGCCTTTTCTTGTGCCTCTTTCTCTGCCACCGCAACACTGAATTTTGCAGTCTCTAGGACTGTGCTTGTAGCTTCCACTACCCTTGTGTCTTGGACTCTTTTAACTATCATGCCTCCTAAGAGGCTAGAATCTGATGCATCCTTCCTTCTTTTGTTTTCATCCTTCTTTAAAGACCACATGACAAGAGCAACATTATCTTTGTTGAATGCCACTCCTTCCATAGGCTTTTTTTCTTTCCTCACTGCATCAAGCACTAAGGCATCAGCTATATCCCATTTAGGAAGAATCAACACACCAGCCTTTGCTACCATTTGTCTTCCTTTCTCAGGGGTAATTGCTTTGAACTCCTCCATCATTTCTTTCTTAACCTCTTCTTCTACCTGAGTTGTATTTTTAAGAGGCTGTTCACTTTTCCTCTGTTCACATCTAGTCTTGAATTGATCAATATTTTGCTTCCATAGAAACTATATAAAAGCTCCTGATGTGACAAAATTACTGTCAGCTAATAATTCTTCACTAGCTTTCTTAACAGTAAGGTCCATTTCTTGGCCCTTTAACTCACCATCAGTCAAATCCATTTCAGCATTAGGTGGCTCTTTGGGCATCCCCTCTTGTGTCTCCTCATAGGTATAGGCAATCTCACTGAGACTCCCTAACTGCAATAATTGTTCAGCCATAGCTTGTTCATCTCCAATGTGGATAGGAGACTGAGATGGAGAATATTGAGGCTCATCAGTTTCAATTTCCTTTCTCACTCTCTGCTTCTTAGGGGAATCTTGGATGTCAATGACATCTTCAATTTTCCTCTTCCCTTTTGAAGTGGAAGGCTCACCTATCACTGGCATTATCACAGTGTACTTTGACCTTTTGTGCATTACATAGTCACCACGTGGGATATCTCTAGCAAAGGCAGGCTTAGCCAATACCATCTTAGCCTTATCAGGGTCATTTTGCATTATGGCCTCCCTCTTTTCTTTTAAGGTCTGCATGAGATCTTCAAAATAAAGAATCAGGAATTTTATTTTCTCCTCAAATGGATTGAACCTAGAAAGGGGGTCATAGCCAGTGTCAAATTGATGGATAAAATCAAGGGCTTTCTTATATGCCACCCACTTCTCCTTCCTCAGTTCTTGCTCATCTAAGCTAAATTCATTTGTAATCAAATCTTCTAGGAACTGAAATTGATGTGGCCTACCTCTGCACACTACTCTTTTTCTGAACATGCCATTGAAAAAATCCTTGGGGTCTGCACATCTTGACATTGCAGTAGACAACCTATATGGCTTAAAGAATTCTTCAAAAAATCTCCATCCACCCTTAGTGATCACAAAATGGTGAGCCATGGTAATAGTTGGGAAAATAGTCCCTTTACCTCTATTGGTTAGCTCTACTTCTTGTACTCCCCCAATTTGTCTCAGGACTTCTGCAATCCCTATCTTCAATGGGACCTGATAGGGTAGTAAAAAGGGGGTGCCTATAAATCCAAACACTCTAAAAATAGTAGACACAGGGTACAAATATATGTCTCCCCAATTGTGAACAATCTTGATATCCTCTGCAAACTCCTTTGGTCTGAGAAAGCCTTCAGAATTCCAGGGTTTTCTCTGCATAGAAGAATCCTAATTTTAGATGCAAACCATCTATCAAACTTTAAATAACTTGCATCTTCTCTATCCCAAGATAGAACAGTACTCCGCAATTGCATTAGCATCTCCTCTTTATCCTTGACCTTAATCAGGCCCATCTCCTTTCCAAAATAATCACCCCCTTTGAACAGAAACATATGCATTAACATGGAGTACCATCCAAATGGCCTATCCACCTTACCATTTTTGATTCCTACTAGCCCTTTATGAATTGAATCAGTAAGGTATGAGGCATAATCAAATGTTATTGATAGGGAGGGGTTTAGAATTTATGCAATCATTAACATATAATGGGTTGTCATATTCTTTTCAGCATCCTCTCCAAAAATCTGGCATAATGCCCAGTACATACCCTTAGCTCTTAGAGTGAATAGGCTGAGAGAGAATGGTTCCATTGTGCTAGGGCCTACCACTATTAACCCCCCTATCTTTACAAAGAATTCTTTCAATGGGCCACTTCTAAGATGATCCCTTTGTGTGTTGTAAACCTGGGCTAATGACTCAAAGTCAATAGAAACACTTTCCTGAATTCATCTTCATTTATCTCAATCAAGACTGATCCCTTTATGTTCCTGATGCATCTTGCCACAGAGTCATAATTCTGTGCAATCAGGGCTAACAAATCTACATCCATAAAAAAACCTGGGACCGCAAGCTTTCCTACATCCTGCTCCCATATGCCATTCAAAGGAGCTGGGGAATTCCTCTGCCCAAAATTGACTTTGAAGAGTTCTAAGCCTGACAATCTTATTTTAGGGTCCCTCAACCAATTACCCTTATCATAAAGGCCATCTCCAATTTTTAGACGAGGGTTCTTAGGTACTAGCTCTTTGGCCTTAGCCCCAACATTGGTGGACATGGTTAATTGTTCTAAAAAATCATCACAGATATTTCGGTCCTCGTAATTCACTTTCCTTGTAAATTCTCTTCTGGGTGCCATTCTGGTCAAACAATTATACCACTAGAAGCTAGCACAGACCTCTAATGAAGTAATTCACATAGCAATATTTGAGAACAAACCAAGAGTTATCAAGAAAAGCACAAGAAACCTGATTATTCACCTGAAGAAAATCGCTCTGCAACAATTTGCTCAACAAACTTCGATGAAACAATACTTAGCAATCAAGTTGATGTGAACTAAAAAGGGCAAGTCAAGTTTTTAGAAATTAACTCCGCAATGCTTCAGCTTTCTTTTCAGAATTAAATTTGCCAAATTGAATTCAAAACTAGCTCCAATAGGTCATAATTTCTCTAAGTCTTTCCTCTATTTCGCTCTTTCGCTACTTTGCAAAACATAAAATCCATGCTCTTTTCTTTTGTGAAACAACGCTGGCCATTGGATCTCAAGAACTTACATCACCTTTATCTCCATTTAATCTTTTTGCTTTAGTGTCAAGCCCTACCTCCTTTTTGCCACTTCGCAAAGTTTAACAGTCATGCACTTTTCCTTTGCAAGGCCACGCCAAGTGTTATATCAAACTCAAATCACCCGGACTTTAACTCCAACCGAGACTGTCAATCCTTTTAACTAACCGCGCCTCATCTTGACGGCTAATGGTTTTTGCCATTTCGCTGAGGTTAAGCTATGGGCATCTTTGGGTCACGAAACAATGAGAAGTGTTGGATCAATCTTGAGATGAATGCCTTTTAAGTGGGCCCTTTATCTGGGAATTACTTACCCCACTTGTTATCCGATTAATAAATGCCACATGGCAGTTGGCCATTAGCCCTAGAAACTCCTTTTGCTTCCACCCTTAATCCACCATGTGTTCCCTTTTACTATTCCCACATAACTATCGGTTACACCTAGGTAGGCCCTCAACCACTTTTTTAAACCACGTGTCACGTCACTCTTCCATGTGATTTCCACCTGTCTTTCACGACTTTGCGAACATTATTCTTCATTTGGCTTGCAGCCACGAAACCACGAGAACCGTTAGATCAAAACAGACTTGATCTTCTTTTAACTTCATGCCATGCCTGTCCCTTGGGCCTATCGGCCTTTTCGCTACTTTGCAATGACTAACTTGCTAGCATCTTATCTTCGCAAATTCACGCGAGCCGTTAGATCTGAAGAACTTGCTCATTGTTTACTCTTTTTATGAAAAGCTTGCCTAGACCCACTGCATACCACCAACTCAGTGCCTTGTCACCACCATGTCATTGCCAACTGGGGTTACCACATTTACTACCACTCTTAGCGGGACCCTCCACCTTTTTGCTATTTCGCTAAAGGTATAGCTCGTGCATCTCCTAGCCACGAAACAATGAGAAGCCATTGATATTTTTCCAACCCGATCATTCTTTAATCAAAGAAGACCGCTTATCTCTGGGACTCACCAAACCCTTTCACCACTTCGTGAAGCTTAAAACACGTTCAGATTGATCTCACGAAACCAAGCTATCCATTCAAATAGATGAAACTTGATCGGTGTTTAACTTTGGTCCAAACCTATATGCCGGGTCCACCTTCGCCTTTTACTACTTCGCGAAAACTAAGTTTCGAGCACTTTTTGGTCGTGAATCAACGCGGGCCATCAGATCAATAGAAAATCGCATGATACTTATAAGGCCCAACAGACATTAGAAAAGGAAGATTAAAAGAGAGCAAGAATAAAATATTTAAAGGGACCGCCTAGGTAAATGACAAGGGGAGAACACTTTTATGATAAATGGACCCATCGCTTAAGTGATGAATATAGTAATGCCAAATTAGAAACCAAAAGGGCTTTTCTCAAGTATTGAAGTGACTTAAAACCTAAACCCTGAACCCCTTAGGATTTAAAACAAATTGAAAGAACTTCCTTCCTTCGATGGCTCTTTTATATTTATTTTTTTTATAAAAATGATCATCGTCGGATTTACGATGAATACCAAGCTTTCAACCGGCGACTTCTTTGACCGTTGGCAGAGTCCATTGGATTGTCAAATTTCCGACGGCCATGGCATCGTCAACCAATCTGACATTGAGTTTTTGATGGTGGATTTTGTCGACACTCTGATGAAAATTCATCAAAAATATGACAAATGGTCGTCGGAAATCAGCTCCGAATGTACTAGTATGGTCACCATCGGTGTTCCAACCGGTTTTGTCTCCTCCATGCCAAAGGTCTTCAGTACATCTTTGATATACTTGGATTGGGAAATATAGATACCCTATTTCATCTGCTGGATCTGTAGACTAATGAAAACTTTATCTCTCCAATCAGAGATATCTCAAACTCCTTTTTCATCTCATCTGCAAATGCATGACGCATATCATCATCTCCACGAAAGATTATATCATCTACAAATACTTCACATATTAGAATCTAACAACCTTCAGATTTTAGGTAGATGTTGTTGTCCTCACTTGTTCTCTGAAATCCTATCTTCACAAGATGAGAGTGTAAATGTTCATACCATGCCCTTGGTGCCTGTTTCAATCCATACAAGGCCTTGTGTAATCTACACACCATGTCACTATCTTCTGACAAAGCAAACCCATCTGGTTCTTCAATATACACTTCTTCCTCCAGGATTCAATTCAAGAAATAAGACTTCACATCCATCTAGTATAACTTAAATCCCTTGAATGCTACAAATTCAAGTAGCATTCAGACACCTTCCAGTCTAGCCACTAGGGCAAAGGTTTCTCCATAGTCTTCTCCTTCTTCCTGAGCATATCCCTTGCATACAAGTCTTGCCTTGTTCCTTACCACTGTGCCTTTCTGTTTCAACTTATTCCTGAAGACCCATTTGGTACCTATGACATTCTTGTGTTCCATTCTGGGTACCAAGGACCATGTTGCATTCTTCTCTATCTGGTCCAACTCCTCTTCCATTGTCTTTATCTAGTAAGTGCCTCTCTAGCGGTCTTTGGCTCAAATTTTGAAATCATACGTGTGAACATTGAATGCATTGAATGTTCACACCAAGTAGACATCATCTGCACTTCTCTTTCCATTTAGTGAGATGGATTCTTTTCCTTTCACCATGCAAGGTGCATCATTGCCAAACCGAGCAAAACCACCATCATATTCTTCAAGAGATAGAAAATTTCTCTAGTTACCTCTCATGTGGTGAGAACACCCGCTATCAATGATCCACTCCTTATAGTTGTCAATATGTGAGACAAGGGCTTTCTAGTGAGACAAAACTTCCTTGACAACCACAAACACTATATCCTCATTCTCTTCACCCTCATATTTCTCATCGGTAACACCTCCATCCACTGCAACAAGAAAATTTCTCCTACCTACTCCTTTATACTTCCTAAACCTCTCTGGTTTATCTTTATTGTCATTGTTAGGACAATTAACAGCTATATGTCCTATCTTATAAAAGGAAAAACACTTCAGAGGAAGCTTACCTCTATATTTTTCGGTGCCTTTTGGAAGTCTCTTGGCAAGAAGAGCTTCAAATTCCATCAGAATCTCCTCATCGTCCATATCTTATCTTTTCCTGGATTCATAACTAGTACCGACCTCTTTTCCTTTCCTGGTTGGTGCAGAGGAAGCAGACGCTCTAAAGGCTGACTCGGTCTTTTGAACACTACCATCATAGCCATTTAATTCATATGCATACAACTTTGCAATAATAGAGTCTAAAGATACCTTGGTTTTGTCAATAGACCTTAGCTCTTGAATAGCGACAACCTTGATTGCATAGACTGGTAAAAGTGATCTCAGAACTTTACTGACAATAGTGGCATCATCAATTGTTCCACTAGTGCTCTTGATCTCTCCAACCACTGTCTTGATTCTTGTGTCATACTGCTGAATGGTCTCTCCTTCAACCATCCTCATATCTTCAAACTTTCCTCTAAGGCTTTATTCCTTAGCCTTCTTGACATGTTCATCACCTCCATAAATGGATTCTAGTTTGTCCCATACTTCTTTCAGATTGTCCTTATCTTGTACATGTATCAATGAACTCTACATTGGACAAGCTGCTAATAAGTGCTTCCATGACTTGCCCATTTTCTTGTATCTCTTTTCTGATCATTGGTTAGAGTTCCAGAGGGGATTACATAGGCATTCTCAACATAGTTCCAGTGTTGTGCACCCAAACTCTTGATATATATCTTCATCCTGTCCTTCCATATTTTAAAGTTGTCCCTGTTCAACTTAGGACCTTCCCTCTTCATCATTGAAACAAGGTCTTTTGCCTCAAGTGGTTAAGCTTATATCACCAAGGACTTGGATGGGCTCTAATACCAATTGATGAATAATAATGAACTACTAAGGTCCTAACCGGTACTGAGAGGGGGGGGTGAATTAGTACACACAAAAAAACTACTTCAACACTTTGTCATATCAAAACACAGATGACTGGTTGTCTTCACCACTGAACTTAACCATAGCTATACTGGTTAAACAAAAATACTTCAGACAACGTTCAATAGATCTCAAACCTTGATAACTACTTCACTGATATAATCGTGCATGAGTTGTACCAATAATAGCACAACTATTTAACAATGCATGCATATCTAACTTAATCAAAACCACACAATCATCACATGACAATCTCACAACCCATAGACTACCAACTGGTAGTCACACTTAGTGAACCCCGACACTGGTCCCCTCCATCCCGATTGACTGTAACTACTTCTGATATTTATAGCAGTTCATAGAGGTTCACTTGCTTGAGTACTTATTGACAACATACATTATCACCGCTTCATCATATGCCAAAAACTTATTCAATTTGGAAACATTTGCTTGGTTCTTCATATCTTTTGTGAGAGCTTATTATTTAAAAACAAAAAAAAAATAGAATAAAATTTTCTTTAGTTTTAGATGAGTGAAAGATGCATGTGTGATTGAAAGTGAAGCTCCATTATCCATACTACAAGCAATGTGTTGATTGCATACTCACCTTGCACATTCAACTGGAATCATTAAAGCTCAAACTTAACTTAAATTGCTATTTCATCTTTAATATGATTCATCTAGAAGGTGTTTATGTTTGAAGTTAGTGATTTGAAAACCATTAAGCACTCCTTAGAATATTGCACTAGCATTGTGAAGATGTTCAAAGATGTCGAAGAAAAGCTTAGTTGAGCCCACTTAAGATCGCCATTGTCTTGCATTCTTAGTTTAGCATAGCATTTCTAAACCTTACTCTTTTTTTCACTTTTTTTTTTTTAATCAACCATTAGTGGAGATAGGAAAAATATCTTTATTGCAAAATCATTTGAAGAACATCATAACCATTGAAGTTGAACCATGAAAGTACTAAAGTCTCCTTGTAGGTACAACAAAGAACATCAATGTCATTGACACTGTCTAACACATTAAGACCAAACATAAAAGAACCTTTAAGTCATCTCAAGTGATCCTTCACAGATCTTCAACATTTGAGATTCTTTTTATCAAGAGAGGATAGAGTACCATTGGTGTTTTATTATGTGTTCGATAGTACATCAAAACACCATTAATAGGTCCACAAATGTATGGATGCACTATCTCAAATGGTTATTTTTGTCTATAAGACTCCCCAATTGGAAAATCGTTTCTATGTTGTTTTGCCAATATGCAACTCTCACATGTTGTCTTAAGTTTCTCTATTGGTGGAAATCCATATATCATTATTTTCTTATATAACAACTGTAACCCTTTGAAGTTTAAGTGCCCAAGTCTTAAATGTAATAACCAAGATTTATTTTGTATGAAGCCTTAAAAGCTGATTCAACAACCTTTTTGTTATGCTTGTGGCTCTAAGAATCGTTCACTTTGAATCCTAAGTGGAAACATCCTATTTTTTTTCATCTCAACTTTTGTAATCCGCCTATTGCTTGGTTTCTTGTCTAGAATCACGCATTCACTATTTTCAAAGTATATTCTATATCATTTTTCCACTAGTTGCCCAATGCTTATGAGATTGTGTTGAAATATAAGGACATAGTATACATCAGAAATATGCTCCTCTTCACCTTTCTTAGTTCTCATGTTAATTGACCTTTTGCCCATGACTAAAACTCATTGATCATTTCCAAATTTTACTTCTGATTTTACCGAATCATCCATTGTTACAAACATCTTCTTATTCCAACTCATGTGATTACTACAACCACTATCTAGGAACAATACTTCATTGGAACTCCCTTGTTCTACATTGCATGTTATCAATATGGTGTCTTGTTCACTCGTGTAAGGTCGGTTTTCATTTGTGAAATGTTCCTTTTATTTATTCATACCATATTTATTGCAATAATGACATTGGATGTTGGATTTATCATACTTTTCTCCTTGATGGTGGCTATGAGAATGACTACTCCCCCTTCCTCTTGTTGGTGTATAATGAGCATGTGGGCTTGATGCTAGTCTTCTACTTTCAAATTGTGTATTTTTTCTTACTCCCTTGGTGTAAAATATACTTTGCCTTTGTTGTGATTATCTTCATCTTGTTTTGCCAAAATAAAGTCAAGTCTTGAATGCATTCTCCAATGATGATGTTCCTAATCGATTTAATCTTTTGTCATATGCTAAGAGTGATCCCATTAATCCATCTATTGATAATTGAATGAGATCTTTGGATTCCTCAATGGTCACTACAATTGGATCGAACTTTGTAGGTAAGCTTCTAAGTATCTTCTCTACAAGTTTTTGATCTACAATTGTTTCTCCATATGATCTAATTTGATTTACTATTGACATTACATGATTGAAGAAATAATCTATTGAATCTGAATCCTTCTTTTGTAAATTTTCAAAATCCCTTTTGAGAATATGTAATTTTGTTATTTTCACCTTGCCTGTTCCTTGGTATGTTATTTGCAGACTTTCTCATGCCTTCTTTGATCTCATAGCAACTGATACTTGTAGAAAAATTGATTCCTCCATTGCCTATTGAATGAAAAATAATGCTTTCCTCCATTGCCTATTGAATGAAAAATAATGCTTTGGCATCCTTCTTCTTATTTTCCTTCAACAAATCCTTCTCAGCTTGTGGAAGAGCCTAAAAAGATTTTTGGTCTACTAGTTCAAGAAACCCATTTTCAACCAACTCCCAAACATCCTGGGAGAAAAACAAGGTTTTCATTTTTATGCTCCAAAAATCATAATTTTTTCGTTAAGGATTGGAATCTAGGGTTGTGAAATGCTTCCACTTTTTCTTGCCATGATTTTTCAAAATAAAACATTGCCTCTACTTTTTGTTGTTTTATTGCTACAACAAAAAAAACATTTTCAGCAATCTCCTATCCTTGTCTTCAGTGGATTCAATTTCTTTGTAAGCTCTTTGGTAACAACAATCAACAACTACAACTATTTCAATAATATATTCTATTGATTGTGAATTTCTTTACCTTGGCAATTAAATTGGGTACTTAAACTTTTAACACAATCATCCCCTATAGTTTCCTCTTCAACTATAACCTTTTAAATGCTACATTTCTTTGGCTCTTTTCCTCTTGATCTATAGTTCCTTATTATTTGGCACTGGCTGATAATTCTCAGCAAATGTCTCCTACTCAAGTTCAGACTTATGCACTCTTCAAAAAACCATTAACCCTTCTCTGATACCACTTTGAAGGGGAGAAAGAACAAATATTGTAGAAAACATAAAGGAATGTCAAAACATAAATTAAAGCTAAGTCACATAAAAGAGCAAGGAGTATGAGAATAGAACATTGTTTATATTAATGACATTTCCAATAGAGTTGCCAGTGCTCTTCTTTAGTCATACTTTAAAGAAGAGTTTCTTATGCTATGTACCAAAAACAGAGTATTAAGACTTCATTGCCCTTTTTTCTAAAACTGAGTATTATAAAATAGAGCTCTCCAGATAGCCACATGAGAAGATTCTAGAATAAGTGCCAAAATTGAACCATCTAGATCCATTGAACTAAGAAGTAGAAGATATGAGAAGGGTTAGTGTAGGATCATGGGGGGCCAAAAAGTGGCGATGTGAAAAACATAGCCTTCTCCACTCGCCTAAAAATGTGAAAAATCCGTGTTGATTTTTTGCTTGGCCTGGGTGTCAATACGCATGGTAAACACCTAAGCAAATCGGATATCGGATAGAATTGAATATCTGATAATATGGGATATCCGATTTTTATTTGTAATTTTAAATTAAAAAATAAATTATATAATATATTATATATTATATAATATAATATAATATTAGATTATAAAATATTATATTATATTATATATTATAATAATATATTGTATATTATATTATTATATTATAATATTATATAATATAATATAATATATAATGTAATAATATATTGAATAGTATTATATATTATATATTATATTATTATATTATATTATTATATTATATTATATATAATATATAATTATATTATATAATATAATATAATACGTATTATATAATATAATAATATATTATATAATATATTATTATATTATATAATATAAAATAATGTTATTTAAAATAATTGAAGTATAAAAATCGGATATCGGATTATATCGGATATCTGATTTTAATGTATAAATTTGTGGTCCCAAATTTTTTTCCCGTTGCTACTTTTTTTTTACTATTGCCACATTAATGGCAATGATAGAAATTGAATAACTGATAAAATCCAATATCTGATTTTATTACTCATATTTTAGAGAGAGAGATTATGGGAGAGGGAGAGAGAGAGGGGGGGAGAGGGAGAGAGGGGCAGAGAGAGACAGAGGGGGAGAGAGAGAGAGAGAGAGAGAGAGAGAGAGAGGGAGATAGGGGGAGAGAGAGAGAGAGAAAAACATTAGGAGATGGGGAGAGAGAGATTAGGGTAGAGGGGGAGAGAGAGAGATTAGGGAGAGAGCGGGGAGGGTGGAGAGAGAGAGAGAAAGAGTGACCATTAGGGGTTGTATGTTGTCCTTAGGGGTCATATGGTGTCCCATGACCCCTTAGGATACCATATGACCCATAACGACATAATCTGGTGTCTTAAGGGGTTGTACGACACATTATGACCCCTTATGACACCATAGGACCCATAATGACCCAATATGGTGTCTTAAGGGGTCATATGGTGTCCTAAGGGGTTGTAGGACACAATATGACCCCTATGGACACCATATGACTTATTATGACCCCATATGGTGTCAGAAGGGGTCGTATGTTGTCCTTAGGGGTCATATTGTGTCCCATGACCTATTAGGACACAATTTGACCAATAACGACACAATTCGGTGTATTAAGGGGTCATATGGTGTCCTAAGGGGTCATAGGCCACAATATGACCCCTATGGACACCATAGGACCCATAACGACCCAATATGGTGTCATAAGGGGTCGTATGTTGTTCTTAAGGGTCATATGGTGTCCCATGACTCCTTAGGACATGATATGACCCATAACAACATAATTTGCTATCTTAAGGGGTCATATGGTGTCCTAAGGGTTCGTAAGACACAATATGACCCCTATGGATAGCATAGGAACCATAGCGACCCAATACGGTGTCATAAGAGGTCGTATGTTGTCCTTAGAGGCCATATAGTGGCCCATGACCCCTTAGGATACCATATGACCCATAATAACACTATTTGGTGTCTTAAGGGGTCATATGGTGTCCTAAGGGGTCGTAGGACACAATATGACCCCTTAAGACACCATATGACCCCTAACGACACCATATGGTGTCATAAGGGGTCGTATGTTGTCCTTATGGGTCATATGGTGTCCCATGACCCCTTAGAACACCATATGAACCATAACAACATAATATGGTGTCTTAAGGGACAATATGGTGTCCTAATGGGCCGTAGGACACAATATGACCCCTTAAGACACCATATGACCCCTTAAGACATGAAATTATGTTATTAGGGGTCATATGGTGTCCTAAGGGGTTGTAGGACACAATATGACCCCTTAGGACACCATATGACCCATAACAACCCAAAATGGTGTCATAAGAGGTCGTATGTTGTCCTTAGGGGTTATATTGTGTCCCATGACCCATTAGGACACAATATGACCCCTAGCAACACAATTTAGTGTCTCAAGGGGTGATATGGTGTCCTAAGGGGTCGTAGGACACAATATGACCCCTTAGGACACCATAGGACCCATAACAACCCAATATGGTATCTTAAGGGGTCATATGGTGTCCTAAGGGGTCGTAGGACACAATATGACCCATTAGGACACCATAGGACCATAACAACCCAATATGGTGTCATAAGGGGTCATATGTTGTCCTTAGGGGTCATATTGTGTCCTACAACCCGTTAGGATACCATATGACCCCTAACAAAACAATTTGGTGTCTTAAGGGGTCATATGGTGTCCTAAGGGATCATAGGAAACAATATGGCCCCTATGGACACCATAGGACCCATAACAACCCAATATGTTGTCATAAGGGGTCATATGTTGTTCTTAGGGGTCATATGGTCTCCCATGACCCCTTAGGACATAATATGACCCATAACAAAACAATTTGGTGTCCTAATGGGTCATATGGTGTCCTAAGGGGTTGTAGGACATAGTATGATCCCTATGGACACTATAGGAACCATAATAACCCAATATGGTGTCATAAGAGGTTGTATGTTGTCCTTATGGGTCATATGGTGTCCCATGACCCCTTAGGACACCATATGACCCATAACGACACAATTTGGCATGTTAAGGGGTCATATGGTGTCCTAAGGGGTCATAGGATGCAATACGACCCCTTAAGACACCATATGACCCCTAACAACACCATATGGTGTCATAAGTGGTCGTATGTTGTTCTTAGGGGCATATTGTGTGCCATGACCCCTTAGCACACCATATGATCCATAACGAGACAATTTTGTGTCTTAAGGGGTCATATGGTGTCCTAAGGGATCATCAGACACAATATGACCCCTTAGGACACCATATGACCCCTAAAAACACCAAATTGTGATGTTATGGGGTACTAACGGGTCGTAGGACACAATATGACCCCTTACGACACCATAACACCCATAACGACCCAATATAGTGTCGTGAGGGGTTGTATGTTGTCCTTAGGTGTCATATTGTGTCCCATGTCCCATTAGGACACGATTTGGTGTCTTAAGGGGTCATATGGTGTCCTAAAGGGTTGTAGGACACAATATGACCCCTTCGCACACCATTTGACCCCTTAAGATACCAAATTGTGTCGTTAGGACCCCATATGACCCATAACGACACTATATGGTGTTCTAAGGGGTTACATGATGTCCTACGGGATCATCTAGTGTCCTATGACCCCTTAGGACACTATATGACCCCTTAGGACACAATATGACTCCTTATGACACCATATGGGGTTGTTGAGGGTCATAGTGTCATGAGGGGTCATATTGTGTCATATGCCTCCTTAAGACACCATATGACCCCATAGAACATAATATGGTGTTGTTATGGGTTGTATGGGGTCCTAAGGGGTCATATTGTGTCTTATGACCCCTTAGGACACCATATGACCCCTTAGGACACAATATTGTGTCATTATGAGTTATATGGTGTCCTAAGGGGTCATATAGTGTCCTATGACCCCTTAGGACACCATATGACCCCGTAGGACACAATATGTTGTCGTTATGGGTTGTATGGTGTCGTAAGGGGTCATATGATGTCCTATGACCCCTTAGGAAACCATATGGCCCCTTAGGTGTTGTTAGGGATCATATTGTGTCTTGATGGGTCATATGTTGTGTTATGACCCCTTAAGACACAATGACCCCTTAGGACACCTTATGTTTTCATTATGGGTCGCATGGTGTCCTATATGGTCATGTGGTGTCCTAAGGGATCATTAGACACCTAATGACCACTTAGGACACTATACGACCCATAATGAAACCATATGGTGTCCTAAGGGGTCATATAGTGTCCTAAGGGGTCATAGGACACCATATGATCCCTTAGGACACAATGTGAACCCTAACGACACGTAAGGGGTTATATGTTGTCCTAAGGGGTCATAGGACACTATATCACCCGTTAGGACACCATGTGGCCCCTTAGGACACCATATGGCCCCTTAGGACACCATATGGCCCCTTAGGATACCATATGGCCCATAATGACACTATATGGTGTTCTAAGGGGTCACATGGTGTCCTAAGGGGTCATCTGGTGTCGTATGACCCCTTAGGACACCATATGACCCCTTAGGACAAAATATGACCCCTTAGGACATTGTATGGGGTTGTTAAGGGTCATAGTGTTGTGGGGGGTCATATTGTGTCCTATGACCCCTTAGGATACCATATTACCCCTTAGAACACAATATGGTGTCTATATGGGTCGTATGGTGTCCTAAGGGGTCATATGGTGTCCAATGACCCCTTAGGACACCATATGACCCCTTAAGTGTCGTTAGGGGTCATATTGTATCCTAAGGGGTCATATGGTGTCCTATTACCCCTTAAGACACTATATGACCCCTTAGGACACAATATGGTGTTGTTGTGGGTTATATGGTGTCCTAAGGGGTCATATGGTGTCTTATGACTCTTTAGGACACCATATCACCCCATAGGATAGAATATGCTATTATTATGGGTCGTATGGTGTCCTAAGGGGTCATATGGTGTCCTATGAGCCCTTAGGACACCATATGACCCCTTAGGTGTCGTTAGGGATCATATTGTGTCTTAATGGGTCATATGGAGTGTTATGACTCCTTAAGACACATTATGACACCTTAGGACATCTTATGTTTTCATTATGGGTTGTATGATGTTGTAAGGGCTCACATTATGTCTTAAGGGATCATAAGACACTTAATAACTGCTTATGACACCATACGACCAATAATGACACCATATGGTGTCCTAAGGGATCATAGGACACCATATGATCCCTTAGGACACAATGTGAACCCTAACAACACTTAAGGGGTTATATGGTGTCCTAAGGGGTCATATGACACTATAAGACATGTTAGGACACCATATGACCCATAACAACACTATATGGTGTTCTAAGGGGTCACATGGTGTCCTAAGGGGTCATCTAGTGTCCTATGACCCCTTAGGACACAATATGGGGTTGTTAAGGGTCATAGAGTCATGAGGGGTCATATTGTGTTCTATGACCCCTTAGGACACAATATGGGGTTGTTAAGGGTCATAGTGTTGTAAGGGGTCATATTGTGTCCTATGACCCCTTAGGATACGATATATTATCGTTATGGGTCATATGGTGTCCTATGACCCCTTAGGAAATAATATGGTGTCATTATGGTTTGTATGGTGTCCTAAGGAGTCATTGTTGGCAATATTGCATTATAACAGACAATGAAAGATTGTTGGCATTTCATAAGGATATTGAGAAGGCTGTTGATGATTATGGATATAACTGATTAAAAATATTTACTGTCTTGATATTATTATTTTGTCATTGATGTCAAGAAATTGATTTTCTAATTCAGTATGATGTTGCCATATCTTGAGAAGTATGATATGAAGATTATAAAGATGTTAGTAAAAGACATAGGAAAGAATATGATGAATAAGGGGATGGGCAACTAGTACCGAGTCAGACAATGATGAGATCATGATGTTTTAGATTGTTTTAACATCATACATATGTTGTAAAATGTAAAGGTTAATACTATACTATGTTATCAAGCAAAGAACCTAGTCGATAAACCCTAAGGAACCTAGTCGGTAAACCCTAAGTTATCGCTATCAGTTAATAAAGGCGGAATGTCTACCGAGTGAAGTTTAGTATTCACCGAGTTGTTACTGAGTTGTAACCGAGCTATAACAGAATGCATTAAATGTTTACATGCACTATTTAATGAAGGAATCTGATGAGCTAGAACTAATTAAATGATTGGTGAGCCGTGAATGAAGTTTGTTAATGAATCTAAGGCAATGGAAAGTCAACATGAAGATCTACAACTCAGATTGAACCGCAATAGCCTGGCACAAGTTCCAAGACTAATGTGCAAGTTCCTAGGTGGGGTAAAATGTTTTCAAATCAAAAGATGCATTGAACTTGGACAAGATCGAAGATCTGATGGCTATGATTGATCATGGGAAATGTGATCAAGGAGATTACGTGGTTACCTAATTGTTTATAAATAGGAAACTGTTGATAAACAATGTATGCGGGCAAGTGTATGCACAGGGATGCTACATAGTAATTACCAAGCATAGAAGCTTGAAGACCTGTTAGAATAACAGAGTATAGAAGCCCACCAGATAGACAAGATTAGTTCTATGTCTAGATTGTATTGAACAAATAGGAATATGCTTTAGCATTTTAGATGTGAAGTTGCAGATAGATTTTATTACTATTATTTTGTGAAAGTGACAGAAAATCTCTTAATCGAGTGGACTTAACAGTCTTATTTGTAAAACCCTCTAGCAAGGTAACATTCTGATTGAGTGTTTGAAATCCTTTAACAAGGTCACTTCTAACAAAGTGAAGATCCTAACAAATCTGAGGGAAATCCCTTAACCGGGTCACATCTAGCAATGTGTTTGTAATCTTTAACAGGATTTTCTTTTAACTGAGCATACTCTAGAAGAGTATATTTCTTAGTGGGTCCAAAATCCCACAGTGGTTTTTCCCTATTTGTGTTTCCACGTTAAATCTGGTGTTATGAGGTTTATGATGTTTATATGCTTTTGAGTTTGCATGTTTAACAGTTTTGGTTATATTACTGAAATATATGTTACCGAGGTTGAATTTGATGTTTTTATGGATGATTAAGTTTGTATGATTCACCCCCCCCCCTCTCATCTTGTTGGTTATTGGATCTATACTTATATTAAGTATCCGAACTATCAATTGGTATCAGAGCTTTGGACTCTAGAAGGAAAGTTTAAAGGCACTTGAGTTAAAGATCCAAAGATGTATAAGAGGGATGCACCGAAGCTAAACAAGTCAAGTTTCTCTACATGGCAGAAAAGGATGAAGCTACATCTATTAGGAGTTGGAGAATATGCTGTATACTATTTGGAGAATGATTTTGTTACACCAAGCACCTATACATTGACTATGGAAGAGATAAAGGCAAAGCAAGAACATATTCAAGCAATGATTGAAATAACATCTGCATTGACCGATTCAGAGTTTAATGATCTAGAAGGCTACAATGATGCAAAGGTAATGTGGGATAAGCTCATATCAGTATATGGAGGAGATGAACATGTTCAAAGAGAAAAAGTAGATAGTCTAAGAGGACAACTTGAATCTATGAGGATGAATGAAGGTGAGAACATAACTCAGTACAGTACAAGACTAAAGGAGGTTGCCAATCAAATCGAAGGAGCGGGTGGAACTATTGAAGAAAAGGATATAACAAGTAAGTTGTTAAGAACCCTTCTACCAGCTTATGCAATCTGAGTCTCTGCAATCAATGAATTAAGGTCTGTACCTAATATGCCAATTTCTTTAGATGCTACTATTGGTAAGCTACATGCATTTGAGTTAAGTAATTTTGATAACAGTGGATCTTTGGTAAATAAAGTTGAATCTGCATTTAGTTCTTTTCATCTTGATGAATCTAATGATTTCAATGAAAGAAAGTATAAGTACTCTGAAGGAGATCATAGTGGAGCAAGTGAAAAATTTTGTAAGAACATGGAGGTAGTACACAAACTGTATGAGGAAATCAGAAAGCAAGAAGAGTTTGAAGCACTATTGGCCAAAAGGTTACCGAGAGGCATAGGTAAGTATAAAGGAAAACTACCTTTGAAATGTTTCAATTGTGATAAGATAGGACATATGGCTTCTAACTATCCTAACAAAGATTCTACTGAAAAGAGAGATTACTGAGATGACAGACAGAAAGATAATCATTATAGAGGACACTGAGACTTCAGAAGAAGAGATAGAAAGACATGCCTAATAGCTAATGAGGAATCTAATGATGATAAATCAGATGAGACTAATATAGAGGAAGTAGTTTATGTGGCTATCAAAGATGGATCAGATGAAGAAAGGTATGAAGAAAAAGCCCTAATATCTCACATAAACAATAATGATTCTTGGATTATAGATAGTGGATGCTCACATCATATGATAGGAGATAAACACAAGTTTGTTATATTAGAAGATTATGATGGAGGCTATGTCAGATTTGGTAATGATGCACCATGTCCAGTGAAAGGTAAAGGATCTATAACACTTTTTGATAATGCAAGATGCAATGATGTTTATTGGGTTGAAGGTTTGAAATATAATTTGTTGAGTGTAGCACAGCTAAACAACATAGGTTACCGAATAGAATTTCAGAAAGGAATTGTCAAAGTTCATGACAAGAATGGAAAGTTAGCTGCTACCGAGACACAAACAAAAGGTAACACATTTCACCTTGACTCAGCTCGGAATAAGTCTTTTCATGCAAAGATAGATGATACCTGGTTATGGCATAACAGGTTTTGTCATGTCAATTTTGATAATCTGATCAAAATAAGTAAAAAGCACCGAGTAAGAGGTTTACCGAGTCTTGAAAAACTTGAGAATGCTATGTGCCGAGGATGCCAGATGGGTAAGATGACAAGATCAAGCTTTACAAGTAAGTCTTACACTTCTAAGGGAATTTTAGATCTAGTGCACACTGACCTTTGTGGTCCTATGAAAGTTCAAAGTTATTATGGTGATAAATATTTCATATTATTTGTGGATGACTATTCAAGGATGATGTCAGTAATGTTTTTAAAAGAAAAATCAGAAGCTTTTCAAATGTTTAAATGGTACAAGGCAAGAGTTGAAAATGAAACAGGAAGACAACTGAAATGTCTTAGACTAGATAGAGGAGGAGAGTTCACATCTGATGAGTTCAACTTATTTTGCAATGATCATGGTATTAAAAGACAAGTCTCTGCACCAAGAACTCCACAATAGAATGGAATAGCTAAGCGAAGAAATAGATCTATTGTGGATTGTGCTAGAACACTGATGATTGAAAAGAAGGTGCCACAAACATTTTGGAGAGAAGCAATAAGCACAACTGTTTACACCTTGAACCAAGTTCAATTGAAGAAAGGTACTTTGAAGACACCATATGAAATCTAGTATGATAAGAAACCTAATGTAAGCTATTTTAAAAATTTTGGAAGTAGATGCTATGTTCACAAAGATGATGGAAATGGTAAATTTGATCAGAAAAGTGAAGAAGGAACATTTCTAGGTTATTCTTCTAGAAGCAAAGAATTTAAATGTCTGATCAAATCATCTAACAAAATAGTAGAAAGTGCAAATGTGAAAATTGATGAATTTGTAGAAAGAAATGATGAAGGAAATTCCAAGGAACTAGAAGACTATGATGAATTTGTCTATGTTCAACCGAGAAGTCTTACCGAGAAGACTGCTAAAGAAAATGAAGAGAATAGCCAGTTACCAAGTGATGAAGAAGATCATACAGAGCCTACCGAGCATGTATTAACTAAGTATGTCAGAAGACATAATGCACCAAGTCAGATTATAGGAGATAAGGATGATCCAGTGACGAAAAGGAACAAACTGAGACAAAACACATGTCTAATATCTGAATTTGAACCGAGAATAGTGAAAGAGGCATTTAACAATGAATATTGGATAAATGCTATGATAGAAGAGATTGATCAAATCAAGAAGAATGACACATGGACACTAATCCCAAGACTGAAGGACAAAAATGTAATCAGTACAAAGTGGATTTTTCAGAAACAAGCTAAATGAAAAAGGAGAGGTTATTCGAAACAAAGCAAGACTAGTTTGCAAAGGTTATGCTTAAGAAGAAGGAATTGATTATGGTCAAACTTTTGCACCTGTTGCTAGACTTGAAGGAGTGAGGACATTGTTGGCCTATGCTGCTTTCAAGAACTTCAAGATATATCAAATGGATATCAAATCAGCATTTTTGAATGGAATATTAGAAGAAGAAGTTTTTATTGAACAACCTGAAGGATTTTTTGAAGACAATAATAAATATCAGGTATGTAAATTGAACAAAGCTTTATATAGTTTGAAACAAGCACCTAGAGCATGGTATGAAAGATTGCACTCATATTTGATTAAAATTAGTTTTATAAGGACAAGTGAGAACAACAACATGTACATGAAGAATGATGAAAATGGAATATTGATCTCAGCCATATTTGTTGATGATATTATATTTTGTGGAAATGACTCTTTATGCAAGAACTTTGGAAATGAAATGAGCAAAGAATTTGAGATGTCATTAATCGGTGAGATAAAGTATTTTATAGGTTTACAGATACTGCAAATGAAAAATGAGATTCTCATTACACAATCCAAGTACATAAAGGAAATCTTGAAGAAATTTGGAATGGAGGATTCAAAACCAGTAAGTACTCCTATAACTACTAACTGTAAATTGTCAAAAAATGATGTATCTGCATCTGTTGATGAGACACTTTACCGATCCATGATTGGAAAGCTACAATATGTTGTTCATAGCAGACCAGATATAGCACATGCAGTAGGTATAGTTGCAAGATTCTCTGCAGATCCTAAGGAAACACACATGACAACAATCAAAAGAATCTTTAGATACTTGAAAGGCATAGAGGATTATGGCTTAGTATATCAGAAAGGAAATGATTTTGATTTAAAAGTTTATATTGATGCTGATTGGGCAGGCAACATTGATGACAGAAAAAGCACAAGTGGAGGAGCTTTCTTTTTAGGAGAAAGACTAGTGAGTTGTCTTAGCAAGAAACAAGGATGTGTTTCACAGTCAACAACAGAAGATGAATACGTTGTTACAGCATTGAATTGTACCAACATTGCATGGATCAAACAATTGTTGGAAGGTATAAATGAGAAAGCTACTGGGCCAGTAACTATATTGTGTCTTAACGGATCATATGGTGTGTTATGACCCCTTAAGACACCATATGACCCCATTGGATACCTTATGTTGTCATTATGGGTCATATGGTATCCTAAGGGATCATCAGACACCATATGACCCCTTAGGACACCATATGACCCATAATGACAACATAAGGTGTCCTATGAGGTCATTTGGTGTCTTAGGGGGTCATATGGTATCTTAAGAGGTCATAGGAAACTATACAAAACATATTGATATCATATGTACTAAGGGGTCATATGGTGTCCTAAGGGATCATAGGACACCATATGACCCCTTAGGAAATAATATGACTCCTAACGACACCCAAGGACTCATATGGTGTCCTATGTCCTATTAAGCCACCATATGGTGTCGTTATGGCTTGTATGGTGTCCTAAGGGGTCATTTGGTTTCCTAGGGCCACTTAGGACACCATATGGTGTTGTTATGGGTCCTATGGTAACCTAAGAGGTCATATAGTGTCCTATGACCCCTTAGGACACCATATGACCCCTTAGGACCTAGAGAGAGGAGGGAATGGGGAAGAAACCGAGGGAAAGAGGTGAGAGAGGGAATAGATGGGTGTAAGGATAGAGAGGGAGATAGCTCGAGGGATAGGAAAATAAGGTAATTGTGAGAGCTAGAGAGGGGAGAGACAAAGAAGAGTATGTATCTATAAGAATGAAGAGCCTGAGATGAGGTAAGAGGAGAGAGAATATGAGATCTAGTTCATACAGAGAGATGAAAATACGAGGGAAGGGAGATAAAGAAGGGAGAGGTTAGATGGGGGTTTCTATGTACACATTTGGCACTCTCCCTATTTGGCACGCGCCAAATGGGAAAACCCATTGATCACATTTGGTGCATACCAAATAGGGAGAGCACCATATTTGGCATGCGCTAAATGACCCGCTTTGGGAAACACCAAACCTATGGGTTTGATTCTCCTTGGGCATCCAACCCAAAGGTTTGGATGACCATTTGAGGCTAGAGATGTGTTTTTATCAAAACATTGAAAATTTTGACATATTTTTGGTCGTGCTCTCCGTCAGGTTTGCACGTGTTTCAATGAAGTTTTAAAAAATACCGTGGTAAACTTGAGCTCCCTCTTCGCTTTCTAACAATGTAATTTATTTCAAATTTTGATTTTGTTAAGTCTTTCATCTATAATTTGTTTTGTCAGTGTGTCCTTTTTTTGTCAAAAACCAACATGCACTATTTTGGGTATAGATTTTTATATGTTCATCAAATTTTGAAAAAAACTTAAATTTTTAGAAACTAGACTCCATTATACACAATTTGAAAAAAAAGGTTATGATTTTTTAATAGTTTTCAATGATTTTAGGGGGGAACATGCTCAAATTTCTGTTTTTCAGGATGTGTCCACTTCAAAAATTAGTAAACAATCATATACTCATTAAAAAATTAACTGAAAAATATAGCATAAACTACAAGGTGTTAGCTAATTTCTCACCGAACCGATTTTAATGTCATGTCAAGTTGCATAACTCTGATTTTCTGAAATTTTATTGCCACTTAAGGGCTTGTTTTGGCACACCATGATCCTACACATACCCAAAAGAAGAAGTAAATGTGGTGGTTGGATTAGATATTCTACAAAGGTAGGGGAGATTACATGTGTCTAGCTAAAGTCCACGTACGCCAACATGCAGTACGTGTAATGAAAGATGACTTTTTGTAGAAGAGGAAGACTAGCGTGAAATAAATAGATCATACCAAAAGCGAGGTCAGTACCTTCGCCATTGATTCCTCGTCGAAAATGCATAGAATTTATAATTACAAAAGAGGTATGGTTAATCCTTCCTCGACACTTTAAATGAAAAACATAACAAAAGGAAGGTCTTTTACTCAGAACATACATTGAAGGGTAAAGAGAAGGAAAGTGGTAAAGTTGAAAGTTTACCGAAAGGAAATTGGCTTTATGTATTGATTACTACCTACTACCTACCTATAAATACAATAAATCAAATAGGAGTTGTTGGTGCTATGTTGATTGATTATTACCTATACAATACTTTCTTAAAAAATTGAATAATATTTATTTTATAATTTAATTAAATGTGCTTTGTAATATTTTATATAGAAGATGACTCTTAGGAGGTATCTTTAAAAAATAATTATAGACCTCAGAAAAATTATATAAAAATATAAGCGTAATTAAGTTTTTTTTTCATCTATAATTTAATTCAATTTATTTTGTAGTATGTTAAACAAAAGATATCTTTTGGAAGATATTATTTTAAAAAAACAAATTTATAAATCTCACTATAGAGAATATAAGTGTAAATATATTTGATATTTTAATGTATAATATAATTAAATTGTTTTGTAATATCTTATATAGAAGATTACTCTTGTGAGATATCTTGAAAAACAATTATAGACCTCATGACAATATTATAGAAAAAATAAGTGTAATAATTTTTTATTTTTTTTCATGTATAATATAATTAAATTTATTTTGTAGTATCCTATACAAAAGATGCTCTCTTGTCCTCCACACAAAGGTATTGTCTCTAGGTGTAGGGTCATTTATTGTTGGTGGCAGTAGCTAGCCGAAGGCTAGAAATGGTGGTGAGTGGATCGATTCTTCTAGGAGCTCCCCTCATTTGGATCTAGCCACTTCTCTAAAAAAAACTAAGGGTAAGGTAGATGGAGAGACAAATGTTAATGAGGGGTGGTCTCTACCTAACATCACCACACACCCCATTGATGTATGGGGTAAGCCGAATAACAAGGATCCTCTTCCGTCACCCTTTGGAATTGCTCTTGCTACATAAGTTGGTGTTAGTTTTATTTTGTTATGGCTTTTCCCTTATGACTATTATTTTGTTTAGTTGTTTCCTTTCTTTTTGAGCTCTATCCATGTAACTCTAGTTCTTCTTATTGGCCATTTGGAGGAATTGATTATGTGTCACATTGATGTTTTTTCATTGATGTCAACACTAGCTGCTTGGATGCTTTACTGACACCCTTCTGGTTTGAGTAGGTTGAGTAGTTTCTAGTTGGTTTGGATTCGTTATGACTTGGTATGCTTCGATATGATTTAGTTATGGAATTGGCTTATTCGAGATACTCATGTTCATATTCAGTAAGTTGGTCCTGGTCTAGTGATCGGATGCTACCTTGCTTGCTTGGAAGCTTGGCTTGTGGTTTCGGTGAGGGTTTCACTGAAAGAGATTTTGTTGAAGATCTTTGATGATATGCATAAGTTGTGTTGCTACAGATTCTGGTGGAGATTCACGATGTTGTTGGTGATCATGTTCAAGATTTGGTGGATGGAGATCATTGCTTTAGCATGTGGACCTATATTTGGTCTCGGTTGATCTAGGTTATGGACCAGCTTAATGTAACATGTGGATTGGTCCTCTTGATGTGTTTCCAAGATGTCTTATATGTTGGATATTATTTGTTTGAAGGCTGACATGTTTTGTAATTATGTAATTGGTTTATTGTCTCATAGCCAACCTGATTGTTTATGATCAAAAGTTTGTATATATATGATGTAAGATCTCATTGTAGATCATTATAGGCATATGGTCAAGGTATATGATATGGTCATTTAATGTGAAAATAATGTGATATCATTCAGGTAGAGGATTTGGCTGATCATTGGATATCAAATTGGGTTTATGTAAGAGGATTTAGTCCTTTGGTATTGAGCTTAACCAAAATTGTACTCAGGCATAGGAGATGTTATCTTTGCAGTTCATTCCTTCTTCTGGATTGTAGTCTGGATTTCTATGTAGTCAATGAGACTCCTTTTGTGATGAGCAGTGCGCTCTAGGTTGTTGGCCTTCCTACAAGTGCAGGCCCCTCAATTGTAATTCACATACTTAATGCAGAAGTATTATCTGACTATGGGTAGGATTGCCACCGTGGTTTTTCTTTTTACTGGGTTTTCCACGTATAAATCTTGGTGTCATGTAGATGGTATTTATTCTCTGATTATTGTTTATGCTTAATTGGTTTAACTGCTATTCCAGTATTTGATTTAAGAATTTTGGTATTAATATTTTGGGTTTTGGTATTAAAGTTTTAATTGCTAAATGTTTTTGTAATCTATGACAACTGATTCACCCCCCCTCTCAGTTATCTTTCGATTAGTTGAACTGTCTAACAATTGGTATCAGAGCTTTGGTCCTCTTTGCAGAAAGATTAACCGCTTGAGGTCCTCAAGTGACTAACAGTTCAAGTTCATCTGGCTCATCTGTAACTATCTTTCGAAGAGATATTCCTAGACTTGATGGAACAAATTACACAGTATGGAAGATTTAGATGGAGACTCATCTAAGATGTCTCGATAAGGAGATTTGGGAGATCACATAGAATAGTGTTACACCTCATAATATAGCATCTGGCAATCCTCCTTTGGCAAACCTGGATAAGGATCTTGAGAATGATTGTAGAGTAAGATAAGCCTTCTTGTGTGCACTTTCTGATCAGAAAATAATGGGATTAACTGACAAATCATCTAGAAAGGCTATATGGGATGAGTTGTAGATACTTAATAAAGGTGACCCTACAGTGAAAATTGCTAAACTTGATGGTTATCGGGTGAGATATGAAAACCTGAAGATGGAAGAAGATGAAAGGATTGGTGCATTTATGGAAAGGGTAAATGAGATTGTTATGGGAGTTCAATGTTGTGGTGAAACTTTGAGTGAAGATGAAATTATTTCTAAAGTCTTGAGAGCCCTACCACCAAATTACAAGATGAAGGATATTGCTATTAATGAGTTGAGACGAATGGCTAATACATCTATGAACAAAGATACCTTGGTTGGGAAATTGTCTTCTTTTGAACTTGAAGAATTTGGAACTTTTGGAGCTGTGAAGACTGAACCTTCTTTTCATGCATCTGCATCAACAACTAGTAAGAAATATTGGAAAGATTTCTATGCAAATTAATTGCATGATATGAAGATAGAAGATGATGAGTTTGAGCAACTTGAAGCACTATTTGCTAGAAGAGTACCTAAAGGACTGATAGGAAGTAAGTATGAAGGAAAAACATCTTTTAAATGTTTTGCATGTAATAAGATTGGTCATTTTGCGTCTAGATGTCCTGAAAGGAATTCAATATTTGAAGAAAGAGTTAGAAGATCTTTCAAGCCTTACCCTGGATATCAGAACAAGTATAAGTACAAGAAAAACAGAGACAAATCATGCTACATAGTAGATGAGGGAGGCATTATTGATTTTGATGATGAGACAACATAAGACTTTGGTAGTGGTTCTGACAATGGGCAGAAATGGGCATTCCTGGCTATCAAGGAAGATGTTCTAGCACTTGAAGAGAATGTACCTTAAGAGAAGGTACTTTCTATTAAAATTGAAGACAAGGATGAATGGGTAATTGACAATGAATTTTCACATCATATGACTCGAGATAAAGAGAAGTTTCTATCTTTGCAAGAATTTGATGGTGGTTTGGTTAGATTTGGAGATGACAAAGCATGTATGATCAAAGAAAAAGGAACTATATCATTGGATAGTAAGAACAATATTGATAATATTTATTATGTTGAACATTTAAGGCATAATATTTTGTGTAGGATAATTGGTAGATAAGGGATTTCAATTACAGTTCAAGGATGGAAAATGCAAAATCTTTAACAGATCTAGTTTGGAGATTGCAACCGATACACAAACAAAAGGTAATATACTTCATTTGAATTTTAGTGAAAAGACATGTTTGATTGCACAAATTGATGAGAGTTGGCTATGGCATAAGAGACTGTGTCATGTAAATTTTGATTGCATTGTGAAGATCAGTTCAACTAAGGCAATTAGAGATATACCTAAGATTGTGAAGCCCTATAATCCGGTATGTAAAGAATGTCAAATGGGTAAATAGGTCAGAACCTCTTTTAGGAGTATACAAGATAAATATAATGATGTTCTTGATGTTATTCATACTGATTTGCGTGGCCCTGCTAGAGTTAAAAGTTTTCAAGGTGATAGATATTTCATGCTAATCATTGATGATTATTCTAGAATGATGTGGGTTACTTTTCTAAGGAAAAAATATGAAGCATTTGAAAACCTTAAAATATTAAAGGCTAAAGTGGAAACTAAGACATGATTGAAGATTAAATGTTTGAGATCATATCATGGTGGAGAATTCACATCCGGTGAGTTTAATAACTTTTGCGAGAATCATGGTATAAGGAGACAATTTTTTGCTCTTCCGACACCTCAGCAAAATGGAGTTGTGAAAATGAAGAACATAACTATCTTGGATGTTGCTAGAAAAATGATGATGGAAGCTACTCTATCTCATATCTACTGGAGAGAAGCAGTCAGCACAACAATTTATACATTCAACAGAGTACATATCAAAGGAGAAATTGGTAAGACACCTTATGAATTATGGTTTCGAAATACACCTACAGTTAAGTATTTCAGAATCTTTGGTAGTAAATGTTAAATCAGGAGAGATGATGTCATTGGAAAATTTGATCCTAGATATGATGAAGGCATATTTGTTGGTTATTCTAATGAAAGTAAGGCATATAGATGTTATAAAAAGAGATTGCAAACAATTGTGGATAGTGATAATGCCAAAATGGATGAGCTGAATAGAGGTCAAATCAGAGTTTATGAGAAGGAATCAATGGTGGAAATGATTATATCTGAACTGATAGCACCTTTACCGGAACATAGTGTTGAACCAGTTACTCTGGCAGTATCAGAAAATTCTACAGTAACTGAAGAACCGAGAAGAGGAACAGAGAGTCATAGGACTTCTAGGTATGTGAGATTGAATCATTTAGAAGATCAGATCATTGGAGATAAGAACAATAGAGTGATGACAAGAAGAAAACTAGCAACTAATAAGGTATGTTTAATTTATCAAGTTGAACCGATATCAGTAATTGAGGCATGTAAAGATGAATATTGGTTGAAAGCTATGGAAAAAAAATTAGATCAGATTGAGAAGAATGACACGTGGATTTTGGTTCCCCGACCTAAGAAAAATAATGTATTGGAACTAAATGGGCTTTTAGGAATAAATTGAATGAGGATGGTCAAGTTGTAAGGAATAAGACTAGATTAGTTTGTAAAGGATATTCTCAGAAGGAAGGAATTGATTATGGCGAGACTTTTGCACCTGTAGTTAGGATTGAAGCTGTAAGATTATTTCTTGCCTATGCTACCCATAAAAACTATAATTATTATTAGATGGATACATTAAGTGTGTATTTTTGAATGGGGATCTTGATGAGGAAGTTTATATTGAGCAACCTGATAGTTTTTCACTATCAAATGATACAAGCATTATTTGTAGGTTAAAGAAAGGTTTATATGGATTGAAACAGGCACCCAGAGCTTGCTATGCAAGGTTGGATAAATATATTTTGAAGCTTGGTTTTACCAAGAGTAATGCTGATAGTAATTTATATTATAAGATCACTCATGATGATATACTAATTATTGAAGTATTTGTTGATGATATTATTTTTGGTGGTGAAGATAAGTTGTGCATAGAATTTTCTAGAAATATGGAGAAGGAATTTGAAATATATATGATTCAAGAAATAAAATATTTCTTAGGTTTGCAGATTACTTAGAATGACAAAGGTATTTTCATCTTTTAAACTAAGTATGCTAGGGAATTTTTGAAGAAATTTGGTATGGGAGATTCTAAATTGGTACGTTCTCCTATGATTACAAGTAAGAAATTAACAAGGAAAGATATTTCTGCATTGGTAAATCCTACAAGATATAAATCTATGATTGGTGGTCTGCTTTATTTGACTTGGACTAGGCCTGACATAATGAATATTGTTTGTATTGCATCTAGATTTTAGAGTGATCCTAGAGAAAATCATGAGAGTGGTGAAAAAGATTTTTAGATACTTCCAAGGTACATCAAAATATGGTTTGTGGTACCCTAAGGATGATGACTTTACTTTATGTGCATATACAGATGCTGATTGGGCTAGAGATGTTGATGACCGGAAAAGTACTTCCAATGGAGCTTTCTTTCTTAGAAAGAAGTTGGTTTCATGGATTGGCAAGAAACAATCATGTACTTCTTTATCTATTGTTGAAGCTAAGTATGTTGTTGCTGCTACTAATTGTACACAGGTTTTATGGATGAAGCAAATGTTGAAGGATATCAAAGTGCATTGCACTAGACCGATAGTTATTCACTGTGATAACTCTGCTACTATTGACATATCAAAGAATTCAGTATTTCACTCTAAGAAAAAACACATATCTATCAAGTATAAATTTTTGAATGAGAAGGTGGAAGAAAATAAAGTCAGACTAGTTTATGTGAATACTAAAAAACAGATTGCGGATATTTTCACTAAAACTTTGCCTAAAGAACCATTTGAGTACTAGAGAAATAGGTTAGGGGTTTATGCCCCTTTGATAGAGAATTGATTGATGCTTTTTGGCATCAGTCTGATATGCATCATCAGAGATATTTTTCATTTTGGCATTGATGTGGGGATGCTACTACTTAGGGGGAGTAGTTAGCCTTGTTATTTAGTGGTTTATGTTTTTTCTTTGATATTTTTGTCAGATTTCTAGCATTGATGTCAAAGGGGGAGAGATATTGATGTGGAAAAGAGTTGTATGCATTAAGGGGAGAGATATATGTGTAACTTAGAGCTTTACAGAGATATCATTCACAAGAGGAGTTTGGTCCTTGTTTCAGAACTTCATTGCTATATCTGTATGTGGGAGATTGTTGGTTGTCTTCCATTAGGGGAGACTTGTTTGACATTTCTTGGTACTTAGATGTTTTTCACATCTAGTGTTGCTATCAATGTCCAAGGGGGAGATTGTTGGCCATTTGAAGGAATTGATTATGTGTTGCATTGATGTTTTGTCATTGATGCCAACACCAGCTGCTTGGATGCTTTACCGGCACTCTTCTGGTCCTAGTAGCTTGAGTAGTTTCTAGGTGGTTTGGATCCGGCATGACCTGGTATGCTCCGGTATGATTTGGTTATGAAATTGGCTTATTCATGATAGACGTGTTCATATTCATTTAGTTGGTTTTGGTCTGGTGATCGGATGCTATCCTTCTTGCTTGGAAGCTTGGCTTGTGTTTCTAGCGAGGGTTTCATTGGCAGAGATTTTGTTGAAGATCTTTGATGATATGCATAAGTTGTGTTGGTGGAGCTTCTATTGGAGATTCAGGATGTTGTTGGTGATCATGTTCGAGACTTGGTAGATGAAGATCATTTCTTTAGCATGTGGACCTATATTGGGTCCCGATTGATCTAGGTTATGGACTCGCTTGATGTAACATGTTCATTGGTCCTCTCGATTTTTTTTCGGGATGTCTTATGTGTTGGATATTATTTATTTGAAGGCTAAAATGTTTTGTAATTATGTAATTGGTTTATTTTCTGGTGCCCAACTTGATTGTTTATGATCGAGGGTTTGTATATATATGATGTAAGATCTCATTGTAGATCATTATAGGCATATGGTCAAGGTATAGGATATGGTCATGTAATGTGTGAATAATGTAATATCATTCAGGCTAAGGATTAGGTCGATCATTGGAGATCGAATTGGGTTTATGTAAGAGGATTTAGTCATCCAGTATTGAGCTTAACCAAAACTGTGCTCAGGCATAAGTGATGCTATCTTTGCAGTCCATTCCTTCCTCCAAATTGTAGTCTGAATTTCTATGTAGTCAGTCAGACTCTTTTTGTGATGAGAAGTGCGCTCTAGGATGTTGGCCTTCCTGCAAGTGTAGGCCTGTCAATTGTAATTCACATACTTACTGCAGAAGTATTATCTGACTATGGGTAGGTTTCTCATTGTGGTTTTTCCCTTTACCGAGTTTTCCACATATAAATATTGGTTTCATGTGGATGGTATTTATTCTTTGATTATTGTTTATGCTTAATTGGTTTAACTGCTATTCTAGTATTTGGTTTAAGCATTCTGGTATTAATATTTTGGGTTCCAGTATTAAATTTTTAATTGCTAAATATCTTGGAAATTTGTGACAATTGGCTCACCTCCCTGCCCCTCCCCCCCTCAGTTGTCTTCTGGTTATTTGAACTGTCTAACACTTCTTTCCGTGCTCTGCCTGTTTGACTTGGAGGGGTGACAATGTATTTCCCTATTTATTTATGTGACACCAAGATTTAATCTTAAAAACTTTATCTTTATATTCCTTTGAATCAAACAAAGAAATAAAGAGTCCATTTCCATTATCTATTAGAAAACCTCATTTACACCCTCCCAATTTTCAAAAACCCATTGAAATAAATGTTTTTACCCTAAATGGATCGTTTCTAGAACTTACATATTATAGCATTTTGGCGAAAGTCTTCTATTTGGGGAGAAAGTGTGATCTCAAAAAAGGTGACATTCACCCTAATTTCCATTTCTAGAACTTACATATTATAGCATTTTGGCGAAAGTCTTCTATTTGGGGAGAAAGTGTGATCTCAGAAAAGGTGACATTCACCCTAATTTCTCTGTCAGTGCTCTGCTGCCTTCATTCCTTTTCTTTGTCCTTATCCTCTTTTTCTGATTGAGGTTCTGATGAACACTCACTCACTTTATCTTTCAATCTTAATCTATTCTCTTCATTTTTGTCCTCTCCTTCTGTAATTGTGGGAGAGAGTCTCGTCTCCTCTATAACATATGAACTCGACTCTTCGTTGATCTGACTCACATTAGCTTTCCCTTTTTTCAGTGGAGGGAAAAATTAGTTCTTACCTTTGTCTGTTTACTTAGGTTCTATTAATTTATATATGACCGTCTCTAATTACTACCATTAGTCTTGACCTTGTTCCCTTCCCAATATCTCTTTCAAGATTAGTATGTCTTCCCCGTTCTTCTATTCTCAATGTAGAGTGGATCGCTAAATATTATGTCTTCCCCGTTCTTCTATTCTCAATGTAGAGTGGATCGCTAAATATTCATTTCCGAGGTAGGGACATATTATTTGGAAAATTTTGGAAAAAGGAAGAGGTTTGAAATTTCCTTTGCATCAAACCCAGATGAGAATGTGAGTAGGGATTTTCAAAGTTGTTTGGTAGCATCTTACCAACAAAGCCTTGGATTTTTAGGATCATGTTTCTGGAAATTGTTGTCCTCCAGTGCTCATGAGTTCAGGCCTTCTCTTGCAAAAGAAGATTAATCAGCTTCCTGAAATACCCTAATGGGAAAATCGGGATATTATTCAAGAATGAGAAGAACCCCTTGCTTGTTAACGATTTCTAGGAGATTTTCCTTTCAAATTCCAACGAGCAGATCCTAGGGCCCCATAACCCTCTATTGTTTCGATGTTGTTGATGATTGGAAACTTTCAACTCTGGGAGATGATTGAATCCCTTTCTTCCCACTGTTCTCTAACCTTCCTCATTCGGCTTTGAGAATCGATTTTGCCAGCCAGCCATTGAATGTTAATATTTTGACCCATGTAAACAAAGCATGAATTATTATCAAAACAAGAATTGAATAAATAAGTATTATAAAAAATATCACCTGAAATTATCATTTATTAACCATCTCTTGATTAAGACTTATTTTCATAAATAATTCAAGAGATTACAAAACTTTTCACTAATTAAGAAATTGTCAAGCTTGAACTTCAAAATAAAGCTATACGAACATAAGAAAAACTAAACCACATATTTTTTTTAATGAAAAGCATTTTTAATTCTTTTCAAATTTTTTTATTTTAAAATATAATAAATAATAACCACTTTCTTATAATAAAATCAATCTTATACAATAATTACACTCTTAAAAAATTCAAATTTTTGTTAACATGTAAAATTCATTCCAAGCTTTCTGGAATGAATCTATCATCAATTTAAAATGAAATTGCACTTAGTAATGTAGCCTATCAACAATTGTATGTAATAACCCTACACTTTTCCACTCCTCGCCTTTCTTCACTTCTACACGAAACCCCTTCTTCATTACTCCTTTACTCGTGAAAAAATCTGCAATTCTCGCAGTCATATAATAGGAGTGTCTCCAATCATGACCTGTTACCATTGTAATTATCCATTCTCCTTCACCCTTAAGGCCATAGAAATCTGGAAGCGATATATTTATATCCTCTACCGAAGTAGAGCTATCAACCACAACCACAAAGCATACAATAATTGCACTCAATTCGGACCACTTGGGATGATTTTTATCACAACCGATTTGAATAACTCTATCGACGCCTATATTAGCTTCATAAAACAGATCTTCGTTTAATCTTGACTCCGCTCCATCCACTGCTCTTCCAATCATATCCAGTCCCCCTGATGGCATGCTCTGGAATAAGAGACAGAATGCTCATTTCTATCCATACCAAATTCTTTTCATTCACAGATCATTTCAAAAATGACTTACGAAAATATACACTATCTTGTAAGAACGCATTACAAAACAAAGCGAAAGATAAACAATGAAATAAAAATGGTATTTATGATTTCCTGTTTAAAAAGAGATCAATACCTTCAATGTATGAATGCAGTTCCGTGTTAATGCATTGCTGCAATAACGAAGTTTCATCCATTCTAATCTGCTCAACTCTGCAATATCAGCTATACTCTCCAGCTTCTCACAAGACCCGATCGCAGTTAGCTCCCAGGAGCTCAGTCTTACGACACTTTGCTCAGGGCACTGATAAATGTCCACCACTTTAAACTGAAAGTTAGTAGACAAACTTCTCAAATTTTGACAACTATGCAATTGAAGTTCTTGGATCCCACATCCATCAATTATAATCCTCTCGAGGCAACTTGGACCTATTAAAGCTGCCATCTTCTTAAGCTCCGGACAGCTCTGAATTTTTAAGTCTACAACCTTTTCAAAACAAAACTCCGCCATTTTTAATTTTTCACAGCCATTCAATTCTAAACATTTCACCACAATATTTCTATCAAGTACTATCATTTCCAGACACTTCATTTCCTTGAGACACAAGGACTCAAACTTGAGCTTCCCACAACAAATAATCTCCAATTTTACCAGTTTTGCAAGATCAGATATTCCTGACACACTTTTCAAATTTTCACAATATGCAATCTCAAGACAATTTAATGTCTTTACCATTCTTAAATCCACTTCCTCAAGTTTTTCCATCCCATAAAGTTTGATAGACTGAAGGCTTGGATAGTGCATTCCACTAATTAAGATCTTGGGTACGCATTCTTCATGGCTGGTCTCCAGTTTTTCAAGGCTACTCAAAGAGGCCCTAACACTACAAGGCATTCCTGCATAAGTCCCATCCACCTCATTAAATTTGACATTGACGATAACCAAAGATTCACCAACAGTCCTCTCTCCCCTCTTAGAGGATAATTGCACCCCCTTAAATGCGGAAGACATGAGACATAAACTAAAAAGATTCATATTGAGAAATTCTAGTAAATGCAAACCTGTTATTGGCAATCCTCGAACATCTAAGAGCACATTCTCTAAATGACAGAGGGTGGAATTATTGTATAAGACAATAGAAAACTTGCAAGTAAGCAGTAATGAAAGCTTTAATTATAACAAAAGTTCAATAATGGTTTATATTTTATTGTCTTTTTATGTCATTAACTAAAATATGTACGTATTGTTTTTACAACAATTTATCCGCCCTCATGAAAGTCGTTCCTACGATCAGGGTGTTGCAAGATCAGGTGATGATGATTTTCTTGTATTATCACTTGCTTGGCTTATCACTCTGAGTACCCAAAACACATCATACTTGATACTATCAATTTTCAAAATAAAGGTTCATACTTGTTTACAATTCTTGCACTTTTCATATATTTAATGTTTGATATATTTAATGTATTATTCTTTAGGTGTTGTCAATGTTACTATCCAAATGCTGATGCCACCTCATTAGAGCTCACCCTCACCTGTATTGCCAACTACAATGTCGGCAACACGTAGCATGCAAACATCCTCTAGTGCACGTCATATTGGCCTGCCCACTGTTGGTAGATCCCTCTTTTGCTATATCTTCTGTCATGTGTTTATTTCCCTTCAAGTGTTCTTTCTTGAATTCTAATGCCATTTCATAGTGGATTCATTTTTTGCAGGAGGAGATGCACATGAGGATGTGCTAGAGGCAACTACTATTGATAACATAGCATCGTTTCTTGGATCTTCTCATATTGCTAGTACGAGAACATTGCAGGCCACATTCATGGTGAGTGACAAAGAAATGCTTCCCTTAAAGATACAAAAGGTTCCAGGTACTTTAAAATTATTATTATATATACTCTAATTGTAATTTACTTTATGATCACTTTTTTTGGACTAATATTGATCCAATGAATTTTTTGCAGGCAATGATATTTTCTATAAACATCTTAGTGACATTGTATTGCAGATATTTGGGCCCACCATATGTAAAAGGTGGTACATTATATGTGAACTAACCCTTATCCACTTTTGATTTCATATCATTACTAGAATACTTTTCCTTTGATCCATTTCTTGAAGTGTAATAAATGTAGCTTCAGTTCATTTCTGAATCTAACAGGTTTGTTTTTGCTTTAAAAGGTGGAATGACCAAGAAAAAAGGTTAAAAGATGAATTGACAAACCAAATGGTTGAGTGGTTTGGAAATGACACCTTTGACAAAACCAAGCTCCTTGAAAAAGCTGGCACATATCTAAAGTATGTGAGGGACCAATACAGGACCCATTTGGAGAGGAACCTAAACTACGAGCGTCCTTCCATGATTCCAGAGAGGGAGTGGAAGGACCTGATTTTAGATGCCAAAGAGAGAATTGAAAGGAAAAAAGGAAATACACCAGTAGATGCCAGAAGAAGGTACGGGATACTATTAAGAATTTAATTATGTACTAATTAATTACTCTTTATATTTATATAATCTAACATATTTCAAACTTTTTATAGACTGAGTGACACGTCAAAGGCAACCAAGGCAAGGCAAGAAAAGCATGGGCAACACAAACTCAGCTCTGGTGGTTACATGAAACTTGTTGCACGAATTGTAAGTATCTCATGTAAACTCCCATATTGTCTCAAAATATTAATAAATTGCAAACGTTTTTTTTTAATCAAACAATGCAAGCAAAATTCACGGTACCAAGCAAAAATGCAGGGCTCTGAATTCAATAGAGCGCCCACAGAAGATGACAAGAGAATTGCCTACTAGCAAGGCTATTCAGCTGTGGCTGATCGGCTACAAGAATTGAGTGGGCATACACAACATTCGAGTGCATCTGTCACACAGGTAAATATGGTAAATGGAAGTTGTTTCAAATTGAATACTTTACCAATAATCTAATTGATGTTGAGTTCCAACATAAAGTGACTATATTTGTTTTAAATAAGCAAATAATGATAACAATGTGCATGTCATTGGAATGCAACCTGCTAATTGTGAAACACTACTTGCACATGAAGGTCCGGATGTGCATCCCAGTAGTGGAGGTATTCATTTGCTATTCAAATTTATTTATTTAGCTATTAATATAATTAAACATCTGAATTTGTAATTAGAGTAGTAATTAATGTAACCTTTCTTGTTAATATTTTAGAGCATGTAGTTGGTTGTGAGCAAGTGGAGCATGATCTGGGTACACAACCTGAAGAACGTGATGTTCCCCACTCAGGTGAAGAGGACTGCATTGTTCAGCATGTTGAGGTTGAGGCTACACAAAATGATGTGGCCCCATCAGGTAAAGAGCACAACAATTATGCTCTCTAAATTAATGAAATACTTGTAACAATAATAATTTTTTTGTTTTGAATTTAACCCATTTCTTTGTTATTGCAGAGGACCCCCCTTCGCTTCAGTGTCCTCATCCTCAGTATAGGACTAGGCATACATTGAGATCATGAACAATTGGTGGAACATCTGCAGAGGGGGGAAATGATGAAGACACCGATGTTCCACTTAGTCTTTTCATAGCTTCAAAGAAAAAACAAAGAAAGAAATGATTGTAATCTAACTTATTTGATAATGACTGATTTTTATGTGTTAGTGAATGTAATTATGTGCTAATTAATGGTTATGGATGATATGTGTTAATTAATATTGATGAATGTTGCATGTTAATTAATGTTAATAAATGTTATGTGTTACTGAACATTATGTGATATTAATGAATGAATGCTATATTGCATTAATGGTAGAAAGAATTAATGAATGAATGTTATAAGATGTTAACGGGGAATTTAGAGTGATGTTGTGGTGGGGGGGGGGGGAGGGGCCAAATGAGCTTCCACCTTCACATGGTTGGCCTTGTTAAGTAGAGAATATTAAACTATTCTCGAAACCAAGCGAAGCTCAACAAGGTAACACATTTTTCAATATTTCATTATGTTGCACAGTTAATCTTATTGAAAAATGTATATTGAATCTTAATTGTAGGGTCCAATAGAGCCAACATGAACAACAACACCACGAGTTGCTGGGTATAATGAACTCCCATATTGTCTTGTCTATATATGAACAATATGAGTTGCTTCTAGTGTTGATATCCAAGGTGGGACTGCAAAAGTTTTGAATATGCCTCATCCTTGTAAGTTTTTTTATTACAACTCCTAATTCTTGAGACTAAAATTTTTGTTCTTGATGTTTTTCACTAGTTGTCATAACCTCTAACTTTGATGCTTGTGCCTTAATAGAACTAGATGTTTCTTGTATGCATACTTGGTCAAGGACTGCATTATGATGCTATAGGGCTACAAACTAAGATTATTTATTGTATTGAGTTGCACATTTGACATGACTTGCCCTATGACTGCTATGCACGTTTATGTATATACACTATTTCTAGACTGTATATTGATATTAATTTTGAGAAAATATTACAAAACTCAGAGTAATCTCCATAAGACTAGAAAAAAGCTCAGATAAATTTCTGCAGCATTTTCTTACAATTACTTGTGATCATTTTTTTAGGAGTCTTGGTATCCATTTATAATAGTGTGGATGCATACAAGCTTTGGACCCTTCAAAAGAAAGTTTGTTACAAACAACTGGTTGTTTTCAAGAAGCGGTTATAAGTCCTTTTCAGCATCTGCGACTTCCTCTACTTGTTGTTCTGTTGCAACCTCCTATAACTACTCCCAAGCATCTTCTTTCTGTCCCATATACTTATCTTTCCACTCCTGATACACATCATCACTAGGCCAATTAAAACTAGAAATCTTCTGTTTCATATCTTCTAGCCGCTTCTAAGTGACTCATACATACCCAATCTCTCTTTCTATGAAACCATAATGAGATTTCACTTTTTCAATTTCCTCAATTGTTTGGACAAATAAGGATGTGTCATCAGTACTAATAATCTAATTGATCCTTAGGGATAAATTATGGTCCACCTCCTTTAACCAAGTCTTCTCTTCCTTTAGCTGGACAAGACCAATGAAACCTCCTGGAAACATTTCAAATTTATGATTTGAATATTCTTTCCTATAAAGTTGGGCTTTTCTTTTTATAGCTACTCCTTCCACTGAAAGAATATTCATCTCTTTTATAAACTCACATGTGGACCTTAGATTGTCATTCTCTTTTGCATCTGCATGGGAAGAACACATGAGCTCTAACTCTTTACCTCTAGGCACCCACTTATTCAGGACTGGTTCCAAAGTGGCTTCTTCTTCTCTCAATTTGATCAAAATATCAAGAATCCTCTTCATATTTATGTATACATTGGAGGTTTTGACTAAGTCAACAAACTTCAAGATGGTGGCTTTCACCTTCTCCCCATATTTGTTTGCATACAATGTTTGAGCTTGTTTCAATTTTTCCAACTCATGTTTGACATTTTCAGGTAATTGGGAACTAGAAGGCATAGGAGAAGGGGGATATTCAATGATGGGACTAGTAGGAGGGGGTCTTGCTAGAGAGGAGGCTATCATGAGTGTAGAAGATTCACCGGGATAATATTGACCTACCAGTTGACTCTGGAGTCTAGCAATTATGATGTCTCTGTTGGCTATTCCTTCTTTAGCATCATTGTAAGCTTTTAAAATAGTCTCCAACTTCAATTGGAGATTAGCCTTTTCTTGTGCCTCTTTCTCTGCCACCGCAACACTGAATTTTGCAGTCTCTAGGACTGTGCTTGTAGCTTCCACTACCCTTGTGTCTTGGACTCTTTTAACTATCATGCCTCCTAAGAGGCTAGAATCTGATGCATCCTTCCTTCTTTTGTTTTCATCCTTCTTTAAAGACCACATGACAAGAGCAACATTATCTTTGTTGAATGCCACTCCTTCCATAGGCTTTTTTTCTTTCCTCACTGCATCAAGCACTAAGGCATCAGCTATATCCCATTTAGGAAGAATCAACACACCAGCCTTTGCTACCATTTGTCTTCCTTTCTCAGGGGTAATTGCTTTGAACTCCTCCATCATTTCTTTCTTAACCTCTTCTTCTACCTGAGTTGTATTTTTAAGAGGCTGTTCACTTTTCCTCTGTTCACATCTAGTCTTGAATTGATCAATATTTTGCTTCCATAGAAACTATATAAAAGCTCCTGATGTGACAAAATTACTGTCAGCTAATAATTCTTCACTAGCTTTCTTAACAGTAAGGTCCATTTCTTGGCCCTTTAACTCACCATCAGTCAAATCCATTTCAGCATTAGGTGGCTCTTTGGGCATCCCCTCTTGTGTCTCCTCATAGGTATAGGCAATCTCACTGAGACTCCCTAACTGCAATAATTGTTCAGCCATAGCTTGTTCATCTCCAATGTGGATAGGAGACTGAGATGGAGAATATTGAGGCTCATCAGTTTCAATTTCCTTTCTCACTCTCTGCTTCTTAGGGGAATCTTGGATGTCAATGACATCTTCAATTTTCCTCTTCCCTTTTGAAGTGGAAGGCTCACCTATCACTGGCATTATCACAGTGTACTTTGACCTTTTGTGCATTACATAGTCACCACGTGGGATATCTCTAGCAAAGGCAGGCTTAGCCAATACCATCTTAGCCTTATCAGGGTCATTTTGCATTATGGCCTCCCTCTTTTCTTTTAAGGTCTGCATGAGATCTTCAAAATAAAGAATCAGGAATTTTATTTTCTCCTCAAATGGATTGAACCTAGAAAGGGGGTCATAGCCAGTGTCAAATTGATGGATAAAATCAAGGGCTTTCTTATATGCCACCCACTTCTCCTTCCTCAGTTCTTGCTCATCTAAGCTAAATTCATTTGTAATCAAATCTTCTAGGAACTGAAATTGATGTGGCCTACCTCTGCACACTACTCTTTTTCTGAACATGCCATTGAAAAAATCCTTGGGGTCTGCACATCTTGACATTGCAGTAGACAACCTATATGGCTTAAAGAATTCTTCAAAAAATCTCCATCCACCCTTAGTGATCACAAAATGGTGAGCCATGGTAATAGTTGGGAAAATAGTCCCTTTACCTCTATTGGTTAGCTCTACTTCTTGTACTCCCCCAATTTGTCTCAGGACTTCTGCAATCCCTATCTTCAATGGGACCTGATAGGGTAGTAAAAAGGGGGTGCCTATAAATCCAAACACTCTAAAAATAGTAGACACAGGGTACAAATATATGTCTCCCCAATTGTGAACAATCTTGATATCCTCTGCAAACTCCTTTGGTCTGAGAAAGCCTTCAGAATTCCAGGGTTTTCTCTGCATAGAAGAATCCTAATTTTAGATGCAAACCATCTATCAAACTTTAAATAACTTGCATCTTCTCTATCCCAAGATAGAACAGTACTCCGCAATTGCATTAGCATCTCCTCTTTATCCTTGACCTTAATCAGGCCCATCTCCTTTCCAAAATAATCACCCCCTTTGAACAGAAACATATGCATTAACATGGAGTACCATCCAAATGGCCTATCCACCTTACCATTTTTGATTCCTACTAGCCCTTTATGAATTGAATCAGTAAGGTATGAGGCATAATCAAATGTTATTGATAGGGAGGGGTTTAGAATTTATGCAATCATTAACATATAATGGGTTGTCATATTCTTTTCAGCATCCTCTCCAAAAATCTGGCATAATGCCCAGTACATACCCTTAGCTCTTAGAGTGAATAGGCTGAGAGAGAATGGTTCCATTGTGCTAGGGCCTACCACTATTAACCCCCCTATCTTTACAAAGAATTCTTTCAATGGGCCACTTCTAAGATGATCCCTTTGTGTGTTGTAAACCTGGGCTAATGACTCAAAGTCAATAGAAACACTTTCCTGAATTCATCTTCATTTATCTCAATCAAGACTGATCCCTTTATGTTCCTGATGCATCTTGCCACAGAGTCATAATTCTGTGCAATCAGGGCTAACAAATCTACATCCATAAAAAAACCTGGGACCGCAAGCTTTCCTACATCCTGCTCCCATATGCCATTCAAAGGAGCTGGGGAATTCCTCTGCCCAAAATTGACTTTGAAGAGTTCTAAGCCTGACAATCTTATTTTAGGGTCCCTCAACCAATTACCCTTATCATAAAGGCCATCTCCAATTTTTAGACGAGGGTTCTTAGGTACTAGCTCTTTGGCCTTAGCCCCAACATTGGTGGACATGGTTAATTGTTCTAAAAAATCATCACAGATATTTCGGTCCTCGTAATTCACTTTCCTTGTAAATTCTCTTCTGGGTGCCATTCTGGTCAAACAATTATACCACTAGAAGCTAGCACAGACCTCTAATGAAGTAATTCACATAGCAATATTTGAGAACAAACCAAGAGTTATCAAGAAAAGCACAAGAAACCTGATTATTCACCTGAAGAAAATCGCTCTGCAACAATTTGCTCAACAAACTTCGATGAAACAATACTTAGCAATCAAGTTGATGTGAACTAAAAAGGGCAAGTCAAGTTTTTAGAAATTAACTCCGCAATGCTTCAGCTTTCTTTTCAGAATTAAATTTGCCAAATTGAATTCAAAACTAGCTCCAATAGGTCATAATTTCTCTAAGTCTTTCCTCTATTTCGCTCTTTCGCTACTTTGCAAAACATAAAATCCATGCTCTTTTCTTTTGTGAAACAACGCTGGCCATTGGATCTCAAGAACTTACATCACCTTTATCTCCATTTAATCTTTTTGCTTTAGTGTCAAGCCCTACCTCCTTTTTGCCACTTCGCAAAGTTTAACAGTCATGCACTTTTCCTTTGCAAGGCCACGCCAAGTGTTATATCAAACTCAAATCACCCGGACTTTAACTCCAACCGAGACTGTCAATCCTTTTAACTAACCGCGCCTCATCTTGACGGCTAATGGTTTTTGCCATTTCGCTGAGGTTAAGCTATGGGCATCTTTGGGTCACGAAACAATGAGAAGTGTTGGATCAATCTTGAGATGAATGCCTTTTAAGTGGGCCCTTTATCTGGGAATTACTTACCCCACTTGTTATCCGATTAATAAATGCCACATGGCAGTTGGCCATTAGCCCTAGAAACTCCTTTTGCTTCCACCCTTAATCCACCATGTGTTCCCTTTTACTATTCCCACATAACTATCGGTTACACCTAGGTAGGCCCTCAACCACTTTTTTAAACCACGTGTCACGTCACTCTTCCATGTGATTTCCACCTGTCTTTCACGACTTTGCGAACATTATTCTTCATTTGGCTTGCAGCCACGAAACCACGAGAACCGTTAGATCAAAACAGACTTGATCTTCTTTTAACTTCATGCCATGCCTGTCCCTTGGGCCTATCGGCCTTTTCGCTACTTTGCAATGACTAACTTGCTAGCATCTTATCTTCGCAAATTCACGCGAGCCGTTAGATCTGAAGAACTTGCTCATTGTTTACTCTTTTTATGAAAAGCTTGCCTAGACCCACTGCATACCACCAACTCAGTGCCTTGTCACCACCATGTCATTGCCAACTGGGGTTACCACATTTACTACCACTCTTAGCGGGACCCTCCACCTTTTTGCTATTTCGCTAAAGGTATAGCTCGTGCATCTCCTAGCCACGAAACAATGAGAAGCCATTGATATTTTTCCAACCCGATCATTCTTTAATCAAAGAAGACCGCTTATCTCTGGGACTCACCAAACCCTTTCACCACTTCGTGAAGCTTAAAACACGTTCAGATTGATCTCACGAAACCAAGCTATCCATTCAAATAGATGAAACTTGATCGGTGTTTAACTTTGGTCCAAACCTATATGCCGGGTCCACCTTCGCCTTTTACTACTTCGCGAAAACTAAGTTTCGAGCACTTTTTGGTCGTGAATCAACGCGGGCCATCAGATCAATAGAAAATCGCATGATACTTATAAGGCCCAACAGACATTAGAAAAGGAAGATTAAAAGAGAGCAAGAATAAAATATTTAAAGGGACCGCCTAGGTAAATGACAAGGGGAGAACACTTTTATGATAAATGGACCCATCGCTTAAGTGATGAATATAGTAATGCCAAATTAGAAACCAAAAGGGCTTTTCTCAAGTATTGAAGTGACTTAAAACCTAAACCCTGAACCCCTTAGGATTTAAAACAAATTGAAAGAACTTCCTTCCTTCGATGGCTCTTTTATATTTATTTTTTTTATAAAAATGATCATCGTCGGATTTACGATGAATACCAAGCTTTCAACCGGCGACTTCTTTGACCGTTGGCAGAGTCCATTGGATTGTCAAATTTCCGACGGCCATGGCATCGTCAACCAATCTGACATTGAGTTTTTGATGGTGGATTTTGTCGACACTCTGATGAAAATTCATCAAAAATCTGACAAATGGTCGTCGGAAATCAGCTCCGAATGTACTAGTATGGTCACCATCGGTGTTCCAACCGGTTTTGTCTCCTCCATGCCAAAGGTCTTCAGTACATCTTTGATATACTTGGATTGGGAAATATAGATACCCTATTTCATCTGCTGGATTTGTAGACTAATGAAAACTTTATCTCTCCAATCAGAGATATCTCAAACTCCTTTTTCATCTCATCTGCAAATGCATGACGCATATCATCATCTCCACGAAAGATTATATCATCTACAAATACTTCACATATTAGAATCTAACAACCTTCAGATTTTAGGTAGATGTTGTTGTCCTCACTTGTTCTCTGAAATCCTATCTTCACAAGATGAGAGTGTAAATGTTCATACCATGCCCTTGGTGCCTGTTTCAATCCATACAAGGCCTTGTGTAATCTACACACCATGTCACTATCTTCTGACAAAGCAAACCCATCTGGTTCTTCAATATACACTTCTTCCTCCAGGATTCAATTCAAGAAATAAGACTTCACATCCATCTAGTATAACTTAAATCCCTTGAATGCTACAAATTCAAGTAGCATTCAGACACCTTCCAGTCTAGCCACTAGGGCAAAGGTTTCTCCATAGTCTTCTCCTTCTTCCTGAGCATATCCCTTGCATACAAGTCTTGCCTTGTTCCTTACCACTGTGCCTTTCTGTTTCAACTTATTCCTGAAGACCCATTTGGTACCTATGACATTCTTGTGTTCCATTCTGGGTACCAAGGACCATGTTGCATTCTTCTCTATCTGGTCCAACTCCTCTTCCATTGTCTTTATCTAGTAAGTGCCTCTCTAGCGGTCTTTGGCTCAAATTTTGAAATCATACGTGTGAACATTGAATGCATTGAATGTTCACACCAAGTAGACATCATCTGCACTTCTCTTTCCATTTAGTGAGATGGATTCTTTTCCTTTCACCATGCAAGGTGCATCATTGCCAAACCGAGCAAAACCACCATCATATTCTTCAAGAGATAGAAAATTTCTCTAGTTACCTCTCATGTGGTGAGAACACCCGCTATCAATGATCCACTCCTTATAGTTGTCAATATGTGAGACAAGGGCTTTCTAGTGAGACAAAACTTCCTTGACAACCACAAACACTATATCCTCATTCTCTTCACCCTCATATTTCTCATCGGTAACACCTCCATCCACTGCAACAAGAAAATTTCTCCTACCTACTCCTTTATACTTCCTAAACCTCTCTGGTTTATCTTTATTGTCATTGTTAGGACAATTAACAGCTATATGTCCTATCTTATAAAAGGAAAAACACTTCAGAGGAAGCTTACCTCTATATTTTTCGGTGCCTTTTGGAAGTCTCTTGGCAAGAAGAGCTTCAAATTCCATCAGAATCTCCTCATCGTCCATATCTTAGCTTTTCCTGGATTCATAACTAGTACCGACCTCTTTTCCTTTCCTGGTTGGTGCAGAGGAAGCAGACGCTCTAAAGGCTGACTCGGTCTTTTGAACACTACCATCATAGCCATTTAATTCATATGCATACAACTTTGCAATAATAGAGTCTAAAGATACCTTGGTTTTGTCAATAGACCTTAGCTCTTGAATAGCGACAACCTTGATTGCATAGACTGGTAAAAGTGATCTCAGAACTTTACTGACAATAGTGGCATCATCAATTGTTCCACTAGTGCTCTTGATCTCTCCAACCACTGTCTTGATTCTTGTGTCATACTGCTGAATGGTCTCTCCTTCAACCATCCTCATATCTTCAAACTTTCCTCTAAGGCTTTATTCCTTAGCCTTCTTGACATGTTCATCACCTCCATAAATGGATTCTAGTTTGTCCCATACTTCTTTCAGATTGTCCTTATCTTGTACATGTATCAATGAACTCTACATTGGACAAGCTGCTAATAAGTGCTTCCATGACTTGCCCATTTTCTTGTATCTCTTTTCTGATCATTGGTTAGAGTTCCAGAGGGGATTACATAGGCATTCTCAACATAGTTCCAGTGTTGTGCACCCAAACTCTTGATATATATCTTCATCCTGTCCTTCCATATTTTAAAGTTGTCCCTGTTCAACTTAGGACCTTCCCTCTTCATCATTGAAACAAGGTCTTTTGCCTCAAGTGGTTAAGCTTATATCACCAAGGACTTGGATGGGCTCTAATACCAATTGATGAATAATAATGAACTACTAAGGTCCTAACCGGTACTGAGAGGGGGGGGTGAATTAGTACACACAAAAAAACTACTTCAACACTTTGTCATATCAAAACACAGATGACTGGTTGTCTTCACCACTGAACTTAACCATAGCTATACTGGTTAAACAAAAATACTTCAGACAACGTTCAATAGATCTCAAACCTTGATAACTACTTCACTGATATAATCGTGCATGAGTTGTACCAATAATAGCACAACTATTTAACAATGCATGCATATCTAACTTAATCAAAACCACACAATCATCACATGACAATCTCACAACCCATAGACTACCAACTGGTAGTCACACTTAGTGAACCCCGACACTGGTCCCCTCCATCCCGATTGACTGTAACTACTTCTGATATTTATAGCAGTTCATAGAGGTTCACTTGCTTGAGTACTTATTGACAACATACATTATCACCGCTTCATCATATGCCAAAAACTTATTCAATTTGGAAACATTTGCTTGGTTCTTCATATCTTTTGTGAGAGCTTATTATTTAAAAACAAAAAAAAAATAGAATAAAATTTTCTTTAGTTTTAGATGAGTGAAAGATGCATGTGTGATTGAAAGTGAAGCTCCATTATCCATACTACAAGCAATGTGTTGATTGCATACTCACCTTGCACATTCAACTGGAATCATTAAAGCTCAAACTTAACTTAAATTGCTATTTCATCTTTAATATGATTCATCTAGAAGGTGTTTATGTTTGAAGTTAGTGATTTGAAAACCATTAAGCACTCCTTAGAATATTGCACTAGCATTGTGAAGATGTTCAAAGATGTCGAAGAAAAGCTTAGTTGAGCCCACTTAAGATCGCCATTGTCTTGCATTCTTAGTTTAGCATAGCATTTCTAAACCTTACTCTTTTTTTCACTTTTTTTTTTTTAATCAACCATTAGTGGAGATAGGAAAAATATCTTTATTGCAAAATCATTTGAAGAACATCATAACCATTGAAGTTGAACCATGAAAGTACTAAAGTCTCCTTGTAGGTACAACAAAGAACATCAATGTCATTGACACTGTCTAACACATTAAGACCAAACATAAAAGAACCTTTAAGTCATCTCAAGTGATCCTTCACAGATCTTCAACATTTGAGATTCTTTTTATCAAGAGAGGATAGAGTACCATTGGTGTTTTATTATGTGTTCGATAGTACATCAAAACACCATTAATAGGTCCACAAATGTATGGATGCACTATCTCAAATGGTTATTTTTGTCTATAAGACTCCCCAATTGGAAAATCGTTTCTATGTTGTTTTGCCAATATGCAACTCTCACATGTTGTCTTAAGTTTCTCTATTGGTGGAAATCCATATATCATTATTTTCTTATATAACAACTGTAACCCTTTGAAGTTTAAGTGCCCAAGTCTTAAATGTAATAACCAAGATTTATTTTGTATGAAGCCTTAAAAGCTGATTCAACAACCTTTTTGTTATGCTTGTGGCTCTAAGAATCGTTCACTTTGAATCCTAAGTGGAAACATCCTATTTTTTTTCATCTCAACTTTTGTAATCCGCCTATTGCTTGGTTTCTTGTCTAGAATCACGCATTCACTATTTTCAAAGTATATTCTATATCATTTTTCCACTAGTTGCCCAATGCTTATGAGATTGTGTTGAAATATAAGAACATAGTATACATCAGAAATATGCTCCTCTTCACCTTTCTTAGTTCTCATGTTAATTGACCTTTTGCCCATGACTAAAACTCATTGATCATTTCCAAATTTTACTTCTGATTTTACCGAATCATCCATTGTTACAAACATCTTCTTATTCCAACTCATGTGATTACTACAACCACTATCTAGGAACAATACTTCATTGGAACTCCCTTGTTCTACATTGCATGTTATCAATATGGTGTCTTGTTCACTCGTGTAAGGTCGGTTTTCATTTGTGAAATGTTCCTTTTATTTATTCATACCATATTTATTGCAATAATGACATTGGATGTTGGATTTATCATACTTTTCTCCTTGATGGTGGCTATGAGAATGACTACTCCCCCTTCCTCTTGTTGGTGTATAATGAGCATGTGGGCTTGATGCTAGTCTTCTACTTTCAAATTGTGTATTTTTTCTTACTCCCTTGGTGTAAAATATACTTTGCCTTTGTTGTGATTATCTTCATCTTGTTTTGCCAAAATAAAGTCAAGTCTTGAATGCATTCTCCAATGATGATGTTCCTAATCGATTTAATCTTTTGTCATATGCTAAGAGTGATCCCATTAATCCATCTATTGATAATTGAATGAGATCTTTGGATTCCTCAATGGTCACTACAATTGGATCGAACTTTGTAGGTAAGCTTCTAAGTATCTTCTCTACAAGTTTTTGATCTACAATTGTTTCTCCATATGATCTAATTTGATTTACTATTGACATTACATGATTGAAGAAATAATCTATTGAATCTGAATCCTTCTTTTGTAAATTTTCAAAATCCCTTTTGAGAATATGTAATTTTGTTATTTTCACCTTGCCTGTTCCTTGGTATGTTATTTGCAGACTTTCTCATGCCTTCTTTGATCTCATAGCAACTGATACTTGTAGAAAAATTGATTCCTCCATTGCCTATTGAATGAAAAATAATGCTTTCCTCCATTGCCTATTGAATGAAAAATAATGCTTTGGCATCCTTCTTCTTATTTTCCTTCAACAAATCCTTCTCAGCTTGTGGAAGAGCCTAAAAAGATTTTTGGTCTACTAGTTCAAGAAACCCATTTTCAACCAACTCCCAAACATCCTGGGAGAAAAACAAGGTTTTCATTTTTATGCTCCAAAAATCATAATTTTTTCGTTAAGGATTGGAATCTAGGGTTGTGAAATGCTTCCACTTTTTCTTGCCATGATTTTTCAAAATAAAACATTGCCTCTACTTTTTGTTGTTTTATTGCTACAACAAAAAAAACATTTTCAGCAATCTCCTATCCTTGTCTTCAGTGGATTCAATTTCTTTGTAAGCTCTTTGGTAACAACAATCAACAACTACAACTATTTCAATAATATATTCTATTGATTGTGAATTTCTTTACCTTGGCAATTAAATTGGGTACTTAAACTTTTAACACAATCATCCCCTATAGTTTCCTCTTCAACTATAACCTTTTAAATGCTACATTTCTTTGGCTCTTTTCCTCTTGATCTATAGTTCCTTATTATTTGGCACTGGCTGATAATTCTCAGCAAATGTCTCCTACTCAAGTTCAGACTTATGCACTCTTCAAAAAACCATTAACCCTTCTCTGATACCACTTTGAAGGGGAGAAAGAACAAATATTGTAGAAAACATAAAGGAATGTCAAAACATAAATTAAAGCTAAGTCACATAAAAGAGCAAGGAGTATGAGAATAGAACATTGTTTATATTAATGACATTTCCAATAGAGTTGCCAGTGCTCTTCTTTAGTCATACTTTAAAGAAGAGTTTCTTATGCTATGTACCAAAAACAGAGTATTAAGACTTCATTGCCCTTTTTTCTAAAACTGAGTATTATAAAATAGAGCTCTCCAGATAGCCACATGAGAAGATTCTAGAATAAGTGCCAAAATTGAACCATCTAGATCCATTGAACTAAGAAGTAGAAGATATGAGAAGGGTTAGTGTAGGATCATGGGGGGCCAAAAAGTGGCGATGTGAAAAACATAGCCTTCTCCACTCGCCTAAAAATGTGAAAAATCCGTGTTGATTTTTTGCTTGGCCTGGGTGTCAATACGCATGGTAAACACCTAAGCAAATCGGATATCGGATAGAATTGAATATCTGATAATATGGGATATCCGATTTTTATTTGTAATTTTAAATTAAAAAATAAATTATATAATATATTATATATTATATAATATAATATAATATTAGATTATAAAATATTATATTATATTATATATTATAATAATATATTGTATATTATATTATTATATTATAATATTATATAATATAATATAATATATAATGTAATAATATATTGAATAGTATTATATATTATATATTATATTATTATATTATATTATATATAATATATAATTATATTATATAATATAATATAATACGTATTATATAATATAATAATATATTATATAATATATTATTATATTATATAATATAAAATAATGTTATTTAAAATAATTGAAGTATAAAAATCGGATATCGGATTATATCGGATATCTGATTTTAATGTATAAATTTGTGGTCCCAAATTTTTTTCCCGTTGCTACTTTTTTTTTACTATTGCCACATTAATGGCAATGATAGAAATTGAATAACTGATAAAATCCAATATCTGATTTTATTACTCATATTTTAGAGAGAGAGATTATGGGAGAGGGAGAGAGAGAGGGGGGGAGAGGGAGAGAGGGGCAGAGAGAGACAGAGGGGGAGAGAGAGAGAGAGAGAGAGAGAGAGAGAGAGAGGGAGATAGGGGGAGAGAGAGAGAGAGAAAAACATTAGGAGATGGGGAGAGAGAGATTAGGGTAGAGGGGGAGAGAGAGAGATTAGGGAGAGAGCGGGGAGGGTGGAGAGAGAGAGAGAAAGAGTGACCATTAGGGGTTGTATGTTGTCCTTAGGGGTCATATGGTGTCCCATGACCCCTTAGGATACCATATGACCCATAACGACATAATCTGGTGTCTTAAGGGGTTGTACGACACATTATGACCCCTTATGACACCATAGGACCCATAATGACCCAATATGGTGTCTTAAGGGGTCATATGGTGTCCTAAGGGGTTGTAGGACACAATATGACCCCTATGGACACCATATGACTTATTATGACCCCATATGGTGTCAGAAGGGGTCGTATGTTGTCCTTAGGGGTCATATTGTGTCCCATGACCTATTAGGACACAATTTGACCAATAACGACACAATTCGGTGTATTAAGGGGTCATATGGTGTCCTAAGGGGTCATAGGCCACAATATGACCCCTATGGACACCATAGGACCCATAACGACCCAATATGGTGTCATAAGGGGTCGTATGTTGTTCTTAAGGGTCATATGGTGTCCCATGACTCCTTAGGACATGATATGACCCATAACAACATAATTTGCTATCTTAAGGGGTCATATGGTGTCCTAAGGGTTCGTAAGACACAATATGACCCCTATGGATAGCATAGGAACCATAGCGACCCAATACGGTGTCATAAGAGGTCGTATGTTGTCCTTAGAGGCCATATAGTGGCCCATGACCCCTTAGGATACCATATGACCCATAATAACATTATTTGGTGTCTTAAGGGGTCATATGGTGTCCTAAGGGGTCGTAGGACACAATATGACCCCTTAAGACACCATATGACCCCTAACGACACCATATGGTGTCATAAGGGGTCGTATGTTGTCCTTATGGGTCATATGGTGTCCCATGACCCCTTAGAACACCATATGAACCATAACAACATAATATGGTGTCTTAAGGGACAATATGGTGTCCTAATGGGCCGTAGGACACAATATGACCCCTTAAGACACCATATGACCCCTTAAGACATGAAATTATGTTATTAGGGGTCATATGGTGTCCTAAGGGGTTGTAGGACACAATATGACCCCTTAGGACACCATATGACCCATAACAACCCAAAATGGTGTCATAAGAGGTCGTATGTTGTCCTTAGGGGTTATATTGTGTCCCATGACCCATTAGGACACAATATGACCCCTAGCAACACAATTTAGTGTCTCAAGGGGTGATATGGTGTCCTAAGGGGTCGTAGGACACAATATGACCCCTTAGGACACCATAGGACCCATAACAACCCAATATGGTATCTTAAGGGGTCATATGGTGTCCTAAGGGGTCGTAGGACACAATATGACCCATTAGGACACCATAGGACCATAACAACCCAATATGGTGTCATAAGGGGTCATATGTTGTCCTTAGGGGTCATATTGTGTCCTACAACCCGTTAGGATACCATATGACCCCTAACAAAACAATTTGGTGTCTTAAGGGGTCATATGGTGTCCTAAGGGATCATAGGAAACAATATGGCCCCTATGGACACCATAGGACCCATAACAACCCAATATGTGGTCATAAGGGGTCATATGTTGTTCTTAGGGGTCATATGGTCTCCCATGACCCCTTAGGACATAATATGACCCATAACAAAACAATTTGGTGTCCTAATGGGTCATATGGTGTCCTAAGGGGTTGTAGGACATAGTATGATCCCTATGGACACTATAGGAACCATAATAACCCAATATGGTGTCATAAGAGGTTGTATGTTGTCCTTATGGGTCATATGGTGTCCCATGACCCCTTAGGACACCATATGACCCATAACGACACAATTTGGCATGTTAAGGGGTCATATGGTGTCCTAAGGGGTCATAGGATGCAATACGACCCCTTAAGACACCATATGACCCCTAACAACACCATATGGTGTCATAAGTGGTCGTATGTTGTTCTTAGGGGCATATTGTGTGCCATGACCCCTTAGCACACCATATGATCCATAACGAGACAATTTTGTGTCTTAAGGGGTCATATGGTGTCCTAAGGGATCATCAGACACAATATGACCCCTTAGGACACCATATGACCCCTAAAAACACCAAATTGTGATGTTATGGGGTACTAACGGGTCGTAGGACACAATATGACCCCTTACGACACCATAACACCCATAACGACCCAATATAGTGTCGTGAGGGGTTGTATGTTGTCCTTAGGTGTCATATTGTGTCCCATGTCCCATTAGGACACGATTTGGTGTCTTAAGGGGTCATATGGTGTCCTAAAGGGTTGTAGGACACAATATGACCCCTTCGCACACCATTTGACCCCTTAAGATACCAAATTGTGTCGTTAGGACCCCATATGACCCATAACGACACTATATGGTGTTCTAAGGGGTTACATGATGTCCTACGGGATCATCTAGTGTCCTATGACCCCTTAGGACACTATATGACCCCTTAGGACACAATATGACTCCTTATGACACCATATGGGGTTGTTGAGGGTCATAGTGTCATGAGGGGTCATATTGTGTCATATGCCTCCTTAAGACACCATATGACCCCATAGAACATAATATGGTGTTGTTATGGGTTGTATGGGGTCCTAAGGGGTCATATTGTGTCTTATGACCCCTTAGGACACCATATGACCCCTTAGGACACAATATTGTGTCATTATGAGTTATATGGTGTCCTAAGGGGTCATATAGTGTCCTATGACCCCTTAGGACACCATATGACCCCGTAGGACACAATATGTTGTCGTTATGGGTTGTATGGTGTCGTAAGGGGTCATATGATGTCCTATGACCCCTTAGGAAACCATATGGCCCCTTAGGTGTTGTTAGGGATCATATTGTGTCTTGATGGGTCATATGTTGTGTTATGACCCCTTAAGACACAATGACCCCTTAGGACACCTTATGTTTTCATTATGGGTCGCATGGTGTCCTATATGGTCATGTGGTGTCCTAAGGGATCATTAGACACCTAATGACCACTTAGGACACTATACGACCCATAATGAAACCATATGGTGTCCTAAGGGGTCATATAGTGTCCTAAGGGGTCATAGGACACCATATGATCCCTTAGGACACAATGTGAACCCTAACGACACGTAAGGGGTTATATGTTGTCCTAAGGGGTCATAGGACACTATATCACCCGTTAGGACACCATGTGGCCCCTTAGGACACCATATGGCCCCTTAGGACACCATATGGCCCCTTAGGATACCATATGGCCCATAATGACACTATATGGTGTTCTAAGGGGTCACATGGTGTCCTAAGGGGTCATCTGGTGTCGTATGACCCCTTAGGACACCATATGACCCCTTAGGACAAAATATGACCCCTTAGGACATTGTATGGGGTTGTTAAGGGTCATAGTGTTGTGGGGGGTCATATTGTGTCCTATGACCCCTTAGGATACCATATTACCCCTTAGAACACAATATGGTGTCTATATGGGTCGTATGGTGTCCTAAGGGGTCATATGGTGTCCAATGACCCCTTAGGACACCATATGACCCCTTAAGTGTCGTTAGGGGTCATATTGTATCCTAAGGGGTCATATGGTGTCCTATTACCCCTTAAGACACTATATGACCCCTTAGGACACAATATGGTGTTGTTGTGGGTTATATGGTGTCCTAAGGGGTCATATGGTGTCTTATGACTCTTTAGGACACCATATCACCCCATAGGATAGAATATGCTATTATTATGGGTCGTATGGTGTCCTAAGGGGTCATATGGTGTCCTATGAGCCCTTAGGACACCATATGACCCCTTAGGTGTCGTTAGGGATCATATTGTGTCTTAATGGGTCATATGGAGTGTTATGACTCCTTAAGACACATTATGACACCTTAGGACATCTTATGTTTTCATTATGGGTTGTATGATGTTGTAAGGGCTCACATTATGTCTTAAGGGATCATAAGACACTTAATAACTGCTTATGACACCATACGACCAATAATGACACCATATGGTGTCCTAAGGGATCATAGGACACCATATGATCCCTTAGGACACAATGTGAACCCTAACAACACTTAAGGGGTTATATGGTGTCCTAAGGGGTCATATGACACTATAAGACATGTTAGGACACCATATGACCCATAACAACACTATATGGTGTTCTAAGGGGTCACATGGTGTCCTAAGGGGTCATCTAGTGTCCTATGACCCCTTAGGACACAATATGGGGTTGTTAAGGGTCATAGAGTCATGAGGGGTCATATTGTGTTCTATGACCCCTTAGGACACAATATGGGGTTGTTAAGGGTCATAGTGTTGTAAGGGGTCATATTGTGTCCTATGACCCCTTAGGATACGATATATTATCGTTATGGGTCATATGGTGTCCTATGACCCCTTAGGAAATAATATGGTGTCATTATGGTTTGTATGGTGTCCTAAGGAGTCATTGTTGGCAATATTGCATTATAACAGACAATGAAAGATTGTTGGCATTTCATAAGGATATTGAGAAGGCTGTTGATGATTATGGATATAACTGATTAAAAATATTTACTGTCTTGATATTATTATTTTGTCATTGATGTCAAGAAATTGATTTTCTAATTCAGTATGATGTTGCCATATCTTGAGAAGTATGATATGAAGATTATAAAGATGTTAGTAAAAGACATAGGAAAGAATATGATGAATAAGGGGATGGGCAACTAGTACCGAGTCAGACAATGATGAGATCATGATGTTTTAGATTGTTTTAACATCATACATATGTTGTAAAATGTAAAGGTTAATACTATACTATGTTATCAAGCAAAGAACCTAGTCGATAAACCCTAAGGAACCTAGTCGGTAAACCCTAAGTTATCGCTATCAGTTAATAAAGGCGGAATGTCTACCGAGTGAAGTTTAGTATTCACCGAGTTGTTACTGAGTTGTAACCGAGCTATAACAGAATGCATTAAATGTTTACATGCACTATTTAATGAAGGAATCTGATGAGCTAGAACTAATTAAATGATTGGTGAGCCGTGAATGAAGTTTGTTAATGAATCTAAGGCAATGGAAAGTCAACATGAAGATCTACAACTCAGATTGAACCGCAATAGCCTGGCACAAGTTCCAAGACTAATGTGCAAGTTCCTAGGTGGGGTAAAATGTTTTCAAATCAAAAGATGCATTGAACTTGGACAAGATCGAAGATCTGATGGCTATGATTGATCATGGGAAATGTGATCAAGGAGATTACGTGGTTACCTAATTGTTTATAAATAGGAAACTGTTGATAAACAATGTATGCGGGCAAGTGTATGCACAGGGATGCTACATAGTAATTACCAAGCATAGAAGCTTGAAGACCTGTTAGAATAACAGAGTATAGAAGCCCACCAGATAGACAAGATTAGTTCTATGTCTAGATTGTATTGAACAAATAGGAATATGCTTTAGCATTTTAGATGTGAAGTTGCAGATAGATTTTATTACTATTATTTTGTGAAAGTGACAGAAAATCTCTTAATCGAGTGGACTTAACAGTCTTATTTGTAAAACCCTCTAGCAAGGTAACATTCTGATTGAGTGTTTGAAATCCTTTAACAAGGTCACTTCTAACAAAGTGAAGATCCTAACAAATCTGAGGGAAATCCCTTAACCGGGTCACATCTAGCAATGTGTTTGTAATCTTTAACAGGATTTTCTTTTAACTGAGCATACTCTAGAAGAGTATATTTCTTAGTGGGTCCAAAATCCCACAGTGGTTTTTCCCTATTTGTGTTTCCACGTTAAATCTGGTGTTATGAGGTTTATGATGTTTATATGCTTTTGAGTTTGCATGTTTAACAGTTTTGGTTATATTACTGAAATATATGTTACCGAGGTTGAATTTGATGTTTTTATGGATGATTAAGTTTGTATGATTCACCCCCCCCCCTCTCATCTTGTTGGTTATTGGATCTATACTTATATTAAGTATCCGAACTATCAATTGGTATCAGAGCTTTGGACTCTAGAAGGAAAGTTTAAAGGCACTTGAGTTAAAGATCCAAAGATGTATAAGAGGGATGCACCGAAGCTAAACAAGTCAAGTTTCTCTACATGGCAGAAAAGGATGAAGCTACATCTATTAGGAGTTGGAGAATATGCTGTATACTATTTGGAGAATGATTTTGTTACACCAAGCACCTATACATTGACTATGGAAGAGATAAAGGCAAAGCAAGAACATATTCAAGCAATGATTGAAATAACATCTGCATTGACCGATTCAGAGTTTAATGATCTAGAAGGCTACAATGATGCAAAGGTAATGTGGGATAAGCTCATATCAGTATATGGAGGAGATGAACATGTTCAAAGAGAAAAAGTAGATAGTCTAAGAGGACAACTTGAATCTATGAGGATGAATGAAGGTGAGAACATAACTCAGTACAGTACAAGACTAAAGGAGGTTGCCAATCAAATCGAAGGAGCGGGTGGAACTATTGAAGAAAAGGATATAACAAGTAAGTTGTTAAGAACCCTTCTACCAGCTTATGCAATCTGAGTCTCTGCAATCAATGAATTAAGGTCTGTACCTAATATGCCAATTTCTTTAGATGCTACTATTGGTAAGCTACATGCATTTGAGTTAAGTAATTTTGATAACAGTGGATCTTTGGTAAATAAAGTTGAATCTGCATTTAGTTCTTTTCATCTTGATGAATCTAATGATTTCAATGAAAGAAAGTATAAGTACTCTGAAGGAGATCATAGTGGAGCAAGTGAAAAATTTTGTAAGAACATGGAGGTAGTACACAAACTGTATGAGGAAATCAGAAAGCAAGAAGAGTTTGAAGCACTATTGGCCAAAAGGTTACCGAGAGGCATAGGTAAGTATAAAGGAAAACTACCTTTGAAATGTTTCAATTGTGATAAGATAGGACATATGGCTTCTAACTATCCTAACAAAGATTCTACTGAAAAGAGAGATTACTGAGATGACAGACAGAAAGATAATCATTATAGAGGACACTGAGACTTCAGAAGAAGAGATAGAAAGACATGCCTAATAGCTAATGAGGAATCTAATGATGATAAATCAGATGAGACTAATATAGAGGAAGTAGTTTATGTGGCTATCAAAGATGGATCAGATGAAGAAAGGTATGAAGAAAAAGCCCTAATATCTCACATAAACAATAATGATTCTTGGATTATAGATAGTGGATGCTCACATCATATGATAGGAGATAAACACAAGTTTGTTATATTAGAAGATTATGATGGAGGCTATGTCAGATTTGGTAATGATGCACCATGTCCAGTGAAAGGTAAAGGATCTATAACACTTTTTGATAATGCAAGATGCAATGATGTTTATTGGGTTGAAGGTTTGAAATATAATTTGTTGAGTGTAGCACAGCTAAACAACATAGGTTACCGAATAGAATTTCAGAAAGGAATTGTCAAAGTTCATGACAAGAATGGAAAGTTAGCTGCTACCGAGACACAAACAAAAGGTAACACATTTCACCTTGACTCAGCTCGGAATAAGTCTTTTCATGCAAAGATAGATGATACCTGGTTATGGCATAACAGGTTTTGTCATGTCAATTTTGATAATCTGATCAAAATAAGTAAAAAGCACCGAGTAAGAGGTTTACCGAGTCTTGAAAAACTTGAGAATGCTATGTGCCGAGGATGCCAGATGGGTAAGATGACAAGATCAAGCTTTACAAGTAAGTCTTACACTTCTAAGGGAATTTTAGATCTAGTGCACACTGACCTTTGTGGTCCTATGAAAGTTCAAAGTTATTATGGTGATAAATATTTCATATTATTTGTGGATGACTATTCAAGGATGATGTCAGTAATGTTTTTAAAAGAAAAATCAGAAGCTTTTCAAATGTTTAAATGGTACAAGGCAAGAGTTGAAAATGAAACAGGAAGACAACTGAAATGTCTTAGACTAGATAGAGGAGGAGAGTTCACATCTGATGAGTTCAACTTATTTTGCAATGATCATGGTATTAAAAGACAAGTCTCTGCACCAAGAACTCCACAATAGAATGGAATAGCTAAGCGAAGAAATAGATCTATTGTGGATTGTGCTAGAACACTGATGATTGAAAAGAAGGTGCCACAAACATTTTGGAGAGAAGCAATAAGCACAACTGTTTACACCTTGAACCAAGTTCAATTGAAGAAAGGTACTTTGAAGACACCATATGAAATCTAGTATGATAAGAAACCTAATGTAAGCTATTTTAAAAATTTTGGAAGTAGATGCTATGTTCACAAAGATGATGGAAATGGTAAATTTGATCAGAAAAGTGAAGAAGGAACATTTCTAGGTTATTCTTCTAGAAGCAAAGAATTTAAATGTCTGATCAAATCATCTAACAAAATAGTAGAAAGTGCAAATGTGAAAATTGATGAATTTGTAGAAAGAAATGATGAAGGAAATTCCAAGGAACTAGAAGACTATGATGAATTTGTCTATGTTCAACCGAGAAGTCTTACCGAGAAGACTGCTAAAGAAAATGAAGAGAATAGCCAGTTACCAAGTGATGAAGAAGATCATACAGAGCCTACCGAGCATGTATTAACTAAGTATGTCAGAAGACATAATGCACCAAGTCAGATTATAGGAGATAAGGATGATCCAGTGACGAAAAGGAACAAACTGAGACAAAACACATGTCTAATATCTGAATTTGAACCGAGAATAGTGAAAGAGGCATTTAACAATGAATATTGGATAAATGCTATGATAGAAGAGATTGATCAAATCAAGAAGAATGACACATGGACACTAATCCCAAGACTGAAGGACAAAAATGTAATCAGTACAAAGTGGATTTTTCAGAAACAAGCTAAATGAAAAAGGAGAGGTTATTCGAAACAAAGCAAGACTAGTTTGCAAAGGTTATGCTTAAGAAGAAGGAATTGATTATGGTCAAACTTTTGCACCTGTTGCTAGACTTGAAGGAGTGAGGACATTGTTGGCCTATGCTGCTTTCAAGAACTTCAAGATATATCAAATGGATATCAAATCAGCATTTTTGAATGGAATATTAGAAGAAGAAGTTTTTATTGAACAACCTGAAGGATTTTTTGAAGACAATAATAAATATCAGGTATGTAAATTGAACAAAGCTTTATATAGTTTGAAACAAGCACCTAGAGCATGGTATGAAAGATTGCACTCATATTTGATTAAAATTAGTTTTATAAGGACAAGTGAGAACAACAACATGTACATGAAGAATGATGAAAATGGAATATTGATCTCAGCCATATTTGTTGATGATATTATATTTTGTGGAAATGACTCTTTATGCAAGAACTTTGGAAATGAAATGAGCAAAGAATTTGAGATGTCATTAATCGGTGAGATAAAGTATTTTATAGGTTTACAGATACTGCAAATGAAAAATGAGATTCTCATTACACAATCCAAGTACATAAAGGAAATCTTGAAGAAATTTGGAATGGAGGATTCAAAACCAGTAAGTACTCCTATAACTACTAACTGTAAATTGTCAAAAAATGATGTATCTGCATCTGTTGATGAGACACTTTACCGATCCATGATTGGAAAGCTACAATATGTTGTTCATAGCAGACCAGATATAGCACATGCAGTAGGTATAGTTGCAAGATTCTCTGCAGATCCTAAGGAAACACACATGACAACAATCAAAAGAATCTTTAGATACTTGAAAGGCATAGAGGATTATGGCTTAGTATATCAGAAAGGAAATGATTTTGATTTAAAAGTTTATATTGATGCTGATTGGGTAGGCAACATTGATGACAGAAAAAGCACAAGTGGAGGAGCTTTCTTTTTAGGAGAAAGACTAGTGAGTTGTCTTAGCAAGAAACAAGGATGTGTTTCACAGTCAACAACAGAAGATGAATACGTTGTTACAGCATTGAATTGTACCAACATTGCATGGATCAAACAATTGTTGGAAGGTATAAATGAGAAAGCTACTGGGCCAGTAACTATATTGTGTCTTAACGGATCATATGGTGTGTTATGACCCCTTAAGACACCATATGACCCCATTGGATACCTTATGTTGTCATTATGGGTCATATGGTATCCTAAGGGATCATCAGACACCATATGACCCCTTAGGACACCATATGACCCATAATGACAACATAAGGTGTCCTATGAGGTCATTTGGTGTCTTAGGGGGTCATATGGTATCTTAAGAGGTCATAGGAAACTATACAAAACATATTGATATCATATGTACTAAGGGGTCATATGGTGTCCTAAGGGATCATAGGACACCATATGACCCCTTAGGAAATAATATGACTCCTAACGACACCCAAGGACTCATATGGTGTCCTATGTCCTATTAAGCCACCATATGGTGTCGTTATGGCTTGTATGGTGTCCTAAGGGGTCATTTGGTTTCCTAGGGCCACTTAGGACACCATATGGTGTTGTTATGGGTCCTATGGTAACCTAAGAGGTCATATAGTGTCCTATGACCCCTTAGGACACCATATGACCCCTTAGGACCTAGAGAGAGGAGGGAATGGGGAAGAAACCGAGGGAAAGAGGTGAGAGAGGGAATAGATGGGTGTAAGGATAGAGAGGGAGATAGCTCGAGGGATAGGAAAATAAGGTAATTGTGAGAGCTAGAGAGGGGAGAGACAAAGAAGAGTATGTATCTATAAGAATGAAGAGCCTGAGATGAGGTAAGAGGAGAGAGAATATGAGATCTAGTTCATACAGAGAGATGAAAATACGAGGGAAGGGAGATAAAGAAGGGAGAGGTTAGATGGGGGTTTCTATGTACACATTTGGCACTCTCCCTATTTGGCACGCGCCAAATGGGAAAACCCATTGATCACATTTGGTGCATACCAAATAGGGAGAGCACCATATTTGGCATGCGCTAAATGACCCGCTTTGGGAAACACCAAACCTATGGGTTTGATTCTCCTTGGGCATCCAACCCAAAGGTTTGGATGACCATTTGAGGCTAGAGATGTGTTTTTATCAAAACATTGAAAATTTTGACATATTTTTGGTCGTGCTCTCCGTCAGGTTTGCACGTGTTTCAATGAAGTTTTAAAAAATACCGTGGTAAACTTGAGCTCCCTCTTCGCTTTCTAACAATGTAATTTATTTCAAATTTTGATTTTGTTAAGTCTTTCATCTATAATTTGTTTTGTCAGTGTGTCCTTTTTTTGTCAAAAACCAACATGCACTATTTTGGGTATAGATTTTTATATGTTCATCAAATTTTGAAAAAAACTTAAATTTTTAGAAACTAGACTCCATTATACACAATTTGAAAAAAAAGGTTATGATTTTTTAATAGTTTTCAATGATTTTAGGGGGGAACATGCTCAAATTTCTGTTTTTCAGGATGTGTCCACTTCAAAAATTAGTAAACAATCATATACTCATTAAAAAATTAACTGAAAAATATAGCATAAACTACAAGGTGTTAGCTAATTTCTCACCGAACCGATTTTAATGTCATGTCAAGTTGCATAACTCTGATTTTCTGAAATTTTATTGCCACTTAAGGGCTTGTTTTGGCACACCATGATCCTACACATACCCAAAAGAAGAAGTAAATGTGGTGGTTGGATTAGATATTCTACAAAGGTAGGGGAGATTACATGTGTCTAGCTAAAGTCCACGTACGCCAACATGCAGTACGTGTAATGAAAGATGACTTTTTGTAGAAGAGGAAGACTAGCGTGAAATAAATAGATCATACCAAAAGCGAGGTCAGTACCTTCGCCATTGATTCCTCGTCGAAAATGCATAGAATTTATAATTACAAAAGAGGTATGGTTAATCCTTCCTCGACACTTTAAATGAAAAACATAACAAAAGGAAGGTCTTTTACTCAGAACATACATTGAAGGGTAAAGAGAAGGAAAGTGGTAAAGTTGAAAGTTTACCGAAAGGAAATTGGCTTTATGTATTGATTACTACCTACTACCTACCTATAAATACAATAAATCAAATAGGAGTTGTTGGTGCTATGTTGATTGATTATTACCTATACAATACTTTCTTAAAAAATTGAATAATATTTATTTTATAATTTAATTAAATGTGCTTTGTAATATTTTATATAGAAGATGACTCTTAGGAGGTATCTTTAAAAAATAATTATAGACCTCAGAAAAATTATATAAAAATATAAGCGTAATTAAGTTTTTTTTTCATCTATAATTTAATTCAATTTATTTTGTAGTATGTTAAACAAAAGATATCTTTTGGAAGATATTATTTTAAAAAAACAAATTTATAAATCTCACTATAGAGAATATAAGTGTAAATATATTTGATTTTTTAATGTATAATATAATTAAATTGTTTTGTAATATCTTATATAGAAGATTACTCTTGTGAGATATCTTGAAAAACAATTATAGACCTCATGACAATATTATAGAAAAAATAAGTGTAATAATTTTTTATTTTTTTTCATGTATAATATAATTAAATTTATTTTGTAGTATCCTATACAAAAGATGCTCTCTTGTCCTCCACACAAAGGTATTGTCTCTAGGTGTAGGGTCATTTATTGTTGGTGGCAGTAGCTAGCCGAAGGCTAGAAATGGTGGTGAGTGGATCGATTCTTCTAGGAGCTCCCCTCATTTGGATCTAGCCACTTCTCTAAAAAAAACTAAGGGTAAGGTAGATGGAGAGACAAATGTTAATGAGGGGTGGTCTCTACCTAACATCACCACACACCCCATTGATGTATGGGGTAAGCCGAATAACAAGGATCCTCTTCCGTCACCCTTTGGAATTGCTCTTGCTACATAAGTTGGTGTTAGTTTTATTTTGTTATGGCTTTTCCCTTATGACTATTATTTTGTTTAGTTGTTTCCTTTCTTTTTGAGCTCTATCCATGTAACTCTAGTTCTTCTTATTGGCCATTTGGAGGAATTGATTATGTGTCACATTGATGTTTTTTCATTGATGTCAACACTAGCTGCTTGGATGCTTTACTGACACCCTTCTGGTTTGAGTAGGTTGAGTAGTTTCTAGTTGGTTTGGATTCGTTATGACTTGGTATGCTTCGATATGATTTAGTTATGGAATTGGCTTATTCGAGATACTCATGTTCATATTCAGTAAGTTGGTCCTGGTCTAGTGATCGGATGCTACCTTGCTTGCTTGGAAGCTTGGCTTGTGGTTTCGGTGAGGGTTTCACTGAAAGAGATTTTGTTGAAGATCTTTGATGATATGCATAAGTTGTGTTGCTACAGATTCTGGTGGAGATTCACGATGTTGTTGGTGATCATGTTCAAGATTTGGTGGATGGAGATCATTGCTTTAGCATGTGGACCTATATTTGGTCTCGGTTGATCTAGGTTATGGACCAGCTTAATGTAACATGTGGATTGGTCCTCTTGATGTGTTTCCAAGATGTCTTATATGTTGGATATTATTTGTTTGAAGGCTGACATGTTTTGTAATTATGTAATTGGTTTATTGTCTCATAGCCAACCTGATTGTTTATGATCAAAAGTTTGTATATATATGATGTAAGATCTCATTGTAGATCATTATAGGCATATGGTCAAGGTATATGATATGGTCATTTAATGTGAAAATAATGTGATATCATTCAGGTAGAGGATTTGGCTGATCATTGGATATCAAATTGGGTTTATGTAAGAGGATTTAGTCCTTTGGTATTGAGCTTAACCAAAATTGTACTCAGGCATAGGAGATGTTATCTTTGCAGTTCATTCCTTCTTCTGGATTGTAGTCTGGATTTCTATGTAGTCAATGAGACTCCTTTTGTGATGAGCAGTGCGCTCTAGGTTGTTGGCCTTCCTACAAGTGCAGGCCCCTCAATTGTAATTCACATACTTAATGCAGAAGTATTATCTGACTATGGGTAGGATTGCCACCGTGGTTTTTCTTTTTACTGGGTTTTCCACGTATAAATCTTGGTGTCATGTAGATGGTATTTATTCTCTGATTATTGTTTATGCTTAATTGGTTTAACTGCTATTCCAGTATTTGATTTAAGAATTTTGGTATTAATATTTTGGGTTTTGGTATTAAAGTTTTAATTGCTAAATGTTTTTGTAATCTATGACAACTGATTCACCCCCCCTCTCAGTTATCTTTCGATTAGTTGAACTGTCTAACAATTGGTATCAGAGCTTTGGTCCTCTTTGCAGAAAGATTAACCGCTTGAGGTCCTCAAGTGACTAACAGTTCAAGTTCATCTGGCTCATCTGTAACTATCTTTCGAAGAGATATTCCTAGACTTGATGGAACAAATTACACAGTATGGAAGATTTAGATGGAGACTCATCTAAGATGTCTCGATAAGGAGATTTGGGAGATCACATAGAATAGTGTTACACCTCATAATATAGCATCTGGCAATCCTCCTTTGGCAAACCTGGATAAGGATCTTGAGAATGATTGTAGAGTAAGATAAGCCTTCTTGTGTGCACTTTCTGATCAGAAAATAATGGGATTAACTGACAAATCATCTAGAAAGGCTATATGGGATGAGTTGTAGATACTTAATAAAGGTGACCCTACAGTGAAAATTGCTAAACTTGATGGTTATCGGGTGAGATATGAAAACCTGAAGATGGAAGAAGATGAAAGGATTGGTGCATTTATGGAAAGGGTAAATGAGATTGTTATGGGAGTTCAATGTTGTGGTGAAACTTTGAGTGAAGATGAAATTATTTCTAAAGTCTTGAGAGCCCTACCACCAAATTACAAGATGAAGGATATTGCTATTAATGAGTTGAGACGAATGGCTAATACATCTATGAACAAAGATACCTTGGTTGGGAAATTGTCTTCTTTTGAACTTGAAGAATTTGGAACTTTTGGAGCTGTGAAGACTGAACCTTCTTTTCATGCATCTGCATCAACAACTAGTAAGAAATATTGGAAAGATTTCTATGCAAATTAATTGCATGATATGAAGATAGAAGATGATGATTTTGAGCAACTTGAAGCACTATTTGCTAGAAGAGTACCTAAAGGACTGATAGGAAGTAAGTATGAAGGAAAAACATCTTTTAAATGTTTTGCATGTAATAAGATTGGTCATTTTGCGTCTAGATGTCCTGAAAGGAATTCAATATTTGAAGAAAGAGTTAGAAGATCTTTCAAGCCTTACCCTGGATATCAGAACAAGTATAAGTACAAGAAAAACAGAGACAAATCATGCTACATAGTAGATGAGGGAGGCATTATTGATTTTGATGATGAGACAACATAAGACTTTGGTAGTGGTTCTGACAATGGGCAGAAATGGGCATTCCTGGCTATCAAGGAAGATGTTCTAGCACTTGAAGAGAATGTACCTTAAGAGAAGGTACTTTCTATTAAAATTGAAGACAAGGATGAATGGGTAATTGACAATGAATTTTCACATCATATGACTCGAGATAAAGAGAAGTTTCTATCTTTGCAAGAATTTGATGGTGGTTTGGTTAGATTTGGAGATGACAAAGCATGTATGATCAAAGAAAAAGGAACTATATCATTGGATAGTAAGAACAATATTGATAATATTTATTATGTTGAACATTTAAGGCATAATATTTTGTGTAGGATAATTGGTAGATAAGGGATTTCAATTACAGTTCAAGGATGGAAAATGCAAAATCTTTAACAGATCTAGTTTGGAGATTGCAACCGATACACAAACAAAAGGTAATATACTTCATTTGAATTTTAGTGAAAAGACATGTTTGATTGCACAAATTGATGAGAGTTGGCTATGGCATAAGAGACTGTGTCATGTAAATTTTGATTGCATTGTGAAGATCAGTTCAACTAAGGCAATTAGAGATATACCTAAGATTGTGAAGCCCTATAATCCGGTATGTAAAGAATGTCAAATGGGTAAATAGGTCAGAACCTCTTTTAGGAGTATACAAGATAAATATAATGATGTTCTTGATGTTATTCATACTGATTTGCGTGGCCCTGCTAGAGTTAAAAGTTTTCAAGGTGATAGATATTTCATGCTAATCATTGATGATTATTCTAGAATGATGTGGGTTACTTTTCTAAGGAAAAAATATGAAGCATTTGAAAACCTTAAAATATTAAAGGCTAAAGTGGAAACTAAGACATGATTGAAGATTAAATGTTTGAGATCATATCATGGTGGAGAATTCACATCCGGTGAGTTTAATAACTTTTGCGAGAATCATGGTATAAGGAGACAATTTTTTGCTCTTCCGACACCTCAGCAAAATGGAGTTGTGAAAATGAAGAACATAACTATCTTGGATGTTGCTAGAACAATGATGATGGAAGCTACTCTATCTCATATCTACTGGAGAGAAGCAGTCAGCACAACAATTTATACATTCAACAGAGTACATATCAAAGGAGAAATTGGTAAGACACCTTATGAATTATGGTTTCGAAATACACCTACAGTTAAGTATTTCAGAATCTTTGGTAGTAAATGTTAAATCAGGAGAGATGATGTCATTGGAAAATTTGATCCTAGATATGATGAAGGCATATTTGTTGGTTATTCTAATGAAAGTAAGGCATATAGATGTTATAAAAAGAGATTGCAAACAATTGTGGATAGTGATAATGCCAAAATGGATGAGCTGAATAGAGGTCAAATCAGAGTTTATGAGAAGGAATCAATGGTGGAAATGATTATATCTGAACTGATAGCACCTTTACCGGAACATAGTGTTGAACCAGTTACTCTGGCAGTATCAGAAAATTCTACAGTAACTGAAGAACCGAGAAGAGGAACAGAGAGTCATAGGACTTCTAGGTATGTGAGATTGAATCATTTAGAAGATCAGATCATTGGAGATAAGAACAATAGAGTGATGACAAGAAGAAAACTAGCAACTAATAAGGTATGTTTAATTTATCAAGTTGAACCGATATCAGTAATTGAGGCATGTAAAGATGAATATTGGTTGAAAGCTATGGAAAAAAAATTAGATCAGATTGAGAAGAATGACACGTGGATTTTGGTTCCCCGACCTAAGAAAAATAATGTATTGGAACTAAATGGGCTTTTAGGAATAAATTGAATGAGGATGGTCAAGTTGTAAGGAATAAGACTAGATTAGTTTGTAAAGGATATTCTCAGAAGGAAGGAATTGATTATGGCGAGACTTTTGCACCTGTAGTTAGGATTGAAGCTGTAAGATTATTTCTTGCCTATGCTACCCATAAAAACTATAATTATTATTAGATGGATACATTAAGTGTGTATTTTTGAATGGGGATCTTGATGAGGAAGTTTATATTGAGCAACCTGATAGTTTTTCACTATCAAATGATACAAGCATTATTTGTAGGTTAAAGAAAGGTTTATATGGATTGAAACAGGCACCCAGAGCTTGCTATGCAAGGTTGGATAAATATATTTTGAAGCTTGGTTTTACCAAGAGTAATGCTGATAGTAATTTATATTATAAGATCACTCATGATGATATACTAATTATTGAAGTATTTGTTGATGATATTATTTTTGGTGGTGAAGATAAGTTGTGCATAGAATTTTCTAGAAATATGGAGAAGGAATTTGAAATATATATGATTCAAGAAATAAAATATTTCTTAGGTTTGCAGATTACTTAGAATGACAAAGGTATTTTCATCTTTTAAACTAAGTATGCTAGGGAATTTTTGAAGAAATTTGGTATGGGAGATTCTAAATTGGTACGTTCTCCTATGATTACAAGTAAGAAATTAACAAGGAAAGATATTTCTGCATTGGTAAATCCTACAAGATATAAATCTATGATTGGTGGTCTGCTTTATTTGACTTGGACTAGGCCTGACATAATGAATATTGTTTGTATTGCATCTAGATTTTAGAGTGATCCTAGAGAAAATCATGAGAGTGGTGAAAAAGATTTTTAGATACTTCCAAGGTACATCAAAATATGGTTTGTGGTACCCTAAGGATGATGACTTTACTTTATGTGCATATACAGATGCTGATTGGGCTAGAGATGTTGATGACCGGAAAAGTACTTCCAATGGAGCTTTCTTTCTTAGAAAGAAGTTGGTTTCATGGATTGGCAAGAAACAATCATGTACTTCTTTATCTATTGTTGAAGCTAAGTATGTTGTTGCTGCTACTAATTGTACACAGGTTTTATGGATGAAGCAAATGTTGAAGGATATCAAAGTGCATTGCACTAGACCGATAGTTATTCACTGTGATAACTCTGCTACTATTGACATATCAAAGAATTCAGTATTTCACTCTAAGAAAAAACACATATCTATCAAGTATAAATTTTTGAATGAGAAGGTGGAAGAAAATAAAGTCAGACTAGTTTATGTGAATACTAAAAAACAGATTGCGGATATTTTCACTAAAACTTTGCCTAAAGAACCATTTGAGTACTAGAGAAATAGGTTAGGGGTTTATGCCCCTTTGATAGAGAATTGATTGATGCTTTTTGGCATCAGTCTGATATGCATCATCAGAGATATTTTTCATTTTGGCATTGATGTGGGGATGCTACTACTTAGGGGGAGTAGTTAGCCTTGTTATTTAGTGGTTTATGTTTTTTCTCTGATATTTTTGTCAGATTTCTAGCATTGATGTCAAAGGGGGAGAGATATTGATGTGGAAAAGAGTTGTATGCATTAAGGGGAGAGATATATGTGTAACTTAGAGCTTTACAGAGATATCATTCACAAGAGGAGTTTGGTCCTTGTTTCAGAACTTCATTGCTATATCTGTATGTGGGAGATTGTTGGTTGTCTTCCATTAGGGGAGACTTGTTTGACATTTCTTGGTACTTAGATGTTTTTCACATCTAGTGTTGCTATCAATGTCCAAGGGGGAGATTGTTGGCCATTTGAAGGAATTGATTATGTGTTGCATTGATGTTTTGTCATTGATGCCAACACCAGCTGCTTGGATGCTTTACCGGCACTCTTCTGGTCCTAGTAGCTTGAGTAGTTTCTAGGTGGTTTGGATCCGGCATGACCTGGTATGCTCCGGTATGATTTGGTTATGAAATTGGCTTATTCATGATAGACGTGTTCATATTCATTTAGTTGGTTTTGGTCTGGTGATCGGATGCTATCCTTCTTGCTTGGAAGCTTGGCTTGTGTTTCTAGCGAGGGTTTCATTGGCAGAGATTTTGTTGAAGATCTTTGATGATATGCATAAGTTGTGTTGGTGGAGCTTCTATTGGAGATTCAGGATGTTGTTGGTGATCATGTTCGAGACTTGGTAGATGAAGATCATTTCTTTAGCATGTGGACCTATATTGGGTCCCGATTGATCTAGGTTATGGACTCGCTTGATGTAACATGTTCATTGGTCCTCTCGATTTTTTTTCGGGATGTCTTATGTGTTGGATATTATTTATTTGAAGGCTAAAATGTTTTGTAATTATGTAATTGGTTTATTTTCTGGTGCCCAACTTGATTGTTTATGATCGAGGGTTTGTATATATATGATGTAAGATCTCATTGTAGATCATTATAGGCATATGGTCAAGGTATAGGATATGGTCATGTAATGTGTGAATAATGTAATATCATTCAGGCTAAGGATTAGGTCGATCATTGGAGATCGAATTGGGTTTATGTAAGAGGATTTAGTCATCCAGTATTGAGCTTAACCAAAACTGTGCTCAGGCATAAGTGATGCTATCTTTGCAGTCCATTCCTTCCTCCAAATTGTAGTCTGAATTTCTATGTAGTCAGTCAGACTCTTTTTGTGATGAGAAGTGCGCTCTAGGATGTTGGCCTTCCTGCAAGTGTAGGCCTGTCAATTGTAATTCACATACTTACTGCAGAAGTATTATCTGACTATGGGTAGGTTTCTCATTGTGGTTTTTCCCTTTACCGAGTTTTCCACATATAAATATTGGTTTCATGTGGATGGTATTTATTCTTTGATTATTGTTTATGCTTAATTGGTTTAACTGCTATTCTAGTATTTGGTTTAAGCATTCTGGTATTAATATTTTGGGTTCCAGTATTAAATTTTTAATTGCTAAATATCTTGGAAATTTGTGACAATTGGCTCACCTCCCTGCCCCTCCCCCCCTCAGTTGTCTTCTGGTTATTTGAACTGTCTAACACTTCTTTCCGTGCTCTGCCTGTTTGACTTGGAGGGGTGACAATGTATTTCCCTATTTATTTATGTGACACCAAGATTTAATCTTAAAAACTTTATCTTTATATTCCTTTGAATCAAACAAAGAAATAAAGAGTCCATTTCCATTATCTATTAGAAAACCTCATTTACACCCTCCCAATTTTCAAAAACCCATTGAAATAAATGTTTTTACCCTAAATGGATCGTTTCTAGAACTTACATATTATAGCATTTTGGCGAAAGTCTTCTATTTGGGGAGAAAGTGTGATCTCAAAAAAGGTGACATTCACCCTAATTTCCATTTCTAGAACTTACATATTATAGCATTTTGGCGAAAGTCTTCTATTTGGGGAGAAAGTGTGATCTCAGAAAAGGTGACATTCACCCTAATTTCTCTGTCAGTGCTCTGCTGCCTTCATTCCTTTTCTTTGTCCTTATCCTCTTTTTCTGATTGAGGTTCTGATGAACACTCACTCACTTTATCTTTCAATCTTAATCTATTCTCTTCATTTTTGTCCTCTCCTTCTGTAATTGTGGGAGAGAGTCTCGTCTCCTCTATAACATATGAACTCGACTCTTCGTTGATCTGACTCACATTAGCTTTCCCTTTTTTCAGTGGAGGGAAAAATTAGTTCTTACCTTTGTCTGTTTACTTAGGTTCTATTAATTTATATATGACCGTCTCTAATTACTACCATTAGTCTTGACCTTGTTCCCTTCCCAATATCTCTTTCAAGATTAGTATGTCTTCCCCGTTCTTCTATTCTCAATGTAGAGTGGATCGCTAAATATTATGTCTTCCCCGTTCTTCTATTCTCAATGTAGAGTGGATCGCTAAATATTCATTTCCGAGGTAGGGACATATTATTTGGAAAATTTTGGAAAAAGGAAGAGGTTTGAAATTTCCTTTGCATCAAACCCAGATGAGAATGTGAGTAGGGATTTTCAAAGTTGTTTGGTAGCATCTTACCAACAAAGCCTTGGATTTTTAGGATCATGTTTCTGGAAATTGTTGTCCTCCAGTGCTCATGAGTTCAGGCCTTCTCTTGCAAAAGAAGATTAATCAGCTTCCTGAAATACCCTAATGGGAAAATCGGGATATTATTCAAGAATGAGAAGAACCCCTTGCTTGTTAACGATTTCTAGGAGATTTTCCTTTCAAATTCCAACGAGCAGATCCTAGGGCCCCATAACCCTCTATTGTTTCGATGTTGTTGATGATTGGAAACTTTCAACTCTGGGAGATGATTGAATCCCTTTCTTCCCACTGTTCTCTAACCTTCCTCATTCGGCTTTGAGAATCGATTTTGCCAGCCAGCCATTGAATGTTAATATTTTGACCCATGTAAACAAAGCATGAATTATTATCAAAACAAGAATTGAATAAATAAGTATTATAAAAAATATCACCTGAAATTATCATTTATTAACCATCTCTTGATTAAGACTTATTTTCATAAATAATTCAAGAGATTACAAAACTTTTCACTAATTAAGAAATTGTCAAGCTTGAACTTCAAAATAAAGCTATACGAACATAAGAAAAACTAAACCACATATTTTTTTTAATGAAAAGCATTTTTAATTCTTTTCAAATTTTTTTATTTTAAAATATAATAAATAATAACCACTTTCTTATAATAAAATCAATCTTATACAATAATTACACTCTTAAAAAATTCAAATTTTTGTTAACATGTAAAATTCATTCCAAGCTTTCTGGAATGAATCTATCATCAATTTAAAATGAAATTGCACTTAGTAATGTAGCCTATCAACAATTGTATGTAATAACCCTACACTTTTCCACTCCTCGCCTTTCTTCACTTCTACACGAAACCCCTTCTTCATTACTCCTTTACTCGTGAAAAAATCTGCAATTCTCGCAGTCATATAATAGGAGTGTCTCCAATCATGACCTGTTACCATTGTAATTATCCATTCTCCTTCACCCTTAAGGCCATAGAAATCTGGAAGCGATATATTTATATCCTCTACCGAAGTAGAGCTATCAACCACAACCACAAAGCATACAATAATTGCACTCAATTCGGACCACTTGGGATGATTTTTATCACAACCGATTTGAATAACTCTATCGACGCCTATATTAGCTTCATAAAACAGATCTTCGTTTAATCTTGACTCCGCTCCATCCACTGCTCTTCCAATCATATCCAGTCCCCCTGATGGCATGCTCTGGAATAAGAGACAGAATGCTCATTTCTATCCATACCAAATTCTTTTCATTCACAGATCATTTCAAAAATGACTTACGAAAATATACACTATCTTGTAAGAACGCATTACAAAACAAAGCGAAAGATAAACAATGAAATAAAAATGGTATTTATGATTTCCTGTTTAAAAAGAGATCAATACCTTCAATGTATGAATGCAGTTCCGTGTTAATGCATTGCTGCAATAACGAAGTTTCATCCATTCTAATCTGCTCAACTCTGCAATATCAGCTATACTCTCCAGCTTCTCACAAGACCCGATCGCAGTTAGCTCCCAGGAGCTCAGTCTTACGACACTTTGCTCAGGGCACTGATAAATGTCCACCACTTTAAACTGAAAGTTAGTAGACAAACTTCTCAAATTTTGACAACTATGCAATTGAAGTTCTTGGATCCCACATCCATCAATTATAATCCTCTCGAGGCAACTTGGACCTATTAAAGCTGCCATCTTCTTAAGCTCCGGACAGCTCTGAATTTTTAAGTCTACAACCTTTTCAAAACAAAACTCCGCCATTTTTAATTTTTCACAGCCATTCAATTCTAAACATTTCACCACAATATTTCTATCAAGTACTATCATTTCCAGACACTTCATTTCCTTGAGACACAAGGACTCAAACTTGAGCTTCCCACAACAAATAATCTCCAATTTTACCAGTTTTGCAAGATCAGATATTCCTGACACACTTTTCAAATTTTCACAATATGCAATCTCAAGACAATTTAATGTCTTTACCATTCTTAAATCCACTTCCTCAAGTTTTTCCATCCCATAAAGTTTGATAGACTGAAGGCTTGGATAGTGCATTCCACTAATTAAGATCTTGGGTACGCATTCTTCATGGCTGGTCTCCAGTTTTTCAAGGCTACTCAAAGAGGCCCTAACACTACAAGGCATTCCTGCATAAGTCCCATCCACCTCATTAAATTTGACATTGACGATAACCAAAGATTCACCAACAGTCCTCTCTCCCCTCTTAGAGGATAATTGCACCCCCTTAAATGCGGAAGACATGAGACATAAACTAAAAAGATTCATATTGAGAAATTCTAGTAAATGCAAACCTGTTATTGGCAATCCTCGAACATCTAAGAGCACATTCTCTAAATGACAGAGGGTGGAATTATTGTATAAGACAATAGAAAACTTGCAAGTAAGCAGTAATGAAAGCTTTAATTATAACAAAAGTTCAATAATGGTTTATATTTTATTGTCTTTTTATGTCATTAACTAAAATATGTACGTATTGTTTTTACAACAATTTATCCGCCCTCATGAAAGTCGTTCCTACGATCAGGGTGTTGCAAGATCAGGTGATGATGATTTTCTTGTATTATCACTTGCTTGGCTTATCACTCTGAGTACCCAAAACACATCATACTTGATACTATCAATTTTCAAAATAAAGGTTCATACTTGTTTACAATTCTTGCACTTTTCATATATTTAATGTTTGATATATTTAATGTATTATTCTTTAGGTGTTGTCAATGTTACTATCCAAATGCTGATGCCACCTCATTAGAGCTCACCCTCACCTGTATTGCCAACTACAATGTCGGCAACACGTAGCATGCAAACATCCTCTAGTGCACGTCATATTGGCCTGCCCACTGTTGGTAGATCCCTCTTTTGCTATATCTTCTGTCATGTGTTTATTTCCCTTCAAGTGTTCTTTCTTGAATTCTAATGCCATTTCATAGTGGATTCATTTTTTGCAGGAGGAGATGCACATGAGGATGTGCTAGAGGCAACTACTATTGATAACATAGCATCGTTTCTTGGATCTTCTCATATTGCTAGTACGAGAACATTGCAGGCCACATTCATGGTGAGTGACAAAGAAATGCTTCCCTTAAAGATACAAAAGGTTCCAGGTACTTTAAAATTATTATTATATATACTCTAATTGTAATTTACTTTATGATCACTTTTTTTGGACTAATATTGATCCAATGAATTTTTTGCAGGCAATGATATTTTCTATAAACATCTTAGTGACATTGTATTGCAGATATTTGGGCCCACCATATGTAAAAGGTGGTACATTATATGTGAACTAACCCTTATCCACTTTTGATTTCATATCATTACTAGAATACTTTTCCTTTGATCCATTTCTTGAAGTGTAATAAATGTAGCTTCAGTTCATTTCTGAATCTAACAGGTTTGTTTTTGCTTTAAAAGGTGGAATGACCAAGAAAAAAGGTTAAAAGATGAATTGACAAACCAAATGGTTGAGTGGTTTGGAAATGACACCTTTGACAAAACCAAGCTCCTTGAAAAAGCTGGCACATATCTAAAGTATGTGAGGGACCAATACAGGACCCATTTGGAGAGGAACCTAAACTACGAGCGTCCTTCCATGATTCCAGAGAGGGAGTGGAAGGACCTGATTTTAGATGCCAAAGAGAGAATTGAAAGGAAAAAAGGAAATACACCAGTAGATGCCAGAAGAAGGTACGGGATACTATTAAGAATTTAATTATGTACTAATTAATTACTCTTTATATTTATATAATCTAACATATTTCAAACTTTTTATAGACTGAGTGACACGTCAAAGGCAACCAAGGCAAGGCAAGAAAAGCATGGGCAACACAAACTCAGCTCTGGTGGTTACATGAAACTTGTTGCACGAATTGTAAGTATCTCATGTAAACTCCCATATTGTCTCAAAATATTAATAAATTGCAAACGTTTTTTTTTAATCAAACAATGCAAGCAAAATTCACGGTACCAAGCAAAAATGCAGGGCTCTGAATTCAATAGAGCGCCCACAGAAGATGACAAGAGAATTGCCTACTAGCAAGGCTATTCAGCTGTGGCTGATCGGCTACAAGAATTGAGTGGGCATACACAACATTCGAGTGCATCTGTCACACAGGTAAATATGGTAAATGGAAGTTGTTTCAAATTGAATACTTTACCAATAATCTAATTGATGTTGAGTTCCAACATAAAGTGACTATATTTGTTTTAAATAAGCAAATAATGATAACAATGTGCATGTCATTGGAATGCAACCTGCTAATTGTGAAACACTACTTGCACATGAAGGTCCGGATGTGCATCCCAGTAGTGGAGGTATTCATTTGCTATTCAAATTTATTTATTTAGCTATTAATATAATTAAACATCTGAATTTGTAATTAGAGTAGTAATTAATGTAACCTTTCTTGTTAATATTTTAGAGCATGTAGTTGGTTGTGAGCAAGTGGAGCATGATCTGGGTACACAACCTGAAGAACGTGATGTTCCCCACTCAGGTGAAGAGGACTGCATTGTTCAGCATGTTGAGGTTGAGGCTACACAAAATGATGTGGCCCCATCAGGTAAAGAGCACAACAATTATGCTCTCTAAATTAATGAAATACTTGTAACAATAATAATTTTTTTGTTTTGAATTTAACCCATTTCTTTGTTATTGCAGAGGACCCCCCTTCGCTTCAGTGTCCTCATCCTCAGTATAGGACTAGGCATACATTGAGATCATGAACAATTGGTGGAACATCTGCAGAGGGGGGAAATGATGAAGACACCGATGTTCCACTTAGTCTTTTCATAGCTTCAAAGAAAAAACAAAGAAAGAAATGATTGTAATCTAACTTATTTGATAATGACTGATTTTTATGTGTTAGTGAATGTAATTATGTGCTAATTAATGGTTATGGATGATATGTGTTAATTAATATTGATGAATGTTGCATGTTAATTAATGTTAATAAATGTTATGTGTTACTGAACATTATGTGATATTAATGAATGAATGCTATATTGCATTAATGGTAGAAAGAATTAATGAATGAATGTTATAAGATGTTAACGGGGAATTTAGAGTGATGTTGTGGTGGGGGGGGGGGGAGGGGCCAAATGAGCTTCCACCTTCACATGGTTGGCCTTGTTAAGTAGAGAATATTAAACTATTCTCGAAACCAAGCGAAGCTCAACAAGGTAACACATTTTTCAATATTTCATTATGTTGCACAGTTAATCTTATTGAAAAATGTATATTGAATCTTAATTGTAGGGTCCAATAGAGCCAACATGAACAACAACACCACGAGTTGCTGGGTATAATGAACTCCCATATTGTCTTGTCTGTATATGAACAATATGAGTTGCTTCTAGTGTTGATATCCAAGGTGGGACTGCAAAAGTTTTGAATATGCCTCATCCTTGTAAGTTTTTTTATTACAACTCCTAATTCTTGAGACTAAAATTTTTGTTCTTGATGTTTTTCACTAGTTGTCATAACCTCTAACTTTGATGCTTGTGCCTTAATAGAACTAGATGTTTCTTGTATGCATACTTGGTCAAGGACTGCATTATGATGCTATAGGGCTACAAACTAAGATTATTTATTGTATTGAGTTGCACATTTGACATGACTTGCCCTATGACTGCTATGCACGTTTATGTATATACACTATTTCTAGACTGTATATTGATATTAATTTTGAGAAAATATTACAAAACTCAGAGTAATCTCCATAAGACTAGAAAAAAGCTCAGATAAATTTCTGCAGCATTTTCTTACAATTACTTGTGATCATTTTTTTAGGAGTCTTGGTATCCATTTATAATAGTGTGGATGCATACAAGCTTTGGACCCTTCAAAAGAAAGTTTGTTACAAACAACTGGTTGTTTTCAAGAAGCGGTTATAAGTCCTTTTCAGCATCTGCGACTTCCTCTACTTGTTGTTCTGTTGCAACCTCCTATAACTACTCCCAAGCATCTTCTTTCTGTCCCATATACTTATCTTTCCACTCCTGATACACATCATCACTAGGCCAATTAAAACTAGAAATCTTCTGTTTCATATCTTCTAGCCGCTTCTAAGTGACTCATACATACCCAATCTCTCTTTCTATGAAACCATAATGAGATTTCACTTTTTCAATTTCCTCAATTGTTTGGACAAATAAGGATGTGTCATCAGTACTAATAATCTAATTGATCCTTAGGGATAAATTATGGTCCACCTCCTTTAACCAAGTCTTCTCTTCCTTTAGCTGGACAAGACCAATGAAACCTCCTGGAAACATTTCAAATTTATGATTTGAATATTCTTTCCTATAAAGTTGGGCTTTTCTTTTTATAGCTACTCCTTCCACTGAAAGAATATTCATCTCTTTTATAAACTCACATGTGGACCTTAGATTGTCATTCTCTTTTGCATCTGCATGGGAAGAACACATGAGCTCTAACTCTTTACCTCTAGGCACCCACTTATTCAGGACTGGTTCCAAAGTGGCTTCTTCTTCTCTCAATTTGATCAAAATATCAAGAATCCTCTTCATATTTATGTATACATTGGAGGTTTTGACTAAGTCAACAAACTTCAAGATGGTGGCTTTCACCTTCTCCCCATATTTGTTTGCATACAATGTTTGAGCTTGTTTCAATTTTTCCAACTCATGTTTGACATTTTCAGGTAATTGGGAACTAGAAGGCATAGGAGAAGGGGGATATTCAATGATGGGACTAGTAGGAGGGGGTCTTGCTAGAGAGGAGGCTATCATGAGTGTAGAAGATTCACCGGGATAATATTGACCTACCAGTTGACTCTGGAGTCTAGCAATTATGATGTCTCTGTTGGCTATTCCTTCTTTAGCATCATTGTAAGCTTTTAAAATAGTCTCCAACTTCAATTGGAGATTAGCCTTTTCTTGTGCCTCTTTCTCTGCCACCGCAACACTGAATTTTGCAGTCTCTAGGACTGTGCTTGTAGCTTCCACTACCCTTGTGTCTTGGACTCTTTTAACTATCATGCCTCCTAAGAGGCTAGAATCTGATGCATCCTTCCTTCTTTTGTTTTCATCCTTCTTTAAAGACCACATGACAAGAGCAACATTATCTTTGTTGAATGCCACTCCTTCCATAGGCTTTTTTTCTTTCCTCACTGCATCAAGCACTAAGGCATCAGCTATATCCCATTTAGGAAGAATCAACACACCAGCCTTTGCTACCATTTGTCTTCCTTTCTCAGGGGTAATTGCTTTGAACTCCTCCATCATTTCTTTCTTAACCTCTTCTTCTACCTGAGTTGTATTTTTAAGAGGCTGTTCACTTTTCCTCTGTTCACATCTAGTCTTGAATTGATCAATATTTTGCTTCCATAGAAACTATATAAAAGTTCCTGATGTGACAAAATTACTGTCAGCTAATAATTCTTCACTAGCTTTCTTAACAGTAAGGTCCATTTCTTGGCCCTTTAACTCACCATCAGTCAAATCCATTTCAGCATTAGGTGGCTCTTTGGGCATCCCCTCTTGTGTCTCCTCATAGGTATAGGCAATCTCACTGAGACTCCCTAACTGCAATAATTGTTCAGCCATAGCTTGTTCATCTCCAATGTGGATAGGAGACTGAGATGGAGAATATTGAGGCTCATCAGTTTCAATTTCCTTTCTCACTCTCTGCTTCTTAGGGGAATCTTGGATGTCAATGACATCTTCAATTTTCCTCTTCCCTTTTGAAGTGGAAGGCTCACCTATCACTGGCATTATCACAGTGTACTTTGACCTTTTGTGCATTACATAGTCACCACGTGGGATATCTCTAGCAAAGGCAGGCTTAGCCAATACCATCTTAGCCTTATCAGGGTCATTTTGCATTATGGCCTCCCTCTTTTCTTTTAAGGTCTGCATGAGATCTTCAAAATAAAGAATCAGGAATTTTATTTTCTCCTCAAATGGATTGAACCTAGAAAGGGGGTCATAGCCAGTGTCAAATTGATGGATAAAATCAAGGGCTTTCTTATATGCCACCCACTTCTCCTTCCTCAGTTCTTGCTCATCTAAGCTAAATTCATTTGTAATCAAATCTTCTAGGAACTGAAATTGATGTGGCCTACCTCTGCACACTACTCTTTTTCTGAACATGCCATTGAAAAAATCCTTGGGGTCTGCACATCTTGACATTGCAGTAGACAACCTATATGGCTTAAAGAATTCTTCAAAAAATCTCCATCCACCCTTAGTGATCACAAAATGGTGAGCCATGGTAATAGTTGGGAAAATAGTCCCTTTACCTCTATTGGTTAGCTCTACTTCTTGTACTCCCCCAATTTGTCTCAGGACTTCTACAATCCCTATCTTCAATGGGACCTGATAGGGTAGTAAAAAGGGGGTGCCTATAAATCCAAACACTCTAAAAATAGTAGACACAGGGTACAAATATATGTCTCCCCAATTGTGAACAATCTTGATATCCTCTGCAAACTCCTTTGGTCTGAGAAAGCCTTCAGAATTCCAGGGTTTTCTCTGCATAGAAGAATCCTAATTTTAGATGCAAACCATCTATCAAACTTTAAATAACTTGCATCTTCTCTATCCCAAGATAGAACAGTACTCCGCAATTGCATTAGCATCTCCTCTTTATCCTTGACCTTAATCAGGCCCATCTCCTTTCCAAAATAATCACCCCCTTTGAACAGAAACATATGCATTAACATGGAGTACCATCCAAATGGCCTATCCACCTTACCATTTTTGATTCCTACTAGCCCTTTATGAATTGCATCAGTAAGGTATGAGGCATAATCAAATGTTATTGATAGGGAGGGGTTTAGAATTTATGCAATCATTAACATATAATGGGTTGTCATATTCTTTTCAGCATCCTCTCCAAAAATCTGGCATAATGCCCAGTACATACCCTTAGCTCTTAGAGTGAATAGGCTGAGAGAGAATGGTTCCATTGTGCTAGGGCCTACCACTATTAACCCCCCTATCTTTACAAAGAATTCTTTCAATGGGCCACTTCTAAGATGATCCCTTTGTGTGTTGTAAACCTGGGCTAATGACTCAAAGTCAATAGAAACACTTTCCTGAATTCATCTTCATTTATCTCAATCAAGACTGATCCCTTTATGTTCCTGATGCATCTTGCCACAGAGTCATAATTCTGTGCAATCAGGGCTAACAAATCTACATCCATAAAAAAACCTGGGACCGCAAGCTTTCCTACATCCTGCTCCCATATGCCATTCAAAGGAGCTGGGGAATTCCTCTGCCCAAAATTGACTTTGAAGAGTTCTAAGCCTGACAATCTTATTTTAGGGTCCCTCAACCAATTACCCTTATCATAAAGGCCATCTCCAATTTTTAGACGAGGGTTCTTAGGTACTAGCTCTTTGGCCTTAGCCCCAACATTGGTGGACATGGTTAATTGTTCTAAAAAATCATCACAGATATTTCGGTCCTCGTAATTCACTTTCCTTGTAAATTCTCTTCTGGGTGCCATTCTGGTCAAACAATTATACCACTAGAAGCTAGCACAGACCTCTAATGAAGTAATTCACATAGCAATATTTGAGAACAAACCAAGAGTTATCAAGAAAAGCACAAGAAACCTGATTATTCACCTGAAGAAAATCGCTCTGCAACAATTTGCTCAACAAACTTCGATGAAACAATACTTAGCAATCAAGTTGATGTGAACTAAAAAGGGCAAGTTGGCATTTAAGTTTTTAGAAATTAACTCCGCAATGCTTCAGCTTTCTTTTCAGAATTAAATTTGCCAAATTGAATTCAAAACTAGCTCCAATAGGTCATAATTTCTCTAAGTCTTTCCTCTATTTCGCTCTTTCGCTACTTTGCAAAACATAAAATCCATGCTCTTTTCTTTTGTGAAACAACGCTGGCCATTGGATCTCAAGAACTTACATCACCTTTATCTCCATTTAATCTTTTTGCTTTAGTGTCAAGCCCTACCTCCTTTTTGCCACTTCGCAAAGTTTAACAGTCATGCACTTTTCCTTTGCAAGGCCACGCCAAGTGTTATATCAAACTCAAATCACCCGGACTTTAACTCCAACCGAGACTGTCAATCCTTTTAACTAACCGCGCCTCATCTTGACGGCTAATGGTTTTTGCCATTTCGCTGAGGTTAAGCTATGGGCATCTTTGGGTCACGAAACAATGAGAAGTGTTGGATCAATCTTGAGATGAATGCCTTTTAAGTGGGCCCTTTATCTGGGAATTACTTACCCCACTTGTTATCCGATTAATAAATGCCACATGGCAGTTGGCCATTAGCCCTAGAAACTCCTTTTGCTTCCACCCTTAATCCACCATGTGTTCCCTTTTACTATTCCCACATAACTATCGGTTACACCTAGGTAGGCCCTCAACCACTTTTTTAAACCACGTGTAACGTCACTCTTCCATGTGATTTCCACCTGTCTTTCACGACTTTGCGAACATTATTCTTCATTTGGCTTGCAGCCACGAAACCACGAGAACCGTTAGATCAAAACAGACTTGATCTTCTTTTAACTTCATGCCATGCCTGTCCCTTGGGCCTATCGGCCTTTTCGCTACTTTGCAATGACTAACTTGCTAGCATCTTATCTTCGCAAATTCACGCGAGCCGTTAGATCTGAAGAACTTGCTCATTGTTTACTCTTTTTATGAAAAGCTTGCCTAGACCCACTGCATACCACCAACTCAGTGCCTTGTCACCACCATGTCATTGCCAACTGGGGTTACCACATTTACTACCACTCTTAGCGGGACCCTCCACCTTTTTGCTATTTCGCTAAAGGTATAGCTCGTGCATCTCCTAGCCACGAAACAATGAGAAGCCATTGATATTTTTCCAACCCGATCATTCTTTAATCAAAGAAGACCGCTTATCTCTGGGACTCACCAAACCCTTTCACCACTTCGTGAAGCTTAAAACACGTTCAGATTGATCTCACGAAACCAAGCTATCCATTCAAATAGATGAAACTTGATCGGTGTTTAACTTTGGTCCAAACCTATATGCCGGGTCCACCTTCGCCTTTTACTACTTCGCGAAAACTAAGTTTCGAGCACTTTTTGGTCGTGAATCAACGCGGGCCATCAGATCAATAGAAAATCGCATGATACTTATAAGGCCCAACAGACATTAGAAAAGGAAGATTAAAAGAGAGCAAGAATAAAATATTTAAAGGGACCGCCTAGGTAAATGACAAGGGGAGAACACTTTTATGATAAATGGACCCATCGCTTAAGTGATGAATATAGTAATGCCAAATTAGAAACCAAAAGGGCTTTTCTCAAGTATTGAAGTGACTTAAAACCTAAACCCTGAACCCCTTAGGATTTAAAACAAATTGAAAGAACTTCCTTCCTTCGATGGCTCTTTTATATTTATTTTTTTTATAAAAATGATCATCGTCGGATTTACGATGAATACCAAGCTTTCAACCGGCGACTTCTTTGACCGTTGGCAGAGTCCATTGGATTCTCAAATTTCCGACGGCCATGGCATCGTCAACCAATCTGACATTGAGTTTTTGATGGTGGATTTTGTCGACACTCTGATGAAAATTCATCAAAAATCTGACAAATGGTCGTCGGAAATCAGCTCCGAATGTACTAGTATGGTCACCATCGGTGTTCCAACCGGTTTTGTCTCCTCCATGCCAAAGGTCTTCAGTACATCTTTGATATACTTGGATTGGGAAATATAGATACCCTATTTCATCTGCTGGATCTGTAGACTAATGAAAACTTTATCTCTCCAATCAGAGATATCTCAAACTCCTTTTTCATCTCATCTGCAAATGCATGACACATATCATCATCTCCACGAAAGATTATATCATCTACAAATACTTCACATATTAGAATCTAACAACCTTCAGATTTTAGGTAGATGTTGTTGTCCTCACTTGTTCTCTGAAATCCTATCTTCACAAGATGAGAGTGTAAATGTTCATACCATGCCCTTGGTGCCTGTTTCAATCCATACAAGGCCTTGTGTAATCTACACACCATGTCACTATCTTCTGACAAAGCAAACCCATCTGGTTCTTCAATATACACTTCTTCCTCCAGGATTCAATTCAAGAAATAAGACTTCACATCCATCTAGTATAACTTAAATCCCTTGAATGCTACAAATTCAAGTAGCATTCAGACACCTTCCAGTCTAGCCACTAGGGCAAAGGTTTCTCCATAGTCTTCTCCTTCTTCCTGAGCATATCCCTTGCATACAAGTCTTGCCTTGTTCCTTACCACTGTGCCTTTCTGTTTCAACTTATTCCTGAAGACCCATTTGGTACCTATGACATTCTTGTGTTCCATTCTGGGTACCAAGGACCATGTTGCATTCTTCTCTATCTGGTCCAACTCCTCTTCCATTGTCTTTATCTAGTAAGTGCCTCTCTAGCGGTCTTTGGCTCAAATTTTGAAATCATACGTGTGAACATTGAATGCATTGAATGTTCACACCAAGTAGACATCATCTGCACTTCTCTTTCCATTTAGTGAGATGGATTCTTTTCCTTTCACCATGCAAGGTGCATCATTGCCAAACCGAGCAAAACCACCATCATATTCTTCAAGAGATAGAAAATTTCTCTAGTTACCTCTCATGTGGTGAGAACACCCGCTATCAATGATCCACTCCTTATAGTTGTCAATATGTGAGACAAGGGCTTTCTAGTGAGACAAAACTTCCTTGACAACCACAAACACTATATCCTCATTCTCTTCACCCTCATATTTCTCATCGGTAACACCTCCATCCACTGCAACAAGAAAATTTCTCCTACCTACTCCTTTATACTTCCTAAACCTCTCTGGTTTATCTTTATTGTCATTGTTAGGACAATTAACAGCTATATGTCCTATCTTATTAAAGGAAAAACACTTCAGAGGAAGCTTACCTCTATATTTTTCGGTGCCTTTTGGAAGTCTCTTGGCAAGAAGAGCTTCAAATTCCATCAGAATCTCCTCATCGTCCATATCTTAGCTTTTCCTGGATTCATAACTAGTACCGACCTCTTTTCCTTTCCTGGTTGGTGCAGAGGAAGCAGACGCTCTAAAGGCTGACTCGGTCTTTTGAACACTACCATCATAGCCATTTAATTCATATGCATACAACTTTGCAATAATAGAGTCTAAAGATACCTTGGTTTTGTCAATAGACCTTAGCTCTTGAATAGCGACAACCTTGATTGCATAGACTGGTAAAAGTGATCTCAGAACTTTACTGACAATAGTGGCATCATCAATTGTTCCACTAGTGCTCTTGATCTCTCCAACCACTGTCTTGATTCTTGTGTCATACTGCTGAATGGTCTCTCCTTCAACCATCCTCATATCTTCAAACTTTCCTCTAAGGCTTTATTCCTTAGCCTTCTTGACATGTTCATCACCTCCATAAATGGATTCTAGTTTGTCCCATACTTCTTTCAGATTGTCCTTATCTTGTACATGTATCAATGAACTCTACATTGGACAAGCTGCTAATAAGTGCTTCCATGACTTGCCCATTTTCTTGTATCTCTTTTCTGATCATTGGTTAGAGTTCCAGAGGGGATTACATAGGCATTCTCAACATAGTTCCAGTGTTGTGCACCCAAACTCTTGATATATATCTTCATCCTGTCCTTCCATATTTTAAAGTTGTCCCTGTTCAACTTAGGACCTTCCCTCTTCATCATTGAAACAAGGTCTTTTGCCTCAAGTGGTTAAGCTTATATCACCAAGGACTTGGATGGGCTCTAATACCAATTGATGAATAATAATGAACTACTAAGGTCCTAACCGGTACTGAGAGGGGGGGGTGAATTAGTACACACAAAAAAACTACTTCAACACTTTGTCATATCAAAACACAGATGATTGGTTGTCTTCACCACTGAACTTAACCATAGCTATACTGGTTAAACAAAAATACTTCAGACAACGTTCAATAGATCTCAAACCTTGATAACTACTTCACTGATATAATCGTGCATGAGTTGTACCAATAATAGCACAACTATTTAACAATGCATGCATATCTAACTTAATCAAAACCACACAATCATCACATGACAATCTCACAACCCATAGACTACCAACTGGTAGTCACACTTAGTGAACCCCGACACTAGTCCCCTCCATCCCGATTGACCGTAACTACTTCTGATATTTATAGCAGTTCATAGAGGTTCACTTGCTTGAGTACTTATTGACAACATACATTATCACCGCTTCATCATATGCCAAAAACTTATTCAATTTGGAAACATTTGCTTGGTTCTTCATATCTTTTGTGAGAGCTTATTATTTAAAAACAAAAAAAAAATAGAATAAAATTTTCTTTAGTTTTAGATGAGTGAAAGATGCATGTGTGATTGAAAGTGAAGCTCCATTATCCATACTACAAGCAATGTGTTGATTGCATACTCACCTTGCACATTCAACTGGAATCATTAAAGCTCAAACTTAACTTAAATTGCTATTTCATCTTTAATATGATTCATCTAGAAGGTGTTTATGTTTGAAGTTAGTGATTTGAAAACCATTAAGCACTCCTTAGAATATTGCACTAGCATTGTGAAGATGTTCAAAGATGTCGAAGAAAAGCTTAGTTGAGCCCACTTAAGATCGCCATTGTCTTGCATTCTTAGTTTAGCATAGCATTTCTAAACCTTACTCTTTTTTTCACTTTTTTTTTTTTAATCAACCATTAGTGGAGATAGGAAAAATATCTTTATTGCAAAATCATTTGAAGAACATCATAACCATTGAAGTTGAACCATGAAAGTACTAAAGTCTCCTTGTAGGTACAACAAAGAACATCAATGTCATTGACACTGTCTAACACATTAAGACCAAACATAAAAGAACCTTTAAGTCATCTCAAGTGATCCTTCACAGATCTTCAACATTTGAGATTCTTTTTATCAAGAGAGGATAGAGTACCATTGGTGTTTTATTATGTGTTCGATAGTACATCAAAACACCATTAATAGGTCCACAAATGTATGGATGCACTATCTCAAATGGTTATTTTTGTCTATAAGACTCCCCAATTGGAAAATCGTTTCTATGTTGTTTTGCCAATATGCAACTCTCACATGTTGTCTTAAGTTTCTCTATTGGTGGAAATCCATATATCATTATTTTCTTATATAACAACTGTAACCCTTTGAAGTTTAAGTGCCCAAGTCTTAAATGTAATAACCAAGATTTATTTTGTATGAAGCCTTAAAAGCTGATTCAACAACCTTTTTGTTATGCTTGTGGCTCTAAGAATCGTTCACTTTGAATCCTAAGTGGAAACATCCTATTTTTTTTCATCTCAACTTTTGTAATCCGCCTATTGCTTGGTTTCTTGTCTAGAATCACGCATTCACTATTTTCAAAGTATATTCTATATCATTTTTCCACTAGTTGCCCAATGCTTATGAGATTGTGTTGAAATATAAGAACATAGTATACATCAGAAATATGCTCCTCTTCACCTTTCTTAGTTCTCATGTTAATTGACCTTTTGCCCATGACTAAAACTCATTGATCATTTCCAAATTTTACTTCTGATTTTACCGAATCATCCATTGTTACAAACATCTTCTTATTCCAACTCATGTGATTACTACAACCACTATCTAGGAACAATACTTCATTGGAACTCCCTTGTTCTACATTGCATGTTATCAATATGGTGTCTTGTTCACTCGTGTAAGGTCGGTTTTCATTTGTGAAATGTTCCTTTTATTTATTCATACCATATTTATTGCAATAATGACATTGGATGTTGGATTTATCATACTTTTCTCCTTGATGGTGGCTATGAGAATGACTACTCCCCCTTCCTCTTGTTGGTGTATAATGAGCATGTGGGCTTGATGCTAGTCTTCTACTTTCAAATTGTGTATTTTTTCTTACTCCCTTGGTGTAAAATATACTTTGCCTTTGTTGTGATTATCTTCATCTTGTTTTGCCAAAATAAAGTCAAGTCTTGAATGCATTCTCCAATGATGATGTTCCTAATCGATTTAATCTTTTGTCATATGCTAAGAGTGATCCCATTAATCCATCTATTGATAATTGAATGAGATCTTTGGATTCCTCAATGGTCACTACAATTGGATCGAACTTTGTAGGTAAGCTTCTAAGTATCTTCTCTACAAGTTTTTGATCTACAATTGTTTCTCCATATGATCTAATTTGATTTACTATTGACATTACATGATTGAAGAAATAATCTATTGAATCTGAATCCTTCTTTTGTAAATTTTCAAAATCCCTTTTGAGAATATGTAATTTTGTTATTTTCACCTTGCCTGTTCCTTGGTATGTTATTTGCAGACTTTCTCATGCCTTCTTTGATCTCATAGCAACTGATACTTGTAGAAAAATTGATTCCTCCATTGCCTATTGAATGAAAAATAATGCTTTCCTCCATTGCCTATTGAATGAAAAATAATGCTTTGGCATCCTTCTTCTTATTTTCCTTCAACAAATCCTTCTCAGCTTGTGGAAGAGCCTAAAAAGATTTTTGGTCTACTAGTTCAAGAAACCCATTTTCAACCAACTCCCAAACATCCTGGGAGAAAAACAAGGTTTTCATTTTTATGCTCCAAAAATCATAATTTTTTCGTTAAGGATTGGAATCTAGGGTTGTGAAATGCTTCCACTTTTTCTTGCCATGATTTTTCAAAATAAAACATTGCCTCTACTTTTTGTTGTTTTATTGCTACAACAAAAAAAACATTTTCAGCAATCTCCTATCCTTGTCTTCAGTGGATTCAATTTCTTTGTAAGCTCTTTGGTAACAACAATCAACAACTACAACTATTTCAATAATATATTCTATTGATTGTGAATTTCTTTACCTTGGCAATTAAATTGGGTACTTAAACTTTTAACACAATCATCCCCTATAGTTTCCTCTTCAACTATAACCTTTTAAATGCTACATTTCTTTGGCTCTTTTCCTCTTGATCTATAGTTCCTTATTATTTGGCACTGGCTGATAATTCTCAGCAAATGTCTCCTACTCAAGTTCAGACTTATGCACTCTTCAAAAAACCATTAACCCTTCTCTGATACCACTTTGAAGGGGAGAAAGAACAAATATTGTAGAAAACATAAAGGAATGTCAAAACATAAATTAAAGCTAAGTCACATAAAAGAGCAAGGAGTATGAGAATAGAACATTGTTTATATTAATGACATTTCCAATAGAGTTGCCAGTGCTCTTCTTTAGTCATACTTTAAAGAAGAGTTTCTTATGCTATGTACCAAAAACAGAGTATTAAGACTTCATTGCCCTTTTTTCTAAAACTGAGTATTATAAAATAGAGCTCTCCAGATAGCCACATGAGAAGATTCTAGAATAAGTGCCAAAATTGAACCATCTAGATCCATTGAACTAAGAAGTAGAAGATATGAGAAGGGTTAGTGTAGGATCATGGGGGGCCAAAAAGTGGCGATGTGAAAAACATAGCCTTCTCCACTCGCCTAAAAATGTGAAAAATCCGTGTTGATTTTTTGCTTGGCCTGGGTGTCAATACGCATGGTAAACACCTAAGCAAATCGGATATCGGATAGAATTGAATATCTGATAATATGGGATATCCGATTTTTATTTGTAATTTTAAATTAAAAAATAAATTATATAATATATTATATATTATATAATATAATATAATATTAGATTATAAAATATTATATTATATTATATATTATAATAATATATTGTATATTATATTATTATATTATAATATTATATAATATAATATAATATATAATGTAATAATATATTGAATAGTATTATATATTATATATTATATTATTATATTATATTATTATATTATATTATTATATTATATTATATATAATATATAATTATATTATATATAATATATAATTATATTATATAATATAATATAATACGTATTATATAATATAATAATATATTATATAATATATTATTATATTATATAATATAAAATAATGTTATTTAAAATAATTGAAGTATAAAAATCGGATATCGGATTATATCGGATATCTGATTTTAATGTATAAATTTGTGGTCCCAAATTTTTTTCCCGTTGCTACTTTTTTTTTACTATTGCCACATTAATGGCAATGATAGAAATTGAATAACTGATAAAATCCAATATCTGATTTTATTACTCATATTTTAGAGAGAGAGATTATGGGAGAGGGAGAGAGAGAGGGGGGGGAGAGGGAGAGAGGGGCAGAGAGAGACAGAGGGGGAGAGAGAGAGAGAGAGAGAGAGAGAGAGAGAGAGAGAGAGAGAGAGAGAGAGAGAGAGAGAGGGAGATAGGGGGAGAGAGAGAGAGAGAAAAACATTAGGAGATGGGGAGAGAGAGATTAGGGTAGAGGGGGAGAGAGAGAGATTAGGGAGAGAGCGGGGAGGGTGGAGAGAGACCCATATGGTGTCAGAAGGGGTCGTATGTTGTCCTTAGGGGTCATATTGTGTCCCATGACCTATTAGGATACAATTTGACCAATAACGACACAATTCGGTGTATTAAGGGGTCATATGGTGTCCTAAGGGGTCATAGGCCACAATATGACCCCTATGGACACCATAGGACCCATAACGACCCAATATGGTGTCATAAGGGGTCGTATGTTGTTCTTAAGGGTCATATGGTGTCCCATGACTCCTTAGGACATGATATGACCCATAACAACATAATTTGCTATCTTAAGGGGTCATATGGTGTCCTAAGGGTTCGTAAGACACAATATGACCCCTATGGATAGCATAGGAACCATAGCGACCCAATACGGTGTCATAAGAGGTCGTATGTTGTCCTTAGAGGTCATATAGTGGCCCATGACCCCTTAGGATACCATATGACCCATAATAACATTATTTGGTGTCTTAAGGGGTCATATGGTGTCCTAAGGGGTCGTAGGACACAATATGACCCCTTAAGACACCATATGACCCCTAACGACACCATATGGTGTCATAAGGGGTCGTATGTTGTCCTTATGGGTCATATGGTGTCCCATGACCCCTTAGAACACCATATGAACCATAACAACATAATATGGTGTCTTAAGGGACAATATGGTGTCCTAATGGGCCGTAGGACACAATATGACCCCTTAAGACACCATATGACCCCTTAAGACATGAAATTATGTTATTAGGGGTCATATGGTGTCCTAAGGGGTTGTAGGACACAATATGACCCCTTAGGACACCATATGACCCATAACAACCCAAAATGGTGTCATAAGAGGTCGTATGTTGTCCTTAGGGGTTATATTGTGTCCCATGACCCATTAGGACACAATATGACCCCTAGCAACACAATTTAGTGTCTCAAGGGGTGATATGGTGTCCTAAGGGGTCGTAGGACACAATATGACCCCTTAGGACACCATAGGACCCATAACAACCCAATATGGTATCTTAAGGGGTCATATGGTGTCCTAAGGGGTCGTAGGACACAATATGACCCATTAGGACACCATAGGACCATAACAACCCAATATGGTGTCATAAGGGGTCATATGTTATCCTTAGGGGTCATATTGTGTCCTACAACCCGTTAGGATACCATATGACCCCTAACAAAACAATTTGGTGTCTTAAGGGGTCATATGGTGTCCTAAGGGATCATAGGAAACAATATGGCCCCTATGGACACCATAGGACCCATAACAACCCAATATGTGGTCATAAGGGGTCATATGTTGTTCTTAGGGGTCATATGGTCTCCCATGACCCCTTAGGACATAATATGACCCATAACAAAACAATTTGGTGTCCTAATGGGTCATATGGTGTCCTAAGGGGTTGTAGGACATAGTATGATCCCTATGGACACTATAGGAACCATAATAACCCAATATGGTGTCATAAGAGGTTGTATGTTGTCCTTATGGGTCATATGGTGTCCCATGACCCCTTAGGACACCATATGACCCATAACGACACAATTTGGCATGTTAAGGGGTCATATGGTGTCCTAAGGGGTCATAGGATGCAATACGACCCCTTAAGACACCATATGACCCCTAACAACACCATATGGTGTCATAAGTGGTCGTATGTTGTTCTTAGGGGCATATTGTGTGCCATGACCCCTTAGCACACCATATGATCCATAACGAGACAATTTTGTGTCTTAAGGGGTCATATGGTGTCCTAAGGGATCATCAGACACAATATGACCCCTTAGGACACCATATGACCCCTAAAAACACCAAATTGTGATGTTATGGGGTACTAACGGGTCGTAGGACACAATATGACCCCTTACGACACCATAACACCCATAACGACCCAATATAGTGTCGTGAGGGGTTGTATGTTGTCCTTAGGTGTCATATTGTGTCCCATGTCCCATTAGGACACGATTTGGTGTCTTAAGGGGTCATATGGTGTCCTAAAGGGTTGTAGGACACAATATGACCCCTTCGCACACCATTTGACCCCTTAAGATACCAAATTGTGTCGTTAGGACCCCATATGACCCATAACAACACTATATGGTGTTCTAAGGGGTTACATGATGTCCTACGGGATCATCTAGTGTCCTATGACCCCTTAGGACACTATATGACCCCTTAGGACACAATATGACTCCTTATGACACCATATGGGGTTGTTGAGGGTCATAGTGTCATGAGGGGTCATATTGTGTCATATGCCTCCTTAAGACACCATATGACCCCATAGAACATAATATGGTGTTGTTATGGGTTGTATGGGGTCCTAAGGGGTCATATTGTGTCTTATGACCCCTTAGGACACCATATGACCCCTTAGGACACAATATTGTGTCATTATGAGTTATATGGTGTCCTAAGGGGTCATATAGTGTCCTATGACCCCTTAGGACACCATATGACCCCGTAGGACACAATATGTTGTCGTTATGGGTTGTATGGTGTCGTAAGGGGTCATATGATGTCCTATGACCCCTTAGGAAACCATATGGCTCCTTAGGTGTTGTTAGGGATCATATTGTGTCTTGATGGGTCATATGTTGTGTTATGACCCCTTAAGACACAATGACCCCTTAGGACACCTTATGTTTTCATTATGGGTCGCATGGTGTCCTATATGGTCATGTGGTGTCCTAAGGGATCATTAGACACCTAATGACCACTTAGGACACTATACGACCCATAATGAAACCATATGGTGTCCTAAGGGGTCATATAGTGTCCTAAGGGGTCATAGGACACCATATGATCCCTTAGGACACAATGTGAACCCTAACGACACGTAAGGGGTTATATGTTGTCCTAAGGGGTCATAGGACACTATATCACCCGTTAGGACACCATATGGCCCCTTAGGACACCATATGGCCCCTTAGGACACCATATGGCCCCTTAGGATACCATATGGCCCATAATGACACTATATGGTGTTCTAAGGGGTCACATGGTGTCCTAAGGGGTCATCTGGTGTCGTATGACCCCTTAGGACACCATATGACCCCTTAGGACAAAATATGACCCCTTAGGACATTGTATGGGGTTGTTAAGGGTCATAGTGTTGTGGGGGGTCATATTGTGTCCTATGACCCCTTAGGATACCATATTACCCCTTAGAACACAATATGGTGTCTATATGGGTCGTATGGTGTCCTAAGGGGTCATATGGTGTCCAATGACCCCTTAGGACACCATATGACCCCTTAAGTGTCGTTAGGGGTCATATTGTATCCTAAGGGGTCATATGGTGTCCTATTACCCCTTAAGACACTATATGACCCCTTAGGACACAATATGGTGTTGTTGTGGGTTATATGGTGTCCTAAGGGGTCATATGGTGTCTTATGACTCTTTAGGACACCATATCACCCCATAGGATAGAATATGCTATTATTATGGGTCGTATGGTGTCCTAAGGGGTCATATGGTGTCCTATGAGCCCTTAGGACACCATATGACCCCTTAGGTGTCGTTAGGGATCATATTGTGTCTTAATGGGTCATATGGAGTGTTATGACTCCTTAAGACACATTATGACACCTTAGGACATCTTATGTTTTCATTATGGGTTGTATGATGTTGTAAGGGCTCACATTATGTCTTAAGGGATCATAAGACACTTAATAACTGCTTATGACACCATACGACCAATAATGACACCATATGGTGTCCTAAGGGATCATAGGACACCATATGATCCCTTAGGACACAATGTGAACCCTAACAACACTTAAGGGGTTATATGGTGTCCTAAGGGGTCATATGACACTATAAGACATGTTAGGACACCATATGACCCATAACAACACTATATGGTGTTCTAAGGGGTCACATGGTGTCCTAAGGGGTCATCTAGTGTCCTATGACCCCTTAGGACACAATATGGGGTTGTTAAGGGTCATAGAGTCATGAGGGGTCATATTGTGTTCTATGACCCCTTAGGACACAATATGGGGTTGTTAAGGGTCATAGTGTTGTAAGGGGTCATATTGTGTCCTATGACCCCTTAGGATACGATATATTATCGTTATGGGTCATATGGTGTCCTATGACCCCTTAGGAAATAATATGGTGTCATTATGGTTTGTATGGTGTCCTAAGGAGTCATTGTTGGCAATATTGCATTATAACAGACAATGAAAGATTGTTGGCATTTCATAAGGATATTGAGAAGGCTGTTGATGATTATGGATATAACTGATTAAAAATATTTACTGTCTTGATATTATTATTTTGTCATTGATGTCAAGAAATTGATTTTCTAATTCAGTATGATGTTGCCATATCTTGAGAAGTATGATATGAAGATTATAAAGATGTTAGTAAAAGACATAGGAAAGAATATGATGAATAAGGGGATGGGCAACTAGTACCGAGTCAGACAATGATGAGATCATGATGTTTTAGATTGTTTTAACATCATACATATGTTGTAAAATGTAAAGGTTAATACTATACTATGTTATCAAGCAAAGAACCTAGTCGGTAAACCCTAAGGAACCTAGTCGGTAAACCCTAAGTTATCGCTATCAGTTAATAAAGGCGGAATGTCTACCGAGTGAAGTTTAGTATTCACCGAGTTGTTACTGAGTTGTAACCGAGCTATAACAGAATGCATTAAATGTTTACATGCACTATTTAATGAAGGAATCTGATGAGCTAGAACTAATTAAATGATTGGTGAGCCGTGAATGAAGTTTGTTAATGAATCTAAGGCAATGGAAAGTCAACATGAAGATCTACAACTCAGATTGAACCGCAATAGCCTGGCACAAGTTCCAAGACTAATGTGCAAGTTCCTAGGTGGGGTAAAATGTTTTCAAATCAAAAGATGCATTGAACTTGGACAAGATCGAAGATCTGATGGCTATGATTGATCATGGGAAATGTGATCAAGGAGATTACGTGGTTACCTAATTGTTTATAAATAGGAAACTGTTGATAAACAATGTATGCGGGCAAGTGTATGCACAGGGATGCTACATAGTAATTACCAAGCATAGAAGCTTGAAGACCTGTTAGAATAACAGAGTATAGAAGCCCACCAGATAGACAAGATTAGTTCTATGTCTAGATTGTATTGAACAAATAGGAATATGCTTTAGCATTTTAGATGTGAAGTTGCAGATAGATTTTATTACTATTATTTTGTGAAAGTGACAGAAAATCTCTTAATCGAGTGGACTTAACAGTCTTATTTGTAAAACCCTCTAGCAAGGTAACATTCTGATTGAGTGTTTGAAATCCTTTAACAAGGTCACTTCTAACAAAGTGAAGATCCTAACAAATCTGAGGGAAATCCCTTAACCGGGTCACATCTAGCAATGTGTTTGTAATCTTTAACAGGATTTTCTTTTAACTGAGCATACTCTAGAAGAGTATATTTCTTAGTGGGTCCAAAATCCCACAGTGGTTTTTCCCTATTTGTGTTTCCACGTTAAATCTGGTGTTATGAGGTTTATGATGTTTATATGCTTTTGAGTTTGCATGTTTAACAGTTTTGGTTATATTACTGAAATATATGTTACCGAGGTTGAATTTGATGTTTTTATGGATGATTAAGTTTGTATCATGCTTGTATCATTTGATAGTGAGAAACTATCAGGTTGCTCAATATAAACTTCCTCATCAAGATCCCCATTCAAAAATACACACTTAATGTATCCATCTAATAATAATTATAGTTTTTATGGGTAGCATAGGCAAGAAATAATCTTACAGCTTCAATCCTAACTACAGGTGCAAAAGTCTCGCCATAATCAATTCCTTCCTTCTGAGAATATCCTTTACAAACTAATCTAGTCTTATTCCTTACAACTTGACCATCCTCATTCAATTTATTCCTAAAAGCCCATTTAGTTCCAATACATTATTTTTCTTAGGTCGGGGAACCAAAATCCACGTGTCATTCTTCTCAATCTGATCTAATTTTTTTTCCATAGCTTTCAACCAATATTCATCTTTACATGCCTCAATTACTGATATCGGTTCAACTTGATAAATTAAACATACCTTATTAGTTGCTGGTTTTCTTCTTGTCATCACTCTATTGTTCTTATCTCCAATGATCTGATCTTCTAAATGATTCAATCTCACATACCTAGAAGTCCTATGACTCTCTGTTCCTCTTCTCGGTTCTTCAGTTACTGTAGAATTTTCTGATACTGCCAGAGTAACTGGTTCAACACTATGTTCCGGTAAAGGTGCTATCAGTTCAGATATAATCATTTCCACCATTGATTCCTTCTCATAAACTCTGATTTGACCTCTATTCAGCTCATCCATTTTGGCATTATCACTATCCACAATTGTTTGCAATCTCTTTTTATAACATCTATATGCCTTACTTTCATTAGAATAACCAACAAATATGCCTTCATCATATCTAGGATCAAATTTTCCAATGACATCATCTCTCCTGATTTAACATTTACTACCAAAGATTCTGAAATACTTAACTGTAGGTGTATTTCGAAACCATAATTCATAAGGTGTCTTACCAATTTCTCCTTTGATATGTACTCTGTTGAATGTATAAATTGTTGTGCTGACTGCTTCTCTCCAGTAGATATGAGATAGAGTAGCTTCCATCATCATTGTTCTAGCAACATCCAAGATAGTTATGTTCTTCATTTTCACAACTCCATTTTGCTGAGGTGTCGGAAGAGCAAAAAATTGTCTCCTTATACCATGATTCTCGCAAAAGTTATTAAACTCACCGGATGTGAATTCTCCACCATGATATGATCTCAAACATTTAATCTTCAATCATGTCTTAGTTTCCACTTTAGCCTTTAATATTTTAAGGTTTTCAAATGCTTCATATTTTTTCCTTAGAAAAGTAACCCACATCATTCTAGAATAATCATCAATGATTAGCATGAAATATCTATCACCTTGAAAACTTTTAACTCTAGCAGGGCCACACAAATCAGTATGAATAACATCAAGAACATCATTATATTTATCTTGTATACTCCTAAAAGAGGTTCTGACCTATTTACCCATTTGACATTCTTTACATACCGGATTATAGGGCTTCACAATCTTAGGTATATCTCTAATTGCCTTAGTTGAACTGATCTTCACAATGCAATCAAAATTTACATTACACAGTCTCTTATGCCATAGCCAACTCTCATCAATTTGTGCAATCAAACATGTCTTTTCACTAAAATTCAAATGAAGTATATTACCTTTTGTTTGTGTATCGGTTGCAATCTCCAAACTAGATCTGTTAAAGATTTTGCATTTTCCATCCTTGAACTGTAATTGAAATCCCTTATCTACCAATTATCCTACACAAAATATTATGCCTTAAATGTTCAACATAATAAATATTATCAATATTGTTCTTACTATCCAATGATATAGTTCCTTTTTCTTTGATCATACATGCTTTGTCATCTCCAAATCTAACCAAACCACCATCAAATTCTTGCAAAGATAGAAACTTCTCTTTATCTCGAGTCATATGATGTGAAAATTCATTGTCAATTACCCATTCATCCTTGTCTTCAATTTTAATAGAAAGTACCTTCTCTTAAGGTACATTCTCTTCAAGTGCTAGAACATCTTCCTTGATAGCCAGGAATGCCCATTTCTGCCCATTGTCAGAACCACTACCAAAGTCTTATGTTGTCTCATCATCAAAATCAATAATGCCTCCCTCATCTACTATGTAGCATGATTTGTCTCTGTTTTTCTTGTACTTATACTTGTTCTGATATCCAGGGTAAGGCTTGAAAGATCTTCTAACTCTTTCTTCAAATATTGAATTCCTTTCAGGACATCTAGACGCAAAATGACCAATCTTATTACATGCAAAACATTTAAAAGATGTTTTTCCTTCATACTTACTTCCTATCAGTCCTTTAGGTACTCTTCTAGCAAATAGTGCTTCAAGTTGCTCAAACTCATCATCTTCTATCTTCATATCATGCAATTAATTTGCATAGAAATCTTTCCAATATTTCTTACTAGTTGTTGATGCAGATGCATGAAAAGAAGGTTCAGTCTTCACAGCTCCAAAAGTTCCAAATTCTTCAAGTTCAAAAGAAGACAATTTCCCAACCAAGGTATCTTTGTTCATAGATGTATTAGCCATTCGTCTCAACTCATTAATAGCAATATCCTTCATCTTGTAATTTGGTGGTAGGGCTCTCAAGACTTTAGAAATAATTTCATCTTCACTCAAAGTTTCACCACAACATTGAACTCCCATAACAATCTCATTTACCCTTTCCATAAATGCACCAATCCTTTCATCTTCTTCCATCTTCAGGTTTTCATATCTCACCCGATAACCATCAAGTTTAGCAATTTTCACTGTAGGGTCACCTTTATTAAGTATCTACAACTCATCCCATATAGCCTTTCTAGATGATTTGTCAGTTAATCCCATTATTTTCTGATCAGAAAGTGCACACAAGAAGGCTTATCTTACTCTACAATCATTCTCAAGATCCTTATCCAGGTTTGCCAAAGGAGGATTGCCAGATGCTATATTATGAGGTGTAACACTATTCTATGTGATCTCCCAAATCTCCTTATCGAGACATCTTAGATGAGTCTCCATCTAAATCTTCCATACTGTGTAATTTGTTCCATCAAGTCTAGGAATATCTCTTCAAAAGATAGTTACAGATGAGCCAGATGAACTTGAACTGTTAGTCACTTGAGGACCTCAAGCGGTTAATCTTTCTGCAAAGAGGACCAAAGCTCTGATACCAATTGTTAGACAGTTCAACTAATCGAAAGATAACTGAGAGGGGGGGTGAATCAGTTGTCATAGATTACAAAAACATTTAGCAATTAAAACTTTAATACCAAAACCCAAAATATTAATACCAAAATTCTTAAATCAAATACCGGAATAGCAGTTAAACCAATTAAGCATAAACAATAATCAGAGAATAAATACCATCTACATGACACCAAGATTTATACGTGGAAAACCCAGTAAAAAGAAAAACCACGGTGGCAATCCTACCCATAGTCAGATAATACTTCTGCATTAAGTATGTGAATTACAATTGAGGGGCCTGCACTTGTAGGAAGGCCAACAACCTAGAGCGCACTGCTCATCACAAAAGGAGTCTCATTGACTACATAGAAATCCAGACTACAATCCAGAAGAAGGAATGAACTGCAAAGATAACATCTCCTATGCCTGAGTACAATTTTGGTTAAGCTCAATACCAAAGGACTAAATCCTCTTACATAAACCCAATTTGATATCCAATGATCAGCCAAATCCTCTACCTGAATGATATCACATTATTTTCACATTAAATGACCATATCATATACCTTGACCATATGCCTATAATGATCTACAATGAGATCTTACATCATATATATACAAACTTTTGATCATAAACAATCAGGTTGGCTATGAGACAATAAACCAATTACATAATTACAAAACATGTCAGCCTTCAAACAAATAATATCCAACATATAAGACATCTTGGAAACACATCAAGAGGACCAATCCACATGTTACATTAAGCTGGTCCATAACCTAGATCAACCGAGACCAAATATAGGTCCACATGCTAAAGCAATGATCTCCATCCACCAAATCTTGAACATGATCACCAACAACATCGTGAATCTCCACCAGAATCTGTAGCAACACAACTTATGCATATCATCAAAGATCTTCAACAAAATCTCTTTCAGTGAAACCCTCACCGAAACCACAAGCCAAGCTTCCAAGCAAGCAAGGTAGCATCCGATCACTAGACCAGGACCAACTTACTGAATATGAACATGAGTATCTCGAATAAGCCAATTCCATAACTAAATCATATCGAAGCATACCAAGTCATAACGAATCCAAACCAACTAGAAACTACTCAACCTACTCAAACCAGAAGGGTGTCAGTAAAGCATCCAAGCAGCTAGTGTTGACATCAATGAAAAAACATCAATGTGACACATAATCAATTCCTCCAAATGGCCAATAAGAAGAACTAGAGTTACATGGATAGAGCTCAAAAAGAAAGGAAACAACTAAACAAAATAATAGTCATAAGGGAAAAGCCATAACAAAATAAAACTAACACCAACTTATGTAGCAAGAGCAATTCCAAAGGGTGACGGAAGAGGATCCTTGTTATTCGGCTTACCCCATACATCAATGGGGTGTGTGGTGATGTTAGGTAGAGACCACCCCTCATTAACATTTGTCTCTCCATCTACCTTACCCTTAGTTTTTTTTAGAGAAGTGGCTAGATCCAAATGAGGGGAGCTCCTAGAAGAATCGATCCACTCACCACCATTTCTAGCCTTCGGCTAGCTACTGCCACCAACAATAAATGACCCTACACCTAGAGACAATACCTTTGTGTGGAGGACAAGAGAGCATCTTTTGTATAGGATACTACAAAATAAATTTAATTATATTATACATGAAAAAAAATAAAAAATTATTACACTTATTTTTTCTATAATATTGTCATGAGGTCTATAATTGTTTTTCAAGATATCTCACAAGAGTAATCTTCTATATAAGATATTACAAAACAATTTAATTATATTATACATTAAAAAATCAAATATATTTACACTTATATTCTCTATAGTGAGATTTATAAATTTGTTTTTTTAAAATAATATCTTCCAAAAGATATCTTTTGTTTAACATACTACAAAATAAATTGAATTAAATTATAGATGAAAAAAAAACTTAATTACGCTTATATTTTTATATAATTTTTCTGAGGTCTATAATTATTTTTTAAAGATACCTCCTAAGAGTCATCTTCTATATAAAATATTACAAAGCACATTTAATTAAATTATAAAATAAATATTATTCAATTTTTTAAGAAAGTATTGTATAGGTAATAATCAATCAACATAGCACCAACAACTCCTATTTGATTTATTGTATTTATAGGTAGGTAGTAGGTAGTAATCAATACATAAAGCCAATTTCCTTTCGGTAAACTTTCAACTTTACCACTTTCCTTCTCTTTACCCTTCAATGTATGTTCTGAGTAAAAGACCTTCCTTTTGTTATGTTTTTCATTTAAAGTGTCGAGGAAGGATTAACCATACCTCTTTTGTAATTATAAATTCTATGCATTTTCGACGAGGAATCAATGGCGAAGGTACTGACCTCGCTTTTGGTATGATCTATTTATTTCACGCTAGTCTTCCTCTTCTACAAAAAGTCATCTTTCATTACACGTACTGCATGTTGGCGTACGTGGACTTTAGCTAGACACATGTAATCTCCCCTACCTTTGTAGAATATCTAATCCAACCACCACATTTACTTCTTCTTTTGGGTATGTGTAGGATCATGGTGTGCCAAAACAAGCCCTTAAGTGGCAATAAAATTTCAGAAAATCAGAGTTATGCAACTTGACATGACATTAAAATCGGTTCGGTGAGAAATTAGCTAACACCTTGTAGTTTATGCTATATTTTTCAGTTAATTTTTTAATGAGTATATGATTGTTTACTAATTTTTGAAGTGGACACATCCTGAAAAACAGAAATTTGAGCATGTTCCCCCCTAAAATCATTGAAAACTATTAAAAAATCATAACCTTTTTTTTCAAATTGTGTATAATGGAGTCTAGTTTCTAAAAATTTAAGTTTTTTTCAAAATTTGATGAACATATAAAAATCTATACCCAAAATAGTGCATGTTGGTTTTTGACAAAAAAAGGACACACTGACAAAACAAATTATAGATGAAAGACTTAACAAAATCAAAATTTGAAATAAATTACATTGTTAGAAAGTGAAGAGGGAGCTCAAGTTTACCACGGTATTTTTTAAAACTTCATTGAAACACGTGCAAACCTGACGGAGAGCACGACCAAAAATATGTCAAAATTTTCAATGTTTTGATAAAAACACATCTCTAGCCTCAAATGGTCATCCAAACCTTTGGGTTGGATGCCCAAGGAAAATCAAACCCATAGGTTTGGTGTTTCCCAAAGCGGGTCATTTAGCGCATGCCAAATATGGTGCTCTCCCTATTTGGTATGCACCAAATGTGATCAATGGGTTTTCCCATTTGGCGCGTGCCAAATAGGGAGAGTGCCAAATGTGTACATAGAAACCCCCATCTAACCTCTCCCTTCTTTATCTCCCTTCCCTCGTATTTTCATCTCTCTGTATGAACTAGATCTCATATTCTCTCTCCTCTTACCTCATCTCAGGCTCTTCATTCTTATAGATACATACTCTTCTTTGTCTCTCCCCTCTCTAGCTCTCACAATTACCTTATTTTCCTATCCCTCGAGCTATCTCCCTCTCTATCCTTACACCCATCTATTCCCTCTCTCACCTCTTTCCCTCGGTTTCTTCCCCATTCCCTCCTCTCTCTAGGTCCTAAGGGGTCATATGGTGTCCTAAGGGGTCATAGGACACTATATGACCTCTTAGGTTACCATAGGACCCATAACAACACCATATGGTGTCCTAAGTGGCCCTAGGAAACCAAATGACCCCTTAGGACACCATACAAGCCATAACGACACCATATGGTGGCTTAATAGGACATAGGACACCATATGAGTCCTTGGGTGTCGTTAGGAGTCATATTATTTCCTAAGGGGTCATATGGTGTCCTATGATCCCTTAGGACACCATATGACCCCTTAGTACATATGATATCAATATGTTTTGTATAGTTTCCTATGACCTCTTAAGATACCATATGACCCCCTAAGACACCAAATGACCTCATAGGACACCTTATGTTGTCATTATGGGTCATATGGTGTCCTAAGGGGTCATATGGTGTCTGATGATCCCTTAGGATACCATATGACCCATAATGACAACATAAGGTATCCAATGGGGTCATATGGTGTCTTAAGGGGTCATAACACACCATATGATCCGTTAAGACACAATATAGTTACTGGCCCAGTAGCTTTCTCATTTATACCTTCCAACAATTGTTTGATCCATGCAATGTTGGTACAATTCAATGCTGTAACAACGTATTCATCTTCTGTTGTTGACTGTGAAACACATCCTTGTTTCTTGCTAAGACAACTCACTAGTCTTTCTCCTAAAAAGAAAGCTCCTCCACTTGTGCTTTTTCTGTCATCAATGTTGCCTACCCAATCAGCATCAATATAAACTTTTAAATCAAAATCATTTCCTTTCTGATATACTAAGCCATAATCCTCTATGCCTTTCAAGTATCTAAAGATTCTTTTGATTGTTGTCATGTGTGTTTCCTTAGGATCTGCAGAGAATCTTGCAACTATACCTACTGCATGTGCTATATCTGGTCTGCTATGAACAACATATTGTAGCTTTCCAATCATGGATCGGTAAAGTGTCTCATCAACAGATGCAGATACATCATTTTTTGACAATTTACAGTTAGTAGTTATAGGAGTACTTACTGGTTTTGAATCCTCCATTCCAAATTTCTTCAAGATTTCCTTTATGTACTTGGATTGTGTAATGAGAATCTCATTTTTCATTTGCAGTATCTGTAAACCTATAAAATACTTTATCTCACCGATTAATGACATCTCAAATTCTTTGCTCATTTCATTTCCAAAGTTCTTGCATAAAGAGTCATTTCCACAAAATATAATATCATCAACAAATATGGCTGAGATCAATATTCCATTTTCATCATTCTTCATGTACATGTTGTTGTTCTCACTTGTCCTTATAAAACTAATTTTAATCAAATATGAGTGCAATCTTTCATACCATGCTCTAGGTGCTTGTTTCAAACTATATAAAGCTTTGTTCAATTTACATACCTGATATTTATTATTGTCTTCAAAAAATCCTTCAGGTTGTTCAATAAAAACTTCTTCTTCTAATATTCCATTCAAAAATGCTGATTTGATATCCATTTGATATATCTTGAAGTTCTTGAAAGCAGCATAGGCCAACAATGTCCTCACTCCTTCAAGTCTAGCAACAGGTGCAAAAGTTTGACCATAATCAATTCCTTCTTCTTAAGCATAACCTTTGCAAACTAGTCTTGCTTTGTTTCGAATAACCTCTCCTTTTTCATTTAGCTTGTTTCTGAAAAATCCACTTTGTACTGATTACATTTTTGTCCTTCAGTCTTGGGATTAGTGTCCATGTGTCATTCTTCTTGATTTGATCAATCTCTTCTATCATAGCATTTATCCAATATTCATTGTTAAATGCCTCTTTCACTATTCTCGGTTCAAATTCAGATATTAGACATGTGTTTTGTCTCAGTTTGTTCCTTTTCGTCACTGGATCATCCTTATCTCCTATAATCTGACTTGGTGCATTATGTCTTCTGACATACTTAGTTAATACATGCTCGGTAGGCTCTGTATGATCTTCTTCATCACTTGGTAACTGGCTATTCTCTTCATTTTCTTTAGCAGTCTTCTCGGTAAGACTTCTCGGTTGAACATAGACAAATTCATCATAGTCTTCTAGTTCCTTGGAATTTCCTTCATCATTTCTTTCTACAAATTCATCAATTTTCACATTTGCACTTTCTACTATTTTGTTAGATGATTTGATCAGACATTTAAATTCTTTGCTTCTAGAAGAATAACCTAGAAATGTTCCTTCTTCACTTTTCTGATCAAATTTGCCATTTCCATCATCTTTGTGAACATAGCATCTACTTCCAAAATTTTTAAAATAGCTTACATTAGGTTTCTTATCATACTAGATTTCATATGGTGTCTTCAAAGTACCTTTCTTCAATTGAACTTGGTTCAAGGTGTAAACAGTTGTGCTTATTGCTTCTCTCCAAAATGTTTGTGGCACCTTCTTTTCAATCATCAGTGTTCTAGCACAATCCACAATAGATCTATTTCTTCGCTTAGCTATTCCATTCTATTGTGGAGTTCTTGGTGCAGAGACTTGTCTTTTAATACCATGATCATTGCAAAATAAGTTGAACTCATCAGATGTGAACTCTCCTCCTCTATCTAGTCTAAGACATTTCAGTTGTCTTCCTGTTTCATTTTCAACTCTTGCCTTGTACCATTTAAACATTTGAAAAGCTTCTGATTTTTCTTTTAAAAACATTACTGACATCATCCTTGAATAGTCATCCACAAATAATATGAAATATTTATCACCATAATAACTTTGAACTTTCATAGGACCACAAAGGTCAGTGTGCACTAGATCTAAAATTCCCTTAGAAGTGTAAGACTTACTTGTAAAGCTTGATCTTGTCATCTTACCCATCTGGCATCCTCGGCACATAGCATTCTCAAGTTTTTCAAGACTCGGTAAACCTCTTACTCGGTGCTTTTTACTTATTTTGATCAGATTATCAAAATTGACATGACAAAACCTGTTATGCCATAACCAGGTATCATCTATCTTTGCATGAAAAGACTTATTCCGAGCTGAGTCAAGGTGAAATGTGTTACCTTTTGTTTGTGTCTCGGTAGCAGCTAACTTTCCATTCTTGTCATGAACTTTGACAATTCCTTTCTGAAATTCTATTCGGTAACCTATGTTGTTTAGCTGTGCTACACTCAACAAATTATATTTCAAACCTTCAACCCAATAAACATCATTGCATCTTGCATTATCAAAAAGTGTTATAGATCCTTTACCTTTCACTGGACATGGTGCATCATTACCAAATCTGACATAGCCTCCATCATAATCTTCTAATATAACAAACTTGTGTTTATCTCCTATCATATGATGTGAGCATCCACTATCTATAATCCAAGAATCATTATTGTTTATGTGAGATATTAGGGCTTTTTCTTCATACCTTTCTTCATCTGATCCATCTTTGATAGCCACATAAACTACTTCCTCTATATTAGTCTCATCTGATTTATCATCATTAGATTCCTCATTAGCTATTAGGCATGTCTTTCTATCTCTTCTTCTGAAGTCTCAGTGTCCTCTATAATGATTATCTTTCTGTCTGTCATCTCAGTAATCTCTCTTTTCAGTAGAATCTTTGTTAGGATAGTTAGAAGCCATATGTCCTATCTTATCACAATTGAAACATTTCAAAGGTAGTTTTCCTTTATACTTACCTATGCCTCTCGGTAACCTTTTGGCCAATAGTGCTTCAAACTCTTCTTGCTTTCTGATTTCCTCATACAGTTTGTGTACTACCTCCATGTTCTTACAAAATTTTTCACTTGCTCCACTATGATCTCCTTCAGAGTACTTATACTTTCTTTCATTGAAATCATTAGATTCATCAAGATGAAAAGAACTAAATGCAGATTCAACTTTATTTACCAAAGATCCACTGTTATCAAAATTACTTAACTCAAATGCATGTAGCTTACCAATAGTAGCATCTAAAGAAATTGGCATATTAGGTACAGACCTTAATTCATTGATTGCAGAGACTCAGATTGCATAAGCTGGTAGAAGGGTTCTTAACAACTTACTTGTTATATCCTTTTCTTCAATAGTTCCACCCGCTCCTTCGATTTGATTGGCAATCTCCTTTAGTCTTGTACTGTACTGAGTTATGTTCTCACCTTCATTCATCCTCATAGATTCAAGTTGTCCTCTTAGACTATCTACTTTTTCTCTTTGAACATGTTCATCTCCTCCATATACTGATATGAGCTTATCCCACATTACCTTTGCATCATTGTAGCCTTCTAGATCATTAAACTCTGAATCGGTCAATGCAGATGTTATTTCAATCATTGCTTGAATATGTTCTTGCTTTGCCTTTATCTCTTCCATAGTCAATGTATAGGTGCTTGGTGTAACAAAATCATTCTCCAAATAGTATACAGCATATTCTCCAACTCCTAATAGATGTAGCTTCATCCTTTTCTGCCATGTAGAGAAACTTGACTTGTTTAGCTTCGGTGCATCCCTCTTATACATCTTTGGATCTTTAACTCAAGTGCCTTTAAACTTTCCTTCTAGAGTCCAAAGCTCTGATACCAATTGATAGTTCGGATACTTAATATAAGTATAGATCCAATAACCAACAAGATGAGAGGGGGGGGGGGTGAATCATACAAACTTAGGTCTATTTGTCTTTAGTAGGTCTATTTGTCAGGTTTTGCTACTAAAGACTTTTCTATTAGCTACATCTATACACCTTTTCATTTCCTCATTATTTATAGAGCCACACATATTCAAAAGTTAAACTTCTTTGATTTCTCTGTCCCTCCTGATTGCATCTAATTTCCTTGCATCTAACTTATTATACAATGATAATGAAATTTCCTTCAAAATCTCTACCAAAGCCTTCTTATATATGTCTAAATATAACAAGATTGCTTCTTCTATTTCATTTTGCTCATTATCTTCTAAATTTTCATAAAAATTTGACACATTTTTCAACATTCCATCTTTAGTTATCTCATCAATCAATTCAACACAAGTCATTTTACTAGATTCAGTTGCTTCATCACTCTTTTTCTTCTTGCTAGGGGTTACAAGAGTGGATGGATCAATCTGCCTCTTCTGAGTAGGTTTCCTTGTTGGAGGTGTGGGTGCAATTGTTACCTTTCTAACTGCTTCCTCCTTAGTTTCACCTTCTTCTCCTCTACCAGAGGCTTGTTAGTTTTCTTCCTCTGTACCCTTCTGAATGCAAGAGGTTGATTATCCCTTGGATTAGAGTCAGAAGTGATAGAAGAAGTGAAAGTCTCAGGCCTCTTCACCTCAGGAGCACTAAGTGTTGCCAGTTGATGTACCAGTTCAGATCCAGAACCTAGTTCTGTATCAGTCCTGTGAATTACATCTTGAACAAATGCACACAGTTTGTCTATCTTCTTTTCTCTTATTTTCTTGTTGAAACCAATCTTAACCTCAAGAGCCTTCTCCTCTGCAGTGCCAAAGTGTTCAACCTTATCATCCAAAGGAGAATCAATCAACATTTTAGTATATAACTCCAAAATGTTGTCATCTACTTCATAACCTAATTCAGTGACCCATATAGTTCTGGGTTCCACTACTTCCATTAGTGTCTCATCTTTTTTTACCATAAAGGAAATATCAGTGGAGTATTTCTCCACAATGTGTTTGGAAATTATCTCCCTCAATCTCATGTTTTCTTGAAAAGTTTTAAAGTAGCCCCAAAGCTTCTCATCCCTATTACTACCAAGACCAGTGATTGCATCTTTGATCTTCATACCTACTGGTATGTCATGAGCCCAATGCTTCTTTCCCAAACCCGGTAGCTCATTCATGAAGTATAACATCAAATAGACAATAAGATTGCCAAACATGAAAATTCCTTTCTTAACCCCTTAATCTTGCCAAGATTAATCATTAATTCACTCCTCAACCATTCACACAAGTCATACTTTTCATTATTCTTTATCATCTGATATGCAACATGGATACAATAAATGGAAACATAGTTCAATTGACTTGATTGAGTTACATTTTAGCCCATGATCATGCTAGAAATTTTCACATATGTGTCTTTGATGGTGTTGACCCTCATAGATCTTCCATCATGGGTTGTGCCGCTGAGCTTCTCAACCATAGTGTTGGAGATCTTCTTTCCTGGTCCTTGTTCAAATTTGGGTAAGCTGGTGACCGCCTTAATAGCTTCTTTGGTGATCAAGTGGGGCTGTTCTAGATAGATGAATTCATTATGGACCCTTCTCAGAACATATCTGATCACTTCATCCTTGAATTCCGTAATATACAGGATTTCGGTTAACCCTAGGTCTTTAATGATTTGATGTTCTGGTTTGATTGTTCCGGAGATACCTAGTATCACAGATTGATTCATCCCCTTGATTTCCTCAGTTCAAAAATCCTCCAATATACAGTGAATATAGGCCTTGACATTTTCTACGTAAGCCATGCCATCAACAACTCTCGAAAACGCACAAGTAGAGTCTTCCTTCATAGCAATTTGGGGAACTTCCTTGAAAACGGGCCTAAGCCTATCGTTAACCTCAACAACAGTGGGATTCACAATGAAAGTAGGAGAAGATGATGAACTAGATTCTATTTCAAAGAAATACTTGGAAAATAGTCATAGGTTGAAGGGTTTTGATTATTTTTTAGATAACTGCTAGAAATTCTTTGGAATACCTTTGCTCGCTCTTGATCGCTTGATATTTGTCTTTTCTTCTCTCTAGTTTTCTCAAGTGCTGGGTGAGTGAAATGAGTCCATTTTCCATTTTTATCAGCGAGTAAACCCTAATTCATCACTCTCATAAATGCTTAGTGATGTACCCTACTAGATGCCAATTTCATAGTTTTATGCGGGATAAACCTCCATCAATGATCAGTACCATTCTCCAAATCTCTTCCAGATCTCTTCTAAGAAATATTCAAGATTTGCAATGAATTTTCTAACCCCTAAGGCGTATGCCTCAGTTACCAATTAAATTTCCTATCGGTGCAAGAATGTTATGTTCTACCGGTGGAGTTACAGGTGCAGTTACCAATGTAGTTGCATCTCTTCTTGGTTCTTTAGATTTTATAACCCATCTTTTGGTGTGATCTTGTTGTATTTCATCTACCTTCTACTTTCCTTTCTCATTTGCTTTATCATTGTTAACCGGTGTAGACTTTCTTCTGTAGTACTTAGAAATATGACCTATTTTATTGCATGCATAACATGTAACATTGTTCTTTTGAATTGCTTTAACATATCCGATGTCATTCCTTGACCTACATTGATTAGACAAATGACCAAACTTTCCACATGCATGAAATTTGACATTCATCCTGCAATCTTCCGACTTATGACCATATTTATTGCAACTTGTACATTGATTGGGAACTGAATTATAGTTTTGATTTCCTCTATTTCTACATTGTCTAGCCATATGCCTAAATTTATTACAACCAAAACATTTACCATTGAATTTGTAACCATTAGATTTCCTTATTGGTTTCCTCTAGTTTGATGAGTTTTGCATACCGGTTGTCTAATCTTCATTTGCAGTACTGGAACTTTTGCCTTGTAGAAATCCAAGTCCTCTAGAATCTTCACTCCACCTTTGTCTTTTCAATAAATCATCCAACTATGTAGCACTAATCCTGAATTTTTCTTTATACTCACTTGTAGTAGTCAAATCATCTCTCAAAGTAGTTATTTGTCTTTCAAGCTCTTGTTCATTATTCGGGGAGTGTACCAAATTAGTTCTCAATAGATTAATCTTATCAGTCAATCTGCCACATTCATCAAATTTGTTCTTCAAAGATATAGCAAGATTTTATTCCTTCTTCTTTCTGTCCTCAATATCTTTTGATAACCTCATCATCAGGTCTTGTATTTCATTCTTCATGCGAATGTTTTCTTGGCTTAGCTTTTGACATTGTTCCTTAAGTGCATTTTTCTCTTCATCATCCTGGTTTTGCAAAAGTTCATTTCAGTTAGCTTGAGATGATGATAACCCTTCTTGTGGAACAAGAATAAACTCATTAGCAGAATTCAATTCATCTTGCAGTTTTAAGTTCTTCATCCTTTCAGCATCATAGTCCTCAAGTGCCATCTCAAGTTGCTTCTCCATAGCCATGTTCAAGGATTCCAGTTTCAGGATCTTCCTCAAGTTGTTAAACTTCCTTTGAATTACCAAGCTCTGATACCAATTGTTGGAATACAATGAATCCAAAAACACTGAGAGCGGGGTGAATCAGTGTTCTACCGATAACACAAGATTTTAACCTTTTATAACATTCACATATAAACAGGTAAATGAAGAAATATATAAGATGAACTAAGTAAACTAGCCACATGAATGAACACCATAACACACTGAATTTGTACATGGAAAACCTCAAAGAGGAAAAACCACGGTGGGATTTGTGACCCACAATATCAATTCACTCGCCATATCAAAGATATTACATAGCATGGGGGCTTGCACGTGGAGGAAGGCACACTGCCTAGAGCGCACTACTCAACACAAAATATTCTCATTGACTACAAGCGTTTTCTCAGATAAAATAGTAATGGTGAACTCACAAAAGGAATCTACAATTCCAAAAAGAGTTCTGGTTAAAGGTTTGTTTTGTAGCGGTTCATAAGCCCTGAATCCTTCTATTGATATCTCCTTTCCTCCAAGAATACTTTACAAACCATCTAGTAATCATAGTATGACAGTACATTTGCATACAAATGACCTTCATACATATCCTTCACATCACGCAACTCTACTTCCTTGTCATATCTTTTTCTTATATCAAAATGACCTAACAGACTGACTTATATACCCTTTACAAACAATATGCCTTATGTCGGCTTCCAATACAAAAGATATTCAATGTCAGCTCAATACAATAATTACAAAATGGGTTTACAAATAAAACATTTTGGATCCCAAGCTGATGTCGGGTTCACTAAAGTGCTGGATGCCGATGTCGGTGTCGGTGCCGGTGATGACCCTGATTACTCCAATGCCGGTATTCACTGATGTATGCCTCCAAATGCTAGTATATGCCTTCAATAGAATCTTGTTGCCATTAATGACAACATATGATTCCAATTGTTGGCAGTGGGCCAATGTCACTCATGGAGATTTGTGACATGGTTTAATAGCCTCCTATGGATTCTATAAGTCTAGTGGTTGTGTCAGGCATTGACTGGTCGATCTTTTGGTGAAACGACAACCCTATCTTGTAAAAAGTGGTATCAAATCTTGGTCACAGGTATGAATCACACATGCTACGTCGAGTGATGCTGGGAGGGGAATTATTGGCAGTGGGCTAGCATCCCTCGTGGAGATTTGTGACATGGTTTAATAGCCTCCTGTGGATTCTATAAGTCTAGTGGTTGTACCAAGCATTGACAGGTCGATCTTTTGGTGCAACAGAAACCCTAGCTTATAACAACAATGAGTGTCAATTACCAACAGTTAGCATTGTGTGTGTGAAAAGTGGACCTGTATCTGTATCTGAATCCACAACACTTCAATCAAGTCATTACATGCATGGTTAGACAGATATAAAACTAAATAATAAAACCATAACAAATCAACCCATTGCCTTCTAGTAGATGCAAGTTTAGATTGCTCTCAGATTGCTAAGCTATCTAGTGACTAGACAACACCTAAAAGAAGGATTTAATCTATATGAGCATGAATTCAAGCTAAATGGATGCAAGATTAATCTAACAAGATTTAAGCAATAAATGAGATAAATGATCTAAATATGTATGCAATATTTTCAATGAACCTAGAGAAAAAATAATATAATAACAATATATTCTCTAGGATTTTTTAATGAGAGATGAGAGCCTGAATTTATAGAAAATTCAGAAAGAAACCAAAGGCTGAGATCAAATGATGATGAGCGGTCATGATTTTCCAAGAGGAAGCACAATCCAGGTGAATTGATGTGATTGCATGCTTTTCTTAGCTTTAAAGGAAATTGAACTAAATTTAAGATAAAATAAAAAAAAAACTGATTTATTCTCTATTTCATTCAATTTTAAGATTTAATTGTTTTAATTGCTTTATTTGAGATTATTTATCAATTTTTAATTTGTTTTTTTCAAGATTATCTCCAATTGATTTCTTTTCTCAATTTTTAATTCTTTCTTGGTCAATTAATTCCTTTTTTGATTTATTTCTTTTTTTGAAGATTTGTGCTCATAATTTCCAATTCCTCTTTCTTGATTTGTTTCCTTTTCTGAATATTTATGGCAAACTGATTTATTTAATTAAATATGCTAGGATATTTAATAAAATAAATAAGATAATTGTTTAAAAATGATTTGCTTGGAATGATCAATTAATTAAATAAATATTTAATTAATATTGGTTGATTAATTTTGCCATGTGACATTGATGACTAAAGAATTAATTGTGTGCTCAAGATTTATTTAATTGCCTTTGGTTAGGACCTTGGTGATGTTGTCAAGATTAGGGGCTCATGGTTTAGATGACCATTTTTAGGGTATTACATTTGCCCCTCTTTGAATTAATGTACGAGCAATGCAATGGTTCAAAGAAAATTTGATGTCTAGGAGATACCAGTTCTGAACTTGATTGATCACAAACTAGATGAAAGCAAGGTGTTTAGCTTGATTTGAAGCGATGAAGCTGAATGAAGTTTGATTAAAGCGATACCGATCCCAAACTTTATTGAACTAGGAATGATAGAAAACAAAAGTTTAGTGTCCTAAAATTGTGACACTTACAATTTCGACTGCATTTGGGTCTTCACAATGGCGACGCAACATTGAACCTAAATGGAGACCCCGAGACCTGCTTGTGACACCAAAAACTGCATTTTTCTACACCCTGGCCTGATCACTCCTTGCACCCTGCTGTCCCAGGAGGTGGGACCATGGCGCCCAGCGCCCTGGTCCCCCAGGACCATGGCACCCAGCGCCTTGGTCCCTGGCCCTATTTTGGGCCCGGTCTCTTTTGGGCATCGGGTCCGTAAGTTTACAATTCAGGAAATTATGTTTCTAGGTCAGCCTAAGGTCGGGAAAATCAGTCTATCAGCCCTAATTGACAAGTATATAAACTACATTTCCTCTCTCAAAAAGGGAGGAGGACATATGTGAGCAAGGCGCGAAAGTGATATTCAAACATTCAAGCATTCAAGCATTCCTTCAAGCAATTAAGCATTCTAAGTCTCCATTCAAGGCTAGGTGTTTCATTCAAGACAAGGATTCAACCATTGAAGAGGAGATCACATACAACATACAACATACTACATACATTACACCTTCGCATGTAAGAATACAAACATTCTTACAACAAGGTATCAGTACTTGTTTACATTACAAACATTTACATTTACAACATTCTCATTTCTTGGTTAATTCCAAAACCAGGTTTTGACCTAAAGGCAAAACCCTCATCCCTAACCTCCCTAATCATCCTCTCTTTTCTGTGTGTAGGTTGCAGGTACGTGGCTGTAATTGAAGATCTGGAATCCTTGTGCAGAGACGAACAGATCCCCCTTCGTTTCGCGGATTTTTCGGAGGACTGTGTGCCCTCTGGGCGCCATCGTCCCGTCAACTTTCACTCAAATTTGCAGAACAGCATCATCTCGACATTTTACTGCTAATTCTAGGTCCGCAGCTTCATCCCATATCCCTATCTCTATTTATAAGTGAATCTTTCCTACTTTACATGCATTCCTAGTTCAATCATTCTATCTACATTCTTTACAAAAGAGGGTATCCTTGATGTCACAACCCTTGAAACTCATTTAGAATCCAATCTTGCATTGTGTGGGATTGGATCTTGTGGGTTTCAACCCCTCTTTTGAATGTAAACTCTCTCCTAAGTGAAAACCATCAACCCTAGTGACTCTCCCTTCTCTCTCCTTGGAGTTGGGGAGGGGAGAACGACTAGGGTTCAATTTTTCCGCTTTACATTTTGGTGAACCCGACGTGAACATCCTCATTCTGATTATTCATGGTTAGATCTAAAAATTTGCTTCCCTAATTACATTTCCATGTTTGATCTTTTGCAAATTTTAGAGGCTAATTGCATAAAAACCCTAAAATTTTCCTTTTAATAATTGAGCTTGTGAAATGTTTAATTGTTAATGCTTGTTTCAGATCTACCCTTCTATTGCAAATTGTCAATTCATATTTGTGTTTTAATTCTGAAAATTAAGTGGTTAAGTGTCAAAACCCTAATTTTTAAAACCTTCTTGATTCAACCTTTGACTAATAATTTCACTAATCAAAACACTTCTAAATCAGCTGTAACTTTGGATTCCACAATAAAATCACAATATCTTTCATCCCTAAAAATTTGGAAAAAAGTTGCAAGGACCGTGTGCACCTCGAGTGCCATCATCCCTGACATTTTTTCTGAAATTTCGGGAGCTAGATCTTACTGTATTTTTCTGCTAAAATCCAGAATTTTGGCTGATTTTATCAATTCTAACACTTTCAAAATTAAAGTCAAAGTTGGTCTAGTGATTTCTTGGATTGAGGCTTCTAATCATTCAAAGATTGTTGAAATTAAAATTCATATCAAAATTGTGTTTCTTACAGTCCTAAATTTGAAAAGTGTGTTGGCATTCATTTGAAATTTTAGTGCTTTATTCAAATTTTTACAATTTGTGACTTTTGAAATTAAGTGTTTAATTGCAACAACCTTGATTTCCATTTTCAAAATTTGAATTTTGCATGAAATCGAGTCAACTTTTAAATTTCAAAACTTGCATTGCTTTTAGCATTCCCTCTAAAATCATAAAATTCAAAATTTCAGTTTCCCCCTCTTTTTCAAAATTCAAAATTTTACATTTTTCAACAATCTTGGTAGGGTTCAATTTTGAGATTGCAACTTTAATTTGGCCTATCTACAGATCGTAAAATCACTCAATTTTTTCAGATTAGCTTTAAAATCATCATAACTTTCATCCCTGAAAATTTCAAAAAAAGTTGCGAGGACCGTGTGCACTCCGTTCGCCATGGTCCCGGACATTTTTTTTGAAATTTTGGGAGATTGTCCTGATTGCATTTAACAACTTAAATCTAGGAGATTGGCTGATTTTATTGAAATTTGCTACCTCTAAAATTTAAAATCTTCTCTCTCTCTTTAGTGCATGAGTTTTACAACAATAAGCCCTACTTACACTATTCCCATTAGACGAAGCCTTAGAATTAAGTCTGTCCAAGGTTTAATTACTGAGGAGATGGAACCTAATTTGAATGGCCTTTTTAACGAGGACATGGGTAATTCCTCTAATCCTCTTAATGATGAAGAAGCTCTCCATGAGGTTTCTGTAGAACAACTTTCGAAATTGGATAACCAATTTGATGATTTTCGACAATGGATGTCTCAAGAATACCCTGATAGTGAAGCTCTTTCATTAATTGAGGGTCTAAAATGTATGGTTCAAAGTGATAAGAATGGAATTGATATTTTGCATGGTATTGCACACATTGTGGATTCGAATGTGATGCCTGTGAAAAGTTGTGTCGAAACCTTAGGTTATACACAACCTCCTACTCAAGTCAATCATTATATTCCTTTGACGACTCCTATTGCTAGTATACCTACTTTTACATCAAACATAATGACTACTTCAATACAAGACATTCCTCCTATGATCACCAGTC